>NC_089252.1:54088780-54747113 GCF_963930625.1 Muntiacus reevesi
ACACAATTAGATCACTGCAGAGAGAGTTACCTTTTAAAACAAATGACATTTCAAAAAAATCAAATCAAAATGGGATTAATAACCACACTTACCTCACTGGCTAGAACTTGAGAGTATTCAATGTCCAACTCATACAGAGTTTCAATGTGATCGCTGGTAAACGCTATTGGAACCAAAAGGATGTTCTTCCTTCCCCTCTTACAGAGCCCTTTGATGGCCTCGTCTGTCTGAGGACCCAGCCAGGGCATCGGGCCGACCTATGAGAAAGCAGGAGGAGTGCACACAGGGACCGTGTCTCACCACAGCCCACCGCACCGGACACACTCACGCGCGCGCACACACACACACACACACAGAGCCTCCCTGTAAGGGTGAGGGTCACGCTTTACACATCACTTATGCGTTTGGTATTTCTTTATTAGGCTTGTTGAAGCCTTCTAGAAGCTGGCAAAATATAAAGAATTTCTGTGATTTCAACTGAAAATAATCTATTGTTTGAATGGAATCAATGGAATTCTGCTCATCACTTGTTTTCCTCTCCATCATATTTGCTTGCAGAATTCCTCCTGCTCATATGAGCAGTCTGGTTACTGCAGAACATTCTGTCTGCATGAAAAGGCCAAATCTGATCGTTCTATAACTAAGTCCTAAAACAGACATCCGCTGAAGCGCTGACCACCTGCAAACATGTGGAGGTCACCTACCTTGGACTGCCACACCAGCCGGTAGGGGTTGGAGTAACCCAGCTTGTCCATGACTCTCTGGACAGTGGCGCCCACCTCCTGAGGATAGGGGTCCCCCCTGTTGACCACCTGCAGCAGAGACACGGGAGTTCAGTTGCCAACACTGTGCAGGGTTCTGAGAGCCTGGCGCTGGGTGGGCAGGTGGCCTGAGCCCTGGACTGGAGGCTGCCCCTCATCCTCCACACTGATGCCCATGCCAGCTGAGCTCAAGGCCCGACTCACTTGGACGGACTTCATTGGCCAAAGGAGCACAGGGTACCAAATCAGCTCTCAGGTTCCTGGGAATGCATCGATCCTACATCCACCTCATCCATAGGAGACTGACCACATATACCACTGGAGGATGGGTTTCTCCAATCCCCCAGCTGGATTAGGGACAGTGACACAGAAAAGCTGGCAAGGAAGAGGCAACATGGGATGGGCCTTCACTTGTGGTTAGTTACCTGAAGGGCTGTGCAGCTTGCAGGGTCTCAGTTCCCCGAACAGGGACTGAACCTGGGCCACGGCAGTGAAAGCCCCGTATCTTAACCACTGGACTGCCCAGGGAACGCCCCGATTTTAGAAATGGAGCTGAAAGAGTGCTGTACAGACAGTGTCAGGAACTACTGAGTTCGTGGGGCCCAGGTGGACTAAAGGGGTGAAGACTAGTGGAGTGAGAGGAAGCAGCAGCACGTGGCTCAGATTCCAGGCTCCTTGAGAACATGGCCTGTGCCTTCGAGTTCCTTCCAGTTCCTTCTCCCCACTCGTCCCACAGCAGCGGACCATGGCCACGCTTTGAGCACAGTCAATGTCTGCAAGCGCTCCTCACCTTTGAAAGTGAACACCTTTGAAAGTGTACAACAGAAATTTTCTTCTTACTGCTTTAATATTTAGCTGTATGGCTGCTCTTTAGTTGCTAAGTCGTGTCTAGTTCTTTTGTGATTCCATGGACCATAGCCCACCAGGCTCCTCTGTCCATGGGATCTCCCAGGCAAGAATACTTGAGTGGATTGCCATTTCCTTCTCAGGGGATCTCCCAGACCCAGGGATCGAACCCGCGTCTCCTGCACTAGCAGGCGGATTCTTTACCATTCAGCTACCTGGGGAAGCCCATGTAGTTGTGTACCAACTTTCTAAGCCCCCCATCCTGCTTGCTTTCTTCCTATGACACTTACTACCTTCTAATGTTTCATACTGTTTTCTTATCTATTATGCTTATTATCTGCCTCCTCCCCCTCATTCCCTGAAGGCAAAGATTTTTTTTTGTCTGTTTTGTCATTCCCCTATTTTGCAATAGGGGATAGAACAGTGCCTGGAATAGAGGAGATGTTCAGTAAACACTGTTGAGATGAAATGATGAGCTATTTGATGATATGGCTAAAAGTGAGTTTGCCATTCGAAACATAAAGGCAGAAGGAATGAGAGAAACACAAAGTCACCATTAGACCAACAGATAAATGTCCATCGGAGGCTAAAAATTAGTGAGCCAAAGTCTGAAAAACAACAAGATATTTGCACAATCTCCAAGTAGCTCACTTAAGATATTTTTAATCACAAAGAGACAATAGTAACTTTCTAATGGGCAAATCCAGAAGACACCATCCTAGGCAAATGACCACGGATCATGTCAGGAGTAGTAAGATGAACTGGCAGCGTGCACTCCCAACATGATGCATTCAGAAGCACAAGGGTCTGGCCAGGGGTAGGAGGGGTTATTCTTCCTGGTAATAAACAACTTCAGTCTAAGCATGAGAAAATACCCAACATATCCAAATGGAGGAGCATGCTCCAAAGTAACTGTGTGTGTGTGTGTGCGCGCATCACTCACTCATGTCCAACTCTTTGCGACCTCATGGACTGTAGCCCGCCAGGCTCCTCCGTCCATGGGATTCGCCAAGCAAGAATACTGGAGTGGGTTGCCATGTCCCTCTCCAGGGGATCTTCCCGACGCAGGGACTGAACCCGGGTCGATCCTGCTTGGCAGGCAGAGTCTTCACCGTCTGGGCCACCAGGGTTGCTACAAAATCGTGCTTCAAAAATATCACGTTCGGGAAAGACAAAGACAGTATGAGGAACTGTCCCAGACTGGAGGAGCCCAAGGGGCTGTCACAAGTAAATGCCCTGTGAGATTCTGGGAGAGGAGAGCCACACCTGAGGAAGAGCTGGTGGAAAGTGAGTGAAGTGCTCAGGTAACAGCGCTGCACCTCCACGCAGGTCTCAGGTTTGATCACTGGACTTCCGGTTATGTGAGGTGTCAGCATTAGGAGAAGCTAAGCGAACTCTGTACTGTTTCTGTAACCTTTCCCTAAATCTAAAATGACTTCAACGTACATAATATATGTAGTTTTTAAAGTTATTAAGGAGGAAAGGCGCTTCCCAGGTGGTGCCGGTGGTAAAGAACCCGCCTGCCCGTGCAGGAGACAGACGAGACAGGGGTTCAATCCCCGGGTCGGGAAGATCCCCCGGAGGAGGAAATGGCAACCCACTCCAGTGCTCTTACCTGGAGAATCCCATGGACAGAGCAGCCTGGTGGGCTACAGTCCGTGGGGTCACAGGCTCGAACACAACCGAAGCGCTTAGCACGCAAGGGGGAGAAGTCATTAGGAGCAAATGCAGGAGAAGAGCGGAGCCTGCAAGAACAGTTCTCCTGCTCGACAACCCCTCCGCCTTCCCGACCCCATGCTGACCCTTCTGACCTAACGGTGCGCCTCAGTTCCACCTAAGACCCTGGGCAGAGAACACAAACCCTGGAAGCCCGTGCTTAGTCCCTGAGAGGGAGAAGGGGCAGTGAGCAGAGAGAGGAGGAGAGAGGACAGCTCCTGCAACCGTTCAGGCACGAACAGGTGTTGCCTCCGCTCCTGGCTCCCCCTGGCCCTTCCCACGCGGCCTCACCACACACCGGCGGGGACAAAGGCGGGCCGAGGGCCGAGCAGGAGGGCGGCCGGCCGAGCAGGAGGGCCGCGGGCCGAGCAGGAGGGCCGCGGGCCGAGCAGGAGGGCCGAGGGCCGAGCAGGAGGGCGGCCGGCCGAGCAGGAGGGCCGAGGGCCGAGCAGGAGGGCGGCCGGCCGAGCAGGAGGGCCGAGGGCCGAGCAGGAGGGCCGAGGGCCGAGCAGGAGGGCGGCCGGCCGCGTGACGCGGCTGCGGGCGAGAGGGAGACGCAGGCTGCGAAGGGCTCGCCCCTAGCGACACAGGTGGCGGCACAGGCCGCTCAGAAGGGGTCCCAGAGAGGACCCTGGGTTAACTCCCGATACCCGCAGCTAAACCTTCATGCCGCCTAGGGCCGTAACTCTCCGCCTCTGCAGCTCTCACAGCGAGGTTCTCAGGACACAAGGCTGCGAGCTGATGAAAAGGGCTGCGCACCCCAAGAGTCTCTGTACATCATACATGCACCAGCTCCACCACTCTCGTCTCCAAAAACGCGCTAGTCACGGCACAGAGGTGGCATTTCAACAAAGCCCCGGTGTAATATGAGAAACTAGGGAGCAACCAGATCATAACTGGATACATTTTACATTGACAGGCCAAAATGTGCTCCTGAGCCTCGGCAAATGAAACGCTAATCACTTCCTAGAATTCAGACAACTTCTGTCAAGTCTTGAGGACAAACGAATGGGGATGGCAGCGCTCAGTCTCAATACTGGAGCCCTACCAGCGGAGTTCCTTGAACAGGGC
The DNA here is from genome assembly GCF_963930625.1 of Muntiacus reevesi. NCBI lineage: Eukaryota > Metazoa > Chordata > Mammalia > Artiodactyla > Cervidae > Muntiacus > Muntiacus reevesi. Next base: position 54,093,175 of record NC_089252.1, read on the forward strand.
AGACGAACACAGCCTTCTTTAACTGTGCCATTTAATAAAATTCTCACATAGGAATATATCTTCAACTTATCATTTTAAAGGGACTTAGCAAGATATTATCTACTCACAATATCATAGTCTGAATTAATTGTTTTTAAGTTTCAAGAGCTTTCCTGGTGGCTCAGGTGGTAAAGAATCCGCCTGCAGTGTGGGAGACCTGGGTTGGGAGGATCCCCTGGAGAAGGGAAAGGCTACCCACTCCAGTATTCTGACCTGGAGAATTCCATGGACTCCATGTCCATGGGGTTGCAAAGAGTTGGACACGACTGAGCAACTTTCACTTTCAGATCTCAAGAAATGAGTCTAGCTAAATTAGCGCCAAGCTCAGTTTGAGATTTTAGAGTTCCTCCTTTTACTGGGCTCAGGCTGAACGGAAACTGGATCCACATTATACCTTTTGAACCCTCTACCACTGGGTCAGTTGACTTATTTGAAAAGACCCTGATGCTGGGAAAGATTGGGGGCAGGAGAGGAAGGGGACGACAGAGGATGAGATGGTTTGATGGCATCACTGACTCAATGGAAATGGGTTTGAGTGGACTCCGGGAGTTGGTGATGGACGGGGAGGCCTGGCGTGCTGCGGTTCACGGGGTCGCAAAGAGTCAGACGCAACTGAACTGAACCACTGGGTCATCCAACAAAATGGTCTTACTTACAGACATTGGCAGTGAGTGAGCAGAAAAAAGAATGACTACTTCACGTCTCTTCTCAGGAGGAAAGTGATCCAGCTCTTTCAGAATGTGGTCAGCAAAGCACTGCGGGAACACCAAGAAAGGGGGGCATATGGAGGGGGCGGGAAGAAAGACATGGAAGGAGAAGAAAATATTCTGTAAATAAGGGCGACACCACAAATCTCTGCGAAGCCCTCAAACACTGGAACTGTTTCTGTTTAAAAAAAAAAATACTGCCAACAGTACAGTCTCTCTAGCTTTGGTTCATCATCAGAATGGCTCATAACGGTTCCAGGGGCCTGGGGAATTTGATGGGAAACTTCTAAAGCTCGCTAATGGCTCACTGAAAATGAAGGCTCTGGACCTGCTGCCCCGTGGGAGGCATGGGGCACACTTCCAGATGGAAAGGAGAGGCAGATGGGAAGGAGGAGTTGTTTTAAGACCTCTCGCTCGCTCGGCTAGCAGGAAAACCGCTTACAGGGGCTTTCTGAATCTCCCTGAGTTTGGCTTTCAGGCATATCACATTAAAATACATTAGACAGAAATAACCGAGGGATAAGAAAATATGGTTCCGTTTTTACGGCCTTGGCCTCCCTGAATCAGTCTTCATAATGACCTTCCTAACAGCAGACGAGAAGGTTGCACAACTCTCGTTCAATTCACAGAGAGGGGAGACGCGGCCGACGGGGGGCCATGGGTCCCATCTGCGGAACCTGGGCCAGGAGGCAGCTCCCGCTCCTCTACGCCTCTGTCCACCAGACCAGCCAATCCCCTTCCTCAGCCGGCGCGTCCGGAGTCACATCAGTAGGTGCTGAAATACCAGATCTGAGGAGGCTTCCTTTCATCTCACTCTTTAATCATGCTGTCATTCAACTTATAACGCAAATGGCTACAAAGGACATGAATGGGTCAACTGACAAAACTGGAGTATGAACGGAGGTTGGATACATTTCAGTATCAATATGAAGGTTGCTGAAATTGAATATTGTATCATTGCTTTGGAAAAGAATATACTGTTTAGGTGTAAAGAGTGGTTTTACACGTCTGTGTGTGTGTGTGTGTACGTATATATATATCTTATTCTCAAAAGGTTCAGGAAAAAATTATGTATACATAGACACACACATGCACACACACATAAAAGGTATGCAAATGATAAAGTAGGATAAATGTTAACACAGGAATCTAAATAAAGAGATGAGAGTTCCATATATACTATTCTGGTAATTTTTCTGCATGCTTGAAATTATTTCCAAATAAAAATATTTTAAAAACAATATTAAAAAAATTATCAAGGACAGTTTACCAGAACCATGTACATTTGCACTTGATGGCATTTTGATACATCAGTGGTTAATGTGACAGGATGAGCAATTACTCCATAACAAAAATTGCAATATTATTAGTTTTCTCAGACCCCTCAAATTTTGATAAATTAACGCTCAAAGGCACAAAATGGTGCTTAGAGAGTTTGCTCCCTTTTCAAAATGTATAATTTACCTACAGAGTCAATGTGATAGGATGAGACAGCGACATAAACAGTATTTTCTGGTGGTCTCTGCAGTGTTAGTAGACTAAAGATGCTCAGAAAAGATTATATTTGTACAAGCCCAGATAAGGAGGCCCAGTGCAAAGTTTAAAGATAGCCTGCAACACACATTTACTCTAAATATTCCAGCAGTTAGATAACAGAAGCAAAATGGCTATTTTCAGTAATTACTATCTATTATAAGTAGAAATGTAGTTTAAACACAAGATTTTTAGTTCCAGCTTTTATTTTTTGTTTAGTTTGGGGTGGTTTTTTTTTTTTTTTTCCATTTCCACTAGATATCAAATCTTCTCGTGTAATCCACATAATACTAATAAACTCTAAATTCCTGTTTCCTCAAGATTTTAGTAGGATTTCTCCTTTTATCATCTTGCATGCATGTAGAGACACAATTTGTTACGGCTTACAGCAGACTCTAAGCCGTCTGCAGCACCGAGGAGGCGTGGGCAAGCAGAAGTGCCCTGAAATCATCTAAAACCCATCTGCGGTATTTTCCAGGCACAGCCCCTCTGCAGAATGAAAGCGGCAGGCGGCTCTCAGAGCCTTCAATCACACCATCGAGGAGGGCGGATAAATGCCTCTAAAATTCCCTTTCATTTTATGAAGGGAGACTTCCTCAGTTAAGAGACCTTTCCATCTTTCGGCTTCCCCCCTTTTCAAAGGACTGAATTTTAATGCAAATCTAATTACCGCCTCGATCAGGGCAGGCAGATGCTGCACAGATCCCCGCTTCTCTGCTGCCACATGGCACCGCTGACCTGATACACCCCTCGTTCCCAAGCCCGGGCCTCCGGAGCGGAGCAGGCAGGCCAGGCTGGGGCTGCAGGCAGTCTGGACGGGCACTGCCTCCCCGGAAAGAGCACACTCGGTGGGGACACCACACCTGGACCAAAACGACACCCATCCCTGAGGGGGAGGCGCCTTCTGCCCACTTCTCACTTAAAACTGAATTTCAGCCTCTGCGTTAACCCTTGACAGCGCCTATGCACACGGACTGCCCAGGGGCGAGCCGGCCGGCGTTCCGCGAGGTCTACCGCCATCTAGTGGTTACAGACTGAAGTGACGCCAGGCTTCAAAAAAAAAGTGTGTAAGCAGGTATTTTGCCTGAGAACCTCCGAGGGATGAAACATAAACTAGATGAGCCCCACGTCACTTACTATTTCTTCTACCTAAACTAACTCAAAGGTAGAAAACTTCTGCCAACAGAACCAAGCAGTAGTACTCCCATATTCAAAGAGTGAAAAAGTATATCCTAACAACATTTCAAAGCTTTGGAACTGTAGTTTTAACTGATTCTCCTAAAACCAAGCATCTGTTACTATAAATATTATGTATATAAACTGAGTAGGGGAAATAGGAAACTTCTTCTAATATATGACATTTTCTCAATTGAAATGTTAAACTTATTCTGTCTCAGAGCATGTAGATAAAAAAAAAAAATTCCCTTTAAAATCTTTAGGTCTTGATATTTTAACGGATTTAGAAAATAGAGAATCTATTAGTTGGCTATTCAGTCTATGAATGGAGATTAGATAAAACACCCTGCATAATTCTTTTCCCTTGCATATTCTTTACCGTTCTTTTGGTCACTGTGAAATACAAAATTCAAAACATAATTCTGCTATAGTTTGCAATTAATACTATTAATCTGAAGAAAGGGAAGAAACCTTTAACCTTTACATTTCTTTTCTCCTGGCATAATAAATCAAGACTCAAATACCTTTTTTTTTTATTCCCCAACACATGATCTAAGGAAGAGAACAGTAGGCTCGGAAGGACACCCACAAAGCAGGCTGGGACAAGAGCCTGGCCCACACCAGAAGCTGGGGCGGGCAGCTGGCAGCGGCCGGCTTACCTGAATGAGGAGGGGGTGCGTTGGCCACCTGTCGATCGTGCTCCACTTCATTGTGGGCTCCTTGCCCGCCTCATTATAGTATCTGTAAATGGCATTTAAGCTGCTGCCTGAAATATACAGGGGCCACTTAGTACATGCGTGTGGATTATGGTGAAAATAAAACAACCGACTAGTAAAGGCAGTAATTATAAGTTCAAAGCAGGTAACTTCTGCACTGAGTCAGTCTAATTACGATCATTTCAATACTCTAAAATGCATATAGATGTAACTACCCTGCAAATGAAGACCACTAAAAAGCAATCAATTTCAACGACCTTTCAAAGATTAGTGAGGCCACTTCTCTAGAGAAGCACAGTGGTGGTGGGTTTATGAAATATAAGCGGTCGTTATTTGCAAGGACCAAGTCTTACAACGGAAAACATGTTACATTTTTTTTCCCCTGTTATGAAGGGAATCAACCCCATTTACAGGAAATATAGGGGGTAGGAAAGAGAGGAAAAAGAAACCAGCCATGACCCCAGCATGCTACCACAATCATTGTTTTATTCTAACTAGTTCTTTCCAGTGATTTTGCTTTATAGCTGTGATGTTTCACAAATTCATTTCAGTATATGGGCACTTTTGTATCCTGAATATTTAGGGCATTTTTCCTTAGCATTATGAATGAATGTTTTCCACATTATAATAAAAGCTTTATAATCATCCTTTTTAATGGCTCATTGACAAGAATAGCAGCTTATTAAGGCTTCTAAGCTCATTCTCTATTTTTATCTGCTTTATTAAATTATCCTCACTCCCTAGAATAAGTTAAATGGGTACCGAATCCTTGTAGGTAATCTATCAAAACTTGTATTTCTAAGAGATGGTTAACATGAAAATTCAAAGACTAAAGAAAGGAAAGCAGATGGTGCCAACCCAGGGCAATTTTTTTCCTGGCCTAGAGGATTTGGCACTGGGGCCAAGCCCTAATCCTATGAAACCAACCCTAACATGGGGGCCTCCTCATCAGTCTTCACGTGGGGCAAATGCTCCCCAAACAGCCATGCTTCCTGACACCACTCGTTTCTCTACTAGAACTATTCATCAGTCAGGTCTCCAAATAAAAAACGCTTGCCCGGACGAAGCCATACTGACATCACACGCACCCTCAGGCTAAGACTCGATTCTCAAAAAAATAAATCCAGTTCCATTTTTCTGAGCAGACTACAATGAGTCAGATAAATCCAAATGGAGTCCATCCCAGGTTCAAAACCCGTCTCTCCAGATAAGAAGCAGTCACCACCACCTGCATGTTCAAGCCGCATTTCACAGAGGAACATTCATTTTCAGATGGATTGGGTTGGCCAGAAAGTTCGTTTGGACTTTCCTGTAACATCGTGCCTGAAGGAACTTTTTGGTCAAGCCAATACAAAAGGACTTCCAGAAGCCACAGGAGGTCTTCTGGATCACTCAGAAACATTCGATGAAATGCCTGAAGTAGCAATTAAGGGGAGAGCATAACTAAAAAAAAAATTGCCTGATTAAAAAAAGTGATTGATCAAAGCAAGACTACATAAAAAGTAGGAAGTTTTCAGAGACAGAAATCTTAACTAAAGAATTAGAAATACTGTCAGAATCCTGTTATGGAAGACCTAAATCTCTCTACTTTACATGATAAACTCAATAAATGTACAGATATGAAAAAAAAAAAGAAAAAAAGTGATTGATACATCAAATATACTGGTGCTGCCACAACATGTGTGTAAATAAAGCAGCAGATAAATGACCCTCTAGTGGCCTCCAAGAATGAACATGCCTTCACACCTCTGCAGTGAGGCTGCACCTTCCCTGTGTCCTAGAGCATACACGGGCCGAGCCAGCTGGGAGATGCGCCGGTTGTCTATCCCTTGTCACATAAATAACCATCTTCTTGCTTAATTTTGAGAGCAGACATGTACATGGTGAGGTATATTTTTTAAAGCCAGGCAAAAAGTATAGCTTAGAAAGGTCATACAATTTTTCTCCAGTAACATGGTAGACATGTTACCAGACATTTTAAAGGAACATATCCAAAAGAAATCACAATTCAAACTCTTGAGGCACTTTCATAAGGGCTCTGAATAAATATTTAAGGTACACACTAGGCTTCTAAGATTTCTTCCAGTAGCCTTTTGTCTTCTCCTTCCTGTTATAGAAATAATATGCACTAATGTCCAAAAGCAATTTAGAAGTAAAAATGTGCTGACCCCATAGCCTTGATAAAGAATGCAAACAAATGTAATTGTGGCTGACATTAGATGATTTACCTATACCTAATGACACAGAGATTGGCAAAACATTATCCTCCAGCTCCAATTAAATATGTAGGAAACACCATCTAGTAATACTTGCTGAAATCTAGAACACTGAGAGAAGTTAGCAGAGGAAACCCTAAATTGGGCTTTGGTTTGACCAGGAAGCAACCCGTAACCAAAATACATATCCATATTTCCAACGTTGTATGGACACCTCTGCTTGCAAAATGGAAACCTCTATCACCTTTGCTGCATTAATAAGAATACTGGCGTAGCCATAAAAATAAAGGTTTATTACACAAACACAGAAAGTGACTTAGGTGCGTCACGGATCCATTCTACATGCATTAAAGCACTGGACCCTGGAAGCCGCTGCCTTTCACCCACCATTTGTAATTCTCAGGGCACTGGCTAATAACTCAAGGGACAGATGAACCATGAGATTTCAAATAGACTGACCTGAACTCTCGCGTTTAACACAGACAGGCTGGATTTGCCATTCAAATCGAAAGTGATTCACCCTCTCCTCCGGCCCCGCTCTGCTGGTTCTCAGCGGGGCCGGGCGCCCCCGCCGCCGGCAGGCAGGCTTACCCGTGGTGGAGCAGCTGTACTGGGGGTACTGCGTGAAGGCGACCGCTCTCTCCAGGCCGTCCCGCTCCATCTCTCCAATCGCTTCCTCTGTCAACGGGTGGACGTACCGGAATCCAATATAGTACTTGTGCGGGGCTGTTAGGAAGCATGTGTGGAAAGGAGAGAGTATTCATCTTGATATACATTCCGAACATAATGCAGTGCCCAGAACAAAGGACAGTTAACCTAATTTCCTGTGAGGCTGATAATGTGGGCAAGGTTAGAATGTTCCTTGGATCTTCTCCAGGCTTTCGCTGGTAGATGCATTTTTCACCACTCTTTTTCTGTGATCAACCTCCCCCATCACACATATATTTTCATGGAACACGTGGTTTTTAAAACTCAAGCTTCCATGTCTTATTCTCTGCTCTTGGCCAAGACAAGAGAGACTCAAGAGCAAGGAGTCGAGAACTAGCATTTATTCTTAAATATCACCTCCTCTATGGACCAGGCACCACGGCAGACACTGCACTTTTTTCTTCTCATCTAAACCCCATTTTTCAGATAAGGAAACAGACTCTCAGAGGTTAATGAGGCACCCAAAGGCACACCTAGCAGACGGTCCAGATGAGATTCACTGTGGTCTCTTCACCCCAGAGCCTGTGCTCCGTCCATGCCCACCACTTCACCCCAGCCTTCTCATCACCCAAGTTCCCTTCTCTGTTCCCTCAGACCCCAGGCCACCTCACCTACATGAAAGCTCTGGGATACTAATAAAAGTTCATTGATGACAAATAATTGAAATGATTCTCCTCACTTACATGAAAAACAAGACCAAACTCAACCACAATGCTTCAGTTGGAGGCACTGAGTGGGATTTAAAATCATTCTTCTGGGACTGCTTTGCCAATCCGATGATTAGGACTCTGCTTCCAATGTAGGGAGCATGGGTTCGATCCCTGGTCAGGGAGCTAAGACCTCACATGCTGAGTGCGCTGGACAAAAATTAACAATAACATCATTCTTCTGGCTCCTAAATGTCCCAAGTCAGGGGGTGTCTTTGTATTCCCTGTTCCATCACTTCACCAATTCTATCTCCTCCTTTATTATTTTAAAAGCTCCTCAACCAATTTTTTTAGGCATTTATAAAATCATAAAAATGGAAGCTTCCTCAAGTTACTCAGGGCTTCCCAGGTGACTCAGTGGTAAAGAATCTACCCACCAAGCAGGAGACTCCAGTTCTATTCCCGAATCGGGAAGATCCCCTGAAGAAGGAAACCGCAACCCCCTCCAGTGTTCTGGCCTGGGAAATCTCATGGACAGAGGAGCCTGGTGGGCTGCAGTCCATGGGGTCGCAAAGAGTCAGACACAACTGAACCCTCACGCATCCTGTTTACTTGTCTTTTCATGGGATTATACGCAGTTTATACTCTGGGATGAAACTGAAAATACACGACATAAACGTTAAGTCTAGTAAAACCAAGGTCATCTTATTGTCCAGGCCTCAGCCAGGGCTGCAGCTAAGAATGTGATGCTAAATTGCCATAAGAAACATTTCAGTTGAAGAGAAGAAAAAGATAATTCATTAACTGTGTGTGTCTCTGTGTATAGACTATAATGTGTATTTTATATATGTGTGTGTGTTACATATATATATAAATGTGTATTATATATGTGTATGTGTGTATTATGTATGTATTATATATGTGTGCATGGTGGATATAGACCTATAAAGCATCCCTCAGTAACTTGACCAGGGGACCGAATCAGCAGACCGTCTGGTCAAGAGGCAGAGTCAACCCAGGGGGAGCGGCACGTCTGCGCGTGGGGAGGATGGTCTGACTCAATGGCCTCCAGTGGCGACTACAAAAAGAGGAAGGAACAAAAAGAGGAAGGAGGGGCACAAATGAAATCCTTCTGGGCTGCCTGGCCCTTCAAGGCCTCCGATTTTCTGGTCTCTTGCATAAAACATGGTGGCCTGCCGTTAAACCCCCCCAGAGGACAGAACCCGATAAGTAAACTCCCAAGAACAGCTTGTTGAAAGATTACGAGGTTCGCGCGAAAACCGTCCACGATCACAGGGTCATCAGGCCCACTTTTCAGGAGCTCTCGGTGCTCTGCGCTGAGGCTGAAGTGGAATTTGCTTTCTGATCTATTTTGAGACAATACAACGATCAGACTGACAGAGCCAGATCCCCGAACGCTGTGGGTCACCCGGCTTCTGGCGTTTTCCTTTCCACGGGCTGCCGGGAGTTGAAAGCTGCAGCCTAAACGCCTGGGGCCTGGGAGTTTCTCAGATGTTACAGACTCAGAGAGGTGGAGAGGCCTCCCTCACAGATAAAGGCAGGGTGGCGACCATATCTGGAGGTGAGACAGAATAACACACTCTGGAAAGAACAGATAATGCTTTCCAAACGGCCCAGTTCAAGACGGCCTGCAAAAACATGTTTCAGAAAAAGGGACAAGGCACTGGGCCTCTCCTGAGGAACTAGCAAGCCTTCACGGCGGCTCCCCGCTACCGCGGGGAGAGGAAGGCGGCTCCGGGGGCCAACCAGCACCCCGTCCAGTGGGCACCACGTCCGGCCAGGGCGAGCCCGGACCCCGCCTCATCCACCCTCAGGGCAGCCACCCAGTGCGCACGCTGGTGAGAACTACAGAGAAGTTAAAAAAAAAAAACAGAAAAACCATTTTTTTAAACAGTAAAACTTCATTAACCTTCACTCCATTCATTAGTGATGGACAATAGTTCAAACGTCTATTTGTGACTCTTCGAAGAGTCAAATAGTGACTCTTCGAGAGAAGGGCGTGAAGCTATTATGAGGCTTTTTAATTTGTAGCCGATCATGGTGAATAAGAAAAGCTCAAGTCTTCTGAATTTCTATCATGTAACCATGCTAATGCCTCTCAGGATTATCTGATTTTAATGTTCACACTGATCCTAGGAGTGGGAGTGTGTTATCATCCCCATTTTCCAGATGGGGCTCAGCGAGTTGAGCCATCTGCCTGATGTCACACAACCAGGAATGGGGAAGCCAGCTGAGCCTGAAATGATCCCATTTTGCATCCAATAAAGAATAAAAGTCTTTTACTGAGTAGCACTCACTCAAGAGCTTCACTGAAAGCAGACACAGTGCATATAACTAGATATCGCTTTTAAAATATATTTTACTGTATTCCTTTTTTAAAAACAGGATCATGTATGATCATTCATTTTTGGCTGCGCTGGTCTTTGCCGCGGCACATGGGCTTTCTCTGCCCGCGGTGAGCAGGGGCTGCTCTCCAGCTGCTGTGAGCGAGCTTCTCACTGCAGAGGCTTCTCTTGTGGCCGAGCACAGGCTTTAGGTGCACAGGCTTCAAAAGCTGTAGGCCCTGGGCTTAGGCTGCTCTGAGGCAGGTGGAACCTTCCGGGACCAGGAATAGAACCTGCATCCCCTGCACTGGCAGGCGGATCTCTAACCACTAGACCACCAGGGAAGCCCCAAAAACATATTTTAGATTTTAACTTTTCATGAACTGAAATGACTACACCTCTCATCTGTATTCCTTCTGTATTCCTTAAATGACTGCAGTGCAGTCTAACTCTGTGAAACCGATTCCAAGTTATATTCCCTCGTGGAGCACGCTATATTTAGTCAATACTCAAGTCTGTGCAGAGCCTGTGCAAACCTCAAACTTTCTATCCTGGCTACCAAGCAACAACTGTTTGCCCCCCAGATGGGAATATGAAGCATTCTTATCCGGTTGTAATCATCACATCTTTTTAATTTTTTTGCCTAAAGAGAGTTTTTCCAAATATACATGAACAAATAGACACAGTTCAGAAATAAACTTTATAATTTTACAGGATAAAAACTGTAAGAAGGGAGGAAAGAGATGCAGAGAGAGGGAAGCAGGAAGCGGGAAGGAAAAGCAGCAGGAAGGAGGGAGGCAGGGAGGGAACCCATGCTAGTCCCCAAGGCGGCTGAGGGCTCACTGCCAGCTTCGGGTCCACCCAGCGAAGTGTGACCAGCGGGACAAAAAACTTCCAGGTGACCTGGGCGAGCCCCTGAGGGAGCCATGGAGCCAAGTCTGGTAATCGCCTTATTGGTCTTTCATGCAAAGTTCCCCCAAAGAAGCTGCCAAACCTTGGGGCTGTTTGCAACATCCTCATCAGCTGCCACACTGGTTTTGTAGAGAATCGCTCCACTAAGGCTTCAGATTTTCCTCTTGGCCCCTGGAGCAGACTGGCCTGGAGCAGTAAGGCCACAAGAGACCAGAAGCTTCTCGTGAGTAGAAGCCATGTGTTTCGACTTTGAGTAGCAGCATCACCAGGGCAAGGGCCCTGGCCGGGCCACTGATGAGTGCATGTGTGGGTGGTCGTGGGCCTCCTTAAACACCCCTCTGCCCCCGGGGCAGGCCTGCTGGAATGCCGAGATGGCCATCTACCACGCAGGAAAAAGGCAGAATTGAACTTGTCTGCCTCAGAGAGTCCCCAGCATGGGCCGCAGGGGCTGGTGACATGCCCGAGGGTCAACACCAGGTGTCTGACAGCGAGTGGGTCATTGCTGTTCAGTCGCTAAGTCATGTCTGACTCCTGGCGAACCCACGGACGGCAGCACGCCAGGCTCCTCTGTCCTCCACCGTCTCCCAGAGTTTGCTCAAGTTCACGTCCACTGAGTCGGGGATGCCATCTAAGCATCCCATCCTCTGCCGCCTTCTCTCTTTACCTTCAACCTTTCCCCGCCTCAGAGTCTGGGACCCCGATGATCAGGGAAAGGGACGCTGGGGTAAATCCAGGTCATTCTATGGGGCTCCTTCCAGGTCACCCGGGGAGGTGGAGGCCACGGCTGGCCCGCCAGGCCTGGACAAGCCCGCAGCCTCAGCACAAAGAGGGGACGAGGAAGATGCATGGGTGTTCCTCCTCCAAGGCTGACGGCTCCACTGGGGCCTTCGGTGACGGGCGCTGGACTAAGATGTCAACAGAGAAAGTGGAGTCTTCCTAGCACCTCTGTCCACTGAGGGCAGCACAGCAACTGCAGACCTGGTTCACCCTGAACCTTCGCTGCGATAAACTGTTAATGCCTAGGGTGTGTTCTCTAGGTAGGTGTGTGAGGCGACATCAGTCAAGTTCCCCTCACCGGACAATTTAAAAGACACCCTGTGTCACGCGTGGCTGACCGTGACCGTGTCAGGGCCCTGCAGCCACAAGCAAAGGGAGCGAGCAAAGCGAAGAGTCAAAGGCGCAACCGAACAGCTTTCCAAGTGAGAAGCTCCGCCAAGTGTGGGAGCCTTTTGTCCCACATGTGACGCAAACCCGTGGGTTCCAAGAGCAACTCGAGATGATATTCAGTGAGATGCTCTCGATCCTGCCTAGCGGGCCTCTCTCCCTGATGGTCCCCACTATATCTCACTCCTGTCCTGATTCTGAACCTTAAACTGCAGCAATGAACACATTTCATGTATCCTAAGATGCACATTTTTAAACATCTTGCATTGGTCTACAGCAGATGCTGTCTTAAAATTAACTGGCAGAGGTCTTATGTCTTTGTGAATCCCATGGACAGAGGAACCTGGTGGACTATAGTCCATAGGGTCACAAAGAGTTGGACAGGACTGAAGTGACTTAGCATGCACGTGGGCACATTATGAAAAAACAACGGTGCAACCTGCAACCAATGGTGTCTTGAACGCAGTTAAATACAGCACTTGGAGTTCCTTCGTGCAGTTAATGTCTCATTGTGTGCACTATAACTTGTGTTAGAGGTTCTCAGAGAACAGCCACCAGGTATACGCAACCCTCTTTTTAATGCCATGCGTGACAAGGCACTTAAATGACTCACAATGAGGGTGTTGCCAAGAGCTGAAAGCGGTTGCTGAAAGTTGCACAGAGGCTCATGGCTGCAGTGACAGCTGCTGACTCTGCTCTAGTGGCTGATCTGATTAGCCATCCACACAGAACTAATTCACTAAGTTGCTCAGTCGAGTCTGACTCTTTGTGACCCTCTGGACTGTAGCCCACCAGGGTCCTCTGTCCATGGGATTCTCCGGGCAAGAATACTGGAGTGGGTTGCCGTGCCCTCCTCCAGGGGAATCTTCCTGATCCAGGGATCACACTCGCATCTCTTATGTCTCCTGCACTGGCAGGCGGGTTCTTTACCACTAGCACCATCTGGGAAGCAGCAGCCTCAACCCATTTCCCAAAGATTTCTTTCTTCCCAGAACGATGATATGTGCCTCTTTTTTTTTTTCACGGTTGGAGGTATGAACGTCGACTTCATTTTGAGGCTAATGTTCCAAAACCTTAGTTTTCCCTTGTAACATAAGGAAGCAGCAGAAAGATTATACAGCCGAGGACAGAGGATAACGATAATGCCAGAGAACTGAGGCCAGCAGCCAGGCCATCATGTAGGAACCCCCTCAGATGGAGAGCTGCTGGCACCCAGAACTGCATTTGGCACCCAGTAATGCTGTGAATTTCATAACTGCCCCTTGAAAGAACAGCGCCAGTGGGACGTGAGTTGAGAAATGCCCTACCTGTGTGCGGGGACAGCTCGTCCAGCAGCTTCACCATGCCTTCCCCCTGCCTGGAGGTCCACATCTTGATGGGCGATCCGCCTCCGATCCTGCGGTACTGCTCCTGAATTTTGGGGGTTCGGCGTTTGGCGATGAATGGTCCCAGCTTACTAAATCATTGAACATCGAAATCATTTTATTCCAGCTTAAGCAACCTCAGAAACATTTTCTACTCAATTAAAAAAAAAAGCCAAAGTTTAAGAAGAGCCTAATAAAATCAAGCCTTTAGAAGGCTTGATTAGAAGCTCAAGGTCACAGACTCCCAACTCCTTCGACCCAGATTAGAGAGAGAGAGCCTGACGGACCCCGGGGAGTAGCCTCCTCTGCCCCACAAGGGGCTCTAGCAGCAGGATCCCCACCATCCGTGCAGAGCCTGTGTGCCGGCCACTAACTTAACCCCTCTTGATCCTGGACCTAACAAGAACTGGCACAAAGAAGACATTTGGCAGTGCACAGCCCTCTTAATTCAAGAAAATGCATATTAACCCCATGATATACTTGCGCACATGAGCAAAGATGTATGGGCAAGCAAGTTCATTGTTAACACTGAAGACAATCCAAGTGTCCATCAGTGAGGCACTGGTTAAATAAATGAAGGTATGACCATACCATGCAGTTCTACATAGTTGTGAAAACAGAATGAGCAAGATCTATACCATCTGTTACAGAATAATCTCCAAGATACATTATTAGGTTTCAGAAAAAAATAGCAAAGTGACAAATAACATACATGAACCCATTCACATTTGTATAAAAGGGGGGGATTGTGTATGTATGTGTGTGTATTCTTGGATGTCCATGGACAATTTCTGGACCTCATAGCACTTACCTCTGGGGTGGGTAAGTGGAAGGCTAGAGTCCAAGGGGAAAGAGGCACTCACTTTTTACTGTAAATACTTCTTAACTGTTTGCATTTTTATCATATGCATGCACAATTTTTTTTATTTAAAAACCCTATTTTAAAGAAAAAGGAAAGGACTGCCCTGGTGGTTTAGTGGTAAATCCCACTGCCAATGCAGGAAACACGGGTTAATCCCCAGGCCAGGAAGATCCCACATGCCACAGAGCAGCTAAGCCTGCCCGCCACCACTACCGAGCCTGTGCTCTAGAGCCAGGAGCCGAAACTCCTGAGCCCGCGTTCCACAACTCCTGCAGCCCAAGGACCCTGGCGCCCATGCTCAGCAAGAGGAGAAGCCACTGCAACGAGAAGCCTGCGCGCTGCAACTGGAAATGCTTGCTGCAGCTACAGAAAAGCCTGTGCGGCAACAGAGACCCAGCACAGCCAAAAATAAATACAGTTATTTTTAAAAGACAAAGAAAGAGGAGAGAAGGAAGAAGGGAAGAAAGAATGAAAGGAAGGGAAGAAGGACAGCAAGAATCCACCTTCACGACGCAAACGCATAACACGCCTTGCTTCTCTGAGTGCCAGCCAGTCAAGTACCAAGCACAAGTCTACCTTGAAAGACCTTTCAAGATCCTTCTGCAGTGTGTCCAGAGCAGCGCAACTCCCAGAGCTCTGGGAGGAGAGGGCTCGGGGGAAACCCGTGCTGGCTGCTGTCTCTCTGCCCTACAGATATTCTGGTATCACAGCCTTCTCATAGCCAACAGAAAATAATAATGCTCCAGCCCTAACCAATATGCACTAAAACCTTTTTTTTTTCTTTTGGAAACTACAGAAATGAGATCCAGGGAGGGCAAAATGCACCGCACAGGTAACGGATAAGGACAGGCGTCCACACGCATCTTACTTTTGGATAGGGAGTGTCATGAGGTCTTGATCCAAGAAGAGCCTCTGAAGGAAGTCCTGAACTTCTTCGACGGTTTCAGGGCCTCCCATGTTCAGCATCAATATTCCAGTCTTCGGCTTCCTGCATAAAACAAAAGGTAACAGTGGGTTTGAAGTACTTCTCGTTTTCCTCTAGGGTAGACTCTAGGTCGAGCCGGCAGATTCTCACCTCGTCTGTCCAACGCAAAGACGAAGACGGCGGGTGGCAGGTCTCGTCACGGCCATCGCAGTGAACGCACGGGGCTGGGGCCGCTCAGTCCCCGTCGTGGTTCAGGCTCTGACCCTCACCTCCAAGCTCCACCCCGGCCCCTGGACGTACCTGGGCGCCCAGTGTTTCTCTATTAAATTGCCAGCTCTGAACAAAGACCCCACTCTCTGGGGACTGAGGGTCAAGGTATACACCTAAAATTGTCCTGTTCACGAGACTGCCTCATGACTACACAGGTTACCTGATCTCTCCAGGCTTAAGTCTCCTCGTCTGTAAAACAGAGGGCTCACCAGTTACCTCAGGAGATTACTTGGAGGATTAAGCGGATAACGCACATCGTCATTTAGCAGGAGCCGGCAGGTAAGGGAGGTTCCATTCTACAAGAGGAGCCATGGGCTTCCCTAGCATTTTAAACCTCCACAGTAAACTACTAGGCCAGCTCTCTCTAAATAAATACGCCCTTATTTATTCCCTTCTCTTTGGTTAATTATTATATTATTACTGACTTAGGTTATTTCCTGCTACTCCGCTTCCTTCTGCAGGGCCTGCCGGGACTCCTTTTCAGCACCTCCTGCTGTGATGAACTACATTTCTCACTTTCCCCTCACCTCTCCACCCTTCGCCTGAAACCCAGCTACTTAAGCAACTGCTATCAAACACCGATCTAAATTACTCAAGTAAGTTCCGAGCTAAAGAATCAACTATTACTGAATGAGCAAAGAGAAACAAAAAAGAAAGTCTAGCAGCTTCTGGGAAATTTTTTTAAAAAGGACTGTGCAAAAATGTAACATGTGCACAAGGTTCAGCAACCGTTACAGCTTTCTAATTCCTAAATATTTTTTCACCCTCAAAGAACTCTCATACCCGTCACTAGTCCCCATTCCCCCTGGCCCTCACCCCTGGCAACCTCTAATCTACTTACGGATTTGCCTGTTCATAGGAATAGAATCATTCCTGGCCTATTGGCCTAAATAATATTATATGTGGTTTTCTGTGTCTGGTTTTTCACTTTGCATAAGATTTGCAACGTTCATTCATGCTGTAGCACGAATCAGTACTTCTTTCCTTTTTATGGCTGAATAGTATTCCATCACTTGGATATCCTCTCTACTCACTCTCGATAAAGTGACTGAGAAATAAGCAGCCTCACGTTTATTTAAAACGCCGTTATTACAAACGCTGAGGGGTCTACTTTCTCAGTCTCCTTCGCTAAAACCACCTCCAGCTAAAGCAGTGACTGGCACAATCCTGCTGAGATGGCTCTCGTTTGGAAGATTGCTCGTAAAGGGTTCTAAAGCTAATCATATCATGATGACAGTTTAATTGCAATTATTTAAAAAGTGTTAATCATATTTGGCAATCATTTTAGGCAATAGAGTGGGTCAAATTTATACAAGTGGAAACTGTTTTCTTGATCGAACACACTTTAGATAAATGAAGTAGATATCTGAATTTTCGGCCTAAATTTTCAAAATAAGAACCAATTCCTGGGGAAAGGGAAGAGCTGCATTACAACAAAGTCAAGGATTTTCTCATTTAGACCCCACTCTATAGATTAACCAAGGTCACTTTTCCCATCATTGTCTTAGGCCAGGGTTTCCTGACCTCGACCCTGCTAACGCTGGTAGCTGGGTAATCCTTTGTTATGGGGCTGACCTGTGTCTTGTAGGAGGTTGAGTGGCTACCTTGGCTTCCAGTTACTAGATGGTAATAGCACATACCGCACCCCAGCCGTGACAACCAAAACCGTCACTAGCCATTGCCAAATATGTCCCAGGGGACAAAAATACCCGCTCCCCACCCTCTGTTCAGAACCACTATGTTAGAGAAAAGGGGTTTAATCTCCTTTTACCAAACCAGACAACTACTTTGAAGTTACTGTTCCATAACTTCTCCACACCCTCTGACCAGAAGTCATATCAATGAATTAACAAACCTGTGTTTAGTTTTCTTTTCTTGATACCTGAAAATTCCAGATTCATTATATTGTGAAACTTATTTTCCCTTAATGTTTCTACTTAGGCCACTGGAGTTCTCCTGGGATTCTGTCTTTCACCCTCAAAAAGCTGTGACTCAAAATAAATTAAGAGCATTTCTCTGTGGATTGCTGCCAGTTAACAGATTACCGGCTAAGACACTCACCTAAGCCGCAGAGGGTATCAATGTGCAAGCGGGATTTAGAACTGTTTTTCATCTGCAACACCTGAGCTCAGAACAAGAGTGGTTGTAAATGGGATGTTACTCTGTCCTGCAAACCCATGTTTTTGCAAACCATGTTGATCTTATACATGAAAGAGACACAGGATGTGAAAGTACCTAAATACACGTGCACTTAATTCAAAACTGTGCTGTGCATGATGAATGGAGCATTAGGAAGCCCTAGTCTGACACCCTTTATTCCCAAACGTGAAGAGCAAAGCTTTAGTCAAGGGTCACCGTCTCCTCTCCCCTCCAGACACAGCACGTCTGAGACCAAGGTCTGATTGGCCAAGTTCCCTTTGTTTGAATGGAAAAGTGTTCATGGCAAACATACTCAAAGTTTCTCATTTGAAAAGTCTGCCACATTTTGCCATTTCTATTCTTGACTTCTCAAAATAGAAGGTTTTTCCTTTGAACTATTAATTGGACATAACCAAAATTGAAGCTCATCAATTAACAAAGGAACAAAATAATTCTACTCTGCTGTATATAATTGGCATCAAGATAAAAAAAGTACAAATCCCAGCTCTTCGTTAAATCCCCTAGATGTAACTGGCCAGAGGATCTATGCTGCCTCTAGAACAGGGTTTGGCAAATTGGCCAGTCCATTGGCCAAATTTGACCCCATGCCCCCGACTGCTTTTGTAAATAAATTTTTTTTATTGGAATAGAGTTCCATTCATTTGTTTACATATCACCAGTGGCTGCTCTCACATTGCAATGGGAAAGGTGAACAGCAGTAAGTAAGACCAAATGGCCCTCGAAGCCTGAAAAATCGCTCAGGGCTTTGCAGACAAATTCATACTATAGTATTGTCTAGTGTAGTCCGAGCGCTAGGCAGCACAAGGCCTTCATCACATCTGGCATCAGAATGACTCGCAAAGACACCACTTCATTGTCGTTGTTCAGCTGCTAAGTGATGTCTGACTCTTTGAGACACCATGGACTACAGCACTCCAGGCTTCCCTGCCGGGGTCTGGCCCCAGCAGGATCCAGGGGAACCCTCAGGATGAACGGCGTCGGCGAGAGAAGACAGACAGACGCACACACAGACGTTGCGTAGAAGAGGCAGCTTTTTTTTTATTTTTAGGATAGCTCAGTTTTTATAGAATGAATGTTACCTCCCCCTTAAGTCACCACATATTATATCAGATATTGGTTTATGCTTCCATCAATATTTTTTCCCCATGTTTTTCCCCTAAGCATTCATCTAGAATGTTTCCAATTACAGAGTTTATACTTAAATATCCCATACATAATCTTAATGCTTCAATGGCCTAACATTCTCACTCTAACAAAAACAATGTTTCATAAATCTCAGGTATAGCGTAAATTCTTTGGACAATAAAACAATACATGGGAAGGGTTACAGTAACATGTTTGACATTTCTGAATATAGTACCATGAGAAAAACCTGATATTTTTCTTTACCTGAAACCACAAAATCTCAATTTACAATGATTAACTATTAAACAGCAAAAACACCTCTACAGCAGCAAAACACCTCTATTAATAGTAAGATAATGGCAGTAAAGCTGGTTAATATAAGTCTTCTATTAAAATCCTATATACCCCATTTTCTAGTTTTACAAAAATACCCATAATATCCCATGTTGTTTAAAGAAAGGGAAACAATGAACAAGTAGCAGCAAGGAAATAGCAATAGTGAAAACCCTTTCAACCAAGGAGCAAGTAAACTAAAGCAGTATATCTACTTCTAAATCTAAACGCCTCTACTCTTCTCTATTCTAGAACATTATAATCTTTTAAGCAAGCAGCCAAACTATACCTGTGGCCTTTTCTTTTATGACTTGATGTTTATGGTCGTGTCCTGAGCCAGAGCAATCTTAAGCATTTCCAAAAAGGCTTGGACTTTTCCAGCGAGGCCTTATTACTATAAATTACCATTTCCAAAAATTAATAGAAAGCCCAACAACAGTAAGACAGAAGGAAGGGACATCCCGGGCCCCGGGACAACCTCGAGGGGAAGAGCTGCCTTGCAGGTTCCTTTCTCGTCGAAGCAGCTCCCAACACTTCCCTGTCCTTCACAAGCTCCTGGAGTTCGCTCAAACTCATGTCCATTGAGTCAGTGATACCCTCCAACCATCTCATCCTTTGCCACCCCTTTCTCCTGCCTTCAATCTTTCCCAGCATCAGGGTCTTTTCCAGTGAGTTGTCTCTTCACATCAGGTGGCCAAAGTATTGGAGCTTCAGCTTCAGCATCAGTCCTTCCAATGAATATTCAGGGTTGATTTCCTTTAGGATTGACTGGTTTGATCTCCTTGAAGTCCAAGGGACTCTCAAGAGTCTTCTCCAACACAATTCGAAAGCATCAATTCTTCAGTACTCAGCCTTCTTCATGGTCCAGCTCTCACATCGGTGCAGGACTACTCGAAAAACCATAGCTTTGACTATACAGACCTTTGTCGGGAAAGTGATGTCTCTGCTTCTTAATATGCTGTCTAGGTTGGTCACAGCTTTCCTTCTAAGGAGCAAGTGTCTTTTAATTTCATGGCAGCACTCACTTCGTTATTTCTTTTTTTTTAAATGGTGACTTTTAAAAAACTACTTTATTTTTGGCTGTGCTGGGCCTTTGTTGCTGAGCGCAGTCTTCCTCTAGCTGCTGACGTGGGGGGCTCCTCTTCAGCTGGGGTGCACAGGCTTGTCACTGGCGGCCCCTCTCGCCGCGGAGCAGGGCTCCAGGCGCACGGGTTTCACCAGCTGTGGTGTGTAGGCTCAGCAGCTGTGGCACATGGGCTTAGCTGCGGCTCAGCACGTGAAATCTCCCCAGACCAGGGACTGAACCCGTGTCCCCTGCAGCATCAGGAGGATTCTTAACTACCGGAGCACCAGAGGAGCTCCATCATCTCTTATATTCAAATACCAGAAATAACCAATGCTCTATAACATGGATAAATCATGATTTAATGAAATACTCTTTTTCTTTTTATTAGTTGGAGGCTAATTACTTCACAACATTTCAGTGGGTTTTGTCATACATTGACATGAATCAGCCATAGAGTTACACGTATTCCCCATCCCGATCCCCCCCCCCCCCCACCTCCCTCTCCCCCCGACTCCTCTGGGTCCTCCCAGTGCACCAGGCCTGAGCACTTGACTCATGCATCCCACCTGGGCTGGTGGTCTGCTTCACCATAGATAATATACATGCTGTTCTTTCAAAACATCCCACCCTCACCTTCTCCCACAGAGTCCAAAAGTCTGTTCTATACATCTGTGTCTCTTTTTCTGTTTTGCATATAGGGTTATCGTTACCATCTTTCTAAATTCCATATATATGTGTCAGTATGCTGTAATGTTCTTTATCTTTCTGGCTTACTTCACTCTGTATAATGGGCTCCAGTTTCACCCATCTCATTAGAACTGATTCAAATGAATTCTTTTTAACGTAATGAAATACTCTTGAGTGAGCGAAAGTCGCTCAGTCATGTCCGACTCTTTGCGACCCCATGGATTGTAGCCAGCCAGGCTCCTCTGTCCACGGAATTCTCCAGGCCAGAATACTGGAGTGGGCAGCCATTGCCTTTTCCAAGGGATCTTCCCAACCCAGGGATCGAACCCAGGTCTCCCAATTGCAGGCTGATTCTTTACTGTCTGAGCCAGCAGGGAAGCCCAAGAATACTGGAGTGAGTAGCCCATCCCTTCTCAAGCAGATTTTCCCAACCCAGGAATCAAACCAAGGTGTCCTGCATTGCAGGCAGTTTCTTTACCAGCTGAGTTACCAGGAAATACTCTTAGGCTATTAAAATAATGTAAACTTTTAATAGTTATTATATTATTAAACATATTATTAAACAGTCATATTATTAAACAAAAACAGGAAGTTATAAAAATGTATGCAGCATTATCACATTTTGATAAATATATACTGAGTAAATATTAATAGATACAAGTATAGAGACAAAATACTGGGTGGTGGGATTATCAGGTTTGTTTTTTTTTTTCTGTATTTTCCAAAATGAACTGATTTCTTTTCTATAAATATGATATAAAGTTACTAGAATTTGGGAGTTTTTTTAGATTTTTTTAATTCAATTTTAATCATTTAATCTTAAGGCTATTTATGTTGTTGACTTTGGCCACTAGGATAACATAGTAAAAAAATAATTTTTCTCCCAGGGTTCCACATCCAATCAGTTCTTCAGCTTACACCAAACCCCAACACCTCTCCTCCTAGGTAGCTGGCATCCACTGGTATTTGGGTCAGGAAAAAAGGAGACCCTTATGAGTATGCAAAGTCAGACTCATACCTGTTCCGGGGCTGAGCCCGAGGCTGGGGGCTCCCGGCACGCTGGGCGGGGTCCGCGGCCGCCGCTGGGGCCGCACCCGGCTGGCACCTCCGCGGCTGGCAGGCCCTTGAGCCGCCGGACAGCACTGTGACAAAGTTAAAGTGGCAGCATGAAATCTCGCTGGAAAGTAGTTTCTTTTGAAGAGGCCCTCAGCGCATAATTCCCGGATTTACAATTTAAAGGGATGCTAGGGCAGAGGCGATTTCCCCAGCGCTTCCCTGCAGGTGGGCGAAGGCTCTTCACCCCGTCTGAGAAATGGGGTGGTGGCCCCTGGGCTGGCTGTCAGCCGCCTGCACGGGACCTTCCGGACGCCTCCCCTCCCGGCCTTGGCTGCCGGT
Organism: Muntiacus reevesi; assembly: GCF_963930625.1. NCBI lineage: Eukaryota > Metazoa > Chordata > Mammalia > Artiodactyla > Cervidae > Muntiacus > Muntiacus reevesi. Next base: position 54,115,525 of record NC_089252.1, read on the forward strand.
TTTCATGTGACCCCTCAAGAGAATCACTGCATGCTATGATGGCAGCGTGCCACTCATGAAGGTAGGAGCCGGCAGAAAAGGCTCAGACCACTGATTAAAGGAGTGGCGTGCCTGCGTGCTAAGTCGCTTCAGCCGTGTCCAGCTCTTTGCGACCCCACGGACTGCAGCCCGCCAGGCTCCTCTGTCCTCGGGATTCTCCAGGCAAGAACACCAGAGTGGGCTGCTGTGCCCTCTTCCGGGGGATCTTCCCGACCCAGGGGTGGAACTCGCGTCTCTCATGTCTCCTGCACTGGCAGGCGGGTTCTTTGACATTAGCGCCACCTGGGAAGCTGGGCCAGTTTTCCACACTGGCATAGATCTCATATCCACCTACGAGCCTTCTCCAATACAGCACTGGGGCTGAGAACTGCACTCTGACAAACGGGGAATCCCTGTTTTCAAAGGCTGATTCTGGCCCTCCTCCTTCTCCACTCCACTCCACGGGGTATGCCATCTGTGCCGTCAAGGATTCATGGACTCCCAGAGCCCCCCACCACTTCTGACCAGATGCCCAGGACCCCAAATTCCCTGACTCCAAAGCCCCACTCCCAGGGTCTGCAGGCCTCTTTCCAGCATCCATCCTCCTGAGGGTGGACTGCACCGTCAGTATAAGTCATCCTTGACCTGAAGGGTAGCCAGCGGGTGGAGTGGACCTTGAACATGAACACTGGAGTAGGCACAAGACTCTTCACCATGCCAGCAGGCTGGGCACAGAGAGAGAAGAAGGGAGGTCTGCCCACCAGAGGCAACTTGCTCAAGGCCCTGGCATTTACACGGCAACTGGGAAGAGCTCAAGAGTTCACCCTTCCAGCCATTAGCAAGGTCTATTCTATTTGTCAGCATAGCAGAACAGAACATAAAACAGTCCGCTCGCTGGCTGTATACGGGTCTTGTCCTGAGCACCACAAGACTTACTCGTGGGCCTGGAAAGCCCATCTGAGTGGAGGAGGGCACAGGCCATACCCCGTACGGCATGGAGCGTGTTCATCCTTAAACAACACGGCGAGAAGGGAAAGGGGAGCCACGCAGAAGGCTGAAGCTGGCAGTGCGGGACAGTGGTTACTACCGTGCCCCACGGCATACACGTGACTTCCCCACCCCGTTCTCAAACCAGCAGTTCTCAAACCAACGTGAGAGCAATCTCCTTCTAGCCGCCTCCCACTTACGAGTCAAAGGCGTTCTGGTGAGGGACTCGGGCTGTGGACCAGCAGGTGGGACTCTCGACAGTTCTGCCACTGACTCGTAACAGAACTGGGGCTGGCTTCCAATCTTTCTGACCCTTACTTTCCTATACCGAAAAATGATGACACCCTGCTATCCATAGCCTCCTGGTAAACATTACAGCAGGTAAGACCAGTGGAGTATTTTGCACAACCGCCTGCAGGTGGCGTTAGCGGTAAAGAATCTGCCTGCCAATGCAAGAGCCTTAAAGACACCTGGGTTTGATCCCTGGGTTGGGAAGATGTCTGGGAGAAGGGAATGTCACCCCACTCCAGGATTCTTGCCTGAAAAACTTCACGGGCAGAGGAGCCTGGTGGGCTACAGTCCAGGGGATCGAAAAGAGTCAGACACAACTGAGCATGCATACGTACATATAATTAGAGCCGGTATCATTTTCTTTCGTGTCTAGAGCATTGGGGCTGTACCTGCTCCAATTTTTTTTTAATTTTAATCACCTGGCATGTCTATAAAACACAGGAGAATGATATTTCCCGGCCAGTTAGATTTCCAGCTGTCCAGACTGTGCACACGCTCAGCAGAGCTAATAACGTGAGCTTGAGCCAAACAATCCTTAACTCTAAGCAGAAGTGCAAAGACTGAAATGAAGAAGTGCAACCCCACTCAAACGAGGTCTCAAACCAACTCCCATCTCCTTGTTTTAGACAAGCCCGATTCTGAACCACATGATGAGGCCTAAGCAGGCTCTCAATCAAGCCACCATGTCCCCAGTTCCTTATACAAATGAGGTTATATCAGATTCTATGGGGTATCTGAATGGAAATTTGGCATTACACAATTTGACTTTTGGTATTATTATAAGTTTTCCTCCTGCAAACTTTAAAAGGGGATGGGGCAGGGGTGGGCAAAAGGGTGAGAGTCTCCATCTAGTACATTAGTATTTCTTAGAACAATTTGGGAGCTGGGAGCTTTTTGAGCTGCTACACTATTGCCATGCCCTCTACTTACAAAATTCTCTTCTCTGAGGTGAAACACATTCTCAAAGAAGGGCGATGCTACTTAAAAGATAATAATAATAATAATGGATCCTTTCTGCTCAGGACATAGGGTTAACACACCCACCTCTCAAGGACTTCTCTAAAACACTCCTATCAGAGTTCCCTAGTGGTCCAGTAGTAAAGAATTCCCCTGGCAACCCAGGGGACACGGGTTCCATCCCTGATTCGGGAAGATCCCACAGGCCTCAGGGCAAGTAAGCCTGTGCACCACAGCTAGAGAGGAGCCCCCGCTCACCACAACCAGAGAACGCCTACACACAGCGGTGAACCACGCAGCACAGCCAAATATCAACTACCAACAACTTACAAACAAGTGAATAAAACAATCCTCTCCCTAGTGATCTGAAGACTCTACAAAAGCAGTGTGTCTCCTGCTTAATGATTAGTATGCATCTATCTAAAGGAGTTTAATTATTCAAAGAACAAAATGAGACTTCTGAATATACTCAGCTAACTGCTTAACAGAAACTCAAAGGCACAGGAAGCATCATCTGGTGCAGAGAGTGTGTTCTGAGCTAGTGAGATCCAAGTAGAAATTCCAGACAGGACCAAGCAAAGTTATGTGACAGTACTTTGGGCAACTCACTGAGCCGCTCCAAGCCTCACTTTTCTACATCTTTAAAATAGCAATGAGGCCAAGCTTTCAGGGCTGTTGTAACGATTAGGAAAATTTTTAGAAATCTATGTATCCAGCCTGAAAAACAGTGCCAGGCACAATGCAAGTATTTAAGCAAGAAGTAAGAATACTCAGTAGCAAGGACTGGCCCACTCATAAACTAAGACCAGGTGATTTTAACCCTACTCTTGCCATGGACAACTGGTCTACCTTTGGAAGGCCTACAGACAATAAAAGCTATAGAACCAAGGGACATGCAAAAGAGAAGATGACATAAGAAAACAAAACTTCATCAATTCCTGGACACGCCAAATACATGAGTCATTCAAAAGTACACCTGTGACTTAAGAAGTTCATGAGTATTAACTGGTCCCCCCAAACCACATTATTTAATATTTTGGACGCCTGGGGGTGGTATGGGAGGGTAGAAAACAAGGTATACAAGTACCTAACACTGCTCTTTTCTACCACATAGGAGATGAGGATTCCTTTAAAAGGTCCTTATAAATAAGTGTATCATTTTAAAAATTAACAGAAATAAGGTTCTATTTTATAACTACTAATAATAACACTTAACAATTCTTTTCTTAAAGCCTCCTTTATCTATCTGATACGGAGCCAAAATGTTCTAATGTATTAAACACTGATATATATATATATTATATATATATTATTTTTTAATTCTAGATTTGTTTTTTTCTAATTACAAAGGACATACATGCCTAACATAGAATCTGGAAAGGAAAAGGCACAGAGAAACAATAATAATTCTATCAACTTTCTAAAATATACATATACTATATACATATATACCAGGGAGCTTCTTATTAATTCTGTGATATGCTAAAAACACAGAATATAACACTTTGCCTTTCTACTTTGAGGATTCATTTTGAAAAATATTATTCAATTTTCCCTATCCCAGATGTTAATCCTTTCATATAAAACAAGATAAAGTAGCATGAAAGTGAAAGTGAAAATGTTACTCAGTAGTCTCATACTCTCTTGAGACCCCATGGACTGTAGCCCACCAGGTGCCTCTGTCCATGGGACTCTCCAGGCAAGAATACTGGAGTGGGTTGCCATTCCCTTCTCCAGGGCATCTTCCTGACCTAGGGATTAAATCCAAGTGTCCTGTATTGCAGGAGATTCTTTACCATCTGAGCCACCAGGGAAAATCAGTCTGTAATTCAACTGAACTTCAAATCTATTTCTGCTGTGGCTTCTGAATCTTCCAGTTAGCTACTTATAACCTGGACAACAAAGCATTTAAAGATCCTCAAATTGTTCTGTGACCTCAAATCTAGAGCCTGTCAGACTTTCTTTGCCACTGAAAGGTCAATGAAAGAAAAGACTAATTTGACACTTCTTTCAGCCCTGTTACCGGCTCTGGGCTCCCTTTTCTTAAAAGATAATGTCTTTCCTCTCCCACTGCCCTTACTGACCTGACTGTCATTGGACACTGGGTCCTAACAAAGGCACCTGTAATAACATATGGAGCTCAGAATGGACTCTCTCCACTCCTTCTCAGTAGGTGCCAGATTGACAAATTAGGGAACTTTAAAAAAAAAATTAATAAATCAGGTCTGGGTCCAATCACCATTCAAATGCACTAATCAAGCATCTTAGCAGGTGGCAGCCTTTTATGTAACAGCAACATTTTGAGGGTATCTATGTATCTACTGTGTGCCAGGCCCTGGGCTACAGGCTTTACCTGTAACCAGCTAAACTTCATGGCAAGCCTATGAGGTATTACCTTCTCTGTGTCTGGCAAAGTGAATGCCTCACTCCGGGATGGGGGTGGGGGGTGGGTAGAAACCGCAGGAATGCTGCAGAGGCTAGCTAGCGTCCCAGCCAGGTGTGTCTGACCAGGGTCCCATCAGTCCATCTTTTGGACCCATCCTACGTTCACCTCTGTATCAGAAACCCGTGGTGTTCTCAGGGGGTCTTATTTATTCTCCAAATACCTAATTTAGGCTAGAAAACGATTCTCCAAATATCTGATCCTGGGCTAGTATTTTCTAGCCCCTGGAGCAGGTCCTGCTGCCAAGGACGAGTGAGCACCGGGTGTGCTGCCAGCGGCCAGGGCAGGGCAGCAGTGGGAAAAGTGTGATCTCCGGCACCAGGGAGGGAAGCCCAGGGAGGAGACCTCTGCTGATGCTCCTGACAACGATGCCAACGCCACTGTCTCTGCGGCTGGCCCTTAACGCACTCAGCCTCCCGTGATCACAACTATCCTGAGGCTCTCGTTAGTCGTAATTGACAGATGAGATCCAGGACTGAGAAATTTCAGCCCCTGCTCACGGCCACCCACCTGACCCACAGGGCTCCGGAACCCCTCCCCGCGGCGCTCAGGGTCCCCGGGTGACCCACGTTGCCCCCGCTCGCTCCTCCCAGGGGAGGCCCCCTTTCCGGATCCCTTCTCCGCCCCTCTGCGCCCCCCGCCGCCCCGGGACGTTCCCCAGGCTCCTGGGCCCCGGCGCCCGCGGCCCGCTGTCCCCGCCTCGGCGGCGGCCGCCACGGCCCCACTTACGCCGATCGCGGAGCAGGACGCCCGCAGATCGCAGGGCCGCAGCCATGTTTGCGCCGACTGAAAGCGCTCCCGGGGCGGGTTCGGCCCGGGACCCGGGTTCCTCCGGCGGCAGCACAACCAAGAACCCGCCCCGCCGACCGCCTCGCCGGGGAGCCCAGCGCCAACCAGCCACAGCGCCCCACCGTGCGGCCACGCCCCGCGCCCGGCTGCGCGCCCTCTCATTGGCTGGCTGCTGGGGCGTGGTCGGAGGGCGGGACCAGGCGGAGACACGCCCCGCGCTGGCAGCCCGCCCCTCTGCCCGGCGGTTCCCAAAGCAAGGCCCCTGCCTGCTAAGGCGCTCTAGTCGTGTCCGACATTTGCTGACCCCATGGACCGTAGCCTACCAGGCTCCTCAGCCCATGGGATTCTCCAGGCAAGGATACTGGAGTGGGTTGCTATGCCCTCCCCCAGGGAATCTTCCTGACCCAAGGATCGAACCCATTCCTCTTACCTCCCTCAGCATTGCAGGCGGGCTTTTTTGTTTTGTTTTTACCACTGGTACCACCCGGGAAAGCCCCAAGAAAAGGCCCAGGACTGTGCTATTGGTCACCAACCACCAAAAAGCTGTTCCGGTTGCCCTGAAAGAGTGGCCCTGGTTGCAAGCGCCCGTCTAACCACGGCAGGAACTGCAGCAAAGAACTTTCTTGACATTTCCATTACTGTTAGTTACATAGGACAATGCTTTTGCCTCAATGCTCCAGTTTTGCTGCCTACTTGAAGCACAACTGTGCAGCCCCTGTTTTATTTTGCTTTGAGAAAAGAAATTATTGTATGTCAGACCCTCATGACATAATTATTAAGTCCCTCTGTAGTATCTCTATGCAGCAGAGTTTGACAGCTGGAACCAGAAAGCAAACCTTATGCTGCTAACATAAGAACTTTAGGAAAAGTGAAGGCCAGTCTGGCAAATGCAGTTTTTTTGGAGGGCTGGGACGGTGAGGTTCGTCAGTATCATGTCTGCTCACCTTTGCAAGGTGACCGCCAGGCCCCAAACCTACCCACGAAAGAGGTGCCCCCTTCATTTCTAGCCCTTCCTACATTCCCACACCTCTGCCTGCCCTTCCAGTTCTTGCCTTCCAAGTAAGTACATCTCCAAGTACAAGATCAAACTTTGGAACAGAAAGGTGTCAGACACCGTTCTTTCATTCACTGAACAAGTATTGAGCACCTGCTGTGTGCACTGGGGAAACAGCTGTGAACAGAGCAGACAAGGGTCTCACATGGGGATGTCGGGGAAAGACAGAAAACCATCACAGTATGTAGTGTTTGAGGTAACGATGAGGGTTAGAAAGAATGAACAGAGATGGGGAGGGGAGTCTAGTGCAATTGAAACAGATGGTCAGAGAAGTCCTCACTGACACTTAGGCAGAGACCTGAAGAAGTAAGGAGGCAAGCCATGTGGAGCATTCCAAGAAGATGGAGTCTAGATTGAGTGGAAAACCAGTTTTCCGTAGCTAAAATGTATGCTTTTGATTATTTAGTTTATTATTAAAGATAGTACTCTTTATGGTTAGAAACTCAGTGTAAAATGTCAAATGGATTGCCTTTCATACTATGTACATAATCTTTGAATCAAGCAGCAGATGTTTACTGAGAAGTGGACACTGCTTTCCTATATGATTTGCTAACTTTCCATTCTTAGGACAAAAATTACGAGTTTAGTTTGCCCTTTTGGAGAAGGAAATGACAACTCACTCCAGTATTCTTGCCTGAAGAATTTCATGGACAGAGGAGTCTGGCGGGCTACAGTCCGTGGGATCACAAAGAGTTGGACATGACTAAGCGACTAACATACTTTAGTTTGCCCTTTAAAGAGGTGATCTTGGACTTCCTTGGTGGTCCAGTGGCTAAGACTCCACTTTCCCAATGCAGGGGGCCTGGGTTTGATCCCTGGTCAAGGAATTAGATCCCACACGCTTCAACTAAAGATCCTGCATGCTCCAATGAAGACTGAAGATCTTGCATTATGCAACTAAGACCCAGCACAAACAAGTATTAATAAATAAGTAAATGTTTTCAAACATTTTTTTAAAAATTGAGAGGTAGTTTTTGTAGATAATACACTCTTCTACCTAAAGTCTAAACCTATTGCTTTTAAATCAACTACACAAAAAGTCTCTACATTTTGAAATGCTGTGCCGGAGAAAGTATGGACAAGGTCAGAGCGCTAGAAAAGTTCAAGGGTTTCTAACAGCTGAGTGGTGTGGGCTCTTCTGGGCCACTTCTGGGAGGCTCTGGATAAGACACCTCTCCATTCCTGGTGCTGGGCCCCACCTGCTCAGTGAAGATAAGGAGGGTCTTCTGGCCCCTCCCAGGGAAATGCCGCTGATTAGTGACAAGGCATAAAGGTGCCAAATCTCACATAATCAACATTGGGCTGAGTTAAATTTGTGTCTGGCCAGAAACAAGAAAGGAGTTACCAAAACATGCTTTATTGAGTGTATCAACATAATAACATTAAAAAAAATGATATGCACCATTTCATACATTTTCCTCACATCCTGTATTTTCATTTTTACTGACTTTTAAAACAACTCATTCAAAATTATGTTCATGTATAAAATGCCCCGATACACATATTAAGACTCATAGGTTACAAATGGAAACAGAACTTTATTATTTTTCCCCAAAGAGAGCTTCATGACATTTGTTATTTCTAATCTGTGGCTTGTTTCTTACAAACATCAAATGTAACAGCTTTTCAGTGAGTAAATTTTTATGATCTTTTGAAATGAAAGCAGATAAAATAAACTTTGTGTGTGTCGTTTTCAAAACTGATTGGAAAATACAGCCCTTACATCAGAAAGTGTGAATTCTAAATATGGGTTTACTAAGAAACCCAGAAGATCTTTGAAAGGCTAAATGAACTTATAAAACTATATATTTTTATACATTAGGCATGTATATATTTATACGTATATTTACACATATGTATGTATTTATAAACGCATTTTTCTGGTTTAAATATCTGTAGCAAAATAATGACCACTTTCCTTAACAAACAGGAGGCCCAGTCTCTGGGCCAGCTCAGATAAGCGGCACCCCCATCACATGGGAGAGAGGGTTTGTCTGAGCTCGGGTGACTTAATTAGTGAAGAAAGAATTCTCTCGTCACAGCCAACACTCAGAGTTCAGCCTGTGGTCCTAAATAAAATGCATTTGTTGGTTTCAGCTCAGCGCTTCAACGCAGAAGGAGGCGGGAGGAGATCCCCTCATTCATTTGCCATGATTGGCACCTCCAGGCGGCACAGACTAAATTTAGACTACTCAGTTCTGTCTCCTTAATCAGAAAAACAACAGGTTGAGGGAGGGATGCTGTTGAGTGTGGGGAGGAAGAGTGGCTTCATGAGGCAGACACATGGTGAGCTCTAATAATTGCTCAGGGAAGTCCGATCAACGGTCCCCACGACTGTTTTCCAGCAAAGAGGCCACCCGAGTCTAGGCCAATGGAATGTGCGTTCTGACTGCCCCCTTAACCACACAGAGCCTCCGTATTAAACCCACTAGTGGTGATGGGTTTATTACTTCATCTGCACATTTTGATGGAGCGTCTACTGTGAGCCAAGCACTGTAGCAGATACTGTGAAGGACAGCAAGTAAACTGCACCCTCAGCGCTGACACATACACGACCACGGGTGGGGTGGGCAGCTGGCGGGGGCTGCTGCGTAGCACAGGGCGCTCAGCTCGGTGCTCTGTGATGACCTGGAGGGCTGGAACTGGGGACGGGGTGGGAGGGAGGCTCAAGTGAGAGGATGCATGTGTATATATATACACGTGTGTGTGAGCGCTCAGTCGCTTCAGTCGTGTCCCACTCTTTGTGACCCCATGGACTGTAGCCTGCCAGGCTCCTCTGTTCATGGGGTTCTCCAGGCAAGAACGCTGGAGTGGGTTGCCATGCCCTCCTCCAGGGTATCTTCCCGACCCAGGGATCGAACCCAGGTCTCTTATGTCTCCTGCACCGGCAGATGGGCTCTTTACCACTAGCGCCACCTGGGAAACCCAGATATGTGTATTACATATAGCTGATTCACACTGTTATACAGTAGAAAGTAACACACCTGTGTAAACCAATTATACTCCAATTTAAAAAATAAATTTAAAAAAGTAAACTGTACTCCCAAATAGCTTATTCATTTATGAAAGAAACATGTATACAGGGACTACTACCTATGTCAGGCACATGTTGGAAATAGCAATGAATTGGACTATCTCTACTTTCATGCAGCTTACATTCTAGAAGGCAAGGCAGACAATAAACAAGATACGTGCCACAATGTCAGCTGTGACTAGGATCCGTGAGGAAAAATAATAAAGGGGGTGAAGAAATGGAGAGAGGCAGGTACTGTTTTTTTCGGGGGTGCTGTGGGACATGGCCTGTCTGCAAAGGTGGCGGTTGAGCGGGGGCCGGTGGGGAGTGAGGGACGCTCTCTGTGGAGGGGCTTTGCGAGCAGAGAATCAGAAAGTGCTGGGGTACATTGAGGCTTGTGTTAGTTCCATGGGGCTGCTGGAACAGAATACCACAGAGCAGGGGGCTTAGGACCACAGAAAGGTACTGCAGAAATTCTCGTCTGCGGCTAGAAGCTCAAGTCCAGGTCAACAGGGCCATGCTTCCTCTGCAGTCTGCAGGGGAGAATCCTTTGCTGTCTCTTCCTAGCTCCTGGCAGCCCTTGACTCTCCTGGCCTTGCGGCTGCCTCGCTCTGATCTCTGCCTCTGTCATCACACGGTCTCTTGTCAGTGTATCTCTTTCCCATGACCATCTTTCCTCTAGAAGGACACCACTCATACAACGCAGTCCAGTATTCTTGCTGGAAATCCCATGGACAGAGGAACCTGGCGGGCTACAGTCCACAGGGTCGCAAAGAGTCAGTCATGACTCAGCAGTTAAACCACCACCACCATATTGGACAAAGAGCCCACCCAGTTGACCTCATCTGAATTTGGCTACACTTGCAAAGAACCTCTTGTTAAATAAAGTCACATTTCCTAGTACCAGAGGGGAGGATGTACAGGGGAAGGGGGTAATTTTTGGGAGGCGGGGGACACAGTTCACCCCATAAGAAGGCCTTGAGGGACAGTAACGGAAACTGCATGTCTTGAGCAGAGTTTGTGGGGTGGAGGGAAAGGAATTTTGACTGATTAGGAGATGAAAGACTTCATCTTTTGAACAGATCTCCTTCTAACAGTGATCCATGCTTTGAGTGCAAAGCATTCACTTTGCCTGCAGTGTAGAGAGAAAAGTAGGAATCTTACGCCAGTTTTAAGGCATGTATCAGATGACTAAGTTCATTTCCTCCATGCGGTTCTAATGTTTATTTATTTATTTGAGATCATATTGAGCAAGAGTGTTTTTCTCTGAGAGATCACTGTCCCCGGGGCGGTGGGAGGGCCCGTCCACCCCTTCTGGCCTGCCTCTGCCAGGATCCCAGGGTCCCACCAGTCTTAGATGCGACTTGTGTTTATTTCTTGGCTTGGCATTCCTGTTCCTTACAGGTACATTCAAGCCAAGGAAGCTGACTCTTTCCAGCAAGCTGTCATTCCCTGTCAGAGCCCTGGGCAGGCAGCGGTCTTCCTTGTCTATCTGTGCTCTACGGGGCTAGTTCTCTAGATTTCACAGAAAGGCCAGCCTTCCAGGGGCCCCCTTCATGCAGGGATGGGTCTAGCCCTTCCTCCACTGTCCTTGGGTGTGGTGTGGGCACTCTGGAAGCTGCATATATGATGTGTTCACTCTGTGAAAATTCACAGTGTCACACACTTATATGTGTGCCCCTTTCTTGTATATTTTAGTGAAAGTCGCTCAGTCCTGTCCAGCTCGTTGCGACCCCATGGACTCTAGAGTCCGTGGAACTCTCCAGGCCAGAACACTGGAGTAGGCAGCCTTTCCCTTCTCCAGGGGATCTTCCCATCCCAGGGATCGCACCCAGGTCTGCCGCATTGCAGGTGGATTCTTTACCAGCTGAGCCACCGGGGAAGCCCATAAGAAGTGTACGCTGGTTATATACTGAATGTGGGCAGACACCCTGGAGGCAGAGGGCACATGATAACTAGGGCAAGGCATTCACTCGGCCACTGCACAGGGTCTGGGAAGGGCTCAGAGATAAGGCTGGGGCGAGACGGCTGAGGACTGAGCCCAAACGTGCTGAGAACTCGGACCTCTGTTGGCAGGTGAACGGGCTCGCGGGTGGACACGACAGTCACAGGGAAGAGGAGCCTGTTCAGTGCGGTGCTGTGAGGAAGAGGATTGAGCAAGCAGGGTCCGGGCGAGAGGAGAGGAGAGGCAGGAAGAGTCAACTGGCATGGCCGGTGGAAGTGAAGGCCAGTTCTGCATGGAGCACTGGAGACCAGAGGGAGGGCAGAGTCAGGTCGTTCAAGGGCATCAGCAGTAGTGAGGCCAAAGAGGAGAAACACTTTGGTCAGCAGGAGAGCTGGTTTGGGGCAAAGATGAGCGCACTGTTTTATTGTGGTTGTTTTCATACTGTCTGTCTGTGCCTGAGTATGGTTCACATTGCAGGAAGGACTAACAGGTACAGCCATCCAACAGAAAGTTGTAGTGGTCATCTACATAGAAAAGGATTGAAACTGACCATTCACTCGCTCTTACAGAGCAATTTACAGTGAATTCATCCCTCTCCTTGCTGATCTCCTAATAGCTGATAATTGAGTTTCTTCACTTTCGCCTATGCCCTTTTGATTTGTCTTCAACTTCAGAGTGAAACCCTCTGGTATAAAGATGGGGGCTGGAACATACGGATGTAATTTCACTCCTTCCCTAAAACCCCACTGAGATGTCGAGAGGTTTTGCTGTTGGTGGTGGTGGTGATGGTGTGTTTTGTTTGCTTCCAAGTATAAACCTAAAAGGCTGGGGAGAAAAGAAAAAGGAACCATGGCAATAAATTTTGGGAGCTGGAAGGCAGATGGATAAATGGTTAATGATTTAGCAAACTCAAAAAAATTGAATCTAAAGATGGCCAACCTAAGACAAGAACCATCCAGATTTACGTGATGGAGTCCCTAGGAGGTTCCAGGTTGGCAGCAGCAGGTACCCCTGAAGTGGGGATGAGAGAGAGAGATGCTAAACTGAGATAGATTCAGGGAACTAGACTCTTCCCCCTCCACCCCTTTCCCTCCATAGGCGATGGGAAGAGTCTGCAATCCAACCAGCGCAAGAGGAGAGATCCAGGGATGTTGACTTCAGGACTCACACCCAACAGCTGAGGCAGCTCACCCGACGAGAGGGCTCACATCTTTTCTGACAGACTTTAAAAGCATTTTATCTCCTATTTGGAACTCTCAGTAGAAAAACAAGCATCACTTGACTTCTGAGAAAAGCCTCTAGGACAACAACATCTTTGTCAGCAGGGACTGGTTTTGCGGAAAACAATTTTTCCACGGACCTGAGGTGGGGGGTGGCAGATGGTGTGGGGATGACTCAAGAGCAGTGATGGGGAGCGGGGGTAAACACAGATGAAGCATCACTCACTCCCCTGCCACTCACTTCTGCTGTGTGGCCTGGCTCCTATCAGGCCACGGACTGGTACCAGTTCACGGCCCAGGGGCTGGGGACCCCTGCTCTAAGAGGAGAGACAGAGACCCGAACACACAGAAGAAAACATGGAGGAAACGGGGATGATACAGGAAGAAGAAAACCTGGATAAAAGACCATAAAGATGGAACTTGCTGAGACCAGAGTAAAAAAAAAAAATTTTTTTTTTTTAATATTTTACTATGCTAACAGAGACGAAAAACTCAATAGAAGGATTGGGGGAAAGTTGGAAGAAAACTTTCAAAAAATAGCAAGCAAAAAGGAAAAAAAATACAAGATAAAAGAATTTAAATGAGGTCTATTACGTGAATAATGGCAGTTATAGGGGAAAAAACCAAGAGGGAACATTTTCTAAAAAACAATTGAAACTTTTTCACAACGGAAAGCCATGACTTTCTGAATTTAAAAAGCCTATCAACTGCCCATGGGAGAACAGACCCAAGAAATGTCATCAGGATATTTCAGAACATGGGGACAAACTTCTAGAACAGACAGATCTTATGTAAAAGACCAAAGATAAGAGTGATTGGGAATTTCTCTAGAGCAACACTGGAAACTAGAGTGGTAGAACTGAAAGCCAGGGTTGCAAAGTCCTGAGGGAAAAATGCTTTCTAATCCACGATTTTATACGGAGACTATTCCAGACTCACGGAGTCTGTCTCCTGCATTGGCAGGCGGATTCTTTACCATTAGCGCCACCTGGGCCTATAACATGCATGCATGGTTTAAGTGTGAAGATAAGTTAAAAACATTTTTGAGATAGACAAGTTCTCAGTGAACTGACCTTTCATGCACCCTTTCTCAGGAAATTACTGGAGGATGTGCTTCATCAATATGAGGAAGTAACCCAAGAAACAGGGAAACATAGGAAACAGGATGTCCAACAGAGAAGGGGGTTCTCTGGGTGGCAGTGAAAGACCCCAGGATGAGCTACGTTTCAAGGTTTGAGTGAGGCTGGTTCAGACTACAGCAGACAAGCTCTAAGAGAAGCTTCTGATGAGCATCTGATATATCTAGGTACCTTTGGGGATTGAATTCATGATGAAAAATAAGATGACCATTCATTATATGTTAGTCGCTCCGTCACATCCGACTCTGTGATCCCATGGACTGTATAGCCCGCCAGGCTCCTCCATCCATGGGATTTTTCAGGCAAGAATGCTGGAGTGGGTTGCCATTTCATTCTCCAGGGGATCTTCCCAACCCAGGGATCAAACCTGGGTCTCCTGCACTGCAGGCATACTCTTTACCATCTGAGCCACCAGGAAAGCTGGACTGTTCATTATGGGGGAAAAGTTGGCCAGGAAAGCATTAGTAATATACAACATGGTCAACCAAACTAATGATTTCGCTAAGCTGGAAGGGCCGGGAGATGAGAAGGGGGCGCATGAACGGTGGGACAGGGAAAGGAAGAAGCGAAATCTTCCTGGAGGAGCAGGAGAGAACGTCTAAACCTGAAAAATATAGACCTGTTCTTTTTAGTAACATAGAGGTAAATGCCTGAAGCTGCTAAAGCTTTTGAACATCTCCATTTCTGTGAGCTGGAGTACTAAACTGGATTAAATACAAACTCAACTTTGATGCCAGAAACCATAATCTTTGAACGGCAGAGTATACCAATGTTTTTTCAAAGATGAGACTCTTCACATAATCATTGGAGGTAGAAGGAAACTTTTCAGCATAAGAAACTGAATCATTTAATTGACCGGCAATTACCAACTATGACTGGAGAATGAAATAGTAACCCACTCCAGCATTCTCCAGCCTGGAGAAGCCCATGGACAGGAGAGCCTGGCGGGCTACAGTCCATGGGGTCGCAAAGAGTTGGACAAGATGGAGCACTCAGAGCAGAGCATACCAAATACTATGAATCACAGCCTTTGTACCAAGTAACATCTTTTTTTCTTAAAAGGACTGAGTGAAATAATATGATCCTAAGTTTATAGTCATTCAAACTTTGGAGTTTAAACTTGTCACTTTTAACCCTGCATCTTCAGGAATGATTTTTAACCTTTCTCGGCCATTATCTCAGGAATAAGTGCTATTGTTTATTAGAGGGCTATAACATTTATACACTGTATAAATCAATAATTTATATGAATTATCACAGGCCATTGTGGGGGTTAAGGCATGTGACAGTACATGGATGACACAAAGCAGGGCTCCATTATTTTGAGAATTTCCCAGCATGACTTGAAAGCTAATGAGTACACAGGTATAGGGTTTTTGTGGCTACTGGTCAACATTGAACAGTTTCAGTCTTACCCCAGTGCTCCCATTGCAACTCTGAGGCTGGGAACACTCTCAAGAGATGAATGTGAAACAATGAGGACCTACAGCGATGATGAGGCTTCAGGCTGGCTTTAGAAGTGGGAGGTAGCTATTCGGTGACAGTCGACCTAACTCGGCCACAGCCTCACCTGCGTGAGCTTTCAGAAGTAGGCTGGGACTTTCTTGGTGGTCCAGTGGCTAAGGCTCCATGCTCCTAAGGCAGGGGGGCCAGGTTCAACTCCTGGTTGGGGAACTAGATCCCACATGCTGCAACGAAGACTCAGCACAGCCAAATAAATAAATAAAAATAAATATTAAAAAAAAAAAAATCCTGGGTCCATCCCTCAAATTCAAATTCTACTGGTCTGGGATGAGGCCTGAGCACCAGTATGGTTACAGTCCCAAGTGACCTCCGTGTGTAGGAAGGCTGCTTCTGATGGTTGTATTACTCTACACTTAGCAAGAAATTTGGGGGACTTCCCTGGTGGTCCAGTGGCTAAGACTCCCTGCTCCCAACGCAGGGGGCCCAGGCTCGACCCCTGGCCAGGGAACTAGATCCCACACGCCACAACAAAGGTCGGCGATTCCACAGGTCACAACCAACATCTGGGGCAGCCACATAAATAAATAGGAAATTTTTAGAAAATGCTAGAGGCAGCCAGATGGGAGGAGTCAGGTGGCCAGAAATGGCTGCAGGACATTGACAAAAACGGAGAGCTGTTAGTATGCGGCTGGCTGAAAAGTTTGTTCCGGTTTTTCCATGAGATGGTGCAGAAAAACCGGAACAAGCTTTTTGGCAAACCCAATACTGAAGTTATTTGAATCGCTGTGATTAACCCGTGTCCAAAACTTTCAACAGGTGAGCTACACAAGTACCCAAGATGCAGGGCGTTGCTGGTGTGAGAATCACACAACAGGGGGAGGTTATGGGCAGGCAAGATGAGCCCCACAGAGCAGGAACTCAGAGCCCGGGGTCTGGGAGGTGGACGCTTGGCGGGGACGTGCGGGGGTGTGACGCTCGGGTCACAGTGACAACCAGAGCGAAGGGAACGTGAGTCCACGCGCCAGGGTCCGCTGCTTGGATTCCTGGTTTGGTGTCACCTTGACTGTAAGCCCACGTGCCCGGGGTCTGCTGCTTGGATTCCTGGTTTGATGTCACCTTGATTCCCTTATCTCCCCCTAGTCCCACTGCTTTCCCTCAGTATTTAAGATGCCTGACCAATTTATACAATTAAAATGTAAGAGTCTGATCTCCTCACCTAAATTCTGATCAAGTGAATTGCCAAGCTGAATCCAATTAGAGCTCATTCACATTCTAACCAGTTTTTTATTTAAACATAGAAGCCAAATATACTACAAACGCCCCCATTTCCATCTGTCATTCACTTAACTGCAAAATAAGATACACTCTAATGTGTCCAGAAACACAAAAAGATTATAAAAGTGATGTAACTAGGACCCACATCTAATTTTAAAAACACCTTCCGTTTTCTTATCATGTATTTAGTAATACCTACTAAATTCAGTAGTATCTAATTTCACATATACAAATCATGAAAAATATTTTAAAAATATAGAAGGCACGAATTAATGTGAAACAGAGACATTCAGCTTTAAAACAGCAAGTCGGCAAAGAGTTTTTATGTGTGTCCATTTATTGATTGCTGGGAATACAGCTTACTGAGAATACATTGACATGCATTTGAGGGGAGAAATTAACCAAACCTGAAAGGAAGCCATTCAATAAGCCTTAGAGTTAGTAAGGTGAGAGATTAGATCTAAAGACACAGTGTGTGGGGCGACTCCAACAACACGGAGGGCTGTCCTTAAGATGGCAGCTGCGAACACTTTGGGAACTTCTGTTCTGAACTACTCTGGAACTATCAGGATAGAGAGAAGATCACCCTGCCTCTTTAGTTTAAACTAACGCAACAAAGAAAGCTGCTCACTGATGTGCCAGAAAACAAAAAACTTGCTGTCACTTCGAACTGTTCAAGGCAATTCCATTTTTACAAATTCTTCCACACCAATTTGTATGCTTTAGAGTTATACGCAGCTATGAGGTTTAGAAAAGATTCACAACTGATGCAAAAGACTGTAGTCATATCATCCCCATATCTGCTGATTTATGCTCTGTTCTAATACTAGCAGATTTTTACAGCATACTGTCAATTTTTCCCCAAGGTATTGAACTCATTGATACAATAAAGTGATATAAATTAAAAGAATTCCAGTTACACTTAAAAGGACAGAGATTAAATTACTGGAATGTCTCAGATCATAATTTAAAATTATTTAATGATATATGTGGTACATACGACATAAAGATTACAACCTAAAGGTGGATAAAGCGCTGAGACATACTCCTAACTGCAGAGTTACATGCCAGAGTTTCTCCCAAACTTTTTAACAGGTGTTTTTTTCTTAAAATGATAACATCGATGTTACTTGATATTCAAAATGTTCTGAATTGCTTTCTGTGGTAGCAGGAATAAAAAAGAAAACAGAAACGGACATACCCCAGTGAAATAAAAACAGGCGGGGGGAAGATTTTGTTTTTTTGTTTTTAAGAGGCAGTCTATTCCTTCCATGAACCGTGCTCTTTCCTTAAAGCTCTGGGGGTCGGGGGGCGGAGGGGGGAACCGGTCACGGCTTGCAGCGCTGGACAAACCGAGGGTACAAGCACACATCTCGGATGTGGTATCTGTCCAGAATCCAGGTCAAGAATCGTTCCAAGCCCAGGCCATAGCCACCATGTGGACACGTGCCATATTTTCTCTGTTAGAAAGAGAGACAGAGGAATACTTACTTACTTTACAATTTTGTCTAAAATAGTGAAAGTTTTCTGCTGTAAAATGAGTCAGCTTATGGTGGTTAAGGGATAACCCCCGGACTTCTCTGGGGATCCAGTGGTTAAGAACCTGCCTGCCAATGCTGGGGACACGGGTTTGATCCCTGGTCCGAGAAGATCCCACGCGCTCAGGAGCAGCTAAGCCCGGGCACTGCAGCTACTGAAGCCCGCGCTCCATGACAAGAGATGCCACCGCAATGAGAAGCCTGTGCTCACAACAAAGACCCAGCGCAGCCAAAAATAAACAAGGAATTCAACCCTTAAGCTACACTCCTTCATGGACCACATGGGAAAAAATATTTTGATATGAAAAATAAACCAGGGATTTAACACCCTAGAAAGAAGGGATTTCACACTTCAAATTAAGCTAATGTCTGTTTATCAGAAGAAAAGGAACGACTAGATATTAGTAGGATCTAATGACACATTTTTAAAAACTCAATAGCAACGAGCGAGGCCAGCAGTTAACAGGTTTTCAAATTAAGTTAACATGTTAGTGGCCAAAGACAAAACCCGCAATACTCACATGCCACACTGTTAAAACCACGAGACTGAACACAGCTCATTCACATGCTAACGTACCAACCTGAATTCTCCCCTTCTGACGATTTCAATACACACAGAACTATTATACTGAAAAAGCACTGAAGGGCTTATTTAATAAAATAGTTTTTACCTGGTCCGTGTACCAGTAATAGGGAGTGGGGTCAATCCCTTCTCTTTTGTAACCTGCCAGGATCTCTTCATTGTCCCAGATACGCATGGAGCCGCCCACAATCTCACCAACGTTGGGCATCAACACGTCGACCTTTCAGAATGAGCAAATGAAACACAGTCTTACTTGCTGTGTTTTGACTGAGACCAGGCTCTCAGTCACGGTGCTGCTCTAGAGCTTCAATGGAAATCACTAAAAGCGTCTGATGATCGTGCCAAACTCAACTATGACTCAAATGCTATAATTCAACGAGGCGGGTTAAACACAGTAAGAGGGCAGAAAACACTTCTTGAACTGTTGGAAGATTTATAATAAAATACTTGCTGTGAGCTACATCTTACTGCAGTGGCCCCCCTCAGCCCCCACCCCACCACGCCCTCACCATCCCTCTACCCTTCAGAAGTAAAATCACGATCTGAACCCTAGACTGACAGATTCGGTGAGGCGGGGGTCCTCGGGACAGCGCTGCATGTAGAAGGACTTGATCTCCACGGGAAAGCGGCACAGCAGGATGGGCTCGTTGATGGTGTCCGTCATCAGCCTCTCCGGAGCTTCCGGGATGTCCTGGGGTTAGACAGGGGCTTCATGAACATCGACACCTCCAAAGGCGCCTTGGCAGAAGCAGCTCTCTGATCCAGCGGCAGTCCACCATCTTACTCACCCAACAGAGCCCAGAACACACGTCCACCCATAACCCGTGACCACACGGATATAAGGGACCATCTCTGTAAGCAGATCTGCCTCTTCCTACATTACACCTGGGCCACGTCGCACGAGGAATGAAAACACACCAAGACACACACGCTGGGGGGGTGATATACTGCTCCATTTTCCCTTTCCAGTGGCCAGTTTTATCTGGGTCTGAAGCAAACGGTCCACCCAGTCCCATAAGGTGTAGGATAATCAGCAGATGCTTTACAACATCATTGATCTACACACACACACCATGTTATTAATAACACCCATCTTTAACCTCCCCTGTTATCTCCGCTCCTTTCCTATTACAATAAATCTGCATGCCTTCAACGGTCCTAAGACACCGCTGTAAGACAAATAACCAGTGTCGAATTTATAAGTGTAACCACACCTGGAGCAGTTAGCCAAGAGAGGTTAGATGATGATGAATCAAGTTAATCTGTTTTCCGCTCACGTATCCTTCAGTAAACCACACATAAATTCAAGTTCAAACTGAAAAAAACTCGTCCCAGTAAAAACTGATTGGAGAGAATGGGGCAAGACTGATTGATTTAAGGTTAAGAACTGAGGGAGCTCCCCCATCACCGGGCACAGTGGTCTGCAAGCTCTCCCTGGAGCCCTGCGCCCTCTACAGTCCAGAGAGGAAAACGGAGGTGAGCTCTTTAGGTACTAGTCATGAATACAACCTAACTACAGGAAAAGGGTCTCCCTGCACGTCTCAGGGTCTGAAGACCTCTGCTCTATCCTAGCTGACACGGAGAGAAATGCTGACAGGCTTGGAGGGCTGCCTGCCGGGCACTGAGTTCAGGAGGTCCTCTGACTTTGCAAGTGGCGTCACCTCCAAGGCAGAGACGGGATCAGACAGCGGGGTCGCTAGCCTCTTGCTCAGCAGCAAGGACAGAGGTAGGACTGAAGCCTGGGGGGCTCACGTTCTTTCCACTCAACCCCGCCACCTTGCTGTACTGGGTAGTGATAGCACTCAGGGTTTCAGCACAGAATCTGGTTTTACACAAGGTCAACCGAATTCATCAAACAAAGTAATTTATATAAGTCTAGTACACTGTCCTCTCTGTGATTTCTTTCTAAAAATGAAACAAAAATCACACATTTCATTTGTAAAACAGATTTGCAAATACTATGTAAAGAGTGGTTAAATAAATACACAAGAAAGAGGGTTTGGAATAGTGTTAACAACCTATTCCCACAAACAGTGCTGGTAAGCTGGTCCTGGGCAAGACAGACATGCTCAGTGTATCTGCAGCGCTGGGCCACCTTCCCCATCAAAGCCTTCTCTCCTGGTTTTACATTTTAACCACTGGCTATTTTCTTCTTTGAACCTCCTCCATACGAAGGAGTTTTAATACACTGTTTGGGGGGAAGGAAATATTCTTGCCTGGGAAATCCCATGGACAGAGGAGCCTGTGGGCTAGTCCATGAGGAAGCACAGAGCCAGACATGACTGAGTAACTAACACTTTCACTTTTCATCCTTTTTTGTTCCATTAAACCAAAACAAACGTACACACATGGCAACACTTTGCATGTGACGTCAAAGTTGAGAATGTTCTGAAGCGTCCTGCCAGTCTAGAGGATTACAACTAGAGCTAGTAAGAACATGGACTTATGGAAGAGGAATGAGACAAAGGATGGGGTGTGAAGGCTACAAACTGGCTCATGTGTATTCAAGACCATAGAAAGGCACCGCCTCAACCACCACTCTATACCTGAGCCATGGATCCTCACACCAGCCCAAGAAGGAGGGTCTGTGGTTATCATTTATTTAACAACAAGCAGATGCCTCCTACATTACTGGTGACCAGAAGGAGCAATCCACTTAAGCACAAGGCTTTGACACAGTGACTACAGAGGAATTCATACCTCTCCAAATTCATAGAAGGTTCCATCTTCTTTCTTTATGTTGTGTTCTTTCAGCCACACAATAGCATCTGAATAGTTCATTCGTTTGAAAGGCCGTTTAGGGGGCTTAAAATTCTACAGTAGAAAGGAAAAACACGGTGTATATAAAGAAACATTCACACGAACATTTCAAGAGACGCTATTTACCATTATCATTGGATTTGACTTGACGAACGGCAGGACTTGCTCATTCACGCTGGCAGCAGAGGGGCAGAAGCAAAAAGAGAGGGGTGTGTGTGGACGTGTTCACGTTTGTGTTTTGATGATAACCACTGATGTGTGCACATTTCTTGGTACTATAGGAATGACTATTCAATGGAAACACACCTCCTGGCTAATACTTTCAGGAGTTTGGATCAGATAATGCTCTTAGAAGCATTATCCTTTGTGTACTCTGTTGATTTAGGTCTTATTTTTAATTGACCATTAAGGGAATTTTAATCCTAACTCTGCCAATATCTTTGTCTAAAGGCCTGTTGCCATTTTTGTCGCCAAGAAAGGCTGGATTACATTCTTTTCCCTTCCAGATTGAGCTGGTATAGTGCATTCTTGTTTATCAAAATACTCACAGCTTTGGGATTTTGAAACAGTAAATATTCATGATATGTGAAACAGTATGATACATAACTGTATGATCTTCATTGTATAAAAACAGATGCTTAGTTGTGAAAATACACACATAAGAGCCAGAAGGACTCATCAAATGGTAAACTGCTTGTGATTATTAATG
The DNA here is from genome assembly GCF_963930625.1 of Muntiacus reevesi. Taxonomy (NCBI): domain Eukaryota; kingdom Metazoa; phylum Chordata; class Mammalia; order Artiodactyla; family Cervidae; genus Muntiacus; species Muntiacus reevesi. The sequence continues at coordinate 54,137,710 of NC_089252.1, forward strand.
ACTTTGTTTTTTGCATCTTGTGTTTTTTAGGTTTCCTATTATGCACATGTTAACTTTTCAGAAATAAATGCTACTTTTAAACCTTAAAGTTCTTTCAGACTTAAAAGCAATTCGGGGAATTCTCTGACAGTCCAGTAGTTAGGACTCTGCATTTCCACTGCCAAGGGTCCAGCTGGAACTAAGATCCCACAAGCCATGCAGTGCAGTCAAAAAAACCCCCCAAACAGTGGACATCCCTAAAAATGGAAAAGACACACCAACTTTCTATGTAAGTTAAAATACTACGAAATTATTGGCAGTAACTAGTATCCAATTTTAGTCTTCAAAATATCAGTCTGGAAATGGGTGAAGGGATCAAAAAGTACAAACTTCCAGGTATAAAAGAAGTTAAGTCCCAACAGAATGTAATGTATGACATGGTGACTATAATCAGTAATACTGTACTATACATTTGAAAGCTGATAAGAAAGGATCCTGAAAGGTTGCATCACAAGAAAAAAGCTGTAACTAGGTGTGGCGTGGGGGTCATTTTCTGTTTTTAAATTTTATCTGTTTCTGGCTGCGCTGGGTCTGCATTGTTGGGGCACATGCTCTGGGGCACGTGGGCTTCAGCAGTTGTGGTGCACAGGCCCCACAGCCCCGAGGTGTATGGAATCCTCCCAGACTGGAGATCGAACCCGTGTCCCCTGCAGGGGCAGGTGGGCCCTCAACCACTGGGCCAACAGGGAAGTCCCATTTTCTAATATATGTATCTCAAAGCATTATGGTGTACACCTAAAAGTAATATGTTATATATTAATTATAATTCAAAAAAATTCATTTATTTCAAAGCTCACCAAACTATTAAATCTATGAAAATCAAGAATGTGGACTTTGCTGCCTTCTAAAACAGAATCCTCATTTCATGTTCCCATACAACAGCAGACCTACCGGGTTGAGGTCACGCACTATGCTTCCTGCAGGTGATTTCAAGACTCTATCGACCACGTCACACACCAAGTCCTCCAATCGGCTCAGGAGCTCCTCAAAGGTCAGGAAAGGACACTCAGCTTCCACATGAGTGTATCTGAGGAACATGACACTAGCTAAGAGCTGCCCTTCTTTCCACTAAGTTTCTCTCAACCAAGAATCTTAACGCTGGGAAACTGTCCAGAAAAGTAAAACTCCCACCTTGCTCATCAACTCCCAACTCTGCGGATTCATTTTAGCCCACCTGACTTCCTTTCCTCCCTTCTTAATGATTTCTTGCTTATTCCCCAACACATAAAGGATCAAGAGAGAGCAAATCAACAGACCTTCGTGAGCTATGACCTAAGAGGCAGAACTTCTTGGACAGTTTCCATGAACTCATTCAAGTGCCCTTTATAAAACCTCTTAATACTTCAGAGGTTTTACACAGACTGTCATTTACCTCTATGAAGACTGCTTCCCTGAACAGGTTTTCTCAGAAAACAAAATTTAAAACAAAAGCAAAAGGACAACCGCATACTCAGCCAGGTGCCTTCGTGTTCTGGACTGTTCTGCCCTGTATGACTGTGCGATACAGAAGACATCCCCCAGAGCAGGAATGCAGGTCTCCAGGTAGAGCTGAGAGGACTGGGTCAGATACGCCTCTTCCCCAAAGTAGTCCAGCTTGAAGAGTGTGGCACCGCCTTCCACCTGTGTTTGCACTAACGTTGGAGGAGTGATCTGTTAGCAAACAAACAGGAAAGGGGTAAACAGAGGCCTTCCGTGAGCACCGGGGCTCAAGTTCAACCACGCCAAAAGGCGTCGTCTGCAGAGGGTGACCCTCGCACACTCACTTCGTGGTACCCCCTGTCGAAGAAGTGGTCTCTGAAGCACCTGGTGACCACGGAGCGTGCCTTCAGGATCTTGGACATGTTCTCCCCCCGGATCATCATGTGTCTGTTGTTGAGCTGGACGTCGACGTCGGACTCCTCGTTGATCAAGTTGTCAGCGCCTCCGGCGGGGGCCAACCCAATCAGTTCCCAGAAGTCACAGCTCAGCTCGTGGCCCCCCGGAGCCTAAGTTTTAAACGGGGTGGGGAGGAAGAAAGGGAGGGAGAAGGAAACAGAGAATGTACAGGGTGAGGGATTCTCACTTGTGTCAACAGTTTCAGTAAGCTCGTATTTCTAAGAACCTATCTTTATTAGCCTACCCTTCTAAACACAAAGACCCAGTAATTAAATTTCATATTGACAGATTTAACATTTTCAGAGTAAATCACTCACACACACACACTTTTTTAAAAACCAGAAAAGCACAAACTACAAAATAAACTATAATCTCATGACCTGGAGTAACCACTAACTACTGTCAACATTTTAGTGTATCTTTCCAGCCTTTGACCAGTAATTCAAAACTAACGTAACACTCACATTGAAAAATTCCTTAAATACCAAGGTTTTACTAAAAGAGGTTTCTCTCTGAAACATATAGATAGTAAAAATTCCAATCCTCCCTAACAATCCCATTGAAATCCTTGTATTTAGAAGTCACATCGTGTGGAATATATAGCCATCTTGGTGCCCAACACTGCCAGCAAGCAACACCACGACAGCCACTCCAATCTGCAAACACATTCCTTACAAGGAAAACCCAGTGAACCTGAACCAGATATTCACTCTTTTATTTTTTTTATTTTTAGATATTCACTCTTAATATGGTTCTTCACATGGACTCTAGGAGACTCTTTCATCAGTATTTCTAGTCTAGGTTCTCAGGAGGACCCCACGGGCTCCCTCTGCTGGTTAATATGTCATGTTTGTTTTCTTTCCCAAGGAACAAATAAAACCACAGTTGTTACTTGAACAAAAATTACCAACAAGTAGCTCTTAACTGGTACTAGGTGACACGTGTGTTGGATGCGGAACAAACAACTCTCTGACTGTCAAGAGTTATATTTAAGGTTTTTTTTAAAGAGCCTTTCAAATTCTATTTTAAAAGTTTCAAATTTAGATTACTGTTCTTTCCTGAAACACTTCCAGTAGATGAAATTTTTATTTTCACCTAGCTAAAAAATTATTCACATATAAACAGCAAGTTATTCTCGCCCTTGAAGATTATTCAGTAATTCTTCAGGCTGGAAATCACTGAGATTGTTACATCATACAAGCTGTATGGCACATGTATTTCACTGGAAAAGGCAAAGGCACTCTAAAGTTAGCAAGTGCATCACATCTTTATATTTATAATGCTAAATTCCAAAAAATACAAAGACACTAAAAGCAACAAGCATACCACTCTTCTCTGAGAAACTCAACACACTCACCTGCTTGCCCTTTGGGGTAAGATTCAGCATTCCATACACTGCGACGCTGCTCTCAGTGGACAAGACAACACCATTGTAACACTGACACTACAAAAAGATCAAGCTCAAATTCAGTTGCTCACATTTATAGTAACATATTCTACCACATATAAAGCAAAGGGGATTATTTATAAACAAGGCATCTAGTCCAAAACTAGCAAAATAAAAGACGTCATTCAATCAAATGTTTATATAGATACACACATATATGTGCATACATCCTTTACACACACACACACATACACACATATATATGCATAAATAACACTAGTCCACATCTCTTTAAAAAAGTGAAGGAGAACTTTATAAGGGAGGGATCAGGCCATCAACACCTGAGTCCATTAATTATAAGGATGACTGGAATTATGTGATTCATGATGTGATGTAATTGAAAGAAGACAGCTATGTCCATGAAGTAGTTATATCAAGAAGACCTGAATCTGATCAGACCTAACCTCCAGCTTGTAAGAAACACAAAGGATAGAGGAACATTTACACCTTATGATGCAATCAACCAAATCCAGAATGTGCCAAGTCCCACAGGACAAATGACCCAATTTTTTCCAATAAATGGCATGGGGGAATGTGATAGAGAGAAGAGAATGAAAAGGGAGAACTGCTATAGATTGAGAGAGATTTCAGAGGCATTATCAACTGTAGGCAACATGTAGCTCTTGTTCAGATCCTCATTCAAACCAACAAAGTATAAAAAGACATTATGCATCAACTGGGAGAATCTGACTGGATATTTCTGGGGGGAGGGGGTGTGAAAATGATTATGTGGTTATATGAAAAATATTTCTTCCTGGGGAAGCCTATGCAAGTATGTTTACATGAAATATGATGTCTGGGAGATAAAAGAGGGGAGGAGTAAACCAGAATTGGGAATATATTAGTTATTAGTTGCTAAAGACTTAATGTGTATCCCTCGCAAATCCCTATGCTTAAGCCCTTTCCTGCAGTTAGGTGGGGCCTTTGCGAGCTAGTGAGGATTACAGCAGGGCATGAGGGTGCAGCCCTCAAGAATGGGACTAACGCTTCCCCTTCTCTGCAAGGATGAGGATACAACAGGAAGTGGGCAGTCTGCAACCTGGAAGAGGGCCCTCACCGGAACCTGACCATGCCGGCACCCTGATCTGGACTTCCACCACTAGAACCGTGAGACATAAACTTCTGTTGTTCCCATGCCCCCCAGTTCATGGCACTCGGTCACAGCCTAACTGAGACATTACTGAGGCTGAGAGAGGAGCCTGGGCGGTTTCCTCCTGCTGTTCCATTTTTGAGATGTTTGACATTTCCCACAATAACAGTTTAAAGTAAGTATCCAGATGCCCAAATTCCCTAAACTAACAATAAGGGAATCTACTGAAAAAATCAAATATTCAGCCATCGTAAATATGAGAAAATGTTTACCAAATCATCTGACAAGACACACTGGAGAAAACCCGTACCGTCCCGCAACACTAGAAACATTAAATTCTTTCCTAAAAACGAGAAAGAGGAAGTTCAGCCGGACTGTTCTTGAGGCACCTGGAAGCACTCTCATAATTTAATCTTATATGAAGGAACTGCCAAGTCTAAATGTGGAAAACCCAAACCTCCTACGAGGCCTCGTTCCTTTGAAGCAGTGTCACTACTCAGTATCTGCAAAGTATTTTACCTTCTTTACTGATTTTCAAACCCCACGCGAGCCTCCTGACCCACAGCATCATGGGCAAGCAAGACATAAACATGTGAGTCGAGGGGCCGAGCCTCCTTCACGCCCGCGTCCCCGGCAACGCCCAGCACAGCGCGTTCCATGGAGGGTGATACACACTGCCACACAGAAGCACGCGTGGCTTTCTATGCCCCGTTTCTTTTATGAAGCATTTGATAACCACTTACAATAAAAAAACATGCAAAAAAATAATAATAAAAACAGAAAGCAAACATCAGGACCAAGTACAAATACGCTAGTCATAAAAACCAACATCACTGACGCCAGTCAAGTCTCAGATTTGGCTCTGCACTCGCTGTGATGTACCCCCTGCTTTTCATTACATAATTCAATTCAGTTCAACAAATACTTCCTGGATACCTCCTGATCACTGTTTCCAGGATCAAAGGATACAATTGATTGTATCCATTACAGTTAAGCAACACTTAAATAATTTTTAAATTTTCAATAGTTGTATTAAAAGAATGAACTTGACATCAATCACTGTTTCCTTTAAAGAGCTAGCATTCCCAAACAAAAATACCCTCCAATAAATGCTTTTCCTCATGTTCTTCATTTAAGACTAGGTATATTGAAAATTAAAGAGAGAAAAGTACAACCGTGCCAGTTACCTTGCCGACGCAGCCTGTGGACCCAGCCAAATACCTTTACCCTTTGGCCTCTATATCCTTCTAGTTCCCGAATCTTCACCTGTCAAGTTAAAGTAAATAACGTTTGACCCAGCATGTCATTCATCACATACCAACTTTGTCATGAATATTGGATGGATGGCAGTAAAGTGTTTAAAAAAAACCACAAATGATGCAAAACTGCAGATACCCACTTGACTGCATGTTACAGTCAAAAAATCTCACCATGCCAGAGGAGTTAAAAAAAAAATCCAAGTCTTCTCTGTCTTAGTGCAAAACTGGCCGAGAGAAACACCCAGAACTTCAGATATTGCTCAAGTCAGTGAATGAATGAAATTCATGGCAGCAACAACCCTAGCCCACACAGAGCCCCTTCCCTGACCTCACGGACCCTCCTGGCACCCTGCGAGGTGGAAGCTACCAAGGCTGGCTTTTCATCTGGGGGACGGAGGAGAGAGGGGAGGGGAGGAAGGGGCTGGCGGGTGTGGCCGAGCACACAGCTCCCTCACTAAGGAAGCAAGAAAAGCAGGACAGCTCAGCAGCAATAGTAACTATTCTCTCCTAGAAAGAACATAGATATAATCCAATTAAAAAAAACAAACAAACACAAAAACCTTTTTCTCTTAAGAGGTCATGAGAATCATGGATTTCAACCTCCTCCTTTTACGGTGAGTAAACCGCCCCAGGGAGGGTAACCACAGCCCACCGGGCCTGGATGCCACAGTTGGCAGCTTTCAGTGGGGACAGAATGTGTTCAACAGGGCGATTACTCAATTTTATTAAAAAGTGAGCCCCACAAGGACCAGACTCACAACTCTCCAGCACCGCTCTCTCCCCCTTCTGAAAGAAAAGACAAGCACTGCAAAGGCCAGAGCAGGCAGACGCTCCTCAGACGCAGGGGGACCCGTGGGTCCACCACCCGTGAAACAACATGCATCACACTTACACATTTCGGCTCTGGAAGACTTGGGTCATTTTTAATGGTGATCTTCTTTGCTTCTTCCAGGTTCTTCTCTCTTCGCAAATTGTCTTCTGCCTAGTTTGAGTGATCGGGCAATCCGTTAGCACGGCATCTGGGGTCCTAAACCGAAAGGCGCTCACAGCATGCGCTGCTCACCTCCTTCTTCTCTCGGGACTCACTCTTCATCTGCTCCCTGTGCCACAGTTTCCTGATATTCTTCATCTGCGACTTAGAGATAACATCCCACCTCTGGAGGGTAAACAGGCAGTCAGCGTTTTCAAGACCACTGTATTCTAGTGAAAATTTCTTCACAAAATCAGATTCTGTAACATTTCGGGTTCACCTTACCTCATTTTCTTTTTGTGAATCTACGTAAATGGTAGGAAAGGGTTCTTTTCCAACTGTCATCAAAGCCTTGGGGAAGGGAGAAAAAGGACATTCCTTTAACATCATGCAATGTTTAAAATTAAGATAACTCCTGACTCATGAGGTAACTTCAATCACCTAGAACATTATCAAGAGCCCAGAAGAAAACATAAAGACCTCACCAGCCAAAGGTCAATGCTGATAGAAGGCACAGCTGAACGTACTACGACGACTGTGCTTAAAGTAGACCATCCATATAGTTTCCTATACTAGTGAACAAGAAGCAGCAGACTTTAAGAGGCCATAGGGACCAGCAGGAAGCATGCTGACAACAGAAAGCACAGCTGATAGCGAAGGCCAACTGCAGGGTGGCTCCGGGTGGCTAACCCTCACCAAGGATCCAGGCAAGTCATTTCAGAAACTCTCAACACAGTGGTCAGGTAAGCAGAAGGCTGTCTCGTTTAACTGGAAAAATTCCCGCGTGTAGAATATGTACCCCCTTTTCACCAATACTGGAACATATCTGATGTCACCCTATCATTTGATATCTTACAGTTTATATTCTTTTCTAAAAAAATAGATGGCTGGAAGTATATAAAAAATAAGTATTTTATTAATTGCTTCAAATATTCCTTCAAATCTGCTCCTAAGTTATCATCAATCAAGAAACATAATGAGTTGTTGTCTCTAGTGTAACATCTGAAGTTTATGAAAACTGACCTTTTCTAAAGATCTCGTTTCCAAACCTGAAAAATACTTTTCATCTTGATTGAACACCAGTCTCAACTCAATTACTGCTAGAGAGGAGGGAACCTGGATCTTTTGGAAACATCCAACAGAGTTCAGCTTCTCCTTTTAACAATCAGACTTTGTAAGGTGTTTGTAAATCACTAAGAATTGATTTACTACCTGACAGTTTGTACTGATTCCTTCACTATTACACATTGAAAGAACCCAAGTGTAATTCTCCAAATCAGAATGGCACACTTTTTGCTAACAGCATACATTCATCTAAACACTACTGTCAGTTTTGGGGAATCACCCCAACAATCTGAAAGGAGTGTCTTTCCGCTAAGGTTAAAAAGTAAGATCCGTGTTCGACACACCAAAACATAATCAGAACATGAGCTAAAAGAGGAGCCAGTGGTCCGAGGACAGGAACACTTGCTAATGACCTAAACAAATACTGTAACACAGCTCCCAAGAAGGGGGACTGGCAGCCACGGACACACAGCAAAGTCAGGGCAGTGCTCTTCCTGGTGCCGCCCTGGACAGGGCACGATCCAGCTTCCTTCTGTGGCAGCTGCAGCCATTCCAGCCAACAGGCAAGGCCACAGATACCTTCAGAGGGATGGCTTCCTGGCCCTACACCGTAACCTTACACAATCAGATATCTACGTCCTGAGTCCAAGCTCTTGAAGAACTCATCTGAACTCTATTTGGCCTTTCATGTAAGTTGGCTTAGAGAGAACATGCTAAACTTACTAATGGATTCTACTACCCTGGGAAATAATAATTTACTATTAAATTAGCATCCTGGCTTTAGGCTCCAGACTCATGAAATCCTGAGAGTCTGTTCTGAGGAATGGGTCCCTTTCTTGGTACTGATATAAATCAGGTTCCTGAATCTCAAGGTTCAAGATCACACCTGGATTCAAGGGGTAAATTCACCAAGAGAACTCTGAGGAGTCAGTTTGGAAGAAATGTTTGGAATAAACTCAGAATGACTATGGGAAGATAATTTTTATTTCTACAAGAACTAAAAAACTGATCATTTGACTCATTGGAGAGAAAAACTCCACGATGCAATGCTGATGGTAAGGAAAAAAGAAGACACCTATTTAAAAGGTTCAAGTGGAATTCCCAGTGGTTAGGGACTAGAAATCCAGTGCTTTCACTGCCAAGGGTCTGGGTTCAATCACTGGCCGGAGAACTAAAGATCCCACAAGCCTCAAGGCGTGTGTTCCCCTCCCCACCAAAAGAAAGTTCAATAACTTTAGGTATACAGCATCTAATATCCTTAAAGCTACATACCTGTATACACCCCTTACTTGCCCTTTTCCGAAAGTTCTCTTCAAATCTAGTGCCTGAGATAAAACTCCTGACAAGTCATATAATAACTGGCAGGAATCATTAATAAATACAAAGTCGTTTTCCTAATGAGGAAGAGGCACTACCTTAAGGCCTGTTTTAAAAGGTTTCTCCTTGGTTCCATCACCAGTAGCATCATTTCCCTCTCGGTCGGAGACATACAGCTCTGCTGTTTTACAAAAAGAGAATAAGTTACTCGTTTGGTCAATAATTACGTCACCTCACACTGCAGCTACTTTATCCATTCTTTATCTCTGTAAACAGAACATGTGAAAATTATCAAATTCCAGGGACTTCCCTGCTGGCCCAGTGGCTACGACTGCACGCTGCCAATGCAGGGGGTGTGGGTTCCATCCTGGGATCCCTGAGATCCCACATGCCACGCAGCACAGCCAAAAGACTCTTAAATTTTCTTTAATTAAAAAAAATGTAACAAAGTCCAAAAGAAATTACATCAATTTTCCCACTACCCTATCCAAGGACATCCATACTGTAAGAAGAGACTGATCAAATTTAGCTTTTCAAAATGAACTTTGATCATTTTCCTCTGTGATACTGCTTGTATTAACATCTACTTGAATCCCAACAACAAAGCAAGAACTTTGTAGTTAGCCAGACTGGCCAACTGGGATGTTGCACTTTAACAGCCAGGGACCCTGGAAAATTCACTTAACCTTTCTGGGCTTGTTTCTGAGCCTGTAAAATGAGGGAAACGATACGCATATCTTGAAGTACTGAGGATGAAATATATAAACCGGATATCCTGGTGCCAGAGCACAGAAAATCAAAATAAACATCAGTTTCCTCCGGCCTTTAAAGGAAACCAAAAGCTCCGAAGGTAAACGAATTGCACAAGGGCCTCACAACTGTGAGCGGGCAGACATCATTTCGGATCTCCTACATCCTCTCATTTTCCTACTGCACCAGATGGCCTCCCAGGCCCTCTCCACATAAACGAGGGTGAGCGAGAGGGGCATTCTCGAATACCCCCTCCTGACGGTCACTCGGAAGACGCAGACACTCGGGGACGGCCGTGAGGTCTGGCCGGGCCTCTCTCAACGGAATCGCGCGGGAAGCCTGCGGCGCCCGGGAGAAGCCCGGCCCGGCCCGGCCTCCCCGCCTGCCTCCTTTCGCGCGCTGCGCCGAGCTGTACTAGGCCGGAACGCGGGGGCTGCCCGCGGCAGGGGCTCCACTCACATCCCCCGGGCCCCCGGCCTCACTCACCGAGCACCATCCCTGCGGGCGCCCTGGCCACCTCCAAGGACATCACCGCCAACACGCGGCCGCCTGGTCTCCCCTCGGCGTGCGCCGGCGGCCTCTTCAACTCGGAGGTTGCATCATCGAACGTCGCGCAGACGCCGTCGCCGTAAGTCACCCCAGCGTCGCGGCTCCATTGGTTACGGGAGGTTACGGAGCTAGGGCGAGCGGCGCCGCAGCCGCCATCTTCGGTTCAGGCAGAGGCAACTTCCGGTTCCGGCGCCGCCTCCGGGCTACCCCCTCCCTTCCGGCTGCGCTGGGGACTCGAGGGGGCACAATCTTGCCCTGGGTTTCCTTGGCAGCGAGACGCCCCGGGCAGCGTTGTAGTCCCAGTCCTCCCGGCCTCCGTCTCCCCGACTTCCCTGCGGAGTCTCCCAGTTCCGCCCCACCCCGGCCCCTGCTGTGGGCGCGGTCAGGCCCTCCTGGAAACCAGACCCAGGGGTTGGTCCCAGATCCTCAGATCCTGGGATGCTTGTGGAATTTATGTCGTCATCAAATCAATGACGATTCATGTCGTCATCAGCCGCGAGCTGGGGCGGTGGTGGGGGTGAGGGGCAGAGCTAGGGGTAGTCCTATCTCCCATTCATTGCCTACCTTGAATATGAAGACGCTTTAACTTTCTGACTTCAGTGAATTTAGGAATTAATTCTGTGTCACTTGGATTATAGTATTTTTTTTAAATTATCTTAAATTGGAGGGTGATTGCTTTTTTTTTATTTTTTTAAATTTTTTAATTTTTTTAATTTTTTTTTATTAGTTGGAGAGGGTGATTGCTTTAGAACGTTGTGTTGGTTTCTGCCTTACATCAGTCTGAATCAGCCGTGAGTATACATATCCCCTCCCTCTATAGGGTGTATTTATTTCCATTTTTAACTTACAAAGATCAGTATTAGGAAGGTCATAATAACTCTGTAAAGAAATGAGGCTTCAGATCTGGAGTTCTGATTCTGCCTTTTGCTGTGACTAGAGCTGAATGCGCTAACCTGAGTTTCAATTTCCCTGTTTGTGAAGGATGGTTAAGTTCAGGGCCCAGCAGTCACAGATAGTAAATAAAGGGTGGCTAAGGTCATCATTCTCAACTTACTGGAATACCAGAGTTTGTCTCTGAGTGAAAGGAAAACATACTTTGGTTATGAAAATAAGTCCACTGGTAGGCTCAGAGTCTATCAAACATGTAAACTAGATAGATACTTTTATTTAAGAATAGCTCACCCAGTTTCATGCACTTTCCACTTTCCCTCTTCGTTGAATGCTTTTTTTGCCCATGCATCAGTTACCTACAGCTGAAAGGCAAATGTATTATCTCGGGTAGCTTCTGAGAGTGAAGCCCTGGGGAGTGGATGGGGGGCGGGTGGTATTCTGACACAAGGTCTCTTCTGAATCAAGCTGCGGGGCAGGAGCTGCAGTTACCTGGTGGCTTGAGTAGGTGAGGATCTGGCTCTTCGCGGGAGGTCTAATGTCACGTGGGCTCCCCAATGACAGGACAGCCGACTCCCCAGAAGTAAGTGGAGGGAGGGGGAGAGCCAGCGAAACTCTATTGGTTACCGATACTCTATACTGTATAATAAATGACCTCCAAACTGCTCCAGCAGTCATTTTCTCACACTGCCTGTGGACCTGGCAGTGGTCTAGCAGGGCCTAGCTTGGGTCTCAGGCACTGGGTCTCTGAAAAGGCTGCCACCATGGTGCCACCTGGAGCTCATGTAAGATTGCGTTTTAGCAGTTTGTGATGAAAGCTGATGTGAGAGAACACAAAAACACGGACCCCCTGTAGATCTGTGTGCCATCTTCGTACGGGCCATGGTAATCTCTGTTACCATCCCAGTTTTAGGAGACGTGCGGCCGAAGTGAGCAGAGTCTAAGAGTCTTAGGTCTCACCTGGGTGATGCTCTTCCCACACACCCCTGTGGGTGTCAGGAGGACTCAGTTCCTCAGGCTGTTGGACTCAGGGCCTCAGTTCTTTGCTGGCTCTTGGCCGGAGGTCTCCCTCAGCTCCTTGCCACGAGGGCTTTTCCAGCGGGCAGTGTCCTTCGTCAGAGCGAGTGAGCAAGAAGGCAAGAGAGTGTGCAAGCAAGATGGAAGCCGCGGTCCTTGGTTTCCCATCCCTTTTGGCGTTTTCTGTTCCTTAGATTCGAGTCACTTGGTCCAGCCTACGCTCCGGGAAAGGGTTGTACAGCAGGACATGAATCCCAGGAGGTGGCAGGGATCCAGGCCCATCTTAGGAAGCTGCATGCCACAGCAACTAAAACCCAAACTGTAGTGCCTTTTCATAACCCACCCAACGAATGACACTTCATCATTTCTGCTGTATTTTAACTGGTCGCACAGACCAGCCCTGCTACAACACGGGAGAGGACTACACAGGGGGTGAATTCCAGGGGGCGGAGGTCAGTGGGGGCCATCTTAGAGGCCGCTACCACAGCCCAACCAGTGAATTTCTCCTCTTCATCCTGCACGGAGACCCCAGAGCTGGCTCATGTAGACGCAGCAATGGGCTCTCTGTCTCTTGGGCGGATGCAGCCTATGGGGAGCACCGGCAGGGATGGGGTGAGCTCGGGTACTTCTTGCTCCAGCTCCCTCATGGCAGGCTGGCTGCACGTTCACTCAAAGGCCACAGTCATCTGAACTGTCCTTCATGAGTTGAGCGTCATCTGATCCATCAAATTGGACGCACACAGAGACATCCCACTGTAAAAAGGAAAGCAAGTGTGTCTACGGGAATGGGCCTGAAGATTCCCAGATCACCTGCTTTGATGGCACTGTTGCCTCGTCCCCGAGCCACACCCACAGACTCAGGAGATTTCCCCACGTCCAGCCTCTGACACCTGTGTAACAGGCTAGCACAAGCCAGTGTTACAGTCTTGCCCGGGTGTGGCTCTGAAGAAGTAGTGGGATGTTCCTGGCCATCTGATGGTTAAGACTCTGTGCTTCCAATGCACGGGGCACAAATTTGATTCCTGGCCAGGGATACGCCACATGCTGTGCGGTGCAGCCAATAAATAGATAAACTAAAAATAAAAAATAAAGATATAGTTTAAAAAAGACAGTTTCAAAGGGGAATCGGCTTAGATGCTGGAACTCTCAGTGGATGACTGGCTTACCACTTAGGTGAGTAGAGGTGGCAGGAGGGACTGATGGACATGGGCTAAAGGGTTGACCAGTTAGTCAGGGGCTTAGAAGGAACAAGATTAGAGGTTAGATATGGTGGTCTGGTGGGGAAGTATGTGGATGAATTTTTCTGAATGGGCACATAATGTGAAGATATCTTGCTCCGTGTAAACACCCCTTAGAAGGCATTCGGTAGAGAGGAGGTCTTTGTAAACTGTGGATGTTGGCCTTCCCTCCCCCACCCTCCAAGTCCCCCAGTGCTTGTTCAAAGAAACCATACACAAAGTGGCTACAGTAAGAGGCTGGAGGCTATGAATGGGTTCAGCTACATGGGCTGTCTTTCACCAAGGCTGACCTGGCTAGCTGATTACCACTAGGGAGGACCCAGCTGACAACAACAGAAACTGACTTTGAAGACTTTGAAGTTCAGTTCAGTCACTCAGTCGTGTTGACTCTGCGACCCCACGGACTGCAGCATGCCAGGCTTCCCTGTCCATCACCAACTCCTGGAGCCTACTCAAACTCATGTACATCAAGTCGGTGATGCCATCCAACCATCTCATCCTCTGTTGGTCCCTTCTCCTCCCACCTTCAGTCTTTCCCAGCATCAGGGTCTTTTCAAATGAGTCAGTTCTTCGAATCAGGTGGCCAAAGCTATTGGAGCTTCATCTTTAGCATCAGTCCTTCCAATGAATATTCAGGACTGATCTCCTTTAGGATGGACTGGTTGGATCTCCTTGCAGTCCAAGGGACTCTCAAGAGTCTTCTCCAACACCACAGTTCAAAAGCATCATTTGAGGACTTGATGGGACACTAATCTCTGAGGTGACCCCGTGTCCAGCTGGTGACTGGTGAATTGCATTTAACCCCCGGGTGAGTGAAGTTGCTCAGTCGTGTCCGACTCTCTGTGACCACATGGACTGTAGCCTACCAGGCTCCTCCTGGAAATTTTCCATAGAATTCCATGGAATTTTCCAGGCAAGAATACTGGAGTGGGTTGCCATTTCCATCTCGAGAGGATCTTCCCGACCCAGGGATCATACCCAGGTCTCCGCATTGCAGGCAGACACTTTACCATCTAAGCCACCAGGGAAGCCCTTTAACCCCCGAAGGAGGCAGCAACATGCCCATCAACTATAGCGTCACCGTCCAGAGAGGATGTACCCTCCCTGTCTACAGCGCCAGCATCTGTGGATTTAGGGAATGCCCTGCCCATCTCCACAGTACATAGCACCTTCTCTAACCAGGGAACACACTCAACGGAGAGTGACAAGGGGCTCATACCTTCTGGGGGCACTTAGCACAGAGCCTTACACTCCCTAAGCGCTTGATAACTAGCTGCTGGACGGACTGGTTTAGTCCAGTCCAGACTGGTTTAGTCCAGTCTCTCCGGAAGCAGAACTTCCCTTTACAGCATCGCGGAAAGGAGTCACAAGAACAAACCGAAGTTTGTCGCTGCTCACGAGGGAATGAAGGAATTCAATGAATGGCCTTGCTCTTCTCTCTTCCTCCGACTCTGGCCAGCTGGGGATGCCCTTTTCTGGCGGTCCTGGGTGTTTCGTCCCCGCGACCGCTCAGGGTTCTTCTGATGCCTGTGTGGAAATCCCCTTCGCTCCACCAGGAGCCAAAGGAGAGTCAGCGTTCTAACACTATAAGGGCCCCCGCGGGCCACTGTAGCCGGCCGCGGGCTTGCGCTCCGGGCTCGTGACGCCGGAGCCGCCATGTTGTCTCCGGGCACTTCCGCGTTCTCGCCCCTGGGCGCGCTTTCCCGGGTGCGCGTGCACCTCCCAGGTGCGGCTGGAAGGCGGGGCCTCACGCTGTGCTCGCGGCGACGCTCTAGGCGCGCCGTCTGTCTATTTGCTCCTCGAAACAGTTTCGGAGAAAGAAGAGGCGAAAGTCCCTGTGAGCGTCTTTCGTGCACGTTTCCCCGTCCCTGAGTGGGGAACGGGGTTGGGGGGGATGGGAGGGGAGGTTAATTGTTTGCTTAACGAATCGGCCAAGCAGTCCAAAAAAGAAAAGCTTAACATTTAAAACTGGTTTGAAATTGCAGACAAAAAAATAGGGTTATGATTACGGTGAAGCTATTGATTTAAGGAACTGAAAACATAACTTTCCTGGTTCTTGTAAAGTTAAATTTAAGCACTTCGGTTTGTTCGTTATTTCTGTGATTTCCAGAACTCCTTCATGGTTGTCAACTGCTAACTTTATCTCATCATGTCTCCCTAAAAGTGAATGAAACTATTTTGAAGTCCTGCTGTCTTTTAAGGAGGGTGAATAATGGGGCTCTAAAGCCAGAAACCCCAGGACGTGTGGGGCTCTTACTTTGTGCCTGGGTGACCCAGATTGCGTTCCTTAACCTCTCCAAGCCTCAGGGTTTTCGTCCGAAAAATGCTAATAATCCCCTGGAAAGGTTCCCTTTGTGAGGTCAATATGAGGTCAGGTTACACAGAAATGCCTAGAGTGTGCTCCACATCTAGAGAGCCTTCTGAATTAGAACATAAATGGTATTGATAGTTAATCATTGTTCTTTTGGTTCCACGACCCTACAAAACCAAACTTTCAAGCCTTCAAACTACTGAGGGCTGCTGGTGGGCCCTCCCCATCTCCTGTTCCACCCTCATTCACCCCCAGTGAATTCTGGCCAGTATTCCAAGTATCTCAGACTTTGCAGATCTTTTCCACTGCCCCAACTCTCAGAAAATGCCCTTTCTCTTGCTTCAGGCCATTAAATAGGAGCTTTCTGAGTCTCAAAAACTCCCAACTTTGCAGCTTCAGCACTTTCCCTTACCTTATAGTTCAATGCAAGAAGTACAACAGTTGACCCTTGAACTTGAGTTTGAACCAATATGAGTCGTCGTACCCCGCCCACCAAAAAAAATGCTGGCTTCCCTGGTGGCTCAGTGGTAAGGAACCCACCTGCCAACACAGGAGAGGCAGGTTTGATCCCTGGGTCAGGAAGATCCCCTGGAGAAGGAAATGGCAGCCCACTCAAGTATTCTTGCCTGGGAAACCCCATGGACAAGGGAGCCTCATGGGCTACAGTCAGTGGGGTTGCAGAAGAGTCAGACACGGCTTACGGACTAACCCGTAGCGTGAAGGAGGAAACAGACAGAGCTGGGCTCCGTCTCAGGCCAGGCTGCGCACATGAGGCTACACGCGTGGTCACCCTCTGAACTCTGTACCTGGTGTCTATAGAAATGGCATACCAATGGGAAACCAGACCCCCGGATGAAAGAGCCTCAGGACTTGTACTTGGGACTCTCCGTCGCCTAAAAGAGTATGCTCATTATCTCTGTAACAGGACAAAGTGGTAGGTTCCATTCTGTTTATTGGGACATGACCACAGGCCTATTGATAAATATCCACTGTTTATCTAGTCTTGTGACACAAGAATCATGGGTTAACTTTGATCGAATCTCTCTTTTACCTTGTCCAGACTAGTTTCAAGGAATTTGGGAAGGTGGGTTTGAGCAAGTACACTTAGGGTATATAATGTTTTCACAAAAACTGGTCGGGGTCCTTGGCTAAGAGGAGACTCTGCCTTGGGCCCGCCGGTATAATAAACTACACTCCACTATCTGCATTGTCCTTCTGAGTGAGTTTGTTTCCCGGAACGCGTGGCTACAACAAACAGCAATAGCATACGACAGTACTACACTCTGGGGGTGGTTGAATTTGCAGATGGTTGATTATGGTTATATTTGGATTTTCTGCTGAGTGGTGATTAGTGCTGTGACCCCCCAACCCCAGTTTCTTTGAATTGTCCTGGGTATAACATGGGATTTGGGGTAGTCTTGAAGAAAGGTGAAGACAGAGTCAGATGGAAGAAGAGCCGGAGAAGCTTTCAAGGCAGTGAATTGTGTCTCTGAAAGCAGTGAGGTGGATCTCCTCCAGGTGATTTTGAAGAGCAGTCATGGTACCAGTTGAGCAGGAGTTTAGGCTCCTAGGGGTTCTCTGGGAGTCTCAGAGGCCCAGCTGATAATTTTTTGGTTGGTGAGGATTGTTGTTTGCTGTTGGAGCAGATCCAGGTGAAGGTATTTTCACCCCAGGTCAGAAAATCATAAGAAGTACCCCAGTCTTGGACAAACCCAGTAAACGAAAAAGAGCTCTCTGGGTCCATGTTTACTCTGGGTGTCCTCAGTTGCCTCAGTGGTGTCCGACTCTGCACCCCGTGGACTGCAGCCCGTCAGGCTCCTCTGTCCGTGGGCTTCTCTGGCGAAAATGCTGGAGCGGGTTGCCATGCCCTCCTCTAGGGGATCGTCCTGATCCAAGGATGGAGCCCGAGTCTCCTGTGTTGCAGGCTGGTTCTTTTCTTGCTGAGCCTTGGAGGAAGCCCCCAATATTTACTCAAGATGTTTATAGTGATGAAATCCTGATGCAAGTATTAAAAAAATGTGAACCATAGCTCTATTTTTAGAAATAGTCCTTAGTGTTACCTCTATTAAACTCTTCAAGAAGCCTGCACTTTATGTTGGTCACACAAAATAAGCAGAGGGTGGGTGAGAATTTGAAAGCAAATGATTACCAGAAGCCTCCTATAGGATTTCCATGACTAACTGACTTATTACACAGCTTGGCTCAGGACCCGTTTTGTAATGAACCTGCAAGATGACTCCCATTTGGCACATTTACCTCTAGCCTAAAGGTTGATTCTTATCACTTGGGAGAATTGACTGCTGATGCAAAATGCTAGACTGTGGAGCCCTCCTTCCTTGGCTTCACAATCCAGATCTAGTATCTTTAATCCCTGGTGGGAAGAAACAGAAGCATTCCAGGGCTTGTGACAGCACCTTGAGAATGAAGAACACTGATCTCCAAGTGGAGATCATAGGTTATTCTGGAGTGAGTGACTTATATCCTGAATTTGGCAAGAGCACCCTGGCCTTTTCACCACCATACTTGGTTGGGAGGTTTAGATTTCTCTCCATATTAGAATTTCCCTTCCTCATATTTATTGTAAACACTTTCATTATAATTTGATTCAACTTTTGAGGCTGGGGAATTCCCTGGCAGTCCAGTAATTAGAACTCCGTGCTTCCATTTCAAGGGACACAAGTTTGATCTCTGGTTGGGGAGTTAAGATCCTGCAAGCCATATGACCCTCCTGAAAAAGTTTTCAGGCCATTTTTTTTTCTTTCTCCTTTTTTTACCCCCACTATTCAGCTTGTAGAATGTTAGTTCCCCAACCAGGGATTGAACCCAGGCCTTCAGCAATGAGAGCGAAGAGTTCTAACCTCTGGACTGCCAGGGAATTCCCAAAGTCAAATTTTTGATAATTTAAAAACTTCGAGAGTTATTTCTCCCTATGCATCCTACTAATGAGCTTATCTTAGCCGATAATTGGATGGTAAATCTGTACTGGTCTTTAAATACGGAACATTCTCTCAACTTTTATTTGACATGACCTTGGGGGCTTCCCTGGTGGCTTAGACGGTAAAGTGTCTGCCTGCTATGCAGGAGACCTGGGTTCGATCTCTGGGTAGGGAAGATCCCCTGGAGAAGGTAAAGGCAACCCACTCCAGTATTCTTGCCTGGAAAATTCCATGGATGGAGGAGCCTGGTGGGCTACAGTCCATGGGGTCACAGAGAGTTGGACATGACTGAGCAATTTCACTTTCATTTTCCTTTTTCTTAAGATGTTAGACTCTTCTGAGGTCAGAGAAAACATGTGTGTATAAATGGTCTAATAGAACACTGCTGTCTGTCTGTAACCATGAATGGGAAACCACCATGTCTTTGGATTCCCAGTTACAGAAGAGGGCAAAGTAAACCTCAGAGGGTTGCTGGTCTAGGGAGGAATATGTGGGCTAGGGAAATCTTTTGAGAGGATTTGTGACTTAAGTAGGAAAATATATCAACTCAACTATCCTTTTTTGGTTTAAATATAATTTCTTTTTTGTTGTTGTTATAGTCATGACTCTTTGCGACCCCATGGACTACAGCATGCCAGGCTTCCCTGTCCTTCACTATCTCCCAGAGCTTGCTCAAACTCATGTTCATAGAGTTGATTATGCCATCAAACCATCTCATTCTCTGTCATCCCCTTCTGCTCCTGCCTTTAATCTTTCCCAGCATCAGGGTCTTTTCCAATGAGTCGCCTGTTCGAGTCAGGTGGCCAAAGTATTGGAGCTTCAGTATCAGTCCTTCCAACGAATATTCAGGGTTGATTTCCTTTAGGATTGACTGGTTTGATCTCCTTGCTGGCCAAGAAACTCTCACAAGTCTTCTTCAGCATCACAATTTGAAAGCATCAATTCTTTGGTGCTGAGCCTTCTTTATGGTCCAACTCTCACATCCATACATGACTACTGGAACAACCATAGCTTTGACTAGACGGACCTTTGTCAGCAAAGTCCTGTGGTCACTGCTGAGTTTTACAGATTTGTTGGGGCTTCCCTGGTGGCTCAGATGGTAAAGAATCCACCTGCAGTGCAGGAAACCTGGTTTTGATCCCTCTGTTGGGAAGATCCCCTTTAGAAGGAAATGCAACCCACTCCAGTATTCTGGCCTGGAGAACCCCATGGACAGAGAAGCCTGGTGGGCTACGGTCCGTGGGGTCACAAGGAGTCAGACGTGACTGAGGACTAAGACTGAGTGCGGCACTGTAACAGCATCATCTTTTAGGATTTTAAATGGCTCAGGTGGAATTCCATGCCCCCCAGCCCCCCACCACACACACACTAGCTTTGTCCGTTGTAATGCTTGCTGAGGCCCACTTCACACTCCAGGATGTCTGCCCCTAGGTGGGTGATAACCTAACCATTGCGGTTATCTGGGCCATTGAAGCTTGTTTTGTGTAGTTCTTCTGTGTATTCTTGCCACTTCTTCTTAGTCTGTTCTGCTTCTATTTGGTCCTTGCCATTTATGTCCTTTATCATGCCCATCTTTGCATGAATATAGCTTTATAATAATTCTTGAAATCAAGTGATACTAGCTTCTCTGACTTTATTTTTCTTTCTCCTTTTGGCTATCTTAGGTCCTTGGCATTTCTGTTTGAATTTTAGAATCAGTTTGTCAGTTCTTAGCATTAAAAACCCTATGAAATTTTGATCGGGAGTGTGACTCTATAGATCAGTTTCATCTCCTTCCCCTCTGCTGTTTTGTATATAAAAGGGTGGCCACCACACACAGAGTTCTGTACCTGCTCCCCTCACATCGTGATGAACCTTGGAGATCTTATTCTCTGGTATCTCTGCTGTAGTTTCATGGCGTTCTGTCGTCAGCACGTACTTGACTTCATTTAACCAGTTCCCTTGACGGATTTCTAGTCCACTGCTAGTGTTTGACAGATAGTGCTGCAGTACATGGTTGTACATGTCATTTCCCCTGTGGGAAAAGTTTAGCTGCAGGATAAATTTGCGAAATGTGAATGCTAGGTCACAATATATATATATATTTGAAATTTTAATAGATATGACTAAGTTGCTAAGAGTTTTATCAGTTTATATTCCTACCAGTAATAAAATATGGGGTTTGTTTGCCATAGTATCAATATTGCATTGCCAGCCTTTTTCTTTTTTGCCAAGTTGATAGGTGGAAGTGGTCTACTAAAATGATTTGGATTTCTCTATTACAGATACGATTAAACGTCTTTTTGTGTGTATAAGAGCCATTTGTACATCTTTTGCTGTGATTTCTTTGTGTGCCTTGCCCATATTTTCTTTTTTCCTGTTGGATTGTTGGAGTCTTTCAGATCCAATGAAGTCTTTATTAGGATAATTAGCTTTTTGATGTGAGTTGCAAATATATTTTTATCCACTTTACCATTTATCATCTTGTACTTTTTTTTTTTTAATAAGGAAGGCTTTTACATCTTTATATTTGAACTTATTAGTCTGAGTCTTTCTTTTCAGGCTTTGCACTTTTAGTCTTTTTTTGTTTTGGATGTGCAGCCAGGCTTGTGGGATCTTAGTTCCCCTACGTGGGATTGAAGCTGGGTCCTCAGTGAATGTGCAAAGTCCTACCCACTAGACCACCAGGGAATTCCCTAGTCTTAATTAGAAAGCCTTTCTCTACTCAGTCTATATTTGAATTTTCTCTTGTTTTTCTTCTAGTGGTTTTATGAGTATTTTTACATTTACATCTTTTATTTACTTGAAATGTATTCTACTATAGTGTAAGGTATTCAATTTGTTTTTCTGTTGTGCCAGTACAGTTAATTGAAAAGCCTGTCTGTCTCCCAGTGACCTTTGATACCACCTTTATGTGTAGTAAATTTCCACACATGTTTGGAACTATTTCTGGATCTTCTAAACTGTTCCATAAAATGTATAATCATGCATCAGAATCACATTGTTTAAATTACTTTTTAAATTATAATATAATTTAATATATGGTAGGGGTAGTCTCTCCACATTGCTTTCTCTTTTAGTTTCCTGGCTTTTATTGTAATAATTTTTCATGTGAACTTGAGTCTGTCTATTAAAGAAAATTACTGGCATTTTTATAGAGTTCATATGCCTTTTATATACTAGGAAGACTCTGCTCTTTATGGTGTTATAACTTATCTAAGAACACAGCATGCTTAAGTATTGCATAGTAATAGTTAAGCATGTTAACTATTCAGTTGCTTAACTATTCTTCTGAATTCACTACTATTTTAAAGCTTTGTTCATATAGGTCTTAATTGTAAACTTTATTCCTCAGTATTTTATCCTTTTTTTTTCTTTTTGAAGTTGTAAACATAGTTGTGGAGAAGGAAATGACGACCCCCTCTAGTATTCTTGCCTTGGAAGTCCCATGGGCAGAGAAGCCTGGTGGGCCACAGTCCATGGGGCTGCAAAGAGGTGGACACGGCTGAGCGAATAAGCAACAGTTAACAGCAAACATTCGGCCTCGAACAGCACAGATCTGAACTGCACAGGCCCACTTATAGATAGATTTTCTTTCAGTTAATACTGCAGTCAGTACTGCACGGCCCATGGTTGGTCCAACCCATGGATGTGGAACTACAGATACAGAGACCCACCTGTCAGGTTTTATGCGCATTTCCAGCTGTGCAGGGGCTGGCCTGTCTAACCCCTGTTTGTTCAAAGGTCAGCAGTCCTGTCTTTTCCCGTTATATCTTGTCTGTTGTTGCGGATAAATGAAAGTTATCCTTACATTTGTTCTGTTCCCACTATCTTGTTGAATTCTTACTGTCATAGTTTCTTTAGTTGACCTTCCTGTGTTTTCCAAAAATATAACCGTTATCACCTTCAACAATTACAGATTTATTTCCTTTCCCACAATTATTATGAATCTAATTTATTTATTTTTTATCTAATTGTATTCAGACCGTTTTCCCCCTTTAAACTTCTTCCTTTTTGTGGATTTGCTGTTATTTTTTGCATTGTGTTATTTAGAATTGCTTTCAGCCACAAGTAGCAGAAACCCTAACCCAGCTTAAACAAAGGATTTATTGTTCTCATACGGAAGTAGTCTGGAGGTCAGTAGTCAGTTAGCAGTTCAGCTATGTCAGTAATCTAATCTTTCCTCTGCCGTCTGTCAACCCAAGTTGATGCATAAAATTAACCATCACAGTGGGTATGAGGTTTTCTTCTGTTGTGATCAAAATGTTTTGGAACTTGATCTATGTGGTGGTTACACAGCACTGTGAACTAATTAAATGCCTGAGTTGCACACTTTAATATGGTTACTTTTAAGTTACATGAATTTCACATCAACTGAAAAAATACTAGAAAAATGGATTTTCTTTTTATACAAAACAAAAACAATGGTAAAACTACCATAACTTTCAAGGTTATAAGTGCTTCTTTTGGAATCAGTTTAAATGTCTTCTCTGCATATAAATATGAAGAAGTAATGATGCCTCTGATGGACACTGCTGATTGGGTAACTCACTGTTCATTCCCAGTGTGATAGTTAATTTTATGTGTCGATTTGGGTAGGCTGCTGCGGCCACTGTCTTAACATCATACACAGAAATTAACTCAAAGTGGACCAGATTATTTGAATATAAGACCTGAAACCATAAAACTCCTCGAAGAACACGCAAGTGGTAAGATCTTTGATATCAGTCTTGGTGATAATTTTTTGTTTTTTGATTTGACACCAAAAACAAAGGCAATAAAAGCAAACGCAAACAAGTGGGACTACGTCAAATTAAAAAGCTCCTGAGCAGCAGAAGGCATCACTGAATGGGAGAGAATATTCGCCAATCATTCTCTACATGGGTTAGTATACAGAATATATAAAGAATGCATATACTTCAACAGGAAAAAAAAAAATCACCCAAAAAACAATTAAAAAATAGCCATTTTTCCCAAAAGAGACACACATAGCCAACAGGCACATGAAAAGATACTCCACATCACTGATTATCAGGAAAATGTAAATCACAGCCACAAGGAGATAATACCACCTCACACTTGTTGGAATGGCCATTGTCAAAAAAATAACAAATGTTGGCAAGGAACAACACCGCCCCCACCCCCACCCCCACAGTCAAAAATCTGTGTGACTTTCAGCTGGCCCTTTGCATCTACAGGTTCAACTGTCAAGACCATACGGTGCTATAGTGTATTTATTGAGGAAAACGTCACGTATAAGTGGATTCATTCAGTGCAAACCTTTGTTGTTCAAGAGTAACCTCTGTTGATACTTATCCTGCAACTTTACTATTTTTTGTTTATTAGTTTTTACAGTTTTTTGGGTGGAGTCTTCGAAGTTTTCTGTATGTATATCACACCATTGGCATCGACTCATTGGTTGTTCAGTAGCATTTTATTTAAAGTTCACCTATTTGTGAATTTTTTTCCAGTTTTCTTCTTGTGATTGGTTTCTGGTTTCATACCACCGTGGACAGAAAAGATGCTTGGTATGATTTGTCACCTTAAATTAAGAAGACTTGTTTCGTGGCTTAACAAATGATCTACCCTTTAGAAAGTTTCGTGTGCACTTAGGAAAAACATGTATTCCATTACTTTTGGATGAAGTGGTCTGTGTGTGTCTGTTAGGTCCGTTTCCTTTAACACATTGTTTAAAACAAATGTCTCCTTATTGGTGCCCTGTCTGGGTGATCTATCCGTTCATGAAACTGCAGTACTGAAGTCGCCTACCAAGAGAGAGCGAGCCAGGGCAGTGGGACTCGCCTGCCTTCACGGACTGGTGCCTCTTGCTGTGCCCCAGAGGTGGGAGCCGGTGAAAAGCTTTCTCTGTTGGTTACAGTCCTGTGGGACCTACTGAGCGCAAGCCCCACTTGGCACCACAGCCAGATAATCGAGGGCGCCCCCTAAGCTGTAGTCACGAAAATCAGGGTGCCTGATGTAAAGCAGGATACCAGATTCATGTGGAAGCTCCCTCCTGGGACACACTGGTGCTCTAGACTGCAGCAGAGGGAGGATGTAAAGATGGTGCTAACTGCGCGGAGAAAAGGAAACCTCGATTAAAAAATAAAGAAGATGGTGTCGGCCAGCCTCTGCGTGGGAGGGTGCCCCAGCAGGCCCCTGGACAGGCGTTAAACCAGCTGCCCCTCAGGCCGACAGGTGAACATAAGCGGTGAGCCTCTTACATAGAGTCCGGGTGCGTCTCGGTCGGCTCCTTCTCCACTGGGCCCTGGAGCGGGTGCGTCTGAAGGTGTGAGCTCTTCAATAGCAATTGTTTGCTGTGACCTCTGGGTCTCATAGATGTGAGTCCCGTTGGCTTTCAAAGCTGGATGTATCCGGGCCCTGTCTCAGATGCAGGTCCTAAATGTTGGGATGCCTGATGTGTAATTATAACCTTGTGTTCCTCGTGGAGCAGCTCTGAGTTTAGGGTACCAGCGGTGGACTTTTCAGTAAAATCATGTCTCAGCTTTTCCCACCGGTTGCGTTTTGTGCTTTTCCTTGAGTCCCTTAGCAAGCTGTTGTTTTGATTTGTTTTCAGAGGAAATTGTTCCATATGTAACTACAGATTTGGTGTGTTTGCAGGCTGAAGTGAATTCAGGGTCTTCCTATGTCACTATCTTAAACTGGCCTCATTTTATGGCAAAGTAGTATTCCATTATATGGATATACCCCATTTGTTTCCCTGTTGGTGGATATTTAGGTTGTTCTTGCTGCTGTTTAGTCACTAAGTCGTGTCCGATGCTTTTGCAAATCCACAGACTGTAGCCCACCAGGTTCCTCTGTCCATGGGATTTCCCAGACAGGAATACGGGAGTGGGTTGCCATTTCATTTTCCAGGGGATCTTCCCAACCCGGGGATCGAACCAGCGCCTCCTGCGTTGGCAGGCGGATTCTTTACCACTGAGCCATCAGGGAAGGCCCAGGTTGTTTCTATCTTGAAGTAATATCTTTTTCTTTTTTTTTTTTTTTCTTTTTGGTTGTGCTGGCTTTCTCCAGCTGGGGTGATGGAGCTTCTCGCTGCGGTGGCTCGTGCTGTGGCAGAGCATGGACTCCAGGGCGTGTGGGCCCAGCCGTGGCACACTCGGGCCTCGCTGCCCCGTGGCATGTGGAGTCATCCCGGAGCAGGGTATGAACCCGTGTCCTCTGCATTGGCAGGCAGATGCTTAACCACTGGGCCACCAGAGAAGTCCCTTTTTGGCTGTTGTAAGTAGTGCTTCTGTGGACATTCAGGTGTTTAAGTATTTGAGTACCTGTTTTCAGCGTTTTGGGATATACGTATATACACACTACACACACCTAGGAGAACTGCTGGGGCATATGGCAATTCTGTTTAACTTATGAGGCATCGTCAACTGTCTTCCATAGTGGGCTCAGTGTTTGACATTCTCATCTGCAATGGATGGGGGTTACAATTTCTCCATTTTTTGTCAACACATGTTATTTTGTTTTAATAGTCATTCTAGTGGGTGTGAAGTGGTCTCATTATGGTTTCAATTTGTACTTCCCTATTGACTAATGATGTTGAGGATGTTTTCATATGCCTGTAAATCATTTATAATCTTTAGAAAAATGACTATTCAGGTCAAGAAAATTATTTTTACAGTGTTTAAGGGCCCAACCCAATCTCTACTTCTTCCTGGAAGTGCTTTGTTTTCCTCTCAGTGTTTGGTCAGGCCTTTCTGTATTTATAAATGCACCACAAGTTTTATTGCAGCTCTAACTTACTAGCAGATTCTGACAAGACTTTTAGAAGCTCTTAAAATTTTCCTAAGCTTCGTTCACATCATATGAAGGCAGCAACTGTTAAAACATATTTAGATTCCATTAGAGTACATTTTGCTATCATGTTGGAGTCTCTTAAGAACCATTTTATCTCCACCAGTTCTTTACTCAACAGTTTCCAGTCCTGAGCATCAGCAAGAACCTTTAGGTGGTGCTCTTTTGTTAAAAACATTTATTCCTCACCAATTTAAATACAGTAGTATATCCTAAGGAAAAGTGGCCTTTTTTTTTTTTTAAAGGGGACCATCTCCCAGGTCTGCTGAGATTTTCTCATACCATTTCTATTACAGAGGCTAATAATCTGTCCTGTCTCCTCCCCCCGCCCCACTTCCAGTGGGTTGCCTTGATGCAGACATGAAATTCTGCTCCGGAAGCAGGCTGTCCGGTGTAGAATAGCAGAGAGCTGGATCCTAGTTTCCTACCTTACAAAACACCCCTAGAATGAGAACTCTCTCATCACCTGCTAGTACTACTGATACCTCCCCCAAAAGTCCTCCATTTCTGTCTTCCTTCAAAGAACCTCCTCCTCTGTAAGGTAGGGGGTCATTTCCCTAATGGGGTCCCAGCCTGCCTTCCTGTCCAGGAGCTGACCACCTGTCCTGCAGCCGTGCATCAGACTTGGCTCTCCTGGTCCCTACCTGCTCTCCTGCCCTTCAACACCCTGATAATTTCCCTTTGCTTATTTTTCTGCCAGCCCTCCCCCCGGTATTTCTGGACTGTCTACCCACTTCCCAGCTCCTGCTTTTTGGTCAGGGGTTACCATTGCTTTTATTCCACCTCCAGAGAGCTAAGGTCACTTGGATGAATTGTGCCCCTTCTCATTTCCTAAGATGCACTCTCCCTGGATATAGTTGTTCTTACCAACTGTTAATCCATACTCTGACTCTGTAGTCGGAGCCTCTTGTCTCAGCCACTTTGTCCCTACACTTAGTACCCCATCTGCAACTTACTTCTCACCACAAAGGATCCCTTGTGTTCCTTAAGAAACCACGCAGGCCTAGATTCTCTATCATCTGCCCCACTCTAAAATAAAGAACTTAAAAAATACTTTAACAGATTGTACTTCCCCAAAATTTTACCAAAGTGTTTATTTTTTAAACAAAAATATACATTAATCTCAGATTTACAGAATATAGAAATAATTTATCCAAAACAATTTGCATTTTAAAATTAATATTGCACCCAACCACGGAAGTCTTTGACACATTTACATTGTCGACCTTTCCCACAATTCGCAAAACGGGAGAGAAATCTGAAACTGACAGAATTACACAAGCTAACTTTTCTTTACAAAAAAAAAAACCTTACAATTTTTTTTTATTTACAAGATAAAAGTTGTAAACTTCCAGAAATTTACTTCCATAGAATAAAGAGCTAAACATTCTTTGCTTATACCTGCACAATGAACTATTTACACACTGCGATTTCCTCATAAGGAACTCGAATGAATATTGTGAACATTCACAACCTAATGGTAAAGAACAGAATTACCGCAGACACTTCTTTGTCTTCACTGGAATAGAAAAATGAGTGTGAAACACAAAGAATGAGAAAAGCCCCTGGATAAATAACTCTTATCTCTTTGAGGCCAATTTCCATAACTGCCAAAGTCATCTTCAATTTTAAAAGGATACACTATTAGCCTTAGGAATATGGCTATGAACAGCCGTTAAGATCTCTTAAGTAGAAAAGAATGAGGTCTCTGTTTTATGTCCCTTATAAAACACTTAACACATAGGCAGGCACAAAAGTTTGCTTTTCAAAAGAAAGCTTTGCAGAATATTCTGCAATTTATCACTGATACCCTCAGTTTTTAAAAGCTTTTTTAAAAAACCATAAATATTTAAATGCATCTTTTTTTAAATCGACAATAGACAATAAACTCACTTGGTTCTACAGGAAGTGGCTGAAATAATACACAATAGTAAGAGTAAACGTAGGTAATGTCCTTTTTTCAAAACCTGGTAGTAGACGGAAACAGACCCAGACCTTGTGTTTATGAAATGTGAAGTCACTTTTGTTGATTGAGCTGAATTAAATCCACATGAGAACATGAAATCATGCGGTCCCATTATCAACTCTGAAAAAGGCAGACCACTTAGCTTTCAGGAGATGAACATTCATGAGTCTTCTGTCATTACTATTATAAGGTCTTTGTTATAGTAAGATAGACTCCAGGGGAAAAAAAAGAGCCTCTGGGAAATTCCTGACAAAGATCCCAGACAGGAAGAGCTTCCTAATTTTATAAAACGATACCATTCGAACTGAAATAGAAGACGTTTTCAAATTTTCTTGTCCTAGATTGAGATGGGGTTAAAAATGTTCACTTTGAATCATAACAAAACGTCAGCATCTGAATAATCTGACTTTTCAAAAGGTCTTCTTGGGTTGGACGATTGCCACAGCTAAACCAAGTCCTTTGCTGAAAAGGTTCTTGTCTTCAGCGTCCTCGTGACAGGTTCAGTTTTCTACAGAAAGTTCCCAGTCTCTCATTAAAAAAAAAAAAAGACAAAGGCGTTTCCCCCGTGTGACTTCTGCCTCAGCTCTCGGCGGTGCGCCGGTACTCCGCCGAGCCGTCGGCGATGACCCCGTCCAGGGGCGAGCGCTTCTTGCGGATGCTGCGGCCCGAGGAGATGAGGTCGGCGTAGCCGCGCTGGTGCGAGAAGGCGTAGGCCGAGCGCCGCGTGGACACGTCCCGGCGGAACACGTGCTGGCGCCGCTGCCACTGCGTTTCGGCTTTTAGCTGCTTGCGGTGCTTCTGAATCTGCAGAGGCGGGAGAGGCAGGACCAGGTGAGGGAGAGCCGGGAGGCCGAAGGGAAACGCGGGTCTGCGCCCGCAGAGGGAGCCCCAAGACTGACCGGGGCCCTGGTCCAGGCTTCCCCACACCCGCCTCCCTGAGGGGTGGGCATCTCCCTCTTGGCTTCAGAGAGGAGGAAGCAGGGGCAGAGGTTCCATGAGGCCTGCAAGCTCTCAGAGCTAGAAGCAGGGCCGCCAGGACTCCCACTCCTCAGCCGGCGCTCTTTGCAGCCCATAGGGCGGACTGGCCCAGGTGTAGCAGACCCTTGGTGCCTCTGGGTGCTGTAATGCACACACTGGTCAGCGGGAGGGGGGGGGGGGGGAGATACGGAGGACATGGAGGTTCCTTGCCTGCCTGGCAGCGCCTCTCTCCTCCATCCTGATGGAGATGGAGCTTATCCAGGGGCCCTCCTCCTCCTCCTCACAGCTGCACTCCTGCCGGGATGTGGACTGCACCCACAGGGTGGGGCCCATTGATTTCCCTTGTTCTGGGCTAGTCCAGGAATGGGCATGTGCCCTAATTCTGGCTCAGGAGACACGAAGGAAGTGTGCTGAGCCCTCCCCCAAAGTCCCCAGGCTCCTAAGGGAAAGCTCCAGGAGAATCAGTCTTTAATCTTCCCCTGGATACAGACTTGGCAGGATGCACTGTCAGGAACTGCTGTAGCCACCTGTCAGAAAGACAGCAGAGGGGAGAGTGGAAAAGAAACCCAGGCCACTGCTCATCACCTGAGCCTGAAGCCCGTTCTGTGAGTGGAGGTGGTATGTTATCACTGAGCCCTTTTGAGCCGTATCTTCCTGATACTTGCAACTCAAAAAAAAAAAAAAAAAAAAAAAGTGAAGTCGTTCAGTCGTGTCCAACTCTTCTCGGCCCCATGGAATGTAGACTAGCAGGCTCCTCCATTCACGGGATTTTCCAGGCAAGAGTATTGGAGTGGGTTGCCATTTCCTTCTCCAGGGGATCTTCCCCACCCAGGGATTTAACTGGAGTCTCCCACATTGCAGGCAGATGCTTTACCATCTGAGCCAAAGGATCCTGCTATAAAAGGTGACATTTTTCTCTAAATGGAAAAAACAAAATCCCAACCTGTATGCAGGACAAAATACTAATAGTATAATTGCTGAATATATAATTGCTAAATTGACAGGGTAGATGTATATACTGTTCTTCCTTTTTTATAATAAAAAACAAGCAAACAAAAATTCCAATCCCAGGGGACTTATTTGCAAGGTGGAGTTAAAGAGTAGTCCTAAAAACAGACCAAACTTCCTAAGAGCTGAGAATTTTGCAGGAAAGCTGCTTTGGAGAAAGGCTCTGATTTCTGTGAGAGGCACTCAGAGTTAGGAGAAGTCTGTTTTTTTCTATACCTTATCGCTTTCTGATGGCCAGATGGTCATTGACAAGAAGCGAATGGCAATAACGGGCAGCAGGCACACAGCAACGGTCAAGATGATGGTCAACCAAATATACGGCTGTCTCAGAGCATTTGAAGCTGTGCCTGGAAGAAGCACAGAGAAGGACTCACAATAGTCCTTTCATCCCAAGGAGGGGAGGGCATGGCTGATATTCCACAGTCCACAAACGGATTCTGTCCAGTAAACTTTTACAACCAGATTGCCCTCCCCAGAACATCCCAGCACCATTCAAGGAATAGACATTTTAAAGCCAGACTAAGCAAAGCAGAATAAGGAACATAAATTCTTTGGAACAAGGCGAATGTATATAAGTGACTAAATAAGGAAAAAAGTTACATTTGTTGGCACTGAAATAACTAGAAATGCAAAAATAGGCAATTTATACTTGGATTTTTTTTTTCAGGAACCTAAAAAAGCACTTTCCTATATATACCTATGGCTGATTCATGTTGATATATGGCAGAAATCAACACAATACTGTAAAGCAATTATCCTTCAATTAAAAGTAAATTTTTCAAAAAAGCACTTTCCAAATTATACCTTTGGTTTGAAACTCCACATATTAACAGTGGGCACTACTATTTGTGGGTAAGCCTTATGCTAGGTGTTTTATACAAATCATGCCGTTTACTCAGTTCTGAGAGGTGAGTACTGCCGTCTTTACTACGTGAAGAAACCAAGTAGTGGAGCAGTATTAATAAAAAATTGGCCCACAGTAACAGAACTAGCTATGCAACTCCTAAATTAAAATCCATATCCATTCAGCTTTTTCTACTGAACTCAGCTTCTAGTTTATGATGTCAGAGGAAGTAACAATTCAATTCTCTTAATACAACCAGGTAATCATATATACTACTTAATTTTAAAACTGAGCAAAATTGGTTACAATATTTTCTGTACTTAATACTGTGAGTTTATAAAAATAATAGTGTTCATTTTTTAAATGTGGTTTTAACACTGATAAATGTGTATGGGTTTAAAAAACACTCCCTATGGAAATACCTTAGGTAACTGAGTACTAAAATTTTAAAACACAGTCACAGTAAGGAAGAACACAGACAAAAAAAAAATGAGTTCAATTCCAATAAGAAAAGGGTATTGCCACGTATGTGCTCGGTTGTGTCCGACTCTTTGTGACCCCATGTACTGTAACCTGCCAGGCTGCTCTGTCCCCGGAATATTCCAGGCAAAAATACTAGAGTGAATTGCCATGCCCTCCTCCAGGGGAACTTGCAGACCCAAGGATTGAACCCACATTTCCTGCATCTCCTGCATTGCAGGTGGATTCTTACCACAGCTACTGCCTTTTATAACCAAACAACTGGTCATTTAAAAAAAATTCTTTTACAGGGAAACAAGTTTATGGGGCATTTTTTTTCCATTTTGAATCCAAGCTACACTATCCATAGTAAGTTCATAAATTCTAATTTATGCTATAAATTTTATGATATTAGTTCATTCTAACATTTGTCCGTTTGTCATATTTTATACAGCTGTAAACTATTGTTTTTTATAAGTTTACTTACTGCTCTGTGTGCATATTTCTGATGATACAATCCACTTTTTTTCCCCCCATTTATTTTTATTAGTTGGAGGCTAATTACTTTACAATATTGTAGTGGTTTTTGCTATACATTGCCATGAACCAGCCGTGGATTTACATGTGTTCCCCATCCTGAACCCCCCTCCCACCTCCCTCCCTAACAATCCACTTTTAAGTTCTAGAATTCCATCATAATTTCTTTTGCTAATTTGATACTCTTATGTCTTTGGGTTATTTCCAGTTTTTAAAAGACAGAAATGTTGTAGTGATACAATCTTTGTACAGATTACCTTTCCAAAATTTGGTGTGTTTCATCTTAGGATATATTCCTCATGTGGAAATAACTAAATCAAAATGTACCCCAAATTTTATTATGTATTTCTAGGTAGTGTTTTAGAAAGATTAAGCTATCGTACTATACTGGGAAACATGTATCCCTAGTTTCCCAGTAACCTTCCAATATTAGATTTTATGGAAGAAATAAAAAGCACAGTTATAGCTTAAAGTTATTTAATTTGCTTTCCTCCCATCACGTTACCCTGCTTCCAACCCACTAACCATCATTCAGTCTCTACTCAGGACATTAATTTTCACTTGCAGTAATTCACACTTTGTGTTTTTACTTACCCTGAAGTTATGTCAGAATCTAAATTAATGACATTTTTCTATTCATTTATTTTTGGAATTTAGAAAATACCAACCTGTAAATTGAAATGCAGATGGAAAAAGAACATGTATCCCAGCACTATGAAAGTCAAACATGATGCCAAAATAAAGTGCAATGCTTCCAAAAATTGAAAAAGCATTCACAAAAGTCCAATAAGAAGTATCCAAGCCAATCTGTTGG
The DNA here is from genome assembly GCF_963930625.1 of Muntiacus reevesi. Lineage (NCBI taxonomy): Eukaryota > Metazoa > Chordata > Mammalia > Artiodactyla > Cervidae > Muntiacus > Muntiacus reevesi. Next base: position 54,170,858 of record NC_089252.1, read on the forward strand.
GAAACCAGAGAAAAACAGAGCATTCATTTTGGGGAGTTAGCAAGAAATAAAGGATCTAAGGATTCTGAAAATAGAATTCAGCAATTTAGGCATGATTTGGCTTCTGAACAATCAGAAGCTGCTCTTGGCTCAGGCAAGAAATGGGAAATACTTTTGTTGCAAGAGATGAAAATAGCATCCATTCATACTTGCAGAGTGGCAGAGGCTCGGCTGGAGGGAGAGTGGGAGCCAGGCAGATGTGCCTGCTGGTCTGTGCACAGAAACGGACGCAGCGGGCACTGGACACGGTCAGCTAAAGCCATATACCTGGAAGTTGACTGTTATTATGAGAGCAGAGGCGATCGTAACCGCGAAAGACTGGTAGTCCGAGGGCGCCTCTCCATCCTGCCCCATGGTCTGCGTGTAGGCGCCGTAAGGTATGAAGAAGAGGACCAGCGACGTTAAAGCCCCGTGCAGCAAGCTGACGAAGAATCTCCTGTAGTTGAAGAGCAGGTCCCTCTGTCCCACCACGTATAAGCCGGGGAAGCGGAGGCTCAGCTTGTCACTCACGTCCTTGAGGGGAAAACACTGGAGTTGAGTGTACTGCCCGCCGGGATCCAAGAACTCGGATACATTCGTTACAACTTGTATCTCACAAAGAACTGAGACTTGTTAAGTTTTCGGGAAGGCAGAAACCAAAGAGAATTCCTGAATAATTTCATTGTGCAGACAGCAGCTTCATTACTGAGATAAGTTGCTTCAGTCGTGTCCAACTCTGCAACCCCATGAACTGTAGCCCGCCGGGCTCCTCTGTCCATGGAGTTCTCCAGGCAAGAATGCTGGCGTGGGTAGCCTTTCCCTTCTCCAGGGGATCTTCCCGACCCAGGAATTGACTCCAGGTCTCCCACATTGCAGGCAGATTCTTTACCATCTGAGCCACTAGGGAAGTAGCCCACCACTATTTGATATTTAATTTTGAGACTAGGTAAACTACTATTTTCTACTTACAGAAAGCAAATTAGTAATGTTTAAAAAAAGTATAGGAAGCCTATTTTTACTGAGAGATTATTGTTTCTCATTCTTTGAGAAAGCATTTTCACATTCATGATGAGCTAACTCCAGATTATTCTTTTTATTCTTTAAAGCAGCTTCTATAAAAATTGCAACTAGATAGAATGTAGATTTAATTAAACCGAGAAGTTTGGGGAGGTATTAAAATAATTCAATGTAACTAAAAATGTAATGTAACTTGCATTACATGTAAAGTTATAAGTAATGTAACTTTAAAAATGCATAAGTCATTATCATAGAGACATACTATATTGTTAGGTATCTAACAAGAAAACCTCAGCATCCAAAATGAGGATAACAAACCCTCTTATTAATGGATTCAACCCAGGCACAGAAATCTTCTTTTCTTACTATAAAACCAGAAGCACAACAGTTGTTGCCTGACAGCAGAAATATAATAGGGCTCACTGAGAAAGAAGTGAAAACCAAGAGAAGACACTGAAATATGTGCTTTGATACAGGCGCTCAGCCTGTGCAGAGCACCCCTGTCCACACCGGGGTCCTACCTGGTCGAGCAGCCCCATGAGGAGCACGGGCAGGCTGGAGTAGAGCACGTTGTAGAGGGTGATGAACCAGTCCTCGTACGCGGTCTGCGAGGAGATGACAGGGTCTGTGTCACCAGCCAAGAAACATAGCCAGGCTAGTCAGCACGCATGCACCTGCCCTCTCAAAGCAAGGACATCCCCAGGGAGAGGACGCCCGCCTCCCCCGTCAGCTGTGCCCACAGTAGCCATGAGTTTGGTTTTATAGAGTGGGCAGGATCAAAGGGCTTCTCACAGTCCTCTCCCTCCTCAAATAAGCGGGGAAAAGAATCTGCTCTATTTGAAAAATGCTGGAAAACATCCGTGTTCATCCTCTTTTATTAATGAATGAGATTACATCCAGCTGGCTCAAAAGTACATACGTACCATTCAGATTTGCTTTTATCTTGCTGGTCCAGCATTTCCAGTTAAACATTATCTAAAACATTTTGAATATAAGAAAGAGGCTTCTGAAAGGGATAAGCAAGACTGTGCACACACGAGTCCTCGGGGGGCGGGGGGAGGATCAGGATGGGTTAGGAGACGGGCTGACTTGGCACCAGCATTGATGCACAGTCCTGCACAGAAGCAGGAAGAAGGATCCAGTCTTGCTCAAGGCCTCCTGGCCCAGTTTCTACATCAGCCCTCCTCTTGTGCCAGTTGTCTGTGGCATAGCATCAAAGAGGTTTGGACAAGCACAGGCACTGGCTTAGGTTCATATTTTACTAATGGTATTTTTCCGCCATATCACCAATTTGACATGTTAGATATGGTCCTACTCCTATTTCAACAAAAGATAAAAATTTAAAAACCAACAGCAATGGAGACATAATGGGTCTATGATCACCTGAAATTTATATAATCCCTTTAGTCACAATATAATTTTATACTTAAATCTGAAGAGTTTGTTCAAAGCTGAACAATTTGTTATCACTATTCTTAAAGGTAAGATGACTTGGAAAAAAAAATCTAAGGTGAAGGCAAAGACACACAAAAGTCAACAGGCCAGGAACAAATCCTGCCTTTTTTAAAGGCAAAATATGTTCAAAGCACCAGAAACATTTTAGAAAATTCATAAACTTAATTGATCTACGTCTCAATTACTAAGAGACACAGCATCAAAACTGTGAACATGGAAGGGAAAAATAGAAATTTTTTTTTTCAGAAGTAGTTTTATTCATGTAAGAGAAGAGCATTACTCATTTAATAATAATGATGATGGTGGTATATTACCTGTGCAGAGTACCCATTGAAGAAGGAGTACCAGAAATGAACCAAAGTAAATGCAAAGTTTTTATAAAAGAAGTATCGCAGGAACTTGCACATCCTTATGTAAGACCACCGGCCATGCACCAAGAGCAGTCTCTGCAGGTATCTGAACTGTGCAAAGGAGTAGTCACTGGACATGACAGCTTGCATGCCTTCTTGTCCACTTATTCCAACACCGATGTGGGCAGCTATGGGGTGAGGAAGCAGATACTGTGAATCGTACGCTTATTTTAAAGCAAAACATCGAGACGATAAAAGTATTTCTATGGCAATACAAAAAAAAAAAAAAAAACCTGACATATATGAACCAATAAATGTGAAAGCTATTGCGCACAATCCTCTACCCCCAGCTTCTGAGCTCAAAGTCACAGGTACAGGTTGCTATACAGAGCACATGGTTGGGCCTCCATAAATATTTGTGTAAGGATCTCAATGGGTGATGAATTCCATTTGGATTATCTGCCCAGCTCATAAGCCATCCTTCCCAACCACAGGGCGAGCCCCGGGCACCCACGTATATACCATATCTCCCTGCCTCCCTGGCCACAGCTGAGTCAGCCTTGGGCAGATATGTAATCTGTGGTAGTTACTATGAATTGGCTCTTATCCTTCATTCTAAAACTTTAATTAGAGAGGTGGGAAAGCAAATAAAACCCCTACATTGCTCAGACTCTCTTGCAGCTAGGTCCTCTTCGTGAATTAGGCTCCACTTGTTTGGACCCACTTGTGACTTGGAAGCAGAAGTAGATGGGAGCCCAGCATCCCTCCCCTGTTTGGCATTCCTGCGGCAGACTCTGTATATCCATTCTCCAGCTGCCTGGATGCTGATAAACAACCGCAAGGGCTTCTCGACTGGACGGCTCTTCAGAGAAGCCTCACCTCTAAAAACTCCTCTGGCAAGAGACACGGACTTGGAGACACCACCCAGAACCAACCTTCCTCGGTCCAGCCATAACGTCTATGAGCACCTAGCCCCCTGTATTAATCACTTCCCACTTAGAGTACCCGTAGGGATTTGTTTCCCTCAGTCTCTCTCTCGGTGTTTTGGAATTAGGATTTGGGTGTGTTTGTCTGGAAGGTTGGCATGTAAATTCTTGAGTTGTGGGATGGATATACTTCTTTCTGAGGCACCGAGAAATATAGTAATCTAGAGAAAGGATGAGAGAGACAGACTCTGGGTTCTTGGTAATGCTTCTTGGTTCTAGCATTATCCAGAGGCCTGGCTCCTTGAGCAGCACATATTTATAGCTTTTAAAATTAGGTTTCTTTTTCTTGTATGCTAACTTTAATTGTTCTCCAAGACTTGCAATCAAAAGTGTTTTAACTTAGATACGATTAAACTTTCAAAGGCTTATTCATGGCCCGCTGAGACCTGAGGGGGGCCAGTTGTTTTAAGGGGAGGAAAGTTTCCAGAATGGATAAAAATAATAGTTCCAATTTTATCCATCTTTCCAATAGTCATTAAATTATATGTTCCACTTAGAGAATTATGAGTTTGATCTAGGTCTTAAATGTCATGGAAGACAAATAGTGAGATCATTTTGAGAACATCTGTTGGAGAACACAGTCTACGGTTGCTCAGACCCTGAGAAGTGTCTGCCAGTTCAGCAGAGTTTCCAACTAAAAGCTCCAAAACCCCTGCCCCAGTTGCAGAATACAAGGTCTGACAAATTCAAGACATTATCACAGTGACTTGTCTGAAACCTATGTTTTTAAATAACACTCTGCAATTCTAAAAAAAAAATAGAATAAACTGCATCTCGATCAATATTTATGACCTCTTTCTAAACACATAAATAGTTCTTAATGACCAGTCATGGTTGCCAGACTGCTCTTTCCTACCAAATGGTGGCCTTCTTTCCTGAGCAACTAACGGAAATGTTGCGATTCTTTCAGAGCCAAGGACGAGGAGCCCCTGAGCCCCTGTGCTAGGCCGTGACATCCAGGCCAGCCTCTGCGGAGCAGACCAAGGACAGTATGTGAAGTGAACATTGCTCCAGTTCACAGGGTGACTCAAGGCAACTAAACAGATGGACTTTATAAGACCACACTGCTTGTGTTTTCCTGAAATCTAAATATAGACACCTAGATTTTCCTGAAGTTTCAGATGTGGTTTTAAATGCCTTCCAAGTAGATTGCTTCATAATTCCCTAACAGACTGATAGTTTCTTCCTGCCACTTTAATGCCTCTTGTTCATTTTCAGGGTTTCGGCCAAGTAAAACCCCACCTACCAGCCATCTTCAGGCACAGAGGAGGGAGAGGGCATCCTCTCAGGGTCCCTGGGTCCTTGCTAGGGGCAAACTGGTGGACTGCAATTCCCTCCACTTCTACTGACTACACCACTAACTATGAAATAAGTTAGGAAATGGTCAGATTTTTTTAGACACAGATCCCACTGTACTTCATAAACAACAATTTCTCTCTGTGTATTGTTCCTGATGCAGGTAAAACAACAGTTTTCACAAAGTTCAAAAGGTGCTTAACAATACTTGGATTAAGCTACGTTCTTCCAAGAAGACCTGAGATTCCCTGATTTTCATCCCAAAAGGATGCCTCCTACATTATATATAAAAGCATCTACCATATAACACAGCTTAATAAAATGCTTAAAACCACTTCAGAAAAAACAGTTTCTAGGAGATTCATGTATGCTGACTCTCTGTGATCCCTTTTGTATCAACTAGTGAGCCCAGAGCAACAAAAGAGTCTTCAAGTTTCTCACATAGTCAGATGGTAAGTCTGTAAGGGAACCCCCCTTTCTCCAGTATCTAGAAGTCTTCGTTATAACTGAAGAAAAACCATGTTTGAGTTACTTGCTTTTTTGGCAGAGGCATTTATGTTAAGGTACGTAATGGAAAATAAACTAGAACTGGCTGCAGAGGAAAGAAACATCTGATTCAGAGCAAGAAATGCCATTCGCATGGCAGGATGAGCGTGTGCAAAACTGCGGAGAAATTAAACAGGTAGAAGCCACAGACATAAACGGGGTAAAGAAGCAAGAAGACGTACATTACAGAGTCGACTCCTGTTGAGGAAGATAAAGTTGGAATATTCTTAATATATATCAAGGAGGAGGAGGAAGGGACTCTAAGAAAAGAAAGAGACACATGAGTTAGAAAATAGGTTGAATTCAAAGTCTAGTTATATATATAATCCCTCTAAGCTACCCAGCACCTACAGGACATGTGCATATGTGCCATGGATTGTTCATCTTAAGAATAATATCACAAAGCTAGAGATGACATCAGAGACAATTTTCTTGTTCTCAAATGAGAAAGCTGACACCTGAGCGTGAGCCCAGGGTGACACAGCATGTTGGTATTAGGATGAAGGCAAATGTTCAGATCTCGTTAGTTCAGGCATTTTCATTACAAGATACCCCTTACAAGTTCTACAGGGAAACAAAAGGACCGGGATTCAGACATTCTGATACGGATTTGGTTCCCAATGCTTTCATACCAGCAAAACTGTATTTCTACAAGATAGGACTCAGTCCTTTCATTTGTGGGTACCTAGGGTCCTCCAACAAGCAAAAAGACCTTGGCAGGTCAGGAGGATGTTGTGGCCACATTGGAACTTTGCTTCAATGCCAAGTGTGTTACTCTGAGCTCACACGAGGTCACCCAATGGTGAAATTCAACAATTTACCAACAGCAGGAAGAAAGCCCCAGAAAACAATGCTTAGGTGTGGGAGAGTAATAGTCCCCAAACAAATAACAATTCAACAATTTATGCCAAGGTCAGCATAGACTTTTGCAAAACTTATTATATGGTAGGGTTTTCAATAAACCCTAAAGAAATACAGGAGGAGAGGCAGCAAGAGAAAATAAAAAGTCAAATCCAAACACATGCAACAGAAGGAAACAAGGATAAGGTCACCCACATGGAGCTCATCTCCTGCTGGGTCAGCTAAAAAGTTTGTGTGGGCTTTTCCATTAGACGTTATGGAAAAATCTGATGAAGCTCTTTGGCCCGTTTGGCCAACCTGAAACTTGGCACCGTGCGTGGCACAGTCATGCCTGCTGCACTCTCCTCCTAGAAGCACTGTAAGCTTCCTGAGGGCCGGGTCACGGGTGTCGTCATCACAGGCAAGTGCCTTTGTCAAAGGTCTGCTTCACAAGAGCCCAAGCAGTGAAAGGCTACCCCCCGAAAGGGCCCCGCCGTTTGCTCTCGGCAGCTGGCGGCCCTGGCCTGTGGGCGAGACTCACTTTTGATCATGTTGACGTCGTTGGCGCCGTCCCCGATGGCCAGCGTGATGGCCTTCTTGTAGCGCTTGACCAGGTCCACCACCATGGCCTTCTGCTTGGGGGTGACGCGGCAGCAGATGACCGCGCTGCACTCGCAGGCCAGGTCCACGAAGTTCTGCTGCTGCTGCTCCTTCTTCACCTCCAGCTTCCTCATGCTCTGAGTCCGCAGGCGCCTCTCCTCTTCCGTCCGGGGGAACTTCAGCTTCAGAATCTTGCTTCTCTTGGACTTTTTCTCGAGAAGGATTTCATTCTGTGAAATTAAGGAGGGGAAAGGATTACAGTCTGTTTGGGGTTTCATATCAAGAGTGCCATTCCCAAGATTTTAATCATCTGAGGGATAATTCTGGGGCTCTGTCACTGATGATATTGTTCTGATTATAAAATATTTACTATAAAGTTATAGAAAGCTTTTAAATGTACAATGAAGAAAATTAAAATTTTCTGTTGACAAACTAGTAGTAACCACTGCTACCAGTTTATAGCATATAATAATGATATTACATATATTATGATCATATAATATGTAGCATATACATATCACAATATTATATATATCATATATTATTATATGTATCACTTATTTTATGTATCATATAATATTAATTCTCAGGCTTAGGAAATCGCCCTCTCATTTATATACTAACAGATTTTAACATTGGTAATTAATATGAAACTGTCTAAAATTGGTTCAGAATGACCTGCTTTAGTTTGAGCCAAAGGGAGAGAAGCTAATGATACGTACCAACCAAGAACCAGTGATTATTAAGGCACGGTTTCCACCAGATGGAAAGAAAGGTTCATACACTTGGGGTACGAATTTTGCATAGACTCCCCCTCTATTCCTCTGGTTTTCCATCCTTGTATGAAGAAGAGCGCTGGGGGGAAATTTAAGTGTGTGTAAGACCATGAACATACCCTTGACTGGGAGATAATTTTGACATATAATCTTTTTAAAATAACAATAAAAAACACAGTAGCATAAAAGTTATCATGTTTAACTATATGAGTATACAGTTCAATAGTATTATGTATATTCACATTGCTAATCTCCAGAACTTTTTCATTTTTCAAAATGAAACTCCATACTCATTAAATAACAACTCCCCATTTCCCCTTCCCCCAGCTCCTGGTAACCACCACTTCACTTTCTGTTTCTATGGATGTGACCGCCACAGATAACTCACATAATGGAATCATACAGTACATGCCTTTTCGTAATTGGCTTATTTCACTTAATAGTGGCTCATTTCACTGTTCTCAAGGTTCATTCATGTTGTAGCATATGTCAAAACTTGCTTCCTTTTTAAAGCTGAATAATATCCTGCATTGTAGGCAGATCCTTTACTGTCTGAGCCACTAAAGAAGCCCCAATATTCACTGTATGGATATACCACATTTGTTTGTCCATTCATCTGTCAGTGAACCCTTGAGTTGCTTCTACCTCTTGGCTATTGTGATTAATGCCACTGTGAACATGGGTGTGCAGATATTTGCTCAAGTCTCTGCTTTTCATCCGTTGGGATATACATATAGAAGTGGGACTGCTGGATCATGATAATTCTATTTTACAATGTTTGAGGAATCATCATACTGTTTTCCATAGTGACTGCACCATTTTATATTCACCAGCAGTGCACAAAGATTCCAATTTTCCATATACTTGTACAAACACTATTTTCTGTGTTTTTAAAATAGTAGTCATCCTAAATCAATATTAGGTGAAACTGTGGTTTTAATTTGCATTTCTTTAGTGATTAGTGATGTTGAGCATTATTTCATATGCTTATTGGCCATTTATATGTCTCTTTGGAGAAATATCTATTCAAGTCTTTTGCCCATTTTTTAAATCAAGTGACATGTTACTAAGTCTTGATTCCTCTACCATGGAGGCACCATTTTTCTGGGTAGTTTATTATTTGCCAAAGGTGGCTAAAAGAAGATACAGTTGAAAATGTGTTCACAAGCAACAGAAGGAAGGCAACCTTGATCAGAATTATAGTATATTGGGGTGAACCCTAGTATGCTATAAACATTAGTGACCACTGTTGGGCAGGAAAAAAAAACAACTTGTTTCCGTATAAAGTTATGTCTGCCTTTGAGTTATTCTGCATGCTTTATATTAACAAATTATTGAGAAGACCACATACAGCTCACTCATGTGATATAAAAATGAGTCATGGAATTCTGAAGTAAAAAGGACTGTAAATACCCAATCTCTTCATGTTAACAAACAAGGAAATTAACTCCAAGACAGATAATGTGATTTGCCTGCAACAAGCTGATGGGGAAAATGCAATGAGGACTCAGGTCTCCTAACTCTCAGCCAGGATTTCCCATCTTACACACATAGAGCCTTTAGTCTTCACCTTCAAGGATGGGTTTCTCAACCTTGGCACTACTGATTCTTTGTTGTATGTGGCTGTTATAGGTACTGTAGGCTGTTTCGCAGCACCCCTGGCCACTACCCCACTAGAAGCCAGGAGCACCCCAACTTCCCCACTGTGACAACCAAAGACGTCTTCAGACATCGCCAGGTGTTCCCCAGAAGGCAGAGGCCCCACCTCCCCCACCCAGCTTGAGAACCGCTGCACTAGGAGATGCGGTAGCTATTGTTCTTTTTCCACATTAACTTCTCATTCTCAAGTTGAAAATAAGGAGTGATCAAGACAAATCACTAAAGGCTGGGAGAGACAAAATATGAAATCTAATTCGTAATTAGTCAGTGATGTCTCAAGCCCACTTCCTTTTTCAGCAGGCAAGGGCTGAGGGCTTCCAAGGGATACAGAAAAACAGCCCCTGAAGGGGCAAGGCAGGCCTCAAGGTTCTCTACAACAGAAGGTTGAAGTGTGGTGACTTGGAGCTGCCTGCTGTCTCCTGTTTCACTTAGACTTGAGGAGACTGTCGCAAGTGACACGTTCTAGCTCCATCTCTCTGTCGGTGTCTACTGTCCAGTCTTGTTTTTATAAAAATGAGATGTTACATATTCTCACACTGCAGGCCCTTTACTCACCTGATATCTTCCCCGTAGCAGATAGTGGTATCTTCAGTAAGAAGTTCACAGGCAAATCCTATATTTTCAGCAGTTTCTACAACAGAAAAAAAAAAGTCAAATGTCATTCCTACTGATGAATTTAATAATGACCTTCATCTAGTAATGATTTTTTCAATTAATAGGACAATCAGATTCAATCAAATACACTTTTTGATTTTTTTGGTAGCAATGTCTAGACATCACTAAAGGAAAAAAATCCTTTTCTCTGTCATAAGCCTAATAAGTCAAAGTCTGGTTGAAACGTTTTTAATAATGAAATATGCTATAATATCAAATGTGCAAGCTGTTTATTTAATAAAATCAATGTTCATTGAAATACTTAACACATCTAATTCATGTGGTTTAATCTGGGTTGGGAAGATCCCCTGGAGAAAGGAATGGCAACCCTCTCCAGTATTCTCGCCTGGAGAATTCCATGGAAAAAGGAGTCTGGTGGGCTACAGTCCATGGAGTCGCAGAGTCGAACATGACTGAGTGAGTGATACACACACAAGGTGGGAAGGATAACCATTTCCACAAACCCTTACACGTGGCTCCTGGACATTTTCTCCCCTTTTCCACCACCCCCACCACTTGTTTGAGGTCGGGACTTAATTCCTTAGCTTATCTGAGGGTGTAATCCATCAACAATGTCAGGGTAAAACAAATGATCTAGTTTCCCATGGAAGGCTTCTGGAGTGAAAAAGCAACAGAAACATAACACAACATTCAGCTCCTTGTTGAGCTCTGAATTTAAACATTAGAATCTTCCCATGGGGATAAAATTACAATTTTCAAGCAATAAAAGAGGTAAGAAAACCAAAGCTGCTATTCAGCATGTTATGCTCTTCTGCTGTCTGCCCAACAGATGGTAAAGTGCTGGGGAGGACAGAAGGGACCCGAGGGCTGGCCTTTGAGGACAGGAGCCCATGTCGGACAGACAGATAAGACTGAACACAGCCAGCAGGACACAAATAGGAGCTCAGTTACAAGGAGTAAATTCTGCCACCGAGGGAGTCTCGGGAAGGAGGCAGTCAGGGTGGGCTGGAGTAACACGGGATTTCTCAGGGAAGGCGTCTCTGCCCCAGAGAAAGAGACGGTGCAGGAAGGGAAGTCTGAGAAGGTCACCTTGAGCAGGGGAGACAGGAGCTGTGGCTATTTGTGAATTAACAGATAACGCTTCCCTGCACACGGACTTACCCTTTTTGTCTCCAGTGAGCACCCAGATCTTAATGTCAGCTTTTGAAAGTTTTGAAATGGTTTCTGGAACTCCATCTTGTAGCTTGTCTTCAATAGCTGTTGCTCCTAATAGCTGAAATGTACATTCACAGAAAGGAATTAGCAAATAAGACAAAAATGTTCTGTGTTTGCAGTCTGCCAACCTGTAAAAAGCAGATGGGCTAAGTACACCCCAGCCGCTGCACCGCAGGGGCCAGTGGCCAGCGTCAACGGGGAAGGCTGCCGCGTCCCACATGCACCGAAAACCAAGCGGCCAAAGTCTTTTTCCTTATAGTAATTCACCAAGGCAAAAATGGAAGTACCAGTCAAGGACATTAGAAATATATAATTTTGTTGTGTGTATACCACTTTACACGGATACAAACCAGTTTCTTTTGCTAAAAGTCAACGCTCACTATCTGTTGAACATTTCCTTTCCATCAAAACTCTGCAAGCAATAAGTATTAAACTTTGGAAAGTCTCTATGAGTGGTGTGTTTTTCTTATTTCAAGATTTTGCACAATATAAATCATCTCAGTAATTCTCATAGTGTAATAAGTATATACTGGCTTATTATTGTATAAAATGAATTGTAATAGGTGATATAAAAATAATAGAATCAGAAGCTCATAGTGTTTTCTGTCTTTTGGTTTCTCATAATGGCAACTGCTATTTTGCTTGCTGAAAAAAATTCAAATGACTGACTTCCACTGTACCAGTTTCAAATACTACAGTTTGAATTGTATTTCAAGAGTGAGATCAAAAATGTAATAAAACTTAATAAGATTTCCAATTCTGTTCAGAATATCAAGGGAAAAGTTACAAAGGTTAAAACTCACAATTAAATCTTTTTCAATCTCCTCATATACTTTATCCAGAGCTTCGTCCCGGTTGGTTGAGGCTATACTGGCAGCCATAAACTTTTTATTCCATTCTTCAAATTCTTTTTCTTCAATTTCCTTATAGCAAAGGCACAGTGTTCTAAGAGTCTCACTTGCAAAGATCTGTTAATTCAAAAGACAATCCAACCACCCAAAGAACAGTTATTTTTATGTAAGTTTGAAATCTCATTTTGCAGTAATACAATAAGATAATTTAAAAAGAGACTGTAAAATGATTCTGTACACATACATTCCATAGAGGAGAGTAAACAAATATTAATACTTTGTTTTTCTAAGTATTCTTAAAATCTTAGGACTGTTTATTTGTAGTTCCCTAATTAAAGGGAAAAGTATAGCTTTCTTCAAAATCAAGTCATGAGAATGAACAAAATACCCTTAACAACTAAGAAAATAAGAGACCAAGGATGGTGCCTTGTGGTATAAAGGTTTTGTAGACCAGACCTGACAACTTTACAATTTGTTCCCATAAACATTCAAAGACTATGAACTCTCAACCAAGCATTATTCCCTCAAATCAATTCTGAAAGACACGAGCCACTGTTAAAGCTGAGATAAAACATTTTCATGAAAAACAGTCTGTAAATTTTAATCATGGCAAACAGATTTAAAGCCATTTTAAATAGCTTAAATGTGAACCAGTAAAAATGTTTCATTACTTCACAATCACATCTTGTCTGGTAAAAAATGGCAGAACTGGTTCACCCAAGTGAGGGTTTGCTTTCAAAGACTCTTTGCCAAGTTCTGCATGTATTTGATTAGACCACCCTCGTTCAAATTCTCATGAGGAATTATCCACTGTAACTGCTTCAGCAACACATATATAACCTTAAAATATGACCCCACTTAGTAAACAACATATTCATCGGACTTTTTCTGAAGGACCTTTGGCCTGCAAACTCAGACCCTTCAAGTGGAAGGAAAAAGACCCCTTTATTGAGCGCCGACCAAGTGCTGGGTGCTGTGCAACAATCCCCACGCAGGCAATTAATGATTCATCCTCCAGGCTTCACTGCCACCGTGATATGAAAACAAAACAACATGAGGGTGGGTGTACAATTCTCAGATTTCCAGAAGCATTCTGAAAAACTGCAGTATCACTGAACTGAGCACATGTGTGCATGCTTAGTTGCTCACCCCTATCTGACTCTTGCGACCACATCATCCCCTAAAATAGCAAGTCTGAAGTAACGAAGACCAAACTGATCCTCTAACAAAGACACTGATTATCCCGTGCACTGCTTTCTCATGTCCCATCCTATAGGAACGTTCTCTTGACTTCACTGTACGTAGGACACTGGAATTCTTGGAGGCCACACAGATACTGAGACTAGAGCACAGGATGGTTATGTCACTCGCTGAAGGTCCCCGGAAGAAAGACCTTTCTCCTGGGTCAGTCCTGCAGGTCCTGCTGACCTAGATGCACCGAGCTCGCTTCCTAGGAAGTCAGCCTCTGTGGCAGGACCAGAACCAGCCTGCCGTATTCCTACCTGGGTGCTCTTTCCACTCAACCACACCTAGACAACAGAAGGGTCGACAGGTAGCACAGAGCTTTCACTCCAGCTTCAGAGACAGTACCAGAAAATAAGTTTGGAATCCGTGGCATAAAAAAGAGTGGGAGTGAGACTTACATCCAGGGCATCCTGCGTTTCCTGTTTCGTAGGATTCGTTCGATGTAGCCGTTCATAAATCACAATGTCGGCACCCTTACAGTAAAGCCTGATATTGCCTTCTGGGGTTCTTACTAGTAGCAAGAGAAGGAAAAGCCAATAATCAAGTTAACGTTTGATTTCTTAAAACTATACAGTTAATCTTCTGAAGGGTTACAGTGCTAATCATTCCTAATTAGTTTAAAATAAGCAATGTACCTAGAAAAATGCTGCTCTCAACACTGGTAAACCTACATAGAATGTAGTAGTGAAATATGAAAAGATTCCTTTAGTCAGCTCAGTTTTCCATATGCTTGCTTATTCTTTCAGCAAACATTTATTAGCTCCCTACTGTGTGTTGGAGAAGGCAATGGCACCCCACTACAGTCCTCTTGCCTGGAAAAATCCCATGGACGGAGGAGCCTGGTAGGCTGCGGTCCATGGGGTCGCGGAGAGTCGGACACGACTGAGCGACTTCACTTTCACTTTTCACTTTCATGCATTGGAGAAGGAAATGGCAACCACTGCAGTGTTCTTGCCTGGAGAATCCCAGGCACGGGGGAGCCTGGTGGGCTGCCGTCTATGGGGTCGCGCAGAGTCGGACACGACTGAAGTGACTTAGCAGCAGCAGCACTGCGTGTTGGTTTTCTCCATATAGACTACTTTGTCCATGCCAGCCAACAGAAATCCTTCTTATCTATAAATCCACAACACTCGCTGCCTTTAATTCTCAGGCCATTAACACAACTCCTTATGACCATTTTCTTGGCTTTTTTGATCTCCGAAGTACTTTAATTGCATCACGTGTCTCACCACTAACTAGATTTTAAGTTCTCTAAGGTAGACGCCAGGCATGATCATCAGCCCAGATCAGTGTTAGGCCCACAGGAAGCACTCAGTAAAATGAGACTAATCATTTAACTCAGTAATAGTATCAGTAAAAAAATGACTAAATCAGGAAGCAGTTAAACCTTTACACTGGTTAAAAAATCAACCTCAATTCCTGCCCTGCAGATGGAACGGGCCTGTGGACGTGCTGGAGGAGGGGAGGAGAGGGTGGGATGGGCTGGGAGCAGCGCTGACACGCAGGCCCTACCACGGGTACAATGAACAGCCCGCGAGAACCTGCTGCACAGCACGGGGGGCTCAGCTCTGCGCTGACCCCGACGGGGGGACGGCAGGGTGGGAGGGAGGCCGAGAGGGAGGGGACGTGTGTACGTGTAGCTGAATCACACGGTTGTACAGCAGAAACTAACGCAACACTGTAAACCGCTTACACTCCAATTAAAAAATAAAATTTAAAAAGTCAGTCTCATGGTGGAAAATCTTATAGATGTCACTTCACCCAGTGATTCAAGCTGATGTGAGCTGCAATCACGCCCCTTCTGATATGCTGTTCTGGGAAGGTCATGGCACCAATCTAGGGATTGTTTCTGCCGACAGGGCACCATCTGCACCTCGTCACGAGGGAACATCAGACAGGCCCAAACTGAGGGACTTTCCGCAAGGTAACAGCCCTGTGCTTTTCAAAAATGTCAATGTGCAGAAGATCGAAAACAGGCTGTGGAACCCTCACAGAAGAAAGGAGACCAGAGTAATGATCACTGAATGCAATGTGGCATCTTGGGCGGAGTCCTGAATCAGAAAGAAAATCCCTGGTGGAATTTGAAAGCACTCTGTAGATTAGATAATAACACTGTAATGCTGAGTTTTCTGATTCTGATCATCATACTGGACATAACAGTAAGTGAAGTTTCTTCATCTTAAGAAATACCTACTTAAGGATTTGGGGGAAAGGGACATTAGACCTCAATGCCCTTAATCAACTCTCAAGTGATTCAGAAAACAAGAACCCATAAATGACAATGACAAAGAACTTGTGACCAGGGCTGACAACTGGACATGGAAGAAACTACAGGATTCCTTAAAGCGCTCTTGCAAGTTTTCTGTAAGTCTGCAATGATTTCAAACTGTGAATTTAAAACATTTCAATATCAGGAAGTGATCATTGTTTCTACATTGTGCCTGAGCTGGAGGGAGGAGTTTCATTCATAAGCACAGCCTGGCTGTTCTCAGAGCTCCTCTCCTGCTACTCTTTTCCCTTCCCTGACATCCCGCAAGGCCCCAGCAGAAATGCATGGAGCAACTTACGGTAGAAAAGCTCATGCTGTGGGTCTACCAGCCACGGAGCCACCACCCAGATTTCACAGCTGAGAGCCCACATCATTCAAGGCGTGATGCATGGTTCAGATCTACTGCGGTTTGTCCCTTTGAGTGACGGACATCGTGTAGAATGAAGCAAGGAAATACTAGCTTCAACAAGTCTGCGGAAGTCCTCCACGAGCCAAGGGGCTCATTCATCGCCTGTTTTATCCTGGTGTTGCTAAATAAAATGTGCAAGAGGCAGCATCTCAGTGAATGATTGCCAGACACACTCTGAGGGAGACCTACCAATGATAGACATCCGTTTCCGGTCACTGTTGAAGTCTAAAAGGGCGAGAACATGGTAGGTCCTCTCTGTGCCCAGCTCACTGATGGTGATCGTGTTCTGGGTCCTGGAGAGGAAGACAAAGCCGAAGTTCCTGGCGGCGCTTACGAGAGCACCCTCGTCAGGAGAGGCCGCCTGGTAGTTGAGTTGACCTAACAGAAGAGGCAAAAGAGAAAACCAGAGCTGAGCTGGCCAGCAAGTGTTCACCAGGGTGGTTCACATGGGGGGTGAGGATGTCCAGTTATCCCTTGAGACCTATGGGGGATTGGTTCCAGGACTGTCCGCAGATAACAAATGCCATGGATGCTCTGGTCCCTTCTAGGAAGTGGCAGGCTACAGCAGATACAGTTGGCACCCTCTATCATGGACACCCAGGGCCAACTCTGTTGCAAAGCCCAAAACATCCCCAAGAAAACACATCACTGATTCTTAAGGAGTGTGCCAACGTTCAGAGGTTTTAAGCTTTTGTTTCTAATTATAAACAACAATATAAACTAGAAGTGAAAAAAAAAAAATCTGGCCAAGAATAGGGGAAAAAAACCCACCTCATAACCCCACCATCCAGAGGAAGAACAACACTATTAATAGCTTTTTATCATTTCCTTCTGTCCTTTGGAAATGCCTGTTTCTCTAATAGTTTCTAGCATGCTAAATATACATTTATATCCTGGTTATTTTAACACTGTATTTTGAGCATGTTATCACAGCTTTAAAAATTCTTTCTATGCATTATTTTAAAGAAATGTAATCTGTGAATGTAATGTGTGACTGCTTTCCTATTGCAGGCTCCAAGTGCCTTTCCATAATATTTTTACTCCCAAAAATAGCACTGTAATAAGTATTCTATACATGTATAAAGGTTTTCCTATTTTCTAAGGATAGCTTCCTAGTAATGAAAGCACTGAGGTTAACAACACTGAAAATTTTTAAGCCCGCTGTCACATGTATTACTCGTTTTCTACAAGGGTTATATCCGGTTATCTTCCCTCTAGAACCTTCTTCACTGTAGTTATATCCTCCTAATTAAAAAAAAAAAATCTCAAAATGTATCAATCTATTCAATATCTTGATTTTGAAAGTTAAATAATGGGGGACCACATTGACGTCATAACTTGCTTCACGACAGAAGCAAACCTCTCAATGCTGAGGGAAGAAGCCAGACACGACAAGTACATAACCACGTAATTCCATTTACACGAACACGCGAGCAGACAAAGCTAACTCACACTATTCCAAGTCAGGACAGCAGTCACTTCTGGAGGTGCAATGACAGAGAGGGAACAGGAAAGGGCGTCCAGGGGATGTATGATGTTGTGTTTGTAAAAATCCAGGCGTTCATGATAAGGGAGTATTCAGCTGGTGAAAATCCACTGAGCTATATGCTTATCTTTGTAAGTCAGTAAAAAAAAAAAAAAACAAAACACATTTTTTTAAAAAAGCTCTGCCTATCCAAGAGTTTGTGTTTTTCGACTCTTCAGTCTTCCACCTCCAAGTAGAATGAAAAGTATGTCTATGGCCAGACGAATTTTCACAGGAAAAGGCATTTCATTTTCCACCACAGTTTGATCAGGCTGCAGCCCACAGACCGGCAGATCTTTACACCATCTGTCCAAGGGGAGGGCAGATGCTCCAGGGTGAAGGGCTGTGTGCTTAATCACTCAGTCGTGTCTGACTCTTGGCGACCCCGTGGACTGTAGTCCGCCAGGCTCCTCTGCCCATGGGGATTCTCCAGGCATTCTCCACTGCAGTGGGCTGCCATTCCCTTCTCCAGAGGCTCTTCCCAGCCCAGGGATCGAACCCAGGTCTTCTTCATTGCAGGCGGATTCTTTACCATCTGAGCCACCAAGGAAGCTGGCTAAATGCCCCATCCCTACACTCTCCTCCCTGGACAGACATACTCAGATGGTTCGCTCTAAGCCAATATTCATCACTCCTAAATACTAATTAAAGATGAGGCTGGTATCTGCTTGTTCACCCAGAAAGACACACACCAGAAGTTACAAATGTACTTGCTAAATCCAGTTGTTCTACAAACATACACACATGCCAGAGAGTAAAATATTTAACCAGAGCTGAACAAGAAGCAGTGAGAACACAGTCCCCTCCCTTCGGCAGGTTTCACTGGCGGGGATATATTACATCATACTGAAGGCAAACTTACGCCAACAGAAAAAAAGGAACAAAATGATAAAAGGTGGTAAAGTTCCCATGAGTAAAGACAATCGTATCTGGAGCAAACACTGATATTTTTATCATGAAAAGAAAACCCTTCCATTTTTGCTCTAGTAATGGACTCACAGAATTGCTGACTAACAGAGATGGGAGGAACTTCAGAGATCTGGTCCAAACTCCAACTTGATGTTTGCAGGAGGAAATCCGGACTAAAAATTAACCCCCTGAAACCTTTCCTGTAAGAAAACTCACTATTTATCCCACACCAAGACACAACCAGAGAGACTTTCTTTTCTTGTACAAGCTAATTTGTGGATCACGGAACTGATTCAAATAAAAAAGATGCTCAAACAACAAACCCCACCACTTATTATCCTGATTGCATAGCTTTCTCTGGCTGATAATTCTAGTCACCAGTCTTAAAGTGAGTTAACTCTCAGACTGAATATCTCCCTCATTTGTAACTTGCTCGTCCTTCCTAAAGACTCCCACTAATCCAGGTCTTAAGTTTCCTTACTGATTTGATGTGTCCTGGCTCCAGACTTCTAAAACTCAGCTCTCATGGTGCATCCATACTTCAGGCCTTCAGGAGAAGACAATATCTCCAAGCCTTTCAAACACTGGAGATGGCAACTCACTCCAGTGTTCTTGCCTGGAAGACCCCATAGACGGAGGAGCCTGGCAGGCTACAGTCCATGGGGTCACAGAGTCAGACACTACTGAGCGACATCACTTTCTTTCTTTCTTCTTTCTTTTCAAACTCTGTTCTCAGTCTCTGCAAGGGCAGGAGTCTATGATGGCCCGCACCCTGCCCCTGTGTACACACACACTTTCTCCCAGTTATTCAAGCAAACTCTAATCACGGTACTGTTGGGAAGGGATTTTACAGATATAATTAAGGTTCAAATCTGTTGACTGTAAGATAAAGAGATTATCTGAGTGTTCCTAAGCTAATTGGGTTAGTCTCAAGTTCAGTCAGTTCAGTTCCGTTCAGTCAGTCAGTCGTGTCCGACTCTTTGTGACCCCATGGACTGCAGCACTCTAGGCTTCCCTGTCCATCACCAACTCCCAGAGCTTGCTAAAACTCATGTCCATTGAGTGGGTGATGCCATCCAACCATCTCATCCTCTGTCCATCCCCTTTTCCTCTTGTCTTCAATATTTCCCAGCATCAGGGTCTTTTCCCATGAGTCAACTCTTCCCATCACGTGGCCAAAGTATTGAAGTTTCAGCTTCAACATCAGTCCTTCCAATGAATATTCAGGACTGATTTCCTTTAGGATTGACTGATTGGATCTCCTCGCAGTCCAAGGGACTCTCAAGCGTCTTCTCCAACACCACAGTTCAAAAGCATCAATTCTTCTGCGCTCAGCTTTCTTTATAGTCCAACTCTCACATCCATACATGACTACTGGAAAAACCATAGCCTTGACTAGATGGATCTTTGTCAGCAAAGTAATGTATCTGCTTTTTCATATGTTGTCTAGGTTGGTCATAGCTTTTCTTTCAAGGAGCCAAATGTCTTTTAATTTCAAAGTGAAGTGAAAGTCGCTCAGTCATGTCTGACTCTTTGAGACCGCATGAAACATAGTCCATGGAGACCCCATTCTCCAGGCCAGAATACTGGAGTGGGTAGCCTTTCCCTTCTCCAGGGCATCTTCCCAACCCAGGGATCGAACCCAGGTCTCCCACACTACAGGCAGATTCTTTACCAGCTGAGCCACCAGGGAAGCCTTAGTTCTCAAAAGGGACTGGCTTCTTCCCAGGGACAGAGAGATTGAAGCATGAAAGGGGTTGATGGGAGGGAGATTCTCGGTTGCTGGTTCTGATGACAGGGGGAACCACGAGGCAAGGAAAGAGAAAGAGGCCTGTGGGAAAGGAGAGCAGCCCCAGCTGACAGCCAGCAAGGAAACGGAGACCTCAGCCCTGCGGCCCCAGAGCACTGGATCCTGCTCTCAGCTTGGAAGAGGTTGCTGATCTCTGGACGACAGAGTGGCCGGACCTGGATTTTAGGGAGGTCCTTGGCAGAGAACCCCGTCATGCCCTGCGCAGACATCCCATCTAAAGAGCTGTGAGCGAAGGAATGGATGATTCAAGCCACTACGTTGTGGGGATCTAGTGTAGAACCATAGAAAACCAACACAGCTGCTCCACACTCAGCCTTCACGTGCCCTCCTACACATACTCAACACGTGGGCCACACCCACTGTCTGCTGAGCGTGCCTGAAAGAATTCTGTCCCCTCGTTGCTCATATATGCATAATAGAGCCAATCTCCACTGTTATAAAAGCGGGAAAATGAGAGTGGAAAAGCAAAGGCGCGCCAGCCTGGCAGAGCGAGAGGACTTGGCTGAAATGAGTTTTAACCCGTCGTCCAAGCTCAGGGAGGTATTGGGTGCTTTCTGGGGCTGAATTTCCTCAGCTGTAACATGGGGAGGAGCTATCCCCAAGGTCCCTTCCCATGGACCCTTCCAAGGTGCTTTTGTCAGTTAGAGCCAAAATCAGCCTCTCCTTCCTGTGCTTCAAAATCCAACTCGCCTCCACCTTCAGCGTCCACAGCAATTTGCCTGCGATGTGCTGCGTGGGGGAGGATGTCTCAAGGTGTACAATTCTGCCTCGGAGGACAGTGGGACAAAGAGCTGCACCATATCAGGCTGGAAAGGACTTTGAACTCCAGCCCTCCTCCCGCGACACGCAGGAAGCCACTGCCCAGCAGAAAATGCTGGTCTGTCCTGTGTGTTATGGCAAGAACCCAGATGGGGACGGCCCACCTCCAGCATAGAACCCAGGACTCTTCCCATGAGATCCCAGTGGAGAGAGAAGGAAATGGAGACCATAGATGTATACACATCTGCTTAAGTTGGCAGGTTAGCTTTCAAAATAATACCACCACACACTCCAAAAAAAAAAGTAGAATAAATTTACAAATGAGCCAAAAACTAAGAGAAACCAGTTGCTTAAAAATATCATACTTGACTTTTATCATACGAGTAAAATGTGCTTAGCTAGTCAAACAGATTTTGACCTCTGCTTCAGTTATTCGTGACCTGATCTTATCCTTTTCTATCTCCCTGGTTTGGCCTGTTAATAGCCCCTTCCATGTATCTACCCCAACCAGAATTCTGCTGTTATCTTAGCTTTATTGCACAATTAAATTCATCCTTGGAGAATGAGTGTCTTTGAAATTTGCTGCAAGATATACACATAGCTTCTATACATTTAGTTTTTTATGTCTATTTCTCCTCTGAAGATTTCATCCTCTACATATGAAACCTCAGAATCAGAAAACAGGAAAGGACATTTGTTCATATGCTGGGCTGATTAAAGTGGAGAATAAGTAAGTGACAGTCACTCAGACGGGTCCGACTCTTTGTGACCTCACGGACTGTAGCCCACCAGGCTCCTCTGTCCACGGGATTCTCCAGGGAAGAATACTAGAGGGGGTTGCCATTCTCTTCACCAGGGGATCTTCCTGACTCAAGGGTCAAATCCCGGTCTCCTGCATTGCAGGCAGCTTTTTTTACCATCTGAGCCACCAGGGAAGCCCAAAAGTGGAGAACGCACATAACAAAGGGGCACTTTTGGCTCTTTCCAGAACACACATATGCATCTGTGTAATGTACCACTGCGTGAATAGGTGATAAGATACCTAGCTTTCATTGATACTGGACCATCTTGCTGTGACAAAGCTGGCACAAGCTGCACTTAAGAATTCTGCAGACATGGAAACAACATAAATGTCCATTGACAGATGAATGGATAAAGAAGATGTGGTGTGTACACACACACACACGCCAGAATACTACTCAGCCACAAAAAAGAATGAAATCATGCCACTTGCAGGAACATGGATGGACCCAGAGGTTGTCATACTAAGTGAAGTCAGTCGGAAGGAGAAGGACAAACAAATGTGGTATCACGTACATGTGGAATCTAAAATACAACAGGAACTTATCCAGGAGGCAGGAACAGACCCACTGAGAGAACAGATTGTGGTTGCTGAGGCAGAGGGAGCGTGGGGGCGGAATGCATTGGGAGTGTGGGGTCAGCAGGTACAAACCGCTCTATAGGATGGATAAACAACCAGGTCTGACTGCATAGCACCAGGAACTATTTTCAATATCCTATGATAAACCATAATGGAAAACACTATGAAACATAAAAATGTATATACACGTGTATCACTTTGCTATACAGCAGAAATTAACACAACATTATAAACCAACTATAATTTTCTTTAAAAGTTAACAACAACAAAAAAAAGAATTCTGCAGAGGAACCTACAAGTCAACTTCCCATGCAAAAGCACATGAATTACACGCCTTCAGATCAAAAAGGTACCTTCAGGAGGCCTAGGTTTGGCGTCTATTATTTCAAATGCCAAACATATCTGAATCTAGAAAACAATTCTCTCTAAAATTATTTTGTAGTAAAAGATTGTCCAAGTTTAAAGCCCACTTACGATCCAGATAAGGTTTGACTCTTCACTCTCCATAAATATGAAGCCCTCAGATAGTGAAAAGATTTTGATTCTTCTGTTATAATGCAAGAGTCAGTCACAGTAAAAAAAAAACAACAAATTTTTGCTGATAAAAATTTCCAAAGTGATACACACATCTGGAGCTAGAATTACGAAGGAGACGAATATTTCCAAAGGCCAGGAGCCTGTTTCATGGTCTGCTGGCTCCTATACCACACAGTGCAAGGGGCCCACAGAGAGTCATCACTTGGGTGGAGATTTGACAAACTTGTCACGCACACAACTCTATTTTTATTCTTCCTTTGGACAGTAATTGTTATTGTTACAGGAAATATATGCATGCCTTATCATATTTGTATTTTTGAATTGATTTAGCGATCATTTGCAATATGATATGTGGATTCTGCAATCATTTGAAATCTTACTTGATGCACCTCATAATTCACATGACCCTACGATTCTAAAGTTTAAATCTCACCAGGTTGAGACGGGAATGTTCAGAAGTCATTTAATTTGGGGGTGTTTGGGTTCTGTGAAGGACTTCACGACAGTTGGACTGCTATCCATTCAATCCTTTTCTCCAGGTGCAGGAAGAAAGGAGTCGGTGACCTGGTCTAATCGTTTTGTCCACTAGCCTTCTGGGTAAACAGACCAATGACATTTGCTAGGAAGAAGAAGCCTTACATCCGAAAAGCCTTTTGCAGGATATCTACGGCAAAGACCTGCCTATAGGAAACAGAACCCAGGATCTAGAAGGCAAGTCTCCCTGGAGGCGGCCACGTAAGCCAGGTGCTTCTCTGGGGTATAAGATGAAGACGTGTCAGGAAGTGAAACCTAACTCAAACACCTCTAGCTCACACAACTCTTCATGTGCATTCGAGTCCCAAGCACGAGTTCCCCGTTAACTAAAAAGAAAACCCGGCCTCCGGTGTGCGCGCCGGCCACACTCACCATCGAGCCTGTCCGCCATGACCGTGTGACA
The DNA here is from genome assembly GCF_963930625.1 of Muntiacus reevesi. Taxonomy (NCBI): domain Eukaryota; kingdom Metazoa; phylum Chordata; class Mammalia; order Artiodactyla; family Cervidae; genus Muntiacus; species Muntiacus reevesi. Next base: position 54,194,863 of record NC_089252.1, read on the forward strand.
TACTGCCAGCAGGAAGAAGAACTGCTGCACCGCCGGCTCCTTCCCCGACTGGATTTGCTCGATGAGATAATGGTCGTAAAATGCAAGCTTCCCGTCGGCGAACGTGTTCCAGCTAAAATCCACGGGCTGAAGGAAACCGAGAAGGAAAAATGGTCATTTACAACGGACGACTCGGGCTTCACAAGTGATAGGACCTGTTCTCGGAAGCTGTCTTCATGCAAACATCACTTGAGGATTTTAATATGTTCTGAAGTGTCAAGAGGCTCATATCTGTTGTTTTTTTCATATCTGTTTTCACATAGCCTGGTGTGAGTCAAATTGTGTCCCCCCCAAAAAAGATATGTTACAGTCCTAACCCCTGGTACCTGGGAATAGGACCTTCTTTGGAAATAAGGCCTTGGTAGATGTAATCAAGAGGAAGTTTATACTGAGCACAAGGAACTATACTAAATACTCTGTAATAACTTAAATGGGAAAAGATTTTGAAAAAGGATACATGAATAAATATATATATATATATAAATATATATATATATATAAAACTGAATGACTCTAGTACACCTGAAACTAACACTACATTATTAATCAACTATACCGCAACATAAAAAAAAAATGAGGTTAAATGGATTAGAGAGACCCTAATCTAGTGACTAGGGGCTGGTCCAGTGGCTCAATGGTAAAGAGTCCACCTGCAATGCAGGAAATGCAAGAAATGTGGGTTTGATCTCTGGGTCAGGAAGATCTCCTGGGAGAGGGCATGGCAACCCAGTCCAGTCTTCTTGCCTGGAGAATCCCATGGACAGAAGAGCCTGGTGGGCTACAGTCCATGGGGTCGCAAAGAGTCAGACGTGCCTGAGCACACACACAGCACACACGCACACAATCCACTGAGCGTATCTTTATGAAAGGAAGGGGATCTGGACACAAACACACAGGGAGAAGGAGGGCCATGTGACGACAGAGGCAGACTTCTGAGTAATGTGTGTGCCAGCCAAGTGCCCAGGACTGCAGGCCAGCACCAGAGCCTAGGAAGAGGCAAGGACGGATTCTGCCCCAGAGATTCCAGAGGGAGGGTGGGCATGCTGACTCCTCCATTCAAACTTCCGGGCTCCAGAGCTGTGTGGAACACATTCCTATTGCTGTAAGACACCTATTCTATGGGAGCTTGTTACAGCCCAGGAAAGTCATACACACCCCCAAACGACTTCGTCAGTGAAAGGACTCACCTCTATTTTGCTGTGACTGTTCTGAGAAGCATCTCGATGGTCTCCTGGGAACAAACAGGACAAAACAAATTAAATCAACGGGTCTCATAGCCCGTCTGGGCAGCCCTCGAGTTAAGAATGGTTCTCACATTTTTCAAGAGTTGTCAACAAACAGACAAAGCATAACAAAGGAGACTATTTGATACAGACTATATGTGGCCTGAAAAGGCTTAAATATTTCCTATCTGGCCCTTAACCAACAAAGTTTTCTGGCTGCTGGTCTAGAGGTTCACATACTGACGTGCATGTCCCCCTGCATGTGATCTCCTCTGGGGCCAGGACCACGTCCCGTGAAGGGCTTTACCCCCGTCCTCCCCCAGCTCGGGAGAAACCACCACGGCAGAGCCCCTTCCTCAAGCCCTCAGCATCCCGCCTTCCTCACTGACATTCTGTGAACGGGCAGCTCACAGCAAAACGTTTCCTCCAAGAGGGAAGTTCATGATGTTCTCATAGCTTTTAAAATAATTATACTGTTTTTAAATATTTAAATGTTAGGGGCATCCACTTTGAATGCAGCACTAGCCTTGTTATTTTGACAAGTATATAGCACATTTCAGAATGTTAGAATGGGAATCAATTTTTTAAATATAATTGTGATGAGAAACAAAGTTTACCATCTCAACTATTTCATTGTTTGTTTTCTGGCCGTGCCTCGAGGCTTGTAGGATCTTAGTTCCCTGATAAGCGATCAAATCCAGGCCCCCAGCAGTGGAAGTACGGAGTCCTAATCACTGGACCACCAGGGAATTTCAACCCAACTGTTTTTAAACAAACACTTCAGTGACACCAAATGCAATCACACTGCTATGCAGCCTTCACCACCATCCATCTCGAGGGCTCCTTCATCCATGAAAACGAAATGCTATTTTCACTAAACGCTAATTCCTCATTCCCTTCTTCCCTTAAGCCCTGGCAATTACCGTTCTACTCTCTAGCTCTCTGAATTTGACTTCTCCAGATACTTCAAAGAAATGGAATCATCCAAATGTTCCCTTTTGTGTCTGGCTTATTTCACATAGCATAATATCCTCAAAGTTCATCCATGTCATAATGTGTCACATTCTCCTTCCTTTTCAAGACTGTATAATATTCCATTGTGTGTATACATCACATTTTCCTTATCCATTCATCCACTCATGGACACTTTAAGTTACTACTACACCTTCCCTATTTTGAGTAATGCTACTGCGGACATGGATGTACCTATACCTGTCTGAGTCCCTGCTTTTGGTTCTTTTGGGTGTGTAACCAGGAGCCAACTTCCTGGCAAGCTAACTTTTGGATCACATACCAAGCTAACTTTTTGAGGAAAATATGCCTAGTCCTGACTCCTGACCTCCTCACATGTGTGGTCTCAGTGCACTAGAGATGCTGCTTGAGAAACTGCAAGAATAACCATCAGAGCTTTGCACTGGCAGAGGACCACTCCAGGGAGGCAGCCTCTGGTCACACACATCCAGAGACAGAGTAATAGATTCTTCTCACCATAAATTTGCCCATTGATGCAGCACTTCTTAAAGGTCATGACGTTCTGCGTGAGGGTCCCTGTCTTGTCCGAGAAGATGTAATGGATCTGCCCGAGCTGCTCATTCAGTGTGGTGGTTCTCGCCTTTGCGGGCGTGTCCTTCTCAGGATAGTACATCTGCAGGTCCCAGTTGATGAAGTAACTCTGGCCAAGACGAATCACCTCCACACTATCAAGATAAAAGATTACTTTCGATGGAGCTCTCAGATATGAGCAGGCAGTAGATTTGTGATAGGAGCAAGCTACTTATCTCCAGGGAGACCAGCCCTGCAGGGATCCCCATGCCCAGCCTCCGGGTTCTCCTGACCAAACACATCTTTCTCCTGCTTCAAGGTCAAAGTGTCCTCTTGAGGTGATTTCCTACAAACTCCTGACCACATCCAGCCACGGAAGCTTCTGTTCGGAACATACAACCCATGCGGGTGACAAGGTAGCCAACCCTGCAGGGGGCACCCTGCCATTGGACATTAATTCTACCCTCTTCTCTCAGTCCCATCGCACCCAGGGACAACGGAAAGGTGTGTTCAACTCTGCCCTCAATTGGAGGCAAAAGGAGTGAGAGTCACTAGATCATGCTCTAGATCATGTGTGCTCTCCAGTAGCACAAAGGACTTTTGGCAAATAACCCATAAGTTGTCATTTCACACTGTTAAAAAATAAATTCTTTTTTTAAACATTTTTTTAATTGAAGTACAGTTAATTTACAATGTTGTATTAGTTCCCAGTATATAGCAAAGTGATTCAGCAATACACATTTTTTGAGGAACGTGTACATATATATTTCTTTTTCAGATTCTTTTCCATTAGAGGTTATTACAAGATATGGAATATAGTTTCCTGTGCTAAACAGTTGGTCCTTGTCGTTTATCCATTTTGTGAGTGAATGTGTTAGTTGCTTAGTCGTGTCCGACCCTTTGGGACCCCACGGACTGAAGCCCACCAGGTCCTCTAATTCTCCAGGCCAGAATACTGGAGTGGGTTGCCATTTCCTTCTCTTCCCAACCCAGGGCTCAAATCTCCATCTCCCGAATTGCAGGCAGATTCTTTACCATCTGAGCTACCAGAGAAGTCTATTTTGTACACAGTCCTAAATTCTTATAAGATTATAGAATGTCCAAGATACAGTACTCTAAAAGGATCATTCCTACTTGAAAACTATAACTGATTAAATCTATCTCAGTTTTAAGGAAGGTGCTTACATATCCAGCCACTGTTCAGTTGGCAAAGGATGGAACTAAACAGATGGAAAAATAACTCCCTTCTTCTCTGCTCCCTTATGTTGCTTCATGAGTGCCTAGTGTTACCAGGCATCATCCTAGCGGGATACATCAATAAACAAAAGAGACGAAAATCCCTGCCCTCAAGTAAACATATACTATATTAGATGGTGAGACTCGTCTGCAGAAAATCAAAGCACCGGGAAGAGAGGCAGAGACCGGCACGCAGAGGAAGTGATATTTAAGTCAGAGAGGGCCAGGAATAGCCAGGGGTATAAGGTGACCTTTGAGCAGAGATCTCAAGGAAACGAAAGAGCAACCATGTAGATACGGAGGGGAAAAGATATTCCAGGCAGAGGTCAGAGCAAGTGCAAAGGCCCTGGGGCAGGTGCTGATACCGCTGAGACATTCAAGGAGGCTCAAGGCGGGGGAGCCTGGGGAGTGCGTGGAGGTGCAGGAGGCCAAGACGGGGCATGCAGGGCGGTGCGGTGGGTCCCATGGGCCTTGTGAGCACAATGTGACCTTGGTGGGTCTACTCTGAATGAGACAGAACGCTACTGTGGGGCTAAAAGCAGAACAGAGATACTATCTGAAATGACCTGACTGACTTATGCTCCAAAAGGACCTTCGCTTCCAAGAGAAACAAACCAACAACAAAAAAAATCATATTAATCACATGACATGACTTTTTAAAACCTAAAACTCCATATATGGTTTATGTATAATATACATGTGTGAAAGTGTCAGTCGCTCAGCCATGTCCAACTGTTTGTGGCCCCATGGACTGTAGGCCGCCAGGCTCCTCTGTCCATGGACTTCTCCAGGCAAGAATACCGGGGGCTTCCCTGGTGGCTCAGAGGGTAAAGCGTCTGCCTCCAATGCAGGAGACTCAGGTTCAATCCCTGGGTGGGGAAGATCCCCTGGAGAAGGGAATGGCAACCCAGTCCAGTATTCTTGTCTAGAGAATGCCATGGACAAAGGAGCTGGTGGGATACAGTCCACGGGTCACAGAGGCATACAGGACTGAGCAGCTAACACTTCTACATTCAAGAACAATGCAGTGGGTTGCCATTTCCTTCTTCAGGGGATCTTCTCGACTCAGGGATTGAACCCGGGTCTCCAGCACTGCAGGCAGATTCTTCACCATCTGAGCCACCGAGAAGCCCTAATACATATGTACAGATACAGACAAAATAGTCTGTGTAATAGTCCCCCTAACAAAGGTAAGTCATCTCAGTTTTTCTTTTTTTTCAGAGTAACTGCAAACACATGGCTCCCCAGGGCTTTACTTCGTGTGAAAAGAGCAATAGTTAACTACAGCTAATAAAATTAAAAATAAAACAAATGCACATGTAATAAAATTAAAATAAAACAAATGCTTCTAATTACAGGTTTGCACGTAGTTCTATGTGCCTCTGGGCTGTTACTTATTGGAACCAAGAGCTGACTGTGGCTGCTGGGTATATTTTAAGGCACAATTTCTCTCCCAGTGGTCTAAAGTTCAACTGACCAGAGACAGTGAAACTTGATATTTAAAAAGTAAAAAAAGGAAGAAGTATCAGAAAACAAGGTGATGACCATCTGTCAGATATATGACCCTCTTTTATTACTCTTTTATCACAGTTGGGGTTGAGATGAGAAAGAGAACACTTTGAGAGGCTAAATAGGGAAGGCAGCATTCAGGAAGCCCAGTGAGTTTTACAAGCTGGAGGTACACCAGGTGGTAACACAGAAGACTCAGAAAAGAGGTTAGGATGGCCCCTGAAAGGGAAAACAACTAAGTTATCCCATGACATTCTAAATCTTCATCCAGCGCTTTCTGATGCTTGAGCTCGAGCTTTGGAACCCAGTCAGAAGGAGTCCTGCCAAGAAAGGGACTGCAGGAGGAGACTCTGACCTCTGAACTCCAGCAGCTTTATCTGTCAAGGGGTCAAGATACCAGATGCTGTGCCTAGCACAGGGCAGACACGCAGTATCAATTCCCTTTGCCCGGATCGCCCTCAATTCTGAAGTGAAAGCTCTTTTCTTATTTGTTCCTTATGACCTTTAAAACAAGTACTGCTAAAATTGAAGGTGCTGAATTGGCAAGGTGTACCAAGTTCTTCTCTTAAAGCAGAAGGCCAAAGAGAAGACAGTCTTACCTGACATAGAGAGAGATGGGCACCAGGGTGTTGAGAACAATGATGTAGCCCCAGAAATTTAGGAATCCACGGTAGGAGGGCGCAGAGTCTTCTCCATCATAGAGGTACCAGGAAAAATTGCCAACTTGAGCTTCCCAGTAAGCATGGCCGATGGCAAGACCCGCAGAAAGCAAGATGAGAACAACAAAGATCTGAAAGACACACAGTGGTTAGGTTTAACGCTAAGGACACATTCCCAATCCCATGCATTGTATAGACGCTGATTTACTTTACTCTATACTTTACATGTGTATGATAATTTAGTACTCTGTAAAAGCAACACAAAAGATGCTGATGCTGGAAAACTGAAAGCAAGAGGAGACAGGGATGGCAGAGAATGAGATGGTTAGATAGTATCACTGACTCAATGGACATGAATGTGAGCAAACTCTGGGAGCCAGGGGAGGACAGAGTCCATGGGGTCACAAAGAGTTGGACACAACTTAGGGACTGAACAACAACAACAAACACGCTTAAAACAGAAACACTAACAACACAAAAACTAACAACACCTTGAGGGGACTTTTCTGAGGTCCAGTGGTTAAGACTCTGTGCTTCCACTGCAGGCGGCGCAGGTTCGACCCCTGCTCAGGGAACTAAGCTCCCATATGCCCCATGTGGCAGGGCCAAAAGGTAGATAAATAGAAAGAATGCTTTGAAAGCCTATTTATTTCTGTGGTTGATTAATTTATCCTACCTACCATATACAAGGTAGGGTTTTATTCCTAAAATTATCTTTCAGAAGAGAAGGTGGTATTTTATATTCAAATCCTTAAACATTCTCATAATATGGAACATTATCTCAACAACTTTTCCTTTGAGCAATAACATGGAAATGATTTAAAAAAAAAAAAAAAACAAGGCAAGGAAATCTTACGCAAATTTGGGTAATTATTCCTGAAGGTTTAACGATCACTTAACATTTAAGATCCTTTAAGAAGCAATACAGTAAGTATTCTGTTGTGGAAACTGAGTACATACCTAAGGAATGAATAAAAAAGTCAACAGTCCTAGGGCTATTTGGGTATTTAAGGTAAACTGCAAACACTGGGCATCTGTGAGGAGGAAGAAAATTTCCAAGGCAAATTTAAATTTCTGGCCACAGATTACAAAAGCACTGTATTTCAAAAGAACTTGGCCCAGAGGAGAGATGACAAACTCCCTGTGAGGGCCCGGCCATAACCAAGACAGTGACATGGAAGATGCACCAGAAAAGCTCCAATGAAGATTTCATGAAATGTGAGAGCAGGGAAAAAAGAAATTTTTCTTAAATTAACTCATTGCTATTATATGCTTTTGACCATATAAAAGTACTGGAAGTATTATAAGTCCCTAAAATGTTTTGTGTTCAAATTAAACTGGATCAGATTGGTTAAGATGCTAGATTAGATAGGGACATCATCTCCTCTCGCGAACACATCAAAACTAAATACTTGAAAAAAAACCTTACTGGCGAGTTGGAGGACTGTCTAATATTTAGGGCCACTCTATGTGCAAAAAAGCGGACACAGCAGGTTTAAGACTGCCATCCTTAGAGGCTTGTTTACACAGTGGGCCATTGGCTGGCAACAGGAAACAGATTTTGGAAGGGCTTCCTGGTTCCTTATTTCTTATTCTCTGATAAGAATGACTCATTAAGCCCGACTGTTTGTGTAAAACAATATGGTTTACACTGACTACCCAGATTCCTTTAGGGAGTCTGGAATTTTGGTACACGCCAGGCAGACAATGCCTACACGGCCAGACCCCAGTAAAACCCAGGCAACGAGTCTCTAATGAACCTTCCTGGAGAGCCAACATTTCACACTTGCTGACGCGGACTGTCGCCGGGAGGATTCAGTGGGTCTGTTGTGAGTGACTCCACAGGGAGAGGACTCTTGGAAGCTCACCCCTGGTTTTCTCTGTACTTTGCCCCATGAACCTTCTTCCTTTGCTATCTTGCTTTGTAATAAGCGATACTTATCAAAGTAAGTCCTAACTATGAGAACAATTATAGACTGAATTCAGGTCCTCCTCATGAATCATCAATACTGGGAGTGGTCTTGGAGACAGACCCTGACTCACTTTACAACTGAACTTGCCTTATAGTTGGACTTACACAGTATATTTGGGGGATAAAGGTTTGCTTTTAAGAGAACTATCCCTATGGGAAATTAACAGCAGAAAAATCAATCCGACATTGACTTCAGGGGCGTAGTCCTACAAACTTATCTAAGACTCCCTAGTTTCCCAACTGATGACTATAGGGTGAGCAACTCAGGTATCAACTCAGGGTACCCTACAACTGGGATTCACATTCCCAGAGAGATTCTCCTACTAGAAATGTGGCATTTCTGAGAAAAGGTGAGGGAATCTCTTCTCCCCGACCTTGTGAATTTTTCTACTTGGCCCACAGAGATAAAATTTCCTTGCATTAGAAAGACATACAAGAAAACTAGAGCAAAAGATAGCAATCTACCAAAACAGAAAATAAATACCGTATAAACCATGTAGTTCATCAAGTAATCAATTTTAGTTCTTTTAAATCTGGTTTTCCCACTATTCTTCATTATTTTAGAGTCAGCACCTAGAAATGGATAATTCAATCTGATCAACGATTGGGAAAATCAATTCACTAGCATGTCAATAAAATAATTCTCTTGGGTTTCAATAGAGAAAGGACAATCAATTTCCTCATTTACATTTTTAATGAGCCTACAGATCAATTTCCCAAGAGACTTCAAAAGTACCTGCAAAAATGACCAATCCATGGCAGAAATCGGTGTTCCTGATGACACAACCACGTAACAAAATTTTATCGGCGTCCAAAGGAAAACTTGTGTTTTTCCAAAATAGCGTTCCTGTAAACTTATCTAGTCGGTTATTCGGTTCCTCACATTCAATAAAACCTTTTAAAAGAGGTATGATTCACGTAAGTACTCACATATGAAAGATTTTCTGGTTTTAATTAATATACAGACTGAACCAAGCAACGAAAATTTAATACAAAGTAAGATAAGTGAGGGTTTTCCTGGGGACTCAGTGGTGGAGAATCCCCCTGCTAATGCAGGAGACGCAGGCTTGATCCCTGGGTGGGGAAGATGCCCTGGAGAGGGAAATGGCAACCCACTCCAGTATTGTCGCCTGGGAAATCTCACGGACAGGGGAGCCTGCCGGGCTACAGCCCCCGGGGCTGCGAAGGGTCGGACACAGCTTAGTGACTAAACAACAACAAAAAGACATGTTTGCACAAACCATCAAATGCTGCCAATGAATTCTCTTCTTGGAGATATTGGTGTGTGACTTCAAGTGCCATTTTGAACTTTAAGTTGGTTTCTCTAAAGGGAAAGGAAAAAAGAATTAAATGAGCAAATTTCAGAGTTGGAAAAGGAATATGAAGAACACTGTACAAAGTAATATTAGGTTTACCAGGAAGTGAAAGCTAAATAATCAGCCTTTTCCGTTTTCAAACTCTCTGTTCTCCTTGGAACTTCAGGTTTGGATGAAGTTATCCCCGGAACAAGAGAAAAACTCCTGACCCAGGAGTCCCCTGGGTTGGTCCCCTTTTACAGTTTGTTACTATGAGGCAACCTGGGTAGGCCCGGGGCGCCCAGAACCTTCCTGTCTCTCTCCTCCCTAACTTAATTCTTACCACCAGCCCAGACTACCAAACTGCTATTTAAAACTTTCTTTCTAACATTTAATCACACTAAGATAATCTAGGATACATATTTGTTACAGAAAGGGTCAAGACTCTTATCAACTTAATATTTCCCAGAGTGCATAACCGGATCCTATGCCTGTGAAAGGTGAATTTTCTGTAAGGAAGGAGGTGGTCACCTCACCCCCAGGGCTGAGCACGCGCCGCCCGCACACAGTGGAAGGCAAAACACAGGCGGGAGGACCCCAGGGCCAGGCTGGGCGCACGCGCTCTGGGGAACAAGCCACGCTTCCTGCGGTGAGTCGGTTTTCAAGCCCCATGAAAACTGGGGATTCCCATCTACTAAGAACTGGACCCGCAGCTCTCAACTTTCCATTCTGTTTGCTCCGACAGGCACGCTAGGAGTTTATATCTTTGCAAAACTTCAGGATCTCTCGCTTGTGGGAATAAGAGCTGTTTTACAGTTTAGGTTGAACGATCAACCGACTGATTTATAGACCAAAGACAGACCTCGCGGTTACTCGGATGATCTCAGCTCTCCATAGAAGCTCATGCTCATTGTGGGTGTGAGAAAGGGGCTGATGCCAAGAAAGGAACACAGGCAGCAGCCTCGGGAGTGAGCAGAGGGGAGCAGTGCCCCAACTCTGCCACCTGCTGTGTGATCTTGGGCGGGCGACCTCACCTCCAGGGCCTCAGCTTCCTCATGGGTTACATCAAGGTGATAACACACATCTCATAGGGTTGCTGAAAAGATTAAATGAGGAACTTCCCTGATGGTCCAGTGGCTGAGACTCCACGTCTTTAATGCAGCGGGCCTGGGTTCGGTCCCTGGTTGGGCAACTAAATCGTACGTGCTGCAACTAAAGATCCCTCATGCTGTAACTAAGACCCAGTACAGGCAAATAATAATAAATAATAATACTTTTCTTAACTAAAAAAAAAAACAGGATTAAATGACCTACCATGTAAAACTATTGCAACCTAGTAAGTATTCCATAAACGTACTGAAAACTGGTCAAAATGGTCAAAAAAATCCTTTCAAGTGGTAGCATAGTAACAAATACCAACAAAGGGAGAAAACTGTCTACTGGCAAAGACTTTAAAAGTCTATTTTTTTCCCCCCAAATAGTTACTAGCAGCCGTTTGTCGGTGTCTGACGCTGCTTAGCAGCTGGTAAAGGGCTCAGGCGCACACTCTGTCATCAGAGCTTTACTTGCCCTGAAAGACAGGCTCGCAAATACAGAATAAGGCAGAGAAGTTGCCTACTAGGGAGTCAGACCACTGCTGTCTTCCTGCTTGTCCTACCAGGTACTCACTAGGGACAAAGGCAGAGAGGCTGGTCTCCTACAAGGAGAGGCTGCTGGGTATCCAGGGGTGAAGGGAGACCTCAGGGCTTCCTGTCCAAGTGCGCAAGTTTCACATGACAACGGTCAGCCTTGCACAGGTAAGCTTCCCGACCCGCCCGCCTAAGGCCCACTCACCCATCCAGTTCGGCCGTTTCCACGTAGCAGAGGCTGTTAGGTTCGGAGCTCGACAGCAGCAGGATGTCAGCCTGTTTGAAACGAAACACACCGATAACAGAGACCCCACGCCCACGGCAGAACCGAGCACCAGGTCAGAGGGAAGGGTAGGCAATGAGACAGCAGAGCTTGAGCCCCTTACCGGGATGAAGTCATTTTTCTTCAGGCGAATGACATCTCCGACTTGAATGTCCTTCCACTTGGCAACTTTGAACCTGAATGTAGAAAAGAATGATAGTTCAGTGGCACTCTTCAGGTTACTGGCAGGGGATTTGGATGATGCTGTCTGGGAGCCAAAAATTCTGGGAAAACATGCACATCCCAGGGGAAGGTCAGCCAGCTGATGATTAAGGGGTCAGGAGGCTCATCTTCTCCTCTGGAGGAAGAAACAAAGGCAGAGCTAACTTTGGTGCGTTCCTTTCCACTCTACATTGTATAATCGGGGGTCAGTGGGGGCTCCTTAAATGTGCAGAAAGGAGATACACGCCACCCCTTTGTTTTTGCGCATGTCCTGCGTTCCCAGTCATTCTGCTTCCTTCCACTCAGCTATCCATCACCTGCTGATCCCAGGAGAGGGAAGCATTATGGATCCCACATAGCCATCTGGAATGCTCATGATGCTTTAGTTTTTATACACAATTTGGCTGCATTGGGTCTTAGTTGCAGCACTTGGGATCTTTGATCTTTGTTGCAGCATGCAGGATCTTTAGCTGTGGGATGCAAACTCATAGTTGCGGCATGTGGGATCCAGTTCCCCAACCAGGGATCGAACCTGGGTCCCCTGCATTGGGAGCCTGGAGTTTTAGCCACGGGACCGCCAGGGAAGTCCCCAACTCTAGTTCTTGTCTCCTCTCTATTGTTTAAACTTATGTTTTAAATGAGTGTATCACTTTTCTAATAAATCTCATAAGAATATTGATAAAATAAAAAGATTGCTTCCTTTGATATTAAATTCTCCTGGAAATACCCGTTTGACTGTCTAACAAATGAACATTTAAAAAAATTTAAAATATAGCATGGGCAGACCTCAGAGATACTATAGATGATGAGATTCCTACACAACTAATTCTTTTTTTTTTTTTTTGAGATTCTGATACAACTAATTCTAATAAAACTCAGCTCATAACAAGAAAGATGAAAACAAAAAGCTCTGAAAGCCCAGCAAAGGGAGAGACCACTGCAGCTGGGGATTCAGGAAGGGTTTCAGGGCATTCGGGCAAATTGCTGGGGGAGAGCGGAGAGGGAGTCGCACACTCCAGGCTGAAGGAAACCCAGGCGGGCTGAGGACACAGACCTCCAGCAGGTAACTGCCTGGACTGCAACCTGGGGATAGCCTCGTCTTCAGAAGTGGCGAGAGGCCTTTGCAAGGAGGAGGTTAATGTGCCGTTAGACTTCCAAGTTCAACTAGTTATCTCTAAGGTTGCTTCTAGATGCATTTGTATGTTACCTCCTTGGATGAAAAGTCACACGTTCAGAAAGGCACGGTACCTGCCGTCCTTAATGACTTCACACGTCCTGTTGTTGATTTCCTTGTCCATTTTATGGCGCGCCTTGAGAGGAGGGATGGGGAAAGGTTATTTTAATCATCTTAAAACGGTGAGTTATGAATGCCACTAGAAAACACGCTTGCTGCGGTGAGGAGGCGGTTGCATGAGGAATCCTTACCACGTCATCAACGAGGTCTTTGATGGCCGTGATGCCCAGTACCACAAGCAAGGGCACCAGCGTGGTGTACCACGCCAGGGTCGAGATTTGAGGGATTGCCTGAAAGAGATTAAAAAAGGGCAGGCGTGTGTGCCCAGGAAGACACAGCAGAGATACAGGCGACCGCTGACGCTAAGCCTAATCTCCACCGCCATCCAGCTGGCATCCTGCACAGCAGGCATGGAATGGTGCCGAAGCATCCAGCTAGCCCTTCTCCTGCCTCTCTCTCTAGCTTCTGGCTTCCTGGATCAGAGCCTAGAGACAGAGACAGACGTTACAGAAAAACCCACATGAACTTTTCGGCCAACCCAATCCTTAATCCCGCAGACTGTAAGAATTACGTGAAGAAAGAGTGTGAGCAAAGGGCTAAGGCTGTTACCAGCACCCTCACCTGACTCTCTGTGCCTTCAGGAAGGATAACCAAGGTGTGGGGAGATGGGGGAGGACGCTCATGTCCCATGTTACTGTGACTGTAATAAGGTAGAACGCCCCGTTTCCTTCTAGAAGGAAGGAAGGGAGAGCGGCCCACTCGCCATGCAGCGGTCCTGGAAACTTGGCAGGGTTTCTCTCTGCACGAGCCTGTCCCTAACGTCCCACTCGACAAGACCACCTTATGATCACGTCAGCAGGTCTCAGGTTCCACTAAACCTGCGGAGGGTCTAGTTCTCCCTCCTGCGTCTTCCCTCCACCTGTGCATCCGCCATCTCCACTCAGACACACAGGTTACAGTTTCACTAAACTACACTGGGCGAATCCCAGCAGGTGAGACTATTTTCCAAATCAAACACTTGACATAAAGAATCTGATGAAACCAAGTGGAGACGCCATCCTTTGAAACCGGCACATCAAGGCTAAACGTGGAAACTCCGAGTGGCAACTAGAGGGTGTATAGTTTCTTTGATCGTAAAACAGTTCCCAGACAGATAAAAGTAATGCCCTCCAGATTAAGTGGACTTCTTGCCCAAGTAGGAAAAGAAGAAAAAAAAAAAAAAAATAGGCCTTTCTGGTGTAAAACCAGGTCAGAAAAATAATTATGAGAATTATGACCAAAATCCTAATAAAAGTCAATAACCTTTTGGCAACTAAATAAAAAATAAAAGCCAAGCATAAAAAATAGATTTAATTTTAAGGTACAACTGTTTCACAAAGTGAACATTTGAACTTGACTCACTTCAGGAAAACCAGTTTTAACAATGACATCAGTATGTTTTAACTCTGACATCAGTATGAAACTGAACTTTTTAAAATATAGAAGAAAAATAACATTCGCATGTGCTCAGGTTCAGTGTTCAAGTAACACTGTTCATGAAGTGATTCTGGATATTAGTTTCTTACATCCAGAACCCAGATGACCATATAGAAAACTTTCAAGATTTTATATACAATTTAAACACTAACAACCTGAACGTTACTGAGTCATCATAATTCAAAACAGATTTAAGATATCAAAGGGTATTATTACCTGTAAGATGAGAAGGACCAGGAAATAGAAATTGGCCGCTCTCTTAAACTGCTCAAACAAATTCATTGGTAGAAAGGTCAACGCATTGTACTTGTATGTTTTAATTGCGTTATTCTGTTGGAAAAAATGAGAAAATCATTCTAAACGGTCCCACACTTACCACAATACACAATGTATGAAGTGAAAGTGAAAGTCACTCGGTTGTGCCTGACTCTTTGTGACCCCATGGACTATACAGTCCATGGAATTCTCCAGGCCACAATACTGGAGAGGGTAGCCTATCCCTTCTCCAGGGGATCTTCCCAACCCAGAGGTGGAACTGGGGTCTCCTTCATTGCAGGCGGATTCCTTACCAGCTGAGCTACCAGGGAAGCCCAGACACAAAAATCAGCCCTGTGACCTACAGGCACACTAGGATATAATTTGTTTGAAAGATACTGAGATTTTCTTTAAGTTTTTACTTCTAACTGGGCCTCAAAATGACGCCTTGGAGGCTTATGTCAGAGAAAGTCACAAGACACAGACATTTCACCTCAAAGGTATCTTTGGCAACTCCCACTGTGAACAAACAGATCCTGCTGTTGGTTCCTTGATCTCGTAGGGCCTCTTAGAAAACAGGGCAAAGATGAGCAGTAAATGAGAGGTGTCAACATGGGTGGAAAAGGAACATTCTTATAAAAGCAATGGAGGGTGTGTAAGAGTAAAAGACACAGGTGTGGGTTGAATTGTGTGCCCCGCAAAGATACACTCAAGTTCTGACCCTGTGACCCGCGATGGTCATCTTACTGGGTTGGCCAAAAAGTTAGCTTGGGTTTTCCCATCAGATGGGACGGAAAAATCCAAACGAACGTTTTGGCTGACCAAATATTAGGAAAGACGGTCTCTGCCGAGGTGATCAATTACAGTGAGGTCACGCTGGATTAAGGTGGATAAGGCCTAATCCAATGATTAGACCTGCTGGCCTTCATAGAGGAAAACTGGGCACGGAGAAATATACAGGGAGACAGAGACTGGAGTGGTGTGAAGCCAAGGAGCATCCGGGGCTGTCAGCCAGAAACCAAGAAGTCTGCAGCAGTCTCTCCCCAGAAGGAATCAGCCCGCCGACACCTTGATTTCAGACTTCGGGCCTTTTCAATTTGTAAGAGAATAAACTTCTGTTGTTTTACACCGCCCAGTTGGCGGTATTTTGTGGAACAGTCCCAGGAATCTAACAGACCACATTTCAGCCCAGACTTGGCTCCTGTTCTTTATATTTCAATGGCAATAAGCATTTTTGGGGCGAAAATATCTTCAAAGTCTCTAAATCCATCACAGGCCAAGGATGGAGAGATAAGTTACCAAGATTCCTTTCAAATTCTTATTACTGTCAAAAAGGAGGGCATCTGTGATATTACTGTATGCTCTTTTATAAAATTTTTTAAAAAGAGCTTTGTATCTTCAGAGGGAAAATTTCAATCAACTTTGTTTTGTTTCACACTGCCCCATACACCCTTAGGGTAGTTCATCTTACTGTGATGAGAAAAAAGGACATTCTAGGAAATCTGAAATAAGACACAAATGACCTTATCTGTGAAACAGAAACAGACTCACAGACATACAGAACAGATTTGTGACTGCCAAGGAGAATGGACTTGGAGTGTGGAGCTACCAGATGGAAACCATTACATATAGGATGGATAAACAACGAAGTCTTATTCAATGTCCTGGGATAAACCAGATGGAAAATAATCTCTTAACGAATATATATATATATGTATAAACTGAATGACTTTGTTGTACAGCAGACCCTGATCCCACATTGTAAATCAACTATACTTCAATTTAAAAAATGACATTCTAGAGAACTAACAATGACCGTCAATGGCCCCCGGCCAGCGGTTACCTGAAAGGCAGGTGTCACACAAAGCAAGTAAGCAGCATGGCTACTGGGGGGAAAATAACTGGCTTTTAATAAAGCTAACTGATTAAAATCAACTTACCGCATACTTGCTCTCCTTAATGCAAAAGAATACTGTGTTCATGAACTGAGGTTGTTCGTGGAAGCGTCGATCATTGGCTTTGACTTGCCACGTACAGTCTTTAAAAAAGAAAGAGAAAATCAGCCTGTTGCTATGGGTTGAATTATGTCTTTCCTAGATTCACACATCAAAGATCTAACCCCATCCTGTACCTCAGGGCATGACCTTATTTGGAAACAGTCACTCAGATGCAATTAAGTTAAAGTGGGGTCATTAGAGAGGACCCTAATCCAATATGACTGTTGTCCTTATAATAAAAGGAAACCAGGACACAGAGATACCCACGGAGGGAAGACAGTCAAGCCAAGGACAGAGGCCTGGACAGACCCTTCCCTCACAGCCTTCAGAAGGAATCAACACACCACAACACACCGATCTCAGACTTCTAGCCTCCCAGACGGTGACATA
Organism: Muntiacus reevesi; assembly: GCF_963930625.1. Classification (NCBI taxonomy): domain Eukaryota; kingdom Metazoa; phylum Chordata; class Mammalia; order Artiodactyla; family Cervidae; genus Muntiacus; species Muntiacus reevesi. The sequence goes on from NC_089252.1 coordinate 54,211,802, forward strand.
ACACACTTCTGCATTCAAGTCACCTCGGTTCATGGTAATTTGTTAGGGCGGCCCAAGCAAACCAATGCCCATGTTATAAATTGACCACTGTCCATAGAACATTTGATTCCAAAAGAGAAATCCTCATTTAAACATGGCCTGAACAAAAACCCCAGAGCCCCACAAGGTTACACCCAAATTAATTTATTTCTTCAAACTCCTTTACTTGGTTTATAAAATGTGTGTGTGTGCTGTCGCTTCAGTGCTGTCTGACTCTGCGACCCTATGGACTGAAGCCCTCCACGCTCCTCTGTCCGTGGATTCTCCAGGCAAGGAGACTGGAGTGGGTTGCCATGCCCTCCTCATTCCATTTTATGGTAATCTGCAAATTGTTAACGGTTTCATTTGGCTCTCAGATGACTCGTGACATATCCCTGGTCACCAGTGTTCTAGAACACCTCTGAGAACTGCTGTTTGAAAATTCAGGAAGGTCGAAAAGAAAAATAATTAAGATTCCTTAAAAAAGGAGAAATGACCAATGAGAAGGGATAAAAAACAAAGTCAGAAGTGCTCAAGAGGGAAGAGTAAGCCACCCTGTTCATGCGCTGGATTCTTCGCCCCCCTTGTGGCTCCTTAAAGTTGCTTCATAATTAAGTCCTGCAGCCAACGGTTCCTCTGTCTACACACAACACCCTCACCTCCAGCCCGGTTTGGTTGGGATGCTTCAGACTGAAGGTGGTATCTGACCTCAAGGGCAGTGGAGGTCTATCAGAAATGACCTTGGTCTCTTAATTTTATACTGTGAATAACACCTTGGAGAGCTTGGAGAAAGTAACTGGTGTCTTCGTCTTCTGCACCCTGAGTTTAACTATAGCAGCATCTGTAGTTAATTTCAGAAAACTGATTACTGTCAAATAATCAAAATAACTATTTCTAACAGGGTTCCTCATTTGGCCTAATTCAGACAAACTTGGCCTAATTTCAGTTGAAAAAGAAACCAGTTGCTTTCCGTGATACTTTCCTGAGTTTCATGCTAATTGCTTGAGGAGCAGTTCAATGAGAGACGATAAAGAAAGTGAAAACACAGGATGGGGAACACATGTAAATCCATGGTTGATTCATGTCAATGTGGCAAAAACCACTACAATATTGTAAAGTAATCAGCCTCCAACTGATAAAAATAAATGAAAAAAAAAATTAAGAACCAAAAAGAAAAAGAAAGTGAAAACGGTTTCTGTGGTCAAATACATTTGTGAGACACAGTATCCAACATCCTCCTCTTGGACATTCAATGACCCATTGGTGTATTAAAGTCTCTGAGAAGTCCTGTAATAAAGGACTTATTTAATTTTATTTAATCTAATCTTTTCAAAACTAATGTGACCAGGGGCACATTTTAAAAAAATATCACAGAACACCTATTAATATCGTTTAAGTGTTGTGTTAAGCACACGCCTTTAAGAAAGGTGGCAAAATAGCACTTGGAAATATTCATGTTTTGGATTAACATTTACTAAGTACCCAGTTAAAACAGAGAACCTTACTGGACACTTAGACCCCAAGGCTAATTTATAGAAAAAGTAGATATCTTGTACCATTTTCTAGAATGGAAATATTGACCAAGAAAACAGAAGTAATACACTAACCAACAAAGAAATTCACCTTCACCTGATGACCCTTTGGTTAAACGCAAGAAGGAAATTAATTCACAAGGGTTGTGCCTAATAAAACCATCAATGCATTTACCATCAGCCACTGGCTCAAAATCACCTGAAAAACATGTATTTAATACATGTAAATATGTATTTAATACATGCAAATATGGCCACATGATGTTGGGTGTTCCCAGGGTCACCAAGTCCTTTGATCATCAACATATGGCAGAGAAAGTCGGTTTTACCTGACCCCTCATTCTGAACGCTCGATTATAGACAACTTTGCAGCCAAAAAACTGTGTTAGTTGGTACAGGCTACAGCAAACCAGGAGAGCTAAATGATCAAAAGTTTAGCATCAAAAAACAAACAAACAAAAAAACCAACCCAAGAGGGAAATGCGTAAAGAACAAATAGACCATTCATACAAAGAGAAATTCAGTGGCTCTTAAAAATATGAAAAAATACCCAAGTTCATAAAAAAACAAGGACAATTCTTCAGTGAAGTACCCATTTTTATCCCACAAAGGCAAAATAAACAGGCCCCCTTAGGTGGCCTCTGCAGAGGACAAGTTGGCCGCATCTATCAAACTTCAACAGACATGCTCACTGCGTGTGCGTACACTCGGATAAAGAAATAATGTGTCTCAGGGCTATTCACTGCAGCCCTGTTTATCAGGGAGATTAGAAACAGCTGAAATACCACTATGAGCAGCTGGTTAAACATCCACATGATGAAAGTCTGTGTGGTCCACAGACAAGAATGAGGGAGCTTTATACGTACATCATGATGGGGGAGATCATCAAATGACCCTGGCCACACAGGCATGTAACACCCGGAATGAGTGCACAGTAGGGGTGCAGGCGTGCACACACAATTGCACACGTGTGACCATGTGTATATGTGTCTATGGGTACGTAAGGTCTCGGGTTTGTAAGTAACCTTTGCACAAAGTGGTATGTGTACATCTCCAGAAGGACACAGGAGAAGTGGGCAACAGCAGACACAGAAGAGGCAGGTGGGGGAGTTCATTTTCTTTCTGTCCCCTTTTATCAATACTATTACCTTTGGGGAAAAAATTCCTTTGTAATTCAATTCTTTCCCTTTATAGGATGACAATAAATATGTTTATAATAGGTTAATTAAATAATAAGTAGGTTTAAATCAATATATGTAAGTTGCCTGATTTTCTTATGGTCATGATGCCATTATGTTTAATATTTTTGAAAATATTATTCAAGGGAATTCCCTGGCAGTTCAGTGGTTAGGACTCCAAATTTTTGCTGCCAAGGGCTCAGGTTCAATCCCTGGTTGGGGAAATTAGATCCTGCAAGCCATGTGGTGCAGCCAAAAAAATGTCAATAAAAAAAATATCATCCCAAAAGACAATGGGATGGTGAATGGGAATAAATCAAGAGAGGAGAAGACAGGAAAAGATGGAAACTTATGCAGTCATGGGGAAGAAACACACCTGCATCCAACAATGAGTAAATCTTTAAAGTATCTTTGAATAAGTCCACATACACGCACAGATACATGCTGCATGCCATTCCAAATCAAACATGCAAATAGGGCTGCAAGCTGCACGCAGCCATCTCGGTCGGAGAGGAAGACAGGGCCCAGTCACACGGGTGGGCTTGAGCCACCAGGGAAGCAGGTGGAATCAGATCCCAGGGCAGGGCAGTCCTCTGCAGGGATGGAGACAGGTGAGAGGAGGAGACAGCAGCAGAGCGGCAGCACTAGGAGGAGCCCGTGTTTTCAGCCTAAATTGCTGGCGTGGCTCCCCGATGCCCTCAGCAAAGTGTCCAAACTCTTCAGCACGGCCACCGCCCCACCCATCATCAAGCTCCAAAATGGCTCGAAGCTTCCTGAACTCTCAGCCCCAGGGAGCCCTCCTTCCAGCTGCCTCACCCTGGCACGCCCTGCCCCTGAGACCACACGGGTCAACTTGCCGCTTGCCTTTACTCAGGACTCAGCACAGGTGTCCTCCCCTCCAGGAAGCCTTCCTTGACCAGGGGAGGCCTCACCTGGTTCCCTATTCATACCTCTGCTGAAGCTTCTCCTGCTGTCAGTCACAAATGCCCGCCAAGCCTGCTGCCCCGACACCAGCTCAGAACAAACAAGACAGGCTGGACCTTGGGTCCTTGGAGCACTTGCAGATTAGCTGCAAGAAGGGCACTGTACAACCTGTGTGAAATAAAAACCAGTGGTTTCCAAGTCACACTGTGATGGATGCTGAGAAGGAAGACAGTGAGATCACAACCGTCCTCTCCCCATGAGGGCCTCACTCCCCCAGGCTGAATTCCAGCCCCTCCACGTGCCACAGGCGTGCACGCTGCTTCCCACCACTGGGCAGCCTCCTTCCTCTCCCTGCCTCTAGTTAACGCCTCCTCATCTTTCTCTCGGCAGCTCAGGCATGCCTTTCCACTAGGAAGCACTCCCTGACTCCCGCCCAAGGCTGGCTCTTTCGTCACAGCTCCTAGAGAGGAACCACAGGTCGATCCATTAAAAGACAAAGGCACTCCATGACCGAGACTCTTTTCGCAAACTTTAGCTTTGTCCCTGTCATTTAAAATGCGCACAGAGAGACTTTTCCATCAATCCAGCTGTCGTCTCTGTTTGAAGACACTGTGCCTTGCCCTCGCGCAGGTGAGCTGAACGACCCAAGACTCAGTCTAAGGTTTCATCTGAGAAGCCGGTGAGGTACGGGAAAGCCTGGGGGTGGGGTCAGCAGAACGGCCACAGGTCTGCAAAAACAGAGAAGGCTGAACCAACAGGAGAGGCTTCTAAGATGGCAGAGGTAGGGAACACACTAAATCACCGAAAGTTTCTTTACATATGTGGGTGAACTCATTGCTGAAAAATTAACTGTTCTTCAGCCCATCCATCTCTCCATCGGTTCACTGTGCTTAGACTTGAGGATGGAAGGATCTGTTAAAAAAGAAGTGACCCAGCAGCTTCAGCCTGGGGGTGTTCCAGGAGAATCTGAACACCCCAAAGGGAAGCAGAAGGGTCAAGAAGATGATCTGATGGTGGAAAGATGAGAGAGGGGATGACAGGCAGGGTTGATAACAGCCAGTATGAACTGAGCATTTATGGCATACCTGAAACTGTTCTCATTCTTTCCCATTTACTTTCTGATTTAATTTTCACAACCAACCACCCGATGAGGTCGGTACTCATGTTAGGTCCATTTCACGGATGGGGACATTGAGGCACAGAGAAAGAAGTCCTTCCCTCAAGGTCACAGAGCTAGAAAGTGATGAAGCCAAGGCTGAAATCCTCACAGCCCGCACCCAGCATCCTCCCTGCATACCAGCACGTTCACCACCTCTCTGGGTCACGAACAGAGACGCAGTAAGTGAAGAGAATGAGCTTGCCACAGGCAGGCCTGTAGCCAGAGAAGGAAGGGTGACCAGGAGGGGGAACACCTTAAAGGTGGGGTGGAGAGTAGCGGAAGAGAGGAGGAACAGGAGTGTCGGGGCCAGAGTGCAGTCCCGTTTCCCGAAGGAGAGGCTGTCAAGGTCACGTGCTTCAGAGCAAACGGACACGGGAAGAGAAGGTTGACAAAGAGCCACTGGACTGGGCTCTGGGGTTCTTGGTGATCTTGCCGAAAGCGTCATCCTTAGGGAGCTGGGGTGTCCCCTGGAGGGGAGGGACCGGGGGAACAGAGGGCTGTGCTGGTAGAGAAATGGGTTTGCAGGAGAACAGGAGACAGGACAGCCGCCCGAGGCAGAAAGCGGGATCCAGGTAGGAGTTTGCTGCAGGAAAGGGACGCGGTTACATGCGTTTGTAAGCCAGCCAGTGCGAGAAGAGGGCAGGGTTAACTCACCAAGCCACACGGCCTCGGAGGCAGGAGGCAGCTTTCTCGTCCCATCCCCAGGCTCAGAAGAGTGAGCCAGTGTGCTAACGCAGGGCATGTGTCCATTCCCAAGGGCCTCCACCCCTATGCTGGTTCCCGACTGGCACAGAGCTACCCAAGGAGGTGACCTGGGGCTACCAGCAGGGTGGAGGGGTAGGCTACATACACAAACAAGCCAACAAACCACCCAGGGTCAAGGAATTTCAGGAACCTGCGACTGAATAAAATTAAACTGGTTTCTTTAGAGTCAAAGCTTTCTGGGATTCTTGTATGCTAATGGATAAACTTAAACTTCAATAGGATAAAGAATTCTGGGTTTCCAGTCTCAGGGACCAAAGAATCTCTGTGTCCAGAAATATCTGGTAGAAACAGTGTTTCCGAGAACATACTTGGGACATACCATTCTTGTGTGTTCACAAGAGAATGTCCATTCCATCGCATGGAAACATTCCCCCTTAGTTTTGTCAACAGTTGCGCAAAGGAAACCAAGGGTACACGGACATTAGTAAAATCTGCGGGTTTTTCTCCCCTCAAGGCACATTCTGACAGCAGGCTCACATCTGTTCTTGATTCTTGCAGCACACAAGAAATGTCCTTCAACTGAAAAGTACTTGCAATGGGTCTCTCAAAACACTTGCTTACTAAAGTGAGGCTAACCATCTTTAAAAAAAAAAAAAAGAGAACCAACTTTCTGCACTAAAATATGGTTAAGAAAAATGAACGTGGTTCACACACTCTTAGACACTGCTCTGCTGGAAGAGGCCCGGGTCCCTGGTATCACTCAGCTGGAGGGCACTTCAGAGTGCCTCACGCTCTGTGTTCTAAAGAAGCGAGCTCTTTGAAGAAAATTGTCCTTCACGTAAAATGTCAAGACAGACAGATGACAGTTAAAAAGGAAGTCAAAAAGACAATGATCTGTACTGGGAAAATGCCCAAGTAGGAATATGGGGGAAAATTAAGAGGGGGAAAGAAGGACGCAGAGGAAGAAGGGAGGAGGGGGGGAGGAGAGAACGCAGACTGGTTGCTGGGGTGCAGGGTAGAAGCAGGAGCGAAAGGAAAGGGGTCAAGCACTTCCTGAGTGTCCTCTGTGTGTCTAGGAAGGGCATACAGAGGGGTCAGAATAATAATGCTTGGGAATTCCACTGGCTGTCCACTGGTTAGCACTTGGCATCGCTGGGGCCTGGGTCCCATCCCTGGTCAAGAACTAGTGGTCTCTTGGTCAATATAATAATAATGATATTTTAAAAGTCACTTGAAAGAGATTTTGAGAACCACCAAATTCCCCTATCCTTGGAAAAGACTCTAAAGAGCCAAGATCAAGTCTGAGCTCCCTGCAATGCCTGTGTTCTGAGGGTAGCAATCTATGAGAAATGACCTGGGAGCCGCATGACCAGCAAAAAGCCCTCGGCAGTAGAATGTGAAGGCAGAGCTGGAAAAAAACAGAGGTGAGCGTTTCCACCCACTACGTGCCCCTCCGACAATTCCACAGGCACCCAACTCCGTCCATTTCCTTGTCCTGGACCACACATCTGATAATATGGCAGCAAGCCCAACAGCAAAGTTCACCCCTACACGCACCAAGCCCATTCTCAGCCAGCTCATACCTACATAGGGTAGATTCCATGATGGTTATATAAAACTAAAAAAGTACAGTGGGAGAAGGAATGAGGAAGAAACACATTATTTACTATTTGGGCAATCAACTAGAACTCCCCTTGCTAACTTGTCCAGCGACTTCTGCCTTATCCCCATTCGAACACTATCCAGTCTGGACCTGTTATGACAGAGGCCACATTCCTCATCAGACTGGCAGTGATTTCATTTCAACAAAGCTCAATTATAGTGATTTCAGTGCTCAATAGCTTAAAATTACAGCCAGACATCCACAGGAAGACCTGATGCTGCTCAGTGTTTGATGCAGAAAGCTGAGGAGGGGACAACGAGGTAACTGAGCAGATGGCCTCCCTAAGTTTTGGAGCCTGTGGTGGGAGGCAGCCCTCGTGGACACCCATCCACATCCCCTCCCCATCAAGACCTCCCCACACAGCAGAGCAGAAGATGGACACCATCTGAGCAGAGCAGGAGGATTCACTACATCAGTGGGATTTCGTGCTTTATCTGTTTTTCTACAGGTGAAACCTCTTTGGAAAACAAACAAACAAATAAATCAGCTTAACAGGCAGCAGAATCCTGCAGGGAGAGACCGGGGGCAGGCTTCCGGCAGGCCTGGAAGGGGGGTCGGCAATGACGGGGAAGCCAGACAAAACCAGGGGTTATTCTGACTGAGGCTGGAACGAGGTGCAGCGGGAGAGGCAGAAAGAGAACAACTTCCTGGCGATTTCTGTGAATGGGAAACCAGTTATGTCGCTGGACCGGGGAGGAAAACATTTTCAACTTGAACTATGGTGCAAATCTGGGGTGTAAAGAACAAAGGATCGGCTTCCTCCTGGAGCGGAAGCGCTAGAAGAAAAGACCGCATGTGTTCGCAGGGTGGGAGAACTAGTAGGAAATGAAATAGAAAAGTCATGGGAGAAAAAAAGGACAACCATGAAAGTCAGCTACATTCTATAACCCCAAATGACAGGTTGTCTATGGCCATTTTCAAGAAACATCAGCGGTAAGTTGTGACAGAGACTGTATGAGCCACAGAGCCTGAAATAGCTACTACCTGTCCCTTGGGAAACGTCTGCCAATCCGTGGTCCAGAGCCGGCCTTGAAGCGGCCCTGAGTCGGGGCAGGGAGCACTCTTTGCTGCATCATAGCCCCTCGTGACAATCAGAGACCTACACATTCTGCCCCTGTTACTAAAAAGTCAAAACCATTTTATATTCACAAAGGACTGAACAAGCACTACGGTGACTCCAAGGTTCCTGGGTGTGGCAACAAGCAAATTCTTCCAGACTCAGCTCCTTTCTAAAAATAGAGACACAAAGCAAGAACCTTCCGTTTTCTCTGCAGAGCTTGACAGTCACGGCCCACCAGCCTACCACACTGAGGACAGCGTGTACTGGTCCCAGCCCATCAAGCTTCATCCGAAGCTGAGAGAAAGAAGATGCCTCCCGGAGCATCCGTCTTTTGCACCTGTTGCTACTGCCCACACGAGGACAGACGGGTGCCTGGCCTCCAGATCCCAGCACGCTACCTTTTTTGAACGGCTCCCGGGTTTCCTCCGCTTCCTTGTTAACCCGATTCTGCTGTGGTTCCACCGCAGGTTCCTGGTCATCAAGCTCATCTTCTGTTTCATCGTCACTGTAGGGAACCACTTCATCATTAGGCTGAGAATCCTCATCAAACGTGGTTTCTGAGTCTCTTTCTGTACTCATTCTGCTGGCAAATTGGAACTACCTGGTTTAAAAGAAAGGGAAACCAGGGTGAAATAGGACCCGTGCCTAGTTTTCGGTTGAATTCTTCCTGCATCCGCTTATGATGCTTTTGACAGAACGTTATTTACCCACATGGAAATAAGACTGATGAAGGACCCCCAAAGTTCAACTTATCATGCAAATAAGAACAAAACCATTTATTATTGATTAAACGCTTGGGTGAGAATTTACAACAACAATAATGTAGTTGCCAACTTTTTTTAAGGGTATGCAAGCTTTAAGGTTTTATTTCAAATTGTGTGTCTCTACCCAGCAAGTTTAATCGGTTCACAACCAACATTAAAATAAAATGAAACAGATTTAAAAATATCAGAGTACAGCAGGCATGGAAAGAGTACTGTCTGGCTAAACACTTTTACAAAGATGACACATACGTACGTTTATTTGCATTGGGGGTCTTACTGGAATTGAATTTCTCTTGGGGAGTGCACCCTGCTTTCAAAGTTTGAAAACCACTGTCCTACAATATCTGGTTGCTATTAACATTAATATTCTGAGCTTTTACTGTGTGATGTACTTTAAATACCAGCTTAGTCCTCAAATTTTCCTAATGGCTTCTTGAAAACACATTCTAGCCTATTTTCCTAACTGTCACCACGCACTCCATATATTTAGAATCTGTGTTTGTGTATACATCACTGCATAAAGTGACACTATACAAGTTCCAAGTGCAACCTCAATTATATTCAAATTAGGAATATATTTACACTAATACTTTCTGGCATTATTTACTGATACATAAGCATCATACCTACCTACATGTACTTGATATCATTAATAGTGGCAGCTCACATTTATTTAGTGTTAACTGCATGAGGGACTCTGAATGAAATGCTTTATAAACACTGGCTCCTTGAAACTTTCAGCATAGTGAAGGTATTATTATTTGGAGGCTACAGAGGAGAAAGCAAACCTTTACAACACTGGACAACTTGTAAAATACTTACTGAAATTTGGGAGCAAGGACAACTGCTTTCCAAGGAGGTATCTTTTATATTCCACTTTCATGTTATAGTTTGTTAGATATTTTTATCCAGGTGAGTTGCCTTGAGTGGAACTATTTAGCTGGCTGCAGGCTTTATACCAAATCTAGTGTCTTAAATATCTAAATTTTTATAATCATAAGTGTACATCTAAGAAATGTTCAAATATTTAAGTGAAGATTTTGTCCAATATTATTTAAAATAAATCCCAGAAGCAACATGGATATCCAATGATTATTGCTGTTGCTTAGTCGCTAACTTTTGTCTGACTCTTTTGCAATCCCATGGATTATAGCCCATCTGGCCCCTCCAGTATTCTCCAGGCAAGAATACTGGAGGGGGTTACCACTTCCTTCTCCAGGGGTCTTCCCAACACAGGGATTGAACCCACAACTCCTTCATTTGCAGGAGTTCATTTATCACTTCATTTACCACTGAGCCACCAAGGAAGCCAGGTAAAATACTAGACTACTGCAAAACATGAGTAGCCTTAAGGACAGGCAGATTCAGGGTTAAAACCTTTAACTGCCAAGTAAAACATTTTCTCTCTTTCCTAATTTTCTATGGGTTAGTAAATGGCTGTTTCTTGAGATTTTACACTTGTTTAATGGGCCTTACTTGCAGCTTTATGGTGTGAAGTGAAGTGAAGTCGCTCAGTCATGTCTGACACTTTGCGACGCCATGGACTGTAGCCTACCAGGCTCCTCAGTCCATGGGATTTTCCAGGCAAGAACACTGGAGCTTTATGGTTTAGCTAGTATTTAAATTTAATACACTCCTTAGGGCTTCCCTAGTGGCTCAGATGGTAAAAAATCCGCCTACAATTCAGGAGACCTGGGTTCGATCCCTTGGTCGGGAAGATCCTCTGGAGACAGGAATAGCTACCCACTCCAGTATTCTTGCCTGGAGAATTCCATGGACAGAGGAGCCTGGTGGGCTACAGTCCATGGGGTCACAAAGAGTTGGACACAACTGAGCGACTAACACACACACACACCCCTTAAAAAATTCTCAAACTCTTAAGGGCAGACTTTCATCAGAAATCTTTCAGAACAAAAATAATAAAAGTGGTGACCATGTACTGGACACCTATTTTATATCAAGCAGGACAACCCTGGGAGGTAGACATTATCTACCCATCTTTCGGATGAGGATACTGGGGCTCAGCTGGTAAGTGACAGAATCAGGATCTCATCTCTCCATTACAAGGGCGCACAAAATAGGGCAAGGTCTGAAAGCACCACAGAGAAAGTTTCCTCATTGTGTTAATAGTAAGTGTGTGAAAGCGTGTTAGTCGTTCAGTCGTGTCAGACTCTTTGTGACCCCATGGACTGTAGCCCACCAGGCTCCTCTGTCCATGGAATTCTCCAGGCAAGGATACTGGAGTGGGTAGCTATTCCCTCCTCCAGAGGATCTTCCCAACCTAGGGATCGAACCCAGGTCTCCTGCATTGCAGGTGGATTCTTTACCATCTGAGCCAATAATATGGGAAGCCCATATTATTAATAATAAACACACACAACATACATTTACCATTTTAACCATGTCTAAGTATCCAGGTGAGTGGCATAAATGCATTCTATAGAAACACTTCGTAAGTGATCAATTTGTCATCATTTCTGCCAGTGTCTCTGTGTTTATTTCCCATGTTAAGATTGGATCCAGTCCTTTGGGTTTGAAGGAGACAAACAAAAAGGAATAGACTCGATAACCACAAGCCATGTGATCCAAAGAAAATAAGCCATTGCACAACCCACCCACTCACCACGCAACATCCACTCCAGGCCAGATCTGTGTGGCTGCCTTGGAAGGCTGGGCGGGGAGCTCTAAGCTGAGCAGGAAGCTCTCTGCTGGGTGTCTGTGTGTGTGATATTCAGACACTCAAAGAACAGTTAAGCTCCATCGTCGTAGACTACTGAAGAAAAATTAATTAGAAATCATTTCCTTGAAGCCCTTGGTGACATCAAGCAGCTTTCCAGGTCTAAATCTTAATCCTTGTCAGGTAGGCACTATGTAAAATACAGATTTGGAAACTTTATGTCTCTCCCCACCACTCCAGCCCGTCACAGACACCTGTGCATTTATTCAACCTTCACTGGGCATCTGCTAGGCACACAGTGCAACCTTAGACACTGGGAACTGAGCCGCCACCCAGGCTACTGAGGGATGAAAGTGAAAGTGTTAGGTACTCAGTCATGTCTGACCTTTGCGACCCTATGGGCTGTAGCCCACCAGGCTCTTGTGCACGGGCTTCTCCAGGCAAGAACACTGGAGTGGGTTGCCATGCCCTCCTCCAGGGGATCTTCCCGACCCAGGGTTCGAACCTATGTCTTCTTTAACTCCTGCATTGCAGGTGGATTCTTAGCCCACCGAGCTACCTGGGAAGCCCTTTAAAGAAGTGACTGAGGTTAAATAACACTGTCTGGGTGGGGCCCCAATCAGACAGGTCTCGTGTCCCTATAAAAAGAGGAAAAACCACGTAAGGGCTCCTTCTGTGTCTGCACAGAGGAGAGGCCCCGTGGGGACACTGCAAGATGGAGGTCAAGGGGAGAGTCCTCCCCAGAAACCACACAGGAGGCACTTCTGTCTCTGCCATTGAGAGCTTACAGTCTGGACAGGAGTCCGCACGTGACAGCCTGAGGACCAGATTAATCCATTTGTGTAAATAAAGTTTTATCAGAACACATCCTTGCTCATTCCTTCAGGGAATGTTTATGGCCAATGTTATGCAATAACAGAGTTGAATAGTAGTGATAGACAATGAATGGTAAAAATATTTACTATCTGGCCCTTTACACACAAAAAGTCTGCTGACCCCTGAACTAAAACCAAAGATAATAAGAGAACAACAAAATAAGCGATCAACAACAAATGCCCACAGCCAGATATAATTATAACTGACCTGGCTACATCATGCATGTTTTTTGAAGATGTGAAATAAACTACCAGGGTCAGTGGTCGGAAACATCCCTAAACCATACAGTTTCCTTACTGATTGTTAACGGTACTCTTTCAACTGCAGCCTGGCTGTGTAACTGGAGAAGACGCACAATCCAAATACTGAGGGAACAACACACCTCATCTCTGGCTTCATGGGAGGAAGCGGTGGTTATGTGTCTTCTCATACCCAATCCAATACGGCATTTCATCATCAATCCAGGTGCTTATAAGCATGGCATCAGATGGAAAGGTGAATAAATGTCGGAGCAAGGCAGCAAAAATTTTATCAGGGTTTTTGAAAACTTATCAATGTGATACAGCATTCAAGGATTTTTCTGGTCACATGATCTTAGGAAACCGTCCTGAGTTCCTGCTCAGGCTGAGAAGCAGCTTAATTTCATTGAAAAGAACATAGGTCTGTATTCAAATTGCGGCTCTGCTGTTCACCAGTTTATCACTTGGGTGGGTTGTTTAACATTTTGGAAAGAAAGGGGAGAGATGTTTCATTCTCCGTCCTGCCTTCCGCAGTATTCAGCCCTCTTGGTCATAAACCCCAGAAGACAGGAGGAGTAAATGGCAGGATTTCCAAACGTGAACCCCTAAATATATCATTTGTTATCTTTGAATACTTAGCTATGAAATACTTGTCAAGTGACTGAATGCCTGAAATTCTCTGTTCCTTTTATAGGGGACAAGGTGCTAAAGGAGAGAGAAAAAGGGGACTCAGGCGCAAAGAAATACCTTTCTGCCCTTGCAATAAAACTCTGAAGTCAGAAGCAATGAAAGCACAAACTTTCACTGCTATCATAAGGTTCCCAGATTCAAATGAGGGAAAAGGAGGAACAAAGAGTGTTCTGACACAGCCAGGGTCTGATCTGTACACAGACACACTCAGAGGCTGGGGAGGCAAGAGCCCCTGGTCAATGATATCTTTGTGGTATAAACGGATTCATGTCCACAGTGACCCAGCCTAAAACAGGAAGGAAGACTCACAATAGTCGTGTTTGTTCGTTCTTCATCTTTTTTATGGCTCCGTAAAGTCCTCAGCAAGAAAGGGTATTTCTGAAATGGACTTTTCCTCATTTCATTTGCCTATTTATTATTATTATTACAGACAAAGCAAAATATTTAACATGAGATATGATCATGATATGGGGATTCCCAGGTGGTTCAACAGTAAAGAATCCATCTACAATGCAAGAGCTGAGGGTTCGAGTCCTGGGTCAGGAAGATCCCCTGGAGAAGGAAATGGTGACCTACTCCAGTATTCTTGCCTGGGAGATCCCACGGAGAGAGGAGCCTATCAGGCCACAGTCCATGAGGATACAAAGATTAGACACAATTTAGCAACTAAACAACAGAGAGACCCTAAAGCAGAGGACACAGTTAAACAGTGCTCAGATTCCTGATTCACAAAAGTCGTGAGATAAGTCTAAGCTGCTGTTTTGGAGTCATTTGTTATGTAGCAATAGAAAACTAATACACATACCATTAATCACAAATAAGGAGAACTCTATGGTAAGATACCTAATACGGCTGCTATTGTTTTCATTTATTCCAAAAGGAGCCCCACTGAAGAGGCAGCAGGAATCTTTATCACCTGAGTCAGTCCAGACACAGGCCACACACCCTATCTGGAATCTGCTCAATACTCTTGAGAGCAAAATCTGACAAGCTTGATGACCATTGTAACTAGACAAGAATAATCTCACGAACCAAAAGTAATAAAACCTATCTAAGATCTAGATTAAATTCAAACTTTACACTGTTCTAGAAACAACACGATTATCGTTCCTAGGACAAACAAGGTTATAGTTTTTATTTTCTTCCAAACTGAAGCCTAGAAAACCCAGGCGTTTGGGACAACTAACATAAAATTGTGCTCAGTCGCATCCGACTCTTTGCGGACCGTGGACCACAGCCCGCCAGGCTCCTCTGCCCATGGAATTTTCCAGGCAAGAACACTGGAGAGGGTTGTCATTTCCTCCTCCAGGGGATCTTCCCAACTCAGAGACTGAACCCACGCCTGTTGGGTCTCCGGCGCTGGCAGGCGGGTTCTTTACCACTAGCGCCACCCAGAAGCGCCAACATAAAACTAAGGGCCCATCAATCTCACCGTTGTGGGGACAGCTCAGTCAGGCCTTTACTCATGATAGAAAAGGCTTCTCTGGGCCCACGGCTTCATCCTCTGTTCCTCGGAAAGCCCACCCCAGAGCCCTTTGTCACAAGGGAAGACCGACCCCCACTTCATATCACACAACTGGGACGACTGCATTAAAAAAGGCACAGGGGAAATCTCGAAATTTTGCCCTCTCAGAGAAAGACAGTTTTGTCAGTTTCCTGATAAAACTTAAAAGGATTTCTTGGTGACACTGTCATCGGCTCCCTAACGTATCCTAGTAATGGCGGCTACTTCCTGTTAATACGAGGCTGCCCCTTGCCTTTCACTCCCAAGTATTTGCGTGCACATCGTCCTGCACAGTCGTCGTGCAATTATTCTGAGACGGGTGGTCGGGTGCTACCATTGCCTTTTTGCCAAAGAGAAAACTAAGGTGCTTAAGGAATCTTCCCGAGGTTATTTAGCTCCGACTGGATTCACCCGCTCAGCACATCCCCAGCTCTGTGCTAGGTGCGGTGCAGTATATGCATCGAGGCTTCAGACTGGAATTGAAGAGCCATCCAGCAAGCATCAGGCTTCCCAGTTGGCTTAGTAGTAAAGAACCCACCTGTAATTCAGGAGACTCGGGGTTCAATCCCTGGATCGGGAAGATCCCCTGGAGGAGGGCAGAGCAACCCACTGCAGTATTCTTGCCTGGAGAATCCCATGGACACAGGAGCCTGGCGGGCTACAGTCCAAGGGGTTGCAAAGAGTCAGACATGACTGAGCACGCACGGAAAAGCCCCTGATGCTGGGGAAGATTGAGGGCAGGAGGAGAAGGGGCCAACAGAGGATGAGATGGTTGGATGGCATCACCGACTCGGTGGACATGGGTTTGGGTGGACTCCAGGAGTTGGTGATGGACAGGGAGGCCTGGCGTACTGTGGTCCATGGGGTCGCAAAGAGTCGGACACGACTGAGCAACTGAACTGAACTGAGCACACACACTGAGAAGCATCAAAGCCCACTTCCCAACTGCAAGTGGCAACTGCTCTCCTTGTCTACAAACCAACTTAGCACCTCCTAAGTCACAGGAAAAATGTAAGCAAAGGATACGGACAGGTTTCTCCTATACCACCGAGTTGCAAAAATTTAAAAGCTTTGCCCTTTATATCATGTTCAAATATACTGAAATCAATAATCATTTCCTAGCTGTCTTGAGCTGGGCAGGGTATGTGGGAGTCACAGAGCGGATCAGGAACTCAGGGTGGATGGAAGAGAGATTTTCAGAAATGAGGAACAGCTGGAGTGAAGACCCAGTCACAGGAAAGTATAAGATACCCACCCGGCTGAAAGATTTAGGGGGCCGGGCTCATGAGCATCTGGCTGGAGTCCACTCCCCCGACCTAAGAGGACCTGACAAGGACTTCAGTCTAGCGACTGGTAGAAAGCACTGAGCATATCTACAAGGAGAGACATCCGATCTGCCCAGTGCTTTAAGAGGATGAATCTGATAGCGGAGAGGGCGTGGGTGGCCAGGAAGGTGACAGCTGGGCAGGGAGACCATCCCGAGGTCACACTGGACACTGAGCATCTCACAGTTCTGTCACCTGTAAAACCAAGCAGCTTGGCCCGATGACCTCTGCAGACACATTTAGCAGGAACACTCGGTACGTGGATGTAGCTGCAGCAAGAAGGAACACACGCCTAACTTAGGGTGGTGGCAACTAGAAAAATGTGTTTCAAATTAAGATCGGGTGGGGCTGCCATTCTTTTGTCTGGAAAACTAAGGGGAAAAAAAGTAAAATAAAAGCTAGAATGGATTCTCATAGGAAAACAATGCCAGAATTCACCAAATGTTTACTTTGGAGATTCAGTTTCAATCCACAATGTGTTTTTATAACACATACTGAAAATTACCAGGAGAAAAGCATGCTTATTTTTACATTCAAGCTTCATCCTTGCTTATTAGAGACAATGGTCCCATTTTACTTCATTACTATTGCTTCTATGTAATATTAGGTTTTTCAATTATGTTCGTGTTTGAGTGATATAACATCATTGGGGCTTTACAACTGACAGTTTGCCCGGAAGCCAAAGCTCCAAGGTAAAATAAAAAGTTAATCTGTTGAGTTGAATTCATTTTAGTATTTGAAGAATCACTAGCCTATTGATAGATAGATGCAATTAACAAAACGATTACACTACAGAAGGCTATAAGAATCCACATCATTTTGCAAAACTGAACATAAATCTTAGAAAGTTTGAAAAGAGATGATTTGTATTCCCCATTCAGATTCAAGAGGAACTGCTTGTTTGAATAAAAGGGTGGGAAAAGGGCAGATATGATAAGTAAATGGGAACAACCACACAGGAAAAGATTACTCTTGCAAGTAATCAAAGGGCATACTGATGAAACGGTAAGACACCATTTTATGTCTATTAAGTTAACAATATTCAATGACTATATCTAATGCTGGGCAGTTGTAAAGCTCTCTCTCACACACCTACATACACACACATACGCACACACGCACAACCACGGCTGCTGGCATTGAAACTAATACATTCCAATGGAAAACAGGAGGAGAAGGGGACGACAGAGGAGGAGATGGCTGGATGGCAACAATGGACATGAGTTTGAGTAAACTCTGGGAGTCAGCAATAGACGGGGAGGCCTGGCATGCTGCAGTCTATGGGGTCGAAGAGTAGGACATGAATGAGCAACTAACACTTTCACTTTCGTGTACCAATACACTAAAGATACTTACAACATGTGACCCAGTAAGCTCATTCATAGAAACTGTCAACAAAAACAATTCAACAAGTAAAATAACCATTCACAGAAAAATTTTAGATTGTCGTTGTCAGCTATATAAAGCCGGGATAGAAACCACCTGAATGTCCACCAGTATAATAGTTTTATAAGTTATGGTTTTAGAGTAGCAATAAAAATGACAGCCCTAGATTAAACACAGGAAAAGGCTTAAATACAATATTAAGTTGGAGGAAAGACTGAAATCAGAATTGTGTCCTATTACAGAATCTCTATAAATAATACATATATGTATATTTTGGAAAAGAATGTTTGCTCTGGAAAAAAAACCCAATGTGTGTGTTTATTTTTCTAGAATAAACAATCAGTCAAGGACTTCCCTGGCGGCTCAGTGGTAAAGAACCTGCCTGACAGCGCAGGATACACAGGCTCCATCCCTGGTCTGGGGAGATCCACATGCCGCGGGCCAACTAAGCCCACTTGCCACAGCTACTGCGCCTGCATCTAGAGCCCAGGAGCCGCGCCTACTGAAGCCCCCGTGCCCTGGAGCCCACGCTCCCCAACAAGAGAGGCCGCCGCAGTGAGAAGTCCATGCACCCGCAAACAGAGGGGCCCCCGCTCGCCGCAACTAGAGAAAAACCCAAGCCGCGGTGAAGACCCAGCACAGCCAAATAATAACTCAACAATTGATGATACCTACCCACCCTTATAGCTGAAGACCATTCAGCAGTCACTCAGGCGCTGGGCTCAATTCCTGAAAGCCTCACAATGTAACTGAAAAGCAGGAGTTACCCTCATTTTGCAGGCTTTACAGAGGTTAGGTAACTGCTCCAGGGTCATAAATGAGATTTCAATCAGACGTTTTTGCCCTCAAATCTCTTAAGATCTGTCTCAGAGCTGGTCAAAGGCAGAGAAAAGATGTGTCAGAGCGCCCACCCATACCTTTTTTTCTTACTATCAATCCTACTTCTTTGCAAATGATTGCAAAGCCAAAAGGGGAAGCGTGAAAGGAGGTTGCTTTTACCCAGAGGCAGTCTGAGACCAAAAGAGGGATGCTTGGCATGTCAGGGCAGGAGACATGAAACCTACCTTTTTATCTTTCATATCATAATCGTAATCACCTTCCCAGTGCATTAGTCAACGTAAAATCCCAATTTCCTCCTAAGGATCGTGTGGGTGCATGCATTAGTCACTCAGTCCTGTCTGACTCTTTCCGACCCCATGGGCTGAAGGATTATGGGATGTCATGACATCTAGTCTAGGTCCTTCTTTTCCTTAGAGCCCTGGCTGACCTGTACTCTACGGGTGGAGACCCCAAACCACCAGCCTCACTAAGCTTCCAGGCTTCCTGCAATAAAAACAATAGACCTCAAGAGCCCTGGGCAGAGGTCCAGTGACAAGATGATTTAAAATGTTAGTTGTTCCTCATCCCATTATAATCCACATCTGAAAGGTCTGTTGTTCACTCGCTCAGTCATGTCTGACTCTTTGCGACCCCATGGACTGCAGCACGCCAGGCCTCCCTGGCCTTCACTGTCTCCCAGAGTTTGCCCAAACTCATGCCTATTGAGTCGGTGATGTCATCAAACCATCTCATCCTCTGTCGTCCCCTTCTCCTCCTGCCCCCAATCTTTCCCAGCATCAGGGTCTTTTCTAATGAGTCGGCTCTTTGCATCAGGTGGCCAAAGTAGTGGAGCTTCAGCATCAGTCCTTCCAATGAATATTCAGGACTGATTTCCTTTAGGATGGACTGGTTGGATCTCCTTGTAGTCCAAGGGACTCTCAAAAGTCTTCTCCAACACCACAGTTCAAAAGGATCAATTCTTCAGTGCTCCGCCTTCTTTATGTTGCAACTCTCACATCCATACATGACTACTGGAAAAACCATAGCTTTGATTATACAGACTTTTGTTGGCAAAATGATGTCTCTGCTTTTTAATACACTGTTTAGGTTTGTCATAGCTTTTCTTCCAAGAAGCTTCAACTGAAAATACAAACTCCCTCCTGGTACTTTTTTCTAATGTAAAGATGTCATAAATTTTCCAAATATTCATATGTAAAGATGTTTCAATGTTTACGTAGATGGTATGTATGACTGACACATCAAGGATGATCAATGCACATGTTTGGTAACTTTTCTAGACACTGTCATGGTTTCGTGAATGTCTGCACTTGGTCACAGAGTCTTACTTCTTGGTCCATTTGAATGTTACCATCTTCACAAATTCTGGGTCCCAGAAGTCTAAGGGATGAAGGCCACATCTGATATTTAATCAATGTCTCCTCTACTATATTTAAAGTCAGCTTAGAAGACTCAGCTTAGATTACAAACTCTACTCAGACAGCTGAATTCACACCCAAAGCTTGGGACCAGGATTGTCCTGCAAACATGTGGTTAATATTTCACATGTCCCCCGGACACTCATTTGGTTTGAACAATCTCCAGAGTTTCCTACAGACAGTCAGCTATACTATCTGTTCTGGCTTTCAGATTTTTGGACAGGTCAAGTATCAGAAGTGTCTTAAGTTTCTACATATTCAATAGGTTTAAGGATTTATGAGAATATTTATAACATTGTTGCTGTTCAGTCACTAAGTCATGTCCGACTCTTTGTGACCCCACTAACTACAGCATGGACAGGCTTTCCTGTCCTTCACCATCTCCCAGAATTTCCTCAAACTCATGGCCATTGAGTCGGTGATGCCATCCAATCAGCTCATCCTCTGTCGCCCCCTTCTCCTCCTGCCCTCAATCTTTCCCAGCACCAGGGTCTTATAATATAGAGCTTCTGTTTTCCTGAGATGATGCTGGTGAGTGTTTAAAAAGACCTCACTACACATTCTATAAGGGCTTCCTCAGTGGCTCAGTGGTTAAAAAAAAAAAAAAAAAAAATCCACCTGCAATGCAGGAAGGAAATGCGGGTTCAATGTCTGGGTTAGGAAGATCCCTTGGAGGAGGAAATGGCAACCCACTCCAGTAATCGTGCCTGGAAAATCCCCCAGACAGAGAGGCCTGGTGGGCTTCAGTCCATGGGGTCGCAGAGTCAGACACGAGTGAGTAATCAAAAACAAAACAAACATCCTGTGTATCAGGCAATGAGCTGAATGCTTGGCAAGTAATGTTTTATTTCATTTGCTCAAGGCCCAATTGTTAGCCCCATTTTACAGATGAGTAAACTGACAGAGACGTTAAGTTCCCTGCCCAAGGGCATACGGGCAGCACGTGGGATCAGAATCCTTGTTGAAAGCCTATGCTCTTAGTCACAACACTCAGTGCTTTAATTGTACCTAATAACATTACCATGGGGTTAAGCTGGAGAAGAGATAATTAATCCAATTTATAGCTGAGGAGACACATAACTAAGAGACACACAGTTAATTTTGTGCTGGAGCCGGAATGGGAGTGTGTCCAGTCTGGATGCCCTAGACATCCTCCGATATCTCCACTCAGGGTTCGACTTCTGTGGACACTGAGCAAGGGGAGCAGCATAAACCAGAGGTCGTACGAGCAAGCAGGGTCCACCCTTGCCAGGGAATCCTCAGTGTCACCTAGAACCCAGGTCTCTGCCTTACATGGACTGTCTTTTGCCCCCGTTCACCTGGAGGGAAGCAGGTCTTGGAGCTGCCCTCTCTCCTGCCCAGCCTCCCATGCCAGTTTCCCCAGGGTGCCCACTGGCAGCGTCCTTAGCAGAGCCCTTGGGGCAGCAGGAGCTAGCAGTTTGGCTGCCATCTCTTTTAAACCTATGGTGCACAACAGAATTTTTATTTGAAGAACTATGGCTTTCAAAAAAAAAAAAAAGATATAATGGCCACTGCCCTGCCTATTTCTCCAGAAACTAAGAATGAGAGATGTGTGTGATATCATGACTTAAATAATAAGAAGTAGCTCTTTGGTCCTTGTCCTATTCCTGGTATTCAGTTCAGTTCAGTCGCTTAGTCGCGTCTGACTCTTTGCGACCCCATGAACCGCAGCACGCCAGGCTTCCCTGTCCATCACCAACTCCCAGAGTTTACTCAAACTCATGTCCTTCAAGTCGGTGATGCCATCCAGCCATCTCATCCTCTGTCGTCCCCTTCTCCTCCTTCCCCCAATCTCTCTCAGCATCAGGGTCTTTTCCAATGAGTCAACTCTTTGCATGAGGTGGCCAAAGTATTGTAGTTTCAGCTTCAGCATCAGTCTTCCCAATGAACACCCAGGACTGATCTCCTTTAGGATGGACTGGTTGGATATCCTTGCATTCCTGGCATAGATCTAAAAACTTGGGGTTTCCTAAGTGGAAAGAGTTTTAAAGTATCTTTTGCTATTTAATGAGGTAACTTGCAGAAAGCATCCATGGATTGGGGAAGGGGCTGATCGTTGAATCAACCACCAATAGCAGTGATTTAACCAATCACGCTGTAAGATGAAGTCCCGTAAAAGTCCTAAATGAGACGGTCTGAAGAGCTTCTGGGTTGGGGAACAGGTGGACACATGGGGAGGATGACGCACCTCTTGTCTTGCCCTGTGCATCTCTTCCATCTGGCTGTTCCTGAGTTCCTTTTGTAATAACTCAGTAATCTAGAATAAGTAAATTATTCCAGTCCTGTGAGCTGTGTTAGCAAACTAATTGAAGCCCACAAGGAGGTCGTTGGAACTGCCCATCTACAGCTGGAAGGTCAGAAGCACAGGTGGCAGCCTGGACTTGCCTCCGGGGTCTGAACTAGAGGGAGAGCCGCCTTGCAGGGCTGAGCCCGTAACCCGCGGGATCTGAGGCTCTCTCCAGGGAGATGGTGTCAGAATGATACCAAACTTCAGGACAGCCAGCTGGGGTCAGAGAATTGCTTGGTGGTGTGGGAAAAGCACACACATTAGAATTGGGTGTAGAATCGTCTAATGTGACTCATCCAAGTTCCCACAGCTAGCCAGGGGCAGGCTGCAACCGCAGAGACCTGCAAAGGGGATGGGTTGGTTGGCCCAGCTTTCAGGTAACAAGGAAGTGTATTCCCTGTAGAAGATTCAAAAACAGTAGCAAAACCAACTAAAAAGTCATAATTTTTATTGCTTTATTATTGCCTTGAATGGATGTTAGTGATAAAGTACTCCTCAAAGATCTTTCTATTGTAGTTCCTGCTCAATTTTAATATTATAGAAGTAAACGTTTTAAAAATACTTTTTCTACAATAAATGTGGGATTCTGGGGGTTTTCCTGGTGGTAAAGAAGCCGTTCTCTTCTCCAGCGGATCTTCCCGACCCAGGAATTGAACCTGGGTCTCCTGAATTGCAGGAGGATTTTTGCCAGCTGAGCTACCAGGGAAGCCCCCCCAAAATATAGAAGTAAACTTTAAAAAAAATAGTTTTTCTTCAGTAAATGTGGGATTCTGGGGGCTGCTCTCTCATGGCTCCGTGGTAAAGAATCTGCATGCCAATGCAGGGGACATGGGTTCCATCCCTGATCTGGGAAGACTCCTCATGTCGCAGAGCAACTAAGTTCAAGCACCACACTGGTATTTAATGTAAATAAGGGCAGCCTGCTCAAACAGAAATGACTAACGCAGGCCTTGCACAAACAGCTATTCTGATTTGCATTATAAGAGAAAACACCAACCCATAGAGGCATTCAACATTTATCAAAACAGCCTCAAAATGCTCCAAGGTTTTAAAAAGTACCAATTAAATAAGCTCTCCACTCCATCTCCCAAAAAACATGGCCCCAGGAAAAATGCCAGTTCATTCTGGAGCTTTCCTTTCCCCTCTCGATCAACACTTGCTTCTCTAAAACCTCTATGTACCTTCTGGGAGCAGGCACACAGCGGCCAGGCCGGCGTCTGACTTAGCAATGCCTGCCCCGCTCCCTTTCTGCCTTCTCACACTCTGGCCACCTGACGTGAAGAGCTGACTCACTAGAAAAGCCCCTGATGCTGGGAAAGATTGAAGGCTGGAGGAGAAGGGGGCGACAGAGGATGAGATGGCTGGATGGCATCACCGACTCGATGGACACGAGTTTGAGTAAACTCTGGGAGTTGGTGACGGACAGGGAGGCCTGGCGTGCTGTGGTTCATGGGGTCACAAAGAGTCAACATGACTGAGCGACTGAACTGACTGACCCCACTCCCGCCTCACCCCCAACAGAAAGGCATTGTAATACAGAGAGAACATTTCCCTTTTAAAACGCTGAAGTGAAATAAAAAGTCAATACATTTGAATATTTTTTGCTCTTTCCCATGCCCCCTGCTCTGAGGGCCCAGAGTTCAACCCCCACCACCTGCAAGGACTTGCCCTAACGAACAGAAAATTTACTTCCTCAGCCTTGTTGTTATTGACATACTATTCACAGCTTTTATCATACTGCTACTAATGCTAATAAAGTTTTGTGATAGTTAATGTGTGACTTCCCCTGGTTTAGGGGCAGGCCTGCTCTGGAACTCTGAGTTGAAGCGGGAGGATCATTCTTCTATTTAGGAAACAAGGCTCATGGCCAGTGTCCCCTCTGGGTCTAGGGAGGAAGCAGGCTCTGATTGAGATGTCCAGAGGACTCTCTCCATCACCTCCCACCCCCACCTCCACTCTCCAGAGTAGATCCTCAACTGTCCATCATCAACAATGATGGGGATAAACACCCAACAACTAGCAAATCTCACTGTCCTGAACTTAACATTTCAACCCCATAATCCTCCGAACTGCCCAGAGCTCTTTAAAAGAAAAAAACACAGTGTAAGAAAGAAGAGAAGAGCACCAATGATCAATCACTCAATCAATGAGAGGCTTAAATAACCCATCAATCTCCATAGCCAAGCCAGGAATGAATATGTGAACGTGGTACACAATCCAAGAAAAAACTACACAAAAGCCTTTCAATACTACATGGATGTGAACTTTAGATATCTGGAACAAATTAAGATCTTTTCAAAGCATGTTTTTAAAGCACTCTATAAACCTGTCCTCTGGATTTACAATCGCCCAGTCCTTAATATTTGAGTTGTGACGCATGCTCTGTCATCCTACAGTCAACGAAAAGCCAAGCTACGCTCAAGACCCTAAGTTGGTTGTTGGCCACAAAACAGGCCACCTCCGAACACTCCTCAGCCGGACCTGCCTAGCAGGTCAGCCCGTGGGCTCCGAGCCGGCTACAGTCAGACTCAGAGGCCACGCCCTCTCCTCCTCTGCTTTTTCCAACCTCAGACATCTGGCAATGGTGACTTTGCGTGTTAGATTTCCAAAGTCTCCACACCACACACAGAAAACAATGCTGCCCGACCCTGATATGGCTAATTCTGCATATGTTTGCACATACCACATGAGGATCTACCTTTATGAATGCTTGCCACAGTTTAAACACTTAGGCTATCAGTAAGAGGAATCATTTCTAGAGAGTGAAATTTTGCCATTGAGACCAAATACAAAAATACAATGACCACCAAATACCTTCTGAAATCTGCATCAGTGACTCTCAAGAAACAGCTGACCTAGGTCCAATGGGGGAATCTGGGCGACCATTCAGGTTGTCTTCAAAAGCTATGGACCGATGGTTTCTGTTGCACTCCGTTCCAGAAATGATCAGTTTTGCATCGGACTAGAGATGAGAAAGGCTGTGTGGCTCTCTGCTCTGGGCCCACGCATCAGGCTCACCTACCCCCAACCCCAGGGCGGCCTCCTCCTCCCAGCACACAGGCACACACACTCACAGAGGCACAGAGCACTTCATCCCTTTTGCAGATCCTCACATCCTGGGGCAGGGGCTTTTTCGTTTCCAAACCCAGCCTGCCCAACCCTCCCCTTGTATGCCGCCCTGCACTGTGGTTGCTTTTGTCTCACATGGAGACGTAAATTCCAAAAGCTCAGGACCAAGCCCTCTTTCTCTTATTTCCCAAGTGAGGCAGGATCAAGGGATGGTTAAGGGCTTCTGTCTGAAGACCAAGAGATAGGGCTAACAGCCCAGCTCTACCTCTTACTGCTCCTGGGACCTTGGGAAAAATGGCCTCACTAAGACTCCTCATTTGTACAATCAAGGTAAGGCCTATCGTACAGGTCCCTGTGAAGCTCAATCTTGATCTCGCGTAAAACCCTTAGCAGAGCACCGGTAGCTCAGACTAAAGTACCTATTCCTAACAAACTAAGCAAGACAGTCCAGCTATGAGAGAATGAATATTTTTCTCAATAAAACTTAAGTTTATTAAAAACTACTCTAAGCCTAGAATACTTGTGAACTAAAGTTTTCAAGTGAAAAGCAGTGCAAGAAAATAAAGGTAATAATAACCATCATATTTCACTTGAGAGTGTGCAACAAGTTTTCATGTACCATTAATGCCCTTGAGCTATACAACGTCACTGAAAAGTAAATTATTTTTATTTTATTCTCTGTGATAGCGCCATGATCCAGAACAGGGTCTGATAACACAGTGGACCTTTGAATAGAAGAACTACCAAATTAATGAACTTCATACATAAAGAATCAAGCTTATAGTTCACCGTTGTATCCACACTCTCAGAGCTTGTAGCAGGCAGGAGACCAGAACCAAGTCTTATCTGAATCCAAATCCTGTATCCTTTCCCCTCATCACCTCATCCCTGGACACTGGGGTGAGGTTTCAGAAAACTATGATCATTTAAGGCAGTATGTATTTTCTAGAGAATAATAACTCCAAAACCCCCTAAAAGTAGACCCCATTGAAACAAACAAAACTATCAGTCTGGTATCATCTAGGGAAGAGTTACAGCTACTAATCTAGCTACTTACACTTAATGCAGATGTTTGCTTTTCTCAAAGTCTGCATGGCAAACAACCATGATAGGAAAAAGTGAAACAAACAAATTTCAAAACAGGTTTGATGGAAAGATACACTGACTAAGTTTATTCTGAAATAACATGGGGGAGGGAGAAAACAGAGGTATAGATGAAAGACCATCGACTATGGCCATGAACAAAGAGGGCTGAATATACGACTCTATTTCTACAGGTTACAATCTTCCTCAATTAAAACTAAAGAAACAAAACCAAAAGCCTTAAAATTAATATATTACCATTAAGTCACCATCATATACAGCACACCATGTTCTAATTCATAACACAGGCTCTGAAGGGACCACATGCAGTCATCATGAGAACTCAGATAGATATTAAATAACTCATGAAATAAGACTTTTCATGGTCAAAAGGAGAGTATTTTTAAGCAAACCTGAATATTTCATATTTTCTGAAGTGAAAAGTGAATTTCATTGAATATTGCATAAAGCGAAATGTCACGGAGAACTTGTTCTAAGTTGGGGCTGCCCTACTTGTATGGGACCTGATGAGGCACATGTGCTCTTTGGATCACTAAGAACATGCAGCATTTACTTTGCTTTAGTGCATTATAACTTTTAAAAAAAGTTTATTAGAGTATGGTTGATTTACAAGGTTCTGTTAGTTTCTGCTCTATAGCAAAGTGTATCAGTTATACATGTACACACATCCACTCTTTTTTGGATTTTTTTTCCATATAGGTCATTACAGAGTAATGAAGAGAGTTGCCTGTGCCATACAATGGATCCTTATTAGTTATCCACTTTACATTTAGTAGCGTGTATTTGTCCATCACCGTCTCCCAATTCACCCCTTCTCTCCCGCGTAATTTTTTAAAGAATCACTTCTAGCTCAAACACCGTGTGCTCAGTTGCTCAGTCAGGTCCGACTCCCTGAGATCCCACGGACTGCAGCCCACCAGGCTCCTCTGTCCATGGAATTTTCCAGGCAAGAGTACTGGAGCGGGTTGCTGTTTCCTTCTCCAGGGGATCTTCCCCACCCAAGGAGGGAACCCACATCTCTCGGGTCTCCTGCACTGGCAGGCAGACTCTTGACCACTGTCCCATCCTTTATTATTTTTTCCTCCCCCATGAGTGAGTAGTATCAGCCCCATCCCCACTTCCAGGACGCACAAAGAGGCTGAGAGAGGTGACAGGGAGCCCTGCAGGCCCACAGCTGGTTGCCGCAGGGCTGACGCTGGAACCAAGTCCAAACTCTCCAGTTGCCAAGGTCACGTCCCGGTGCCAGGACGCAGCGTCCCCACCCTGCGCTCGGCAGAGGGCGTGGGCTCCGGAGACACACCTCCTGCAGCCGGGAGACCTCAAAGGAGCTCCTCAAGTAATACTGTTTTTCCTCTGTTTTCTCGTCTGTCAAATGGGCAAGATAACAGTGTCTGCCTCTGGGGGTTGCCGTGAGGCTGAAATGAGCAAATATTTAGAAATCCCTGGAATAGGAATTCCAGGAATAGACCCACAGGGAGGGCGCAATAAACACTAGCTGTCCTGATTATTATTCGAGAGGAGTAAACACGAGAAGAAACGGTTGAGGAACAGATGCGCAGTTACTACAGCCCAGGCTGAAGCTCAAATTCACCTGCATTTGTTGAATCATTAATAGGGAGGGGAATGCCGAGCTCGTAACCTGCCGAGTTCCGGCCGCAGGGAAATGTCACCCTGGTGGTGAGGGAGACATTCAATATTTCACCCTCCAGCCGCTCACAACAAAGCAGCCTACGGCGTATCCATTACCTGCTTTCTCAGCTCTCCCAAGTAAAGGGAAAAGATGTCACAGAAACGAGACCCTGGAACTCAAAATAATCTCGACAATACTTCCTCTGGTCTGGATCTCTGCATAATAGATCAAAGTGGGATTTTTCAGAATGAAAGTGTTATTTTCAGAAATAGAAGCTGTCTTGACATCCGACACCTCTGCCACCATATACGGTGTGTATCTTGCCAGCCAGAGACACGCTATACCCGCCAGCCCGAAATAGTCTCGGGTTGTTTATCAACAATGTGTAATTGTACATTGGAGATCCCCAAGCTGAATGTATTCTTATGTTCACTTATTACACTCCCACCGGAACTGCTTTATTAGACTGTTCCTATGATAGCATCCTATTTCAGTAGTAAAACTCATGCATTATATAATCACACTGACTTTGGGGAAGGGAAAGATTAGAACACAGACTGCTCTCATTTTTATTTTTCCTACCAAGATAAAAATCCTTGGTAAAATTTCCTATGGTTTTGGCAATTTCACATCAACTGCTTCATCAAGTTAATCCTTGATTATTGGCATGTTTAATGATTGATTTCTTCACAATCTATGGATCCCAGGCTGGGCTCCCTCCCTGGTCAGTCGCATGGACTCACCTGTTTACACAGGCAAGCTCCCAGAGGGACGGTCTAACTTTTAACTGTTTGAAGAGTGGGCAGAAGTGGTCAACATCATAAATACCCTAATCATTTTCAGGCCTTAAAAGCACAGAATCTTTCTATGTTCTCTTACATTCTCTACAGAGTCACAGCAGTTATCCAGTTATTTCCTTAGGATAAATTCTAAGGCTGGAATAGTTTGTCCAAAAAAATCTCTAAAAATGGAGTTCTGTTGCCACCGGTTGTATCAGAAACTAGTAGTAACATGTCAGCATTTAAATTTTCATATGCTTTTTTCGCTTCTTGACCTTTTGGCTAAGATCAAGTGTGGTATGGGGGCTTTCCAGGCGGCACTGTGGTAAAACAAACAAACAAAAAAAAACCCGCCTGCTAATGCAGGAGATGCAGGAAACACAAGTTCAATCCTTAGGTCAGGAAGATCCCCTGGAGAAGGAAATGGCAACCCACTCCAGTATTCTTGCCTGAAAAATCCCATGGACAGAGAGAGGAGCCTGGTGGGCTATAGTCCACAGGGCTGCAAAGAGTCGGACAGTACTGAGTGAGCACAAACACACATATCTTTTTTTTTTTAATCAAATTCTAACAAACATTTTCAAGGACCAACTGGAATAAACTCTATGGATTTTATTTCTTTCAATTTAGCAATTTATTATACAATAGGTACTCAATGTATAAGTTTTAATTGATCAAAGAAATACATTTAAGGAAGTGAAAGGCTCTTTCTCTGATGCTATCCTAGTTAACTCTTCTCTTGCAAGTACTCAAGTATCAGAAACAAAAAATAACAAGTGTTGGTATGAGGGAGGGATGGATTGAAAGTTTGGGATCAGCAGATGCAAACTATTATACATAGAATGGATAAACAACAAGATCCCACCATATAGCACAGGGAACTATATTCAATATCCTGCAAGAAGCCATAATGGAAAAGAACATGAAAATAGTATACATATATTTTGAATATATTATAATGTATATTCAATATACATTGAATATATTAGAATGTATATATGGAGTGTACTTTTTCTTTTTTTTTAGAAAAAGTACTCAGTTCTTCATCTCCTCTGGTGAAAGGAGAAGAGATTTAAATTGGTTTCAGGTAAAAATTTCCTTATAGGATAAGAAGCCCAAAGCATAACCAAAATACCATGTCTGGAGGTCTTTCTTGAAAATCTACTCCTCCGAGCCATGCAGTGTGCTAAGGGACACAGCGTCAAATAGGAAGTCATAGATTCCAACCTTCATGAAGCTTATGGTTTAGTCAGTGGTTCTGTAACTTGAACTGGCGTCAGGCTCCCCTGGAGGGCTTACTAGGCCCAGTCTTCGATTTAGGAGATCTAGGCTGGGAGCTGAGAACCTGCACTTCTAGCCAAAGCCCGGGTGATGCTCCTATGGCTGGTCCAGGAACCACACTTTGCAAAGCTTTCGTGTAAGCACAAGGCTTCCCAGGAGGCGGTAGTGGTAAAGAACCCACCTGCCAACTCAGGAAACATAAGAGACTTGTGTTTGATCCCTGGGTCGGGAAGATCCCCTGGAGGAGGGCATGGCAACCCACTCCAGTACTGTTGCCTAGAGAATCCCATGGACAGAGAAATCTGGTGGGCTACAGTCCATAGGGTCGCAAAGCATAGGACATGACTGAAGCGACTTAGCATGCACGCACAGTGCAAAGGGAGAGACTTATGGGAAAATAAGTGACTTCACTCACGCGTGGTAGGTGGTGTGATCGGGATCCACCGAGGACGCACACCAGGAGGGGCATCTACCTGTCCGAGGAGGGCTCCAGAGAGCTTCTCCCAGAGGAGATGCTACGGGAACTGACGTCCAACCTGAGACCCACGGGACAGGGGGCAGTGAGCCAGGTGAAGGGGAGGGAGAGGGCATTCCAGGCAGAGGGCACAGTGTCAGCACATCCTCACAGCGGCAAGGATGCATACGGCCCGATGGTGGGACGCAAGGCTATCCGTGTGATGAGAAATGACCGGGTGATGGGAACGTGATGGGCAAGGGAGAGGTGAGCAGATAATGAAAGTCCTTAGGGGCCTGGAGCTCGGCCTCAGAGCAGTGTGGAGCCTTAGGGGGGCTTTCAGCATTAAAGCTCTGAGGACCAAGGGCAGAAAAACACTTCCCGAGGAGGCTCACTTCCAGCACAGGCACTGGCCGAGGGGTTGCGGGGGGGGACAGAGGCACCCGTCCCCTCTGATTCTTGGTTCACCCCACCCCTAAGGAAGCTTGAGTTCCTCAGAGAGCCAGCTGCTGCCTGAGTTACAGGCCATTTCTGATGGGAGCCATCCAAGCCCAGGGCGAGGTCCCACACAGACATGTGAGGGTGTTTACACGCTATTAACTCAAACCAAATTAAAAGCCAGTTCTTCAGTCAGTTACACGGGCCGCATTTCAAGTGCTCAGTAGCTACGTCTGCTAGTGACTAGACACAGGACACTTTCATCATTACTGGAAGCTCGATGAGACACACTAGTCTGGGAGATTAGGCAGGACGGGATCCAGGGCTTGCGAGGCATCTTGGTTTTATTGTAGGAAACCGCCACACAACTGGTTTGAGCCTTCATTCATGAAAACACACACACATACAGCTCTAAATGAATTTTTTTTTAATCACATAGTAAAAACTTAGACAATCAGCAGTTCTTAGTAACATATATTCAAGCTATAAATACCCACATCGCTTACATAAGAAGAGACAAGGCAACTTTTTTCCCGAGTCACTAAGAAGAATCCTAGAATCGCACGTATTCCCCAAAACCATTCTGAAATCCTCAGAGTCACTGATCAAGGGAATTGAGGGACGATAAACATGCCCTAGACTAAAATTCTAAAAGGCCATTTTTACTGCTTATGTGCTAAAAAAGTTAAGCTTTTACAGCTTTTTCTTTATTGCGTATTTTACCTAATTTAAGTCACCAGATTCTTAATATTACATTGCTAATCCTTACTCCAAGTTCTAAAAATACAAGTCAAGAGGCGTTGCCTGCCAAGTTGGTAACAAATCCCAAGCCAAGGGCAGAACTGGAAATTGGGAGAAAATGAGTTAGGCTGTAAAATGAAACACACGCCCAGTAGAAAGTTTTAACCCTTGCGTTAATCATAACAGCCATCTGTTAACCATAACAGCCCCATTAAAAAGCCCAAGAAGCCAGAGGTCAGTGATAACTTCTGCAAACAAAAACGCAGAGACGTTGTTATTTTCTCAGCTGGGAAACTGACCAGGATGTAACTGACCAGCCTGAGTAGAGAGGCAATGACCCGGAGCCCACCCTGCAAACCTGCTGGAGAATCTGGTGGGTGAATTCCCAGTGAAGAACTGGGTCCTCCCAGGTCACCCGAGCATTCTGGTCCTGATGCCAAGGGAGGGGGGCTTTGGAGAGCATACGAGGCAGCCCACATGTGCCCTCTTTGCTCCCCATTCTCCGGGCCCAGGCATGTCACAAAGAAACAGGAGCCGGTATCAGTCCATTCACTGCCCAAAAGCACTGATCAGCCAGGAGACTGTGGCCAAACCCCCATCCCCAGCCCTGTTTTCTCCAGCCTGTGTGCAATTCCAGGTCTCCCTGGTGGCCGGGCGGCAAAGAATCTGCCGGGGTTCGAAAGAGCCCCCAGAGAAGGAAATGGCAGCCCACTCCAGTATTCTCATCTGGGAAATCCCACAGACAGAGGAGCCTGGCGGGTTACAGCCCATGGGGTTGCAAGAGTCGGACACAACTGTGCGCCTAAACAACAACAACACGAAGCTCCCTCCTCCTCGGCACTCCGTCTCCGTTGGGCTCTGTCCTGCGGGGATACAGAGGCTGAGCTCTAATCGGTTTCCTCCTTCACACTCTGCGAGTAGAATCCTTCCTCACGTTAAGACCAGTTATCTAGGGCATAGGTCCCCAATCCTGTGGGCACCAGGGTCCAGTTTCATGGAAGACGGGTTTTCCATGGACTGGACGAGGAGAGGGGGCATGATTTTGGAATAATTCAAGCACATTACATTTACTCTGCACTTTACCCCTCTCATTATTACATCAGCTCCACCTCAGATCATCAGTCATGAGATCCAGGAGGCTGGGGACCCCAGCTCTAAAAGTCTTTCCAGAGATGCCCATGAGACTTCCTACAACAAGCCACTGTGAATGGAAGGCCATTTATTTACCAATTCCTGGCTTACTTAAAACCAGAAACAACCAGCAAGAAATGGCGTAAGGCTCTGTGAAGGTGCAGGGGTAAAGCAAGAGGCAGTTAATATGTGGATTATCTCAAGTGGTGGGGAGAAGCCAGACAGGATCTTGGAACAGACAGTCAAGATGGGAGTCGAAGAAGGAAACTGACTCATAGTCTGATGCTTACAGCATTCCAGATGCACAGCAAGTGGCATGTACTCTCCAAGAATAGATTATTTGTAATTCTGATTTAGTAATGCATTAATGATAACACTAGCCAGCATTTATTGAACTAGCTCTTGGAGCCAGGTGCTGGTCCAAACACTCACATGTATAAATGCATACAGAGCTCACAAAGACCCACTGAGGTTGGTCCTGTCATTCCCATTTTACAGATGAAGACACTGAGGTCAAGAACTCAGCCAGGACCTCACAGCCCTTATGTGGAAGAACCTAGATGCACATCGAGTCAGTCTGGTTCCAGAATGCTGGAAATCAGCACGTCTGGAACTTGCTGTCTTTGTTCTCAGGCAGAAGCACCTCAGCCCAGCGGTCCTCCCCAGTACACTACCCACCCATACTGCCTACAGGAATCCCACTCTAAGACTGTTTGTTGTCTGGAAATAAGACAGGATGGGGGTCCCCCAAGGCTCAGTGGGTAAAGAAGCCGCCTGCAGTGCAGGAGGCACCAGAGATGTGGATTCAGTCCCGGGGACAGGAAGATCCCCTGGAGAAGGAAATGGCGACCCGCTCCAGTATCCTTGCCGGGAGAATCCCATGGACAGAGGAGCCTGCTGGGCTCCTCTATGGTCGCAAGAGTTGGACATGACTCAGCAACTAAACCACCACCGGGGGGGACGCCAGGGGTGAGGGACAGTCAGCCTCCCGTAGCATACTTTGAGTGCATGGCAATATACCCACTGGGGGAACCAGTGACTGGGCCACCCGCCCGACCAGGCACCGCAGTAACCACTCGCATGGGTTATCTGAAAACAGGAGGTCCCGGCAAGGATCGCAGAACTAACAGGCCACCACCAAACAGAAAAATTGGGAAAGGGCAAAAGGAGACTTCGGTCCACATGTCCTGCCGACCTCCCAGAATCCTGCTCACTGGAATCCATCTTGGCTGAGTGACGCACGCCCCACGAGGAAGGCCCCTGAGTCACAGGGATCGGCCAGAGACAACCCGGGAACTAACCCCATCACGGTAAAACCCAAGGCTGTGGGCCGCACGGCACAGAGTTTTCCCAGGTTCCCTCACGCCGCTGCTCTCCGCCCGCGCACCCCTTCCCAATAAAGCCTCTTGCTTCGTCAGCACGTGTGTCTCCTGGGACAATTCATTTCTGAGTGTTCGGCAGGGAGCCCACGCTCAGGCCCTGGAAGGGGCCCCGCTTCCTGCAACAGGCCTACAGGTGACAACACCTGGACACGTTAGAGAAAGAAAGAGAGAAAAGCGGCAGGCAGGTGTGGGTCATTCGGTGTCTCCCCTCCACTAAGAAAATGAATTTTCATTTTTATCAGGAGGAAATGTGGATTCAGTGCTGATACAACTCATGGGAGTATTAAGATAGTAAATCTTTTCTCATAACTACCTCATCGAATCAAAATAGAACTATTTCCATTGGAGTCAATTCCCTCCTTTAAAGGATAAGTCAGTCATCCTTCACACACTCAGAAGGTGGTTTCACCGAGCATGACACAGCTCACCCTCAGCAGTGGACTTGGCACTCATATCGTGAGATAATTCCTCCTATGGCATATTCTGACTCTCCAATTTGCCTCTTTACAGTTCCCACGAGATCCGAGATCCGAGATAACCAGTTTTCCATTACTTAAACTTCCAAGAATCAGGCTGAGGAGTCCTTTTTAGGAATGCGCACTTTAAAAGCCCATTGTACAGTTTCCTTTTCAATAAGCTGCAAGCTGTCAGTGCCTCGTGAGTCACTTGGGCCACACACAGAGCAGCGTGCCCTGGAGTACTGGCCTCGAGACTAAATTTTATTGCAATCTCTGATGATACAAAGCAATGAGCTGATCGGAACATACCCAGTTTCCGAAGATCTGAGTGTTATCAAACAAGATAAATTAGTTTTCCAGTAATGTGAAGAGGCACACTGGGTATTTTGCTTGGAACAACCAGAAAAACCACATTCAAAAGGGAACACAGTCTGGGGCCCAGAAATTCATGATAAATAGCTGGGAGGGGAGACCTCTGGCTTTGAGATAAAGAAGCCAGATCCTAGAGTCCCAAGATCAGAAAGAACCTTCCTGGGCTCTCTGATGTCACACTTAAAATTTCATTTTTTATGTCAGTGCTTTACCAAAAGAGTAAAGATTAATCATAAGCAACACACTTCCTGAAATACAAAATCGCACCATTTCTTCTGTGTGTGTGTGAATGGGTGCCAGTGGTATCTCTCTACAACCCCGCGGACTTTAACCTGCCAAGGTCCTGTGTCCAAGCGATGATCATTTCCTCTATTAGCCCCCAAATTAATGCAATAAACAAGTTATCAGTTATATATAAAGTATATAAAGATAGAGCTATATAAAGATGTAAAGAACATACAGCGTGTGAAGCATATCTAAGTATGAAGCGTATACAGAGATATAAAATACAGGCCTTGCCCTCACAAGCTTATAGCCCATGCAGTAAGAGGGGCAAACACATGCTTTACCGGAAGGTAATTCACTGCGACAGATGCGAGGAGGGGAATCCATGGGAGGGAGCAGCCAATTACACTTCCGCCTGGAGAGTAGGGGCTTCAGGGGAGGACGGAGAGGAGAGGATAGGACTGAGCTGGGCCTTGAAGCTCAAGCGGGTCCGTGATCGGGCTAGGAGAAGCCAGACGTCTCAGGAGAGGAAACCGTGGGCAAGAAGGTTCTGCAGCCCAGAGGACTCAGGATTAGTTCAGTCACAGGAGCGAAGGCAGGTATAGGAAGAAGATGGTTGGAGGGGCTGGAGCAGGTGCCCCAGGTAAAGCTGTGAAGGCCCAGCCGGTCAGAGCGGTTTGGATATTTGCTGAATGGACGCAAGGTCACCCAGCGAATGAGGCACCCAGTCACCTGTATGGAACAGGAAGCCCTTGCCTCTTCCATCCTAACTCTTTATCACCCTCATACCAATTTATTTTTGTCTTTGCATTTATCACTGACAGCTGACATTCCACTTCTTTTCTTTTTTCATTTATTTTTATTAGTTGGAGGCTAATTACTTTACAATATTGTAGTGGGTTTTGTCATACACTGACATGAATCAGCCATGGAGTTACATTCCACTTCTTAAGGTCCTTATTCCTTGTCTCTCCACAAGAGAAAGGAAGCTCCATGTGGCCAGGGACTATATCTCTTGTTCTCTCCATGGTATCCAGAACTTCTAGCTAGTGGTTTGTACATAGCATTTGGTGAGATGGAACAAAAGAAGGTAAGGGAAAAAGAAAGAAGAGAAGGAAGGAAGGGAGAAAAAAAGAGGTAGAGATGGATGGAGGGAGGGAGGAATTCTCACTCCATATCTATCATCAGAGTCCAGATGAGGGGCCTAGAACAAACCTTAACTGGTTCTTCTACCTAGAAAAACAGCTTCTGTCGGGCAGCAGTGAAATAATTAAGCATTCCTTGAAAATGAGTATCTAGCAACAATGTCAAGACAAAAATAGACAACACGTTGGATTCCAATCAAAGCAATCATGCATCACCAAATCCTTTAAGGCCACACTCTTCTACGGTGCTCTGAACAATTAAAGCAAAGAACTGGCCAATCTTATGAGTCAGCATAACAAACCGGGGGAGCACACTTGATGCTTCAATTCCATTTAAAGTCAATGCCACCCATTACGGAAACACATCTGGGTTCAACTGAACTCCTGCCCAACTGTTCTTTTGTCTCCATCGCAACTTGTTTGGCAAGCCATCTAGAATTTTAAAGGGAATGACTGGAGTGACGACACTACCTCCAATTCATAAGGCGCCTTTCTTCTAAGGCATCTATTAGTCTTCCAATACCAAGGTAATGAGGTTTCTTGAAAGTTATGGTGCAGTCACCGTCACCTTGTAGAAGGGAAATGGAGACGTGATCAGGTTAAGGTGTGGGGTCAAGGGCTCAGGGCCAGCCAGGAAGGCGTTACCTCCTGCCCTGGCAGCCTGGGGCACCACCAACACAGTTACCAAGTCTCCTCCACCAGCCACCACGATGTCAGGACCACGACCACCACCACGGGAGTGACAGCAAGGAGGAGGCATGAAACAGCAGGGGCAACCCCGTCACTCTCTTCTTCGTTCGCTGTTCTCAAGACTCATTACATGCAATTATCACATGTGAAACAGAGCGCCAGGCCAGGCTGGATGCACGAGACAAGTGCTCGGGGCTGGTGCACTGGGAGGACCCTGAGGGATGGGTGGGATGGGGAGGGAGGTGGGAGGGGGGGTTCAGGATGGGGAACACATGTACACCCATGGCTGATTCAGGTCAGTGCATGGCAAAACCACAATATTGTAAAGTAATTAGCCTTCAATAATAAAAAAAAAAAAGACTCCCTACACATCTAACCCAGGGTCATCTTAGTTCCCTAAAGGTGACCAGAAGCAAATCACATACACACACATACACAATCTAACTTCATAACATAAAGGGCTCTTGGGAAGAAAATGGCTGGAAGATAAGGGGAGAAAAGGCTGCTGAAACAACTGATTTTTTTCTGATATTTACTTTCTGTTTTTGTTTGTATTTATTTTTTATTTACTTTCTGGTATGGAGAGTTATTTTAACTGCTCCTTTCCCCACAGATCAACAAGAGGCCTCCCTGCGGAAGTCTCTCAAAGGCAGCTTTCCTTGCCGTGTTAAATATGTACCATGCTAGCCACAGGGCTTCCCCGGTAGCTCAGCAGCAAAAGAATCCGCCTGCGATGTAGGAGACACAAGGGATGAGGGTTCGATCCCAGGGTCAGGAAGACGCCCTGGAGGAGGAAATGGTAACCCACTCCAGTATTCTTGCCTGGAAAATCCCCTGGACAGAGAAGCCTGGTGAACTAACATCCAGGGGAGTCACAAAGAGTCAGATATAACTGAGCGAGTAAGCGCACAGGCTACCCACAGGCAAGACAAACCAGATGGCCTCTCTAGGTCCTCCTATCACTCTCCATCATTATGCAATATGCTATCCTCCCTTCTCTCAAAGGTCCTCAACTGTTTCCTCAAGTTAACTTCTCATCTATTAAGAGCAGAAACCATTGGCAGAAATTATGTTAGTTTTCAATCTGCTGTGTATCAACCGTATTCCCATTTCAAGAAGTTGACAGTCAAATCCCACTGCCATTTGTGTTGGAGGAAAAAAGAAATATGGGTGTTCACACCTGTAAATGCAAAGACCAAGACCAGCTCTAGAAGGTATGCCAATCAACTCAGGACAGCTGTTACCTTGGAGGAGGGGAGTGGGGGACTCGGGGGGGAGGGGGCAGGGTAATTAATTTCACACTTCACATTCTCTCATACCTTTTGAAGGTTAATTAAACCTGAGAGCAAAAGAATTCGTGGGACAAAAACTGAAGCCTGGAAACCATTCTCACTGGAGCCCTTCATCAGAAAACAACAAAGATGATGACTTGGCATCTTGGTTTACCTGCAGTTTGGCAACTGAAGAGCTTACTAGACAAATGGTGAACAGGGGACACTTAAATTGCACCTGAAATCTTTGTCCTTGTATTAATTATCAATTGCTACGTAACAGCCCCCTAAATTGAGCAGTTAAAAGCACAAGTATTAGCTCAGTGTCCGCAGCCCAGGAGCTCCGTAACGGCTTGTGGTCTCGCACAGGCCACTGCCCAGGTGTCGGCCAGGTGCAGTCCTCTGGGCTCACCTGGGAGGGCTCTGAGCTCACTCAAGGGCTGCTGGCGGGATTTGGCTCCTCAGGGGCTACTGAACGGAGGCCACCCTAAGTTCTCCGCCACGTGTCTCTCCCGAGGGCAGCTCACAACCCGGCAGCTGGCTTTGCTCAGGGCAAATCCAAGGGGGGATTTTTTTGCACCCTGACTGTGGACATGACATCCCACCCCTTTTACCATATTCTATGCATTAGAAGCACATCACCAGGTCCAGCCCACATGCGAGGAGAGAGGATGCCCAGAAACATAAGCCACAAATTACACTTAATGAGAATCCTGAGATATGTTAGCCAGGTCTCAAATTTAGTCAAAATTTGGTCAAGACAGCTCTCATGGAATAAGTGTGAGGTCTCGAATTAAAATGAGACAGACTAGAGAGACACAACTTCACTCAGACCAGCTTTGGGAGACGAGAGACACAGACACACTCGTGGATGGAGCTGGGGGGTATCCCAGAAGAGACAAAAATAAAACTTACAATTAATTTCTAACATCAGAGTTGATATCAACTATGGTCCGATGTTCCATTTATGTTCACAGCACCGGACATGATGTTTATATCTTATTTTGGGGGGATGATTAACTACCAATCCTTAACTTATGTTGTGCAATGAAAGAGAAAGAAAATTCTCAGGAATAATGCCAAACATTATCTTTCTGGGAAGCCCATTGTAAATCACTGTGGAATTTAAAGGCTAGAGTTCAAAAGCTGAAGAAATCAAGTGATCTTGAAGTCCACATTTCTGATCACCATGTTTGATTACAAAGAATCTCAAAATCGCAAGTTTATCAGTCTATGTAAAACAGGTTTTAAAAAAAAGCAAACAAGATTTTTTTTCCTTTTACTCATTTGAGTAAATCCTTGAAAGGGTTACTAAATATTGTCAGTTTCTTTCAAAAGTCCTTTTAAAATGAAAATGCGTACATTTGCCTTGACTCAAAACAAAGCTGAGGGTTTTACAAGATTCATTCTGTAAATGGTTCCCTCTGGCTCAGCTCCCAGGTCATCATGTGCAGCTGCAAGGAACATCCTGTTGTATGTTGACATATATTAACAGCTTCGGGAATATAACAATTAAGAGAGTCAGATCTTATCATCCTGCAGAAATATGGTAGGCTGGCTTCCAATTCAGGGCAGAGCTGTGGGAAGCAAGAAAACTTCTCGGAAGCTGTGTGTGGGTGGGAGCAGGAGTCAATTATATTGGCCATTTACCTCTACATTGGCATGAGAAATTATTTTATTTAAACTTTCAGAAATGCTTGCCCATATTTCACATCATATGCCCTCCATATCTGTTCACTGGTTTAGCCAAAGGGGTTGCTTGACAGCAGTGATATTGCATACAAGATGTGAACAACTTATTTTCCTGTGAACAGTTTTATCCTAAGAGAAAGAAGAGGTTTCACCTTTCCTTTTCCAGCACACCCACCCCTCCTCTTTCACCCTAACTGATTAGGAGATGATGATCTCTAAGTGGTCAAGAGTCCAGTTTCAGCAGGCACGTCCCTGATTCCGTCATGATTTGGACAGACAACTTCCTTGTCTCAGCAATGAGAGCACAACTTATGTGGCCTGGCCAACGCTGGCTGTGCAAACAGGCGGCTCTGGGGTCAGCCAGGTGGCCAAAACTCAGACGACAGACTTACAGACTATTCACATGTGAGCAGTCTCCCAAACAGCAAAAGGCAGGCCTTGATTTCAATAGATTTTGAAATCACTTGGGGAACTTCAAAACAGAAAAGGGCGAGGACCCAGAAGAGTCGACCTTCTCAGCCTCCAGAGAAAGTAGATTGTGTTGATGAACAAGAGTTAGGACTGCGTTCCTGGTCTAGGCTGAAATGTTAATATGAATTTCTGTTCTTGCCAACAGATGAGTTACCTTGATCACATTCCTTACTCTTCATCCTTAAAACTTTCATACGCATCTGGAGAGCTTTGCTGAGTTTTTATACCACTATCAAGCAGTTAAGATCTTAAAATAGAAACACCTGCTTTAGAGTCATGAGGATTGTTAAAGAAAATGTCCAAACTCT
The DNA here is from genome assembly GCF_963930625.1 of Muntiacus reevesi. Classification (NCBI taxonomy): domain Eukaryota; kingdom Metazoa; phylum Chordata; class Mammalia; order Artiodactyla; family Cervidae; genus Muntiacus; species Muntiacus reevesi. The sequence continues at coordinate 54,252,706 of NC_089252.1, forward strand.
TCATTTTTACTAGAAGAATCTGGAGCTCAGAAAGGTTAGAGGAAGGGACAGTGCCGGACCTGTCTCCATCAGTAAAGTGGTGATAAATGGATTAACTAAATTTCCAATAGTTACTGAATGCCTACTAGACTATGGACAACATAGGATGATATGATGACTTCCTCAAGAGGAGAGAAACCATCACAGAGATTATCATAGTTCAATATGCAAAGTGCGGGGGAAGGTGACATGCCCCAGAGGGCGGACTGCAGTCTTGAAGAAGTCGTACCTGACCCAGCCTGGTACCTGACCCAGCCCAGTACGTACCTGGGAGGGGCTCCAGGCCAGAAGAACACTGAACCTGAACCTTAAAACAATAAAGCATTGTGCTCCCTCAAAGAAAGGGCAAAGAGGGCAAAGGGGCTCTGCCCTCCCTTTAGAATTATTGTGAAACTAGTGTCCAGCACGTGAAGGGGCTGGGTAATCAGCAAATCACTACACAGACGTAAGCTATGAGGTTAAGGGATTCAATCAAGGCCATTCATAGCTGATGCTTTACAGAATCCAGTCTGATGTCCTTGAGTTACTCCCCTCATTTATTTCAATCACTTCTGTCTGTGTTTATACCTAGACACTTCTGTAAACCTGAGTAAATTTTTGATATGCTAAAAGACATCCTGTAGACAGCAAACTCTTATAGCCTCTACCTTCTGAACAGTTTTCTGCCTTGACTTCGTATTAGAATGCCCCCAGAGGAACTTCCGTTGGGTGATCAGAATCTCCAGCATCAATATAATCGATGCTCCACAAGTGATTCTAATTTGTAACCGAGTTTGACAGTCTCATGCATCGCAAAAGCAAGAATGGACTGTACCCTCCCTCCCACAGGCAAATCAACAGTCACCTCTGGTGAAGGTTACAGAGAACATGAACTCCATTTGAGTCTGGACTATAATGCGGTTCTTTAAGGAAAGCAATTTACCGCCTGAAGGATGACTGGCTTAGATTAATACTAGTTTGTCTTTTCTGAAGATACACAGGTTGACAGGGTAGGAGGGGGGAATTGCCCAGAAGTATAAGTGGCAGAGAACAGACTGTCCCGGCTAAAAATGCTCTACAGAGAAGTCATAAAACAGATAATGGTCAGATCAGAGTGGGGAAAAAACACTCCTGGAGGAATGCAGTCATGGAGACAAGAACATCAAAGTGAATTCCTATCTAACAGAGTTACTACTATATTTATTGGGGTCCTTTGAAAAGGATGAAAGTCATAAAACGGGATGGATACATCTATCTCAAAACAACTTTATGTTTCCATTTCTTTTCATCGTATAGGCAGGCCCATGTAAAATAAGAACTTTAAAAATATCAAATACATCTGGTAGATGCTGCTGAAAATGAATCTTAAAATACTTCTTGACACAATTCACAGGAAAATCTAAAAGAAAATTAAGTATTGGAGAAAACACAGAAGTCATCTTTTCTACTGTTTATCAAAGGGCTCTGATGCCAAGACTGTTGTTCTTTCATCAATATGTCTGGTCCTCCCCATCCTCATGATCAAGGGCTCATGAAAATCATGGAACTTTGCCACCAATCAAACCCAGAAGCCACTTATGAACATGAACCCCCCTGGAGATTCACATGCACATCTATGTTTGAGAAGCCATTGGTCTACATTGTAGAAGCAGCCACTTTCTAGAAGGTCCTTCTCAGCCATGGGTGGGTGCAATCAGGCACCAGATTATCTTTAAAATTCATTTAATTCCCAGCATCACCCCACCCCAATCAGAATTTTATTATTACTATTTCCCAAGTCATTCTTCTGAGGAACCCCAATCATTCTTCAAGAGGCCCTCCAACGTAACCTCTTCTTGGGAACCTTCCCGAACTTTCTAAACTGAGCTACTGTTTGATAACTCCCTCCTCTGTGCACCCATAGCCTTGAGTTTCAGGCCCCCTCCCCTCACCCCTGCAGACTGGTCTCCATTCATTCCCCACTCATCCACTCAGGCATCACCTGCTCCCACTAACCTTCCACCGAGAGTCATCAAACCACAAGCTTTGGCCATTCTGCCGGCCGCTGAGCTGTAGCGAGCAGGACAGAAGATTCCAGGCTCACAGGGCAGCACCCCAATCACCCCACACGCAAACAAAGGGTCTCACTCTCACGAATACAAGGAGAAAGAGCAGAGGGCATCCCTCGGGAGAGACCTATTTCACTCGGGTGGTCAGAGGACACCCAGAAGAAACGACACTCGGCCAAAAAGCAAGAGATCAGTGAGACGGAGCAGGACCCCACGACCGTTGCCCACCCCCCATGTTTTCAGCTTGCCTTTTGTCTGTGGAAAGATGCTAGCCCAAGAACAAGCTTCATCAGAGAAGTGAAAAAACACATAAACAAAGGAAAACAGTCAAAGCAGGCCAAATAATAATAATGTACCCATTAAACACAGTCAGGGACCTTTAGTTCTTCCTCAAGGGCTACAGATAATATTCCGAGCCGTATTCTGTGAGTTGTCTTGTAGATACTGAAATGCCAGGTGGAGAAGTTCACTATATTGTGACTAGACTGTAGCCGTACGTAAAGTGCCATCATTCCGAGAATTGGAATGGAAGAAGAAATGGAAACAAACAGATGCTGGAACTTAAGGTTAACTGTACCTAAAGCAGTCAAGATGACGCTGGTCAGACCATCAATGACCAATTTCAAGATGACAGTCAGAACTGACTGTGCTGTTTCTGCATGTAGACCCCTCTCTCTGTCTATAAAAGCTCTTGCCCACTGATTTTCGGGCAGCGGGGAGAGATGGGGTAGAGTAGGCCTTTGGATGGACATCCACCCTCCCGTGCTGGTTGTGTGTATGTTAGTTGCTCAGACGTATCCAACTCTTTGTGACCCCAGGGACTGTAGCCCACCAGGCTCCTCTGTCCATGGAATTCTCCAGGCAAGAATACTAGAGTGGGTTGCCATTTCCCTCTCCAAGGGATCTTCCTGATTCAAGGATCGACTCTGGGTCTCCTGTATCGCAGGCAGATTCTTTACCCTCTGGGCCACCAGGGAAGACCCCACCCCACCCTGGTTGCCAGCATTCAAAATAAAGCAAGCTTCCCTTTCCACCAACCTGGCCTCCTTAATGGCTCTGAGTGGCAGGCAGCCAGACCCCACTTTCAGTAACATGAGGAGAAGTCACTTGGGGGGAGCACTTTCCCAGTGAGAAAGCAACAAACGGGTAGGTGCGGAGACAGGAAGGGGTTCGTGGTGCTCCAGAAACTGAAAGAGGACGAGAATAGACCTGGAGAGGGGGAAGCCGGGCCTGGTGAGCCCTCTTAAGAAGGGAAATGTTCTTGAAACTGCAATGCTGAGCTGCAGACAGGTTTTGCAGCTGGGTGTGGAGATGCTTCGGGATAAATGGCTGCTCTGGGTCGGAAGGGGCAGATTGAACACAGAGACACCCGTCAGGAGACCCCTGAGGTGGTCCAGGAAAAGGAGGGTGGGGGCTGGAAGTGAGGGGACGGCAATGGAGAGAAGCGGGCAGATTCCAGACCTTCTGGCAGTAGAAGCAAAAGATCTTGGAGATGGACTGAAGTGGAGGTCAAATGGTGGAGTGTGGGAGAGAAAGCGTCACAGATCAAGTCCAAGTCCAGGTAGAGAAGCGTCGTCTAAACTGATTGGGGTTCAGGGCTGGATGTGCTGTGGCGTCAGGGGAGGGTTCTGAAGATGCTCAAGTGGAGAGAGCAGGCTGGCAGAGAGAAAAAGGTGGCTGTAATGGAGGGTCAGCAGAAATCGGCACATTGAATTAATACTATTTAGTTAGTTACTGGAGAAGGGAACGGCAACCCACTCCAGTATTTTTGCCTGGTGAATTCCATGGACAGAGGAGCCTGGTGGGCTACATGGGGTCACAAAGAGTCAGACACGACTGAGTGACTAACACTAACTAACAAAGCCACAGAAACAGAGGCGATTACCCCACGGAGGGGAAAACAAGGCGGGGACTGAGTCCGGAGGAACCCCAGGGTTTTATGGCCTGTCCATCGTTCAGAGCAGGATTTCTCAGCCTTAGTAATACTGACGTTTTGGGTGGGAGAGATCTTCATGGTGGGGGCTGTCAGAGGTTTAGCAACACCCCCAGCCTCAATCACTAAACGTCAGCAACAACCACTACGTTGTGACGAGCAAAACTGTCCCCCTGTGACCCAAGTCACCTGTGGTTGCTTCAGCTGGGGGATTTCTGCAGAAGGTTTTCATAAACCTGGTGCTCGTTTCTGTCTCAACAAGTTCACAGCCAACTCAGGATAAGGGCTCTACAAATGACATCAACTTTCTCACGCTCTGACTTTGTGGACAAGCACATAAAATTGAACACAACCGGACCAAGTATTAAACTTGACTTTGCTCCACCTAGTAGGAAACAAATGTAGTTATACTAACCCCAAGATCCTTTCAAGATCCTGGAAACTCATTAGCATCTTTTGACAATAACATAAACCCAAACCAGAGTAGTGAGTGAATATAGGCATTAGTTGTCTTCCCTTGGATGCAAATATCTTCTAGCTCAGAGTTACAGAATGACCTAGAAGTTTCCAAGTACCATTAGTAAAAAGATCTTTAACCCAAACCAACATGTCACAAGAGTCCATTTTTCCCAAACAGGAGTTAACTAAAAATAATCCCTAGTATTATGTGGCATTTGCAAAGGATGGCAATAAGTAACGAAAGCTGGTACCAAAATCTTAAAACATCTATTTTTGTTTGTGACTGTTCTGCTAAGTAATAAGGTCTAAGAACTTGGATCGTCTCATCTGGCATCTTTCTAAGAGAATGAAAGCCACACAGTTCGTTCTCAGTCCCCACTGGATTCTTTCCACCCCAGTTGTTGTCTGGTTCAGTCACTAAGTCACATCAGACTCCCTGCGACCCCACGGAGTGCTGCACGCCAGGCTTCCCTGTCCTCCACTACCTCCTGGATCACTGCAAAAACAGCCAACTTTATACACTGAAGAAGTAACTGTAGACGGCATCAGAACCATCTGGAAGTTTTGTTCAGCCACAGAACGCTGGGTCCCAGTTCCTGAGTTTCTGACTCAGTAAATCTGGATGGGCCCTCACTTGTGTTGATGCCGCTGGTCCAGGACCATACTCTGAAGACCAGTATCCAGGCAACCACTACACATCATGCCGTGTTGGCGTGTGAAATGAACAGTCGGCCTCTGAGATGGCGAGATCCAAGCTGGGACCGGAATATACTGAGAGGGGCTGGAGCAAAGGAGGGGCCGCTCACTTTGACCGGCGAGCTTGAAGAAGCAGAAAGTCGTCCAGGAGCAGGTCTGCAAAGAATACCTTCCTCCTTAAACAACGGGCCGTGCTTTAAAAGAGTCTATCACCATACCAGGATTATTAAATACGAATAGCCCTGCCGTTTTACATCACTAAGGACATGTGCAAACACATGTCTAAAGATGGTGCCTGCAACGGACCAGGAAACAAAAGAGAGAAACATCTCAGGAGCACCTTTTAAGCAGCGCTTGGGCAGAGGCAGAGGGAAGGATCTAGTAAATTTAAGATAGGAGTGTTAGAGCTGGGAATTCTGCGGGATCCTTTTATTCTTCTTATTTATCTATTTATTTTTGGCTGTGCTGCACACGGGCTCTCTCTAGTTGCGGTGAGGAAGGGCTACTCGCTGGCTGCAGCGTGTGGGCTGCTCACGGCAGGGGCCCTCACGTGGCAGAGCGGGCTCTAGGGCTCATGGGCTTCAGCAGCTGTGGCGCATGCGCTTAGCTGCCCTGAGGCGTGTGGGATCTTCTGGGACCAGGGGTCGAACCCATGACCCCTGCACTAGCAGGCAGATTCTTAACCACTGGACCACCAGGGAAGCCCCGGATATCTTCTACTCTAAGCTCCTACATTTCAGAAATGTGTCTAAAGTTCAAGAAAACTAGGAACTCCCAAAAAATGTTAAACTTTTTTAAAAATCAAGATTTGCTTGAATGCAAAGGAAAGATACTATCATCTTTGTCTAGTAAGCGGGGTTAAAATAAAGCCAGATAGGGAACATTGACTTTGAAAATGCTGGGGCAGAAAAATGTTCTCCAACAACTCAGAGCTTGTCAGACAAATTCTAAAGTATACAAGGACTGCCCAACAGGATGTTAGGATATTTAAAAGATCTGAAGTATTCAAGGATACAAGTTTGGAGACAATAAATTAAGACATTAACATTAAATTCTAGGAGTGCTCTGGACTGGAAATCCTTGCACAACGTCTACGACAACGTGGCAAACTAAATTTTACTAGCAAATAAAATGTACTGTAGTTCTTGCAATGGTCTCCAGCCTTTACATTCCCTGAGCTGTGCCAAGTGCAATAAAAGTCATATTATGCTGACTTATTTCCTTATGACACAGGCAAAGGAGCCCATATATAAGAAGACATAACTTCATCGGACGAAAGGTGGGCATGAAGTCCCAGCTAGGACTGAGAGTGGGCAGCACGTTGTCTTCTTATTCCAGCTCGGTCTTTGCCATGAGCTGCTTCTCCCAAACTGGTATTTAGTGACTTGTTGATTTCACAACTTTACTGATATTCAACTTTTAAAAAAGGAGTCTCTTCATTTAAAAATGGTCTACCCTCAGTGGTGAAGTATACAAATGTTGGTACTTTTAATCTTTCTGAAGACTTTAAATGTCTCAAAATACCAGGAAAAACCATTTAAAATAAAAAGACCTCATTTGGAATTTTATAAATTTTCTAAAGGGACATGTAGTATTCACTGTGTAGACAAAAAAAAAAAAAAAAAAAGCTGATAAAAATGAATATGTAATGAACAAAACAAAACCCACCAGGCATCTCTGCCATCAGAAAAACATGTTTCTTAAAAAGAAATGAAAAGAAAAGCACATTTCTTTTCTACTTTGTGTGAAGACCATACTGCCCTGTACTTTAGTTAGATGTGGTTTTGTCTGATTCCCCTATTAAATATTAAATATCTGAAGGGCAAGGACTATGGCTAACACAGTCATAGTTCCCTAAAGTCAGTATGGAAAGTGAAATTAATGACTGTCCAAGCTGGTCGTCAAGGATAGGGTGATCTATTCATTCACCACACATTTGTTGAGTTCCTTCCATGTGGAAGGAACTGTGGTTAACACAGACTGCACACAGCAAATTCCAAGAAAAACAAAGGAAAAACTCCCTTCAAAATAGAATATGCTCCACCCAGATCTAGCTATTAGCGGTATCCACTGGGACTGCTATACTAAGTAGCAGGATTTCAAAAACCTGAATGCGTATCATTATTAAGACAGTGCTTCACCCCAGAAGAAACTGAGCTTGCTCTTTCAGAATACTGGACCCTAATTCTTCCCCAATACCACCCACAATATCGTAATTCCTGGAAATCTGGCTGCCAAATGCCATGGCTGCCAATGAAGCATGTGTTTCATCGTGTTCTTTACCTACCATGCTTGACATTGTTTCCACCAGGTAAATTATCAAAACTGGAATCCTGTGACAGATGAGATCACGCAGAGTCATGGAATCACATCAAGAAGATATCCTTGTCCGACTCTTTGTGACCCTATGGACCACAGGCTGTCAGACTCCTCTGTCCATGGGATTCTGAAGGCAAGAATACTAGCGTGGTTGCCATGCCCTCCTCCAGGGGATCTTGCCCACCCAGGGATTGAACCCACAACTCCTGCATTGGCAGGGGTTTCTTTACCGCTAGTGCCACCTGGGAAGCCCATAGAACATCAGAGCCATGACCTGAATCACAAAGAAATGGGATCTTAAAAAAACAATGGGCTGATCACTGAACTAAAAGTTGAGAAGAGTGCCTTAGCCCAGTTTTGGCCACCCACCTAAATGTTACTTTCCCTTGAGTTTCTCTTCTGTTCTATGGAAAAAATACCTGTCCTAGTAACTCCAACTGAGAAGGTTCTAAAACTATGAAGTGATCTAAAACTACAAAACACTGTTATTCCCAGTCGAGGTCAAAAAACTAACTGGTCAGGGACCCAGTTAGACCTACCAGCTCCTGAACTCAGGGCCTGTTCCCCAATACCAGGCTGCTGCTAATTACAAATGAGGAATACTCACTAAAATTCAGGAAAGTAACACAACACAGACATTTCAAGAGACTAGGGGGAAAAAAAAGAAATTCCCTTCTCATGCCCAACTCCAGATTTTTAAAAAATGCATGGAAGATCCAGCAGTTGTCAAAGGGAGCTTGAATATACACATAGTCCTTAAATTCCAAACATCTCTGTGTTCCTAAATTTTGATTCTGAGTAGTGTTGCCAAATAAAACATGCAGGATGCACAGTCAAATTTGAATTTTAGATAAATCATTTTTCAGTCTATCTCAAATATTGCATAGGAGGGACATACTTATGTTAAAAAATGTATTTGCTGTCTAGTTAAGATTCAAAGTTAATTATGTGCTCTGTGTTTTTATTTACTTCTGTATTTCAAAATTGTTTGCACTGCTTTTCCAACCATTAACCATGAGGTCCTGGAGGAAACCCTCACCTTGGGTGTCGTGAAATCCTCAATCATCTCAATTTCTGCTTTTGTCAATGACTAGTTCTGAGACTTCAAGCCACCTACAGTTCCTTCACTTGGAAGAAATAAGAGGTCAGTAAATACAGACAGGGCTTCCCAGGTGGCTCAGGGGTAGAAAATCTGTCTGCCAATGCAGGAGATGCAGGTTCAAACCCTGGGTTGGGAACCTCCCTTGAAGAAGGAAGTGGCAACCCACTCCAGTATTCTTGCCTGGAGAATTCCATGGACAGAGGAACCCGGTGGGCTACAGTCCACGGGGTCACAAGAGTAGGACACGACTTAGCAACTAAACAACTACAAACAGAGACAGCACAGGCCTGAGTGAGTAAACGCTGCTTGTGCGAACATGGACCTCTGTCAGCAAAGGCAACGCCACTCCGTCATACACCCTACACGCTGGGCTGTGCCTAGTCACTGTCATGTCCGACTCTCGTGATCCCATGGACTGTAGCCCACCAGGCTCCTCTGTCCATGGGATTCTCCAGGCAAGAATACTGGAGTGGGTAGCCTCTCCCTTCTCCAGGGGATCTTCCCAACCCAGGGATCGAACCCCGGTCTCCCACATTGCAGGTGGATTCTTCACCAGCTGAGCCATCCGGGAAGCCCAAGAATACTGGAGTGGGCAGTCTATCCCTTCTCCAGCGGATCTTCCTGACCCAGAAACCAAACCGGGGTCTCCTGCAGGTGGATTCTTTACCAGCTAAGCTACCAAGGAAGCCCCACACACATACACATATTTCAAAGCACAATTTGGTTTTTAGACAAGGCCACACAAGCCAATTTAAATACCCTACTGTTGAAATCAACACAATATTGTACATCAACTAAACTGCAATAAATTTCTGTAATTAAAAAAATAAATACTGCACAGTCCATGAGAAATTCCCAAACTTTAGCGAGTTCCCATTAAATATACCAACTGCCCCTCTCCCATGTCTAATACAAACATTTGACCTGTCTATGGTGGTCCTGCCAACTAGATAATACTGTACCAGCGTTCCACTGTCATTCTCGTCCATAAAGCAACACTAGAGCATTTCCACAAGTGCTTTCTTTGCTCAAATTTAAATGCTTTATTGCTTAAAAAAAATAGTTGAATGTACTATTTCACACAAAAAAAGTCAAAGTTAAAAGGATGACCCTAAGGTTAGAAAGCGTTGGTTTCATAAGGATTCCCGCATCCCTGCCCGTCCATACTCGTGCTCAATGATATCTGACTCTTTGCGACCCTTAGGATTGTAGCCCACCAGGCTCCTGTCTGTGGGATTTTTCCAGGCAAGAATATTGGAGTGGAATGCCATTTCCTCCTCCAGGGGATCTTCCCAGCCCAGGAATCAAACCTGCATCTCCTGTACTGCAGGTGGATTCTTTACCACTGAACCATCAGCGAAGTGCTCAGCTTTATAAGGTTTCCAATGTCCCTGTGGAACTCATTAAACCAAACTCCACGCTGCCAGCTCCCAAGGTTGTATTCTCCAGGCAAAATTCCTGAATTTATCAGAGCTTGACCTCTGGCCACTCCTAGATGAAAGTGAACACGACCCAAGCTAAATTCCTAATCTTCCAGCCTGCTCCTCTGCCTCTGACATCCTCATATTCCATCCCTTATGTCAGAAACCTGAGAATCAACTGCTCCTTCCTTTCCACAAGATCCTGGAATCTGATCTGTCACCCAGGCGGAGACTCCACAACCAAACCGCAGCTTCCGTCCCCTGCTTCACACCTCCACCGTCGTCCCGGTCCCAGCCCCCCACCTCTCATCTCTCTCTCTCTCAGACCCTGGCAGCTGCCTCCTAACTGGTCTCCTTGCCTCTGCTCTTGGCTCCCTATGCCCGCCCATTCTCTACATCGTAGTCTGAGTTTTCAACTGCAACTCAAAGTCAAATCATGTCACTCCACTGCTTACAAATACATCGATGTCTTCCCACCAGTTTGGTCCCTGCCCACCTCACCTCATGCTTCTCGGTCCCAACCATCCCACCCCTCCAGCGAGCCTGGCCTTCCCGCAGGAGGCTCTCACCTCAGGGTCTTTGCACACGCTCTTGCCATGAGCTGGACCAGGAAGAGCCTTACCTGATGCCTTCTCATCCTTCGGGTCTTAACTTAAGAATCATCTCCTTCAAGACATCTTCCTGGGCTAAATCTTTTGTTGTGGTAAAATATATACAACACAAAATTCACCCTTTTAGCCATTTGTAGAAGTATACCTCAGTGATGTTCAGCACATTCGCAATGTTGTTCGACCATCACCGCCACCCACTTGGGGACTTTCTCATCCTCCCAAACTGAAACTCTGTCCTCCCAAACAGTAACTCCCACTCCCCCTCCCTCCACCTCCGGTAACCACAGATCTCCTTTCTGCCTCTGTGAATCTGACTATTCTGTGTACCTCACAGAAGTGGAATCGCACTGTAGGTGTCCTTTTGTGTCTGGCTTCTTTCAGTCAGCGTAATTCTTCAAGGTTCATTCATATCAGGGTGTGTTTCAGAACTTCCTTCTCTTTTAAGACTGAACAGTATTCCATCACATGGATGTACCACTGTGTATTTATCCATCCATCCTTCCATGACCATTTGGGTTCCTCTGGGCCATCCTATAGTCAGCCCTCATTATTCTTGGCCATGTCTTATTTTCCCATAGGTGCTTATCACAGATTCCAATACCAGTGCACCTCATATCTCTTTGGATCAATACTGACTCCTACGACCCCTCCTCCAGCGGCACTGTAAGCACCGCAGGGGAAGCTCCCTGTTTTGTTCGTCCAGGCATTAACCCCCAGCACTGCCATGTGGCCTGGAGTGGAGTGGGCGTTTAATAAGTAAATGTTGACTTTTTTAAATAAAAGAAAATGATAAGGCCACTCAAAAGCCACCAGTTTTTAGACGCAGTCACAAATTCCATGTACTTTGTAGTTAGCTATGAAACAACAAATTAATGCACACACACACGTATACACACACATACACCTTCACAGAGAAATATTTAGCTCTCTGGGCACAAACAATTCCTTTTCTTACAATGTTAATCGATCTATTTGTGACTAACACATATTTCCATTCCCTGTGACCCTTTCAAGAATGCGTCACATGCAAAAGTAACTTGTGTACTCAGCAATTAAGGACTTAAACGTGGCTAAATGCTACAACGTGGATGATTACGCTAAACAAAACATCATAAAAATATTATGTTAAGTGAAATAAGTCAGCTCACAAAAGAACATGTGTTGTATGCTTCCATTTAGAGAAAAGGTCCAGATTGGCAAATACATAGATTCAGAAAGCAGAGGTTGCCAGGAGCTAAGGGGAGCAGGAATACAAGTGACAGCTAAAGGGGACCAGACTCCTTTTTTGAGGTTATAAAAAGCTTCCAGAATAGACTGTGATGGGACTTCCCTGGTGGTCTAGTGGCTAACACTCCGTGCTCCCAACACAGGGGGCCCAGGTTTGATCCCTGGTCAAGGAACTAGAGCCCAAACACCACGATTGAGAGTCTGCAAACTGCGATGAAGATCAAAGACCCTGAGTGCCACACCTAAGTCCAGTGGGGCCAAAAAAGTATTCAGATATTTAAAAAAAAAAAAAAGACTGTGGTGATGGTGGTACAACTCTGTAAATAGACTAAGAACCATAGAATTGTATACTGTAAAAGGATGAATTGTACAGTACAGGAATTATATCTCAATAAAACTGCTTGAAAAAAAACAACCCACGTGTGTGGAGATGGGGGTGGCCAGCCTGTGTTTGTGGGCACGAAGATGCTTGCCTTCCCCACTAGACGATGCGTGGTAAGGCTGGGAGCAGTGGGAGCAGGGAGCAGGGCCTTACCAGGAACCTCACCTGCTTTCTCTTGCAGGAGAGGTCTCCGTGCCCTGCGCGCCCCGTGGAATACAGACCATCTTCCTTCCCAGATGGAGCTAGCGGTAAAAACTCTGCTCAGTCCCTGGGTCAGGAAGATCCCCTGGAGGAGGGCATGGCAACCCACTCCAGTATTCTTGCCTGGAGGATCCCATGGACAGAGGAGCCTGGTGGGCTACAGTCCACGGGGTCGCAGAGCCAGACATGACTGAGCACCTAACACGGTCACTTTCCTTCCAATACAAGCAGAGGCCTCTGCTGCCTGGAAATCATCTTTTCCAGCACCTCCCCCCTCCCCAGCAAAGAAGAAAGACATGCTCTGATGATAAAGTTCTCTGCTGAAGTTCTGTGAATGAAAATCTTATACAAACGTGTCTTCGGAAGAGCCTCTTTATAACCTATCACGAGTGATCTGAACATAGCCCGTTGAATTCACCCCATTTTGAAAATTCAGATTTCCGTTTGCGACCCAGACTCTGCCAAGAAAGTTACCTCTGGCTCCTCTTTCTCTTACATCCCAAGTTCAATCCATCCAGAAATCCTGTTGCCTCTACCTTTAAAAAATATCCACAGCCTTCGCTCTCTCGCAGACGTCTCACTTCGGCCCCAGACTCCAACATAGTTCACCTGGTTCTGCTTCCTACACCCTCCCGATCTAAGAGCCCTCCCCTGGCGTGGGCTCCACACAGCAACCAGAGCGACTGAACCACGAGTCAGAGGACAGACCATGACCCTCACTGGGCAACGTCCTCCGCCGACTCCCTCCACTGCCCCCAACCAGCTTGCACAACGTCAGGGCCAAAATCCTCACACCCGTAGGAAGCCGTAGGAAGCCCGGTGTGGAGGGGCTCCACGCCCCCTTGCTCTGTCCTCCCGGCCCTGCCCCTCCACACCCCCAGGTCTGAGGATCAGTCAATGGCCTGCTTGCCTGCATCACCCCAGCCAGGCACCGAGTCAGCTGTGCCCAGGACACTCTCCCCACCCCTGCTCTGCCAAGATCTTCCTAGCTCACTCCTCCCTGCTGCGTCTTCACCCAGATGCCACCCTCTCCACGTCCAACTGCATCCTGCTCCCTCGCCCAGCCCACCCCCGACCAGATTCTTCTGCCCCGCTCAGCTCCTCTTTCCCTCCCCTGCAGCACCGATCTTCACACACACCATGTAATTTACCTGTGCGCTGGGCTTAGTCGCTCAGTCGTGTCCGACTCTTTGCGACCCCTTGGAACATAGCCCGCCAGGCTCCTCTGTCCATGGGATTCTGCAGATAGGAATATTGGAACGGGTGGCCATTTCCTCCTCCAGGGGATCTTCCCAACCCAGGGATGAAACGCAGGTCTCCTGCGCTGCAGGCGGATTCTTTCCTGTCTGACCAGCAGGGAAGCCTGTAACTTATCTATTCACTATCTTTATTATCCACTGTCCTCATCTTGCTAGAATGGGAGCTCCTTAAGGGCAGGCTCTGCACGTCCTTGATTAATTGACCGACGCTGAGTGCCTGGCACGAAGGATGTGGTTTCTAAGTAGCTGTTGGCAGCCGTCTCAGACTTTGTAAGGCTGAGGAGGAGTGTCCACGCTGCGGAATGACCGAGGAGACAGGAAATTCCCTAAGAGAAGCCACAAGTTGTCTTCTCTGGCCATTCAAGAAGCTTGTTCAGTCATGTCCGCCTCTGGCAAGCCCATGGACTGTAGCCTGCCAGGCTCCTCTGTCCACGGGATTTCTCAGGCAAGAATACTGGAGTGGGTTGTCATCTCCTTTCCCACGGGATCTTTCCAGCGCGGGGGTCCGAACCCTTGTCTCCTGCATTGGCAGGCTGGTTCTTTACCACTGAGCCACCAGCTAGAACTCAGGAAATGAGACCAGTAGCAACTAAGAGTACAGGGCCCGAGCAAACTTTCTTCAGCTTTTTTTTTTTTTTCAAGTGTTGCTCTGAATGATCTCAAGAATCCAGGTCACACTGGATGCTACTTATGTGACCTTTGAGGATTTTCACCATATTTCTCTATGCAAGGGGGGAAGGCTAAGACTGATTTTAAAATAATATTCTAAATCTCAACCAAGTTGAGCTAAATAAAGTAGCAAAACCCCAAGAAAGTAACATCCTTTCTGTGGTTGGGACTGGCACAGGATAGGAAAATCGAATGATATCCAAGGATAGTGACATTGGGGTCAGTGTGAAATGTGTGTATGTTTTACTTAAAAAAAAAAAGGCATTGCTTTTAAAATATGCAAATCCTTATCTTGGCTAATTTTCAAGACACTCTATGAGCAAAATGCCACGTAAGAGTCTATTGTTCCGATTAAGATGTTTATAGCCTACTACTACCACTACGAAATCACTTCAGTCGTGTCCAACTCTGTGCGACCGCATAGATGTCAGCCCACCAGGCTCCCCCGCCCCTGGGATTCTCCAGGCAAGAACACTGGACTGGGTTGCCATTTCCTTCTCCAGTGCATGGAAGTGAAAAGTGAAAGTGAAGTCGCTCAGCCATGTCCGACTCTTAGCGACCCCATGGACCGCAGCCTACCAGGCTCCTCCGTCCATGGGGTTTTCCAGGCGAGAATACTGGAGTGGGGTGCCAAGCCTGATAGACATCTAATCATGATCAAAAGGGTTCTGGTTTTGATCCTGCTCCATGAGTAAGCAGATTAGTACACGGACGCAACATCTGACAGTTCTGCCACCCTGTGAGTGATCTCTTGCCTTGAAACCTATTTTGAAAACCATGGGTTCTACCCTAAGGTAGAAAACAATCTGATTTTTAAGTATCCCATTTTCAAACATTACATGTAAGCTTTTCTCTCATTCTAACCCTCCCTCCATCCACCCCCTCAAAAAAAAATTTTTTTTTTTCTTTAATTCAAGTCAATTCTGGAGGAAAGTTAAAGATTTTTACCTCTACCAGGAAATAGCCTCCCTGGAGGGCAGTGTGGCCTGCAGAAATCTTCAGATGGTGGAGCCAGGCCTCCTGAGCTTTTATGCCCACGCTGGTACAGAGCACAGTGTCACGTACACCGCAGGTCGGTGGGTGATGAAATTCTAAAGGAATTTCAGCTTTGTGAGAGCAGCTGCAGGTGAAAAGGAGAAATGTGGCTGCCCTCCACGTGTCTTTCACGTAACCAGCCTCCTCGCAGTTTCCCACATCCTTATCTCCAAGATGCTTTGGAGGAAAATGTGATACTAAATTCTCCATGTCCCAGGTCATCTTAGCCAGGTTCTACGATCTATGAATGACATATCTCACAAAACTGAATCACATCTCAACAGCTCCCAGGAAGAAACAGATTTCCACATGCCCATGTTCACAACAGCCAAAGGTGGACACAACCCAAATGCCCCTCATCAGACAAATGGATAAACAAAATGTGGCATACACACACCGGGGAATATTATTCAGCCTTGAAAAGGAAGCGAAAGGAAATTCTGGCTCATGCTGTGACGTGGACGAACCTTGAGGACATTGTGCTGAGTGGAACCAGCGTCATAAAAGGACTTGCGCTGTGTGACGTAGCTGAGGGGCCTCAGGACAGCCAACTTCACGGAGACAGTGCAGGACAGAGGTTATTAGGGGACACGGTGAGGGCAAAGCGGGGAGCGACTGCTTAATGGGTACAGAGTTTCCAGATGGGATGCTGAAAAACTTCTGGATGTGGACAGTGCTGAGAGCCGCAAGATACTGTGAATATGCTTAATGCCACTGAATTCACACTTTAAAATGGCTAAAATGACAAATTGTATAAATATTTTACCGTGATTAAAACAAAACTCCCATGAAATAAACTACTGCACTGGGATGACATCATGAGGAACCTCCTCTCCTCCCGTGTTGTTCTGGTACCAAAAACAAAGGGTAGATTTTCACTTCATTCTCACCACCTCAGCAGCTGATGAGCCCACACACACTTATATTTCACTGTTTTATCAAGAGTTCTGAGGCTTATAGAGCATCTGCCGGTACCTGGCATAGGGGCCCACACGTGTGATTTCCACCATGGTGACTGGGCTGATCTGTTCCAGGGTGAAATATACACACCCAACCCACCTCCCTACATGAGTGTGTTTCAACCACCCACGCTCAATGGTTATCTGTTTTCTTAGAGAGAATATTAAATGTTTCTTCTGGATCCACAGATCCTATACCAATCTCAGAGAGTGATCTCAGTTTCCTGCATCACAAGAAGACAGGGTAAAGGTTTGCACACGAATCACAGCACCCCATGGGTTTCCCTGGTGGCTCAGATGGTAAAGAGTCCACCTGCTATGCAGGAGACCGGGGTTCGATCCCTGGGTCAGGAAGGTCCCCTGGGGGAGGGCATGGCAACCCAATCCAGTATTCATGTCTGGAGAATCCCATGGACAGAGGAGCCTGGTGGCCTACAGTCCATGGGGTCGCAAAGAGTCGGACACGACCGAGCGACTAACAGTTTCATATCACACCATAAAATAAGTCATGCACTCAAGCCACGGGACTCTCCCCAAACAGCAGGAACCGGCAATCGGGGACTGTGAGCCAATCACGCTCAGTGCCCGAGTTGTTCCGATGAGGATATTCCAACTGTGCCCCATCTGAGTAAAGGTTAGAAAACTCGTTTCCAGTGCTTCCTTGCTGTAAATCAAACAAACTTCAACTCTGGTGAACAAAAGCCACTCAGCAGAGAGACAAAGCCATAAATGACAGCCCTGTAAATAAAGACCATAGCTGCGAGCCAAAGGTCAGGCCACGCATGTACTCGATGAGAAGCACCAGGCTTCTCAGTCACACTAGGAAAGGTGGTCCTCACTACCGAGGGGTGGTCCTGGATCAAGGGTGACCTCTGATACTCGGGGCTGCCAGCCCCAGGAATCTTCTCCCCAGACTGAGAGCCAGCTTCCTACCGAGAGTCCGCCACAGCCTCCAGGCCCAGCTCTCCCTTATAAAGTGTAAATTCACTGGGCTTGACGACTGATAATGAACACAGAGCTTCAGAGCTGGGAGAGGCCCAGGCCACCCTCCATGGTCTAAGGCAACCACCTCTGCGTGTACAGAGGGGCAAAGTCCGGAGCAGGAAGAGAGAAAACATCCGATCTACTGTCTTACCAAAGAGAAAAAGACAAAAACACAACTCAGGCCCTCTTGGAACCTCGCAGGCTTCCACATCGCTGGGCCAGTGCCGGGAGAGTAGGCTCCAGCCACTTTTTAAATGAATGGATGGGATGGACGGGCGGGTGGTGGATAGATAGGTAAATGGGATTGCACCAGTCGTCTCTGTCACTAGTGATGCTCATCAGGTGCCACAACTCAGAAACCAACAGAAGCACTGACCCTTTAAAAAGAACCCAAGTTTGGAACAGAGAAGAGTTTTTGGGTTTTGTTTTTTGTTGAAGCGAGAATACAGGGCTTTCTCCGTAATCCAGCACTTAGGACCCCACGTTCCAATGCAGGGGGTGCGGGTTTGATCCCCAGACAGGGAACTAAAGTCCCACATGTCATGGGGTTTGGCCAAAAATGTAAAATAAAGAACAAGAGTACAGAGGTGAGGGAGATGAAACAGTCAGGACGGGGGTGAAGGAGACCAGCTGTGTCCCAAGGGCTGCCGTCCGCTCTGCAGGAGAGCACACCCAGGTGGGGGCGGCCACCCCTCCCGGCTGTGACAGGGTATGCATACCCCAGGTCACCCTGCTCCCTGGTTCTTAGACACCTGGGCTCCAGAACCCAAGCCCTAAATCTGGAAGTTCAGAAGCTCACCCCTGCTCTAGAGGACTTTCTCCTGCCACTGCCTGGCGCAAATACACACCTTTGTTTGCTAAGCGAACACCAACATACGGAGTGATGCCCATCTCCCGAACCAGGAGAAGGCAAAGGTGGCCTGAGCCATGAGTATTTACTGACCAGTATCAACAACACACCAGGCTTCCCTGGTGGCTCAGACGGTAAAGAATCCACCTGCAATGCGGGAGACCTGGGTTGGGAAGATCCCCTGGAGGAGGGCATGGCAACCCACTCCAGTATTCTTGGCTGGAGAGTCCCATGGACAGAGGGGCCTGGCGGGGCTACAGGCCACGGGGTCGCAGAGTCGGACACGACCGAGTGACTGAGCAGCCATCAACAGCACAACGGCAGTGGCACTGACTGCGTCTGACCGAAGCCGGTGCCAAGTAAGCCCTTTTAAATTCTCTCAACTGGGACTTATCACGTGACACTCTGAGGTAGTACAGTTCCCCTCCCATCTTACAGATGAGTACACTGAGGCTAGAGCAATCGAGTTAAAGACTCGCCGAGGGTTATGCAACTAGGGAGCCTTGAGGCCAGGATTCCAAGCCAGATCAGTCTCCCAGTGCACCTGCACCAGGCTCTAACTGCTGCCTCTGGCCTCAACGTCCACGGAACCATTTAACAAACCTAGTTCCCACTGCGCGTGGCTTTGGTGACAATTTAAAGTGCAATTATCCACGGGGTTGCAAAAGAGTCGGATACGACTAAACAAATTTGTAACAATTAGGAAAAGTATTAATGTATTCCTTACTGATCAGAAGAGAAAAAATCCTTTGTTTTCTAATAAAAATGAAATACCAGACTGTTTTATATATATACTATTATGTGTGTGTATGTGCGCTTTCTAGACTCTTCCTCCATAATGCCAGCTCTTCAGCAACACGGGACCTCCGAAGATCTCATACTGGATATGACTTTTAGCTGGGCACAAGGATGGGGATTTGGGAGGACCGATCTTCTTTTCATGCTATAAAAACGCTCCTGGGAGCAAGTTAGCTTTCACTGCTGCTGTTCAGTCAGTGGTGTCTGGCTCTTTGTGGCCCCGTGGACTGCAGCCCACCAGGCTCCTCTGTCTGTGGGCTTCTCCAGGCAGGAACTGTTGGTCAGTCGCTCAGCGGTGTGCAACCCCACGGGCTGCAGCACGCCAGGCTGGAGTGGGAAATCTTCTCCAGGGGATCTTCCCGACCCAGGGATCGAAACTTGTAACGGCAGGTAGACTCTCTACTGCTGAGCCACCAGGGGCTGAAAACTCTTAAAACTCTTCTGGTAGCAAATTAATTTTTACTTATCTTAGTAGGTAACAAAACAAGACCTACAGGCATGAATACAATTAATCTCATTGAACAATGCCAACAAACAGGCCTGAAAACTCACAAGACAGCTAAAGACACCACCTATACACACAAAAAAACTTCCCAGGAGGCTAACCTAGAGGGAGGTAAAGAAGCAAACTCTACAATTAACTGCCTGAGAAACTTTAAAGGCACCTCTTGAGAGACACAAAACATGAACAGACCCCATAAAACTTGTCCTGGTATCTAAAAAGCAAGTTCCTCTGCATTCATAAGCGAACAGGCATTTTCATTTTTTTTCTTTTACACAATGATTGAAACTAAAGAGCAAAGATAACTAGAAGATTAAAATCTCAGTTGTAAGAATCACCTGGAATCCATGAATCTACTGAACACCAACACTGGATTCAAGCTTTAGTAAGGCAGTAAGATACAAAAAACACACGAAATACCTGGGCATCATACTATTTTTTTTTAATCCATTTAATAAAGAAAACTAAGAAAACAACAAACACCTACTATGTATAAGCAAGGTTTACTTGCTTTCTTAATCCTCCGCAACCCAAGGAGGTTGAAAAACATTTTTTTCATAAGATTTAGGAATTCATTTAAAGTTACACAGTTTCAAAAATAAAGATAAGAATAAATTGTAAACATTAAATACAATTTAAAGTAAAAGAACTGAAATCTGTGGGAATCTAAATCCATACATTTTCCACAATTCCTTGCTTCAGGAAAAAGACAGTGGAAGAGGAAGGAGGTAAGAAGGGAAAAAAGGAAGGAAGCAATGAAGGACAAGCGAACAGATGGGGAAAGAAACATCCCACATCTGGACGTGGTCAGAGCTTAGTGCCAAGACTGGAGAGAAACCCAGGCAAAACAGAACTAGTCCTGATCTTGCTTTATACCTGCAGACTACTTACACTTGCAACTTTTTACCAAACTGTTTTAAAGCCTCAGTTACTACAAAAATAGCAAGAACCCCTCCGAGCTCTACCGCTAACAGGTATCACTACCAAGAGCATTGTTGTTCAGCGGCTCATGGCCTGTCTGACTCTGTGACCCCATGGACTGCAGCCCACCAGGCTCCTCTGTCCATGGGATTTCCCAGGCAAGAATACTGGAATGGGCTGCTATTTCCTTTTCCAGGGGATCTTCCCACCCCCCAGGAAATCAAATCTCCCTCATTGCAGGTGGATTCTTCACCACTGAGCCACACTGATACGCATTTTCCTTAAAATGAAAAAACAGAAGGAAAACTTCAAAGTGGCCAAGGCTGCTTTCACACATGATGTTCCTGTTCACTAGTATTAAGCTGTCTGAGTCTTGTTTGGCCCCCTATAACAGACCAAAGAATCCCTAAAAATTATCCAAGCACAGTCACCAAAAAATGGCAAGTGAACAAAGGTTAAGATTTCTTACCTAAAATTAGAACAAGGAGGCCTCCACTACCTAATGAATAACATTAAGAGGATTTAGAGGAGTAATTGCAGGCAGGCAGACGTCTCCCCCAGAAAGTAATCAGCACCAGCTAATAACCATTCATCAACCTTTGCACAGTACATGAATTTATAACACGTTTTAATAAAGCCTTCAACAATAGGCCCGGAATTAATGAATGGCATTCTAAGGTCTAACACAAAAGTACTCCCCAGACATGAAAATGAGAACTTCTACTTCATACTTTGTGCTGTTTTCTCTTTTTATCTGCCTCGGGTTTACCATCACTGGAGGCTTGATCACGCATCCTTTTAAGTTCGTTTCTAAAAGCGGATAACCGTCCTCAGTAACCCACAGTGCGCCGGGCGGTCTTCCAGTGCGTCGCCTGTTGTCTCATTTCATTCTCGAGGAATGGGAGCAAGAGACTTGCAGACCATGCGACCAGGAAGATGGGAAAAATCTTTTCTTAGGCCCAGAGGGCGGGCAGTTTCCGGGAGGGGAAACTGGCGGCGTCCGGAGCTACCCAAGAAGGACTCGGAGAGCGCCGGGGGCCGCGGGGGCAGGCCGAGGGAGCCGGGTGGGGTCGAGCCGGGCTAGCCAAGCGGAAACCGAGCTCAGGTTCCCCTTGCCCGCGCCTGTCAACCCGCCTCCTGCGTTCGGCATCCCCCGGGCACCTCGTCCTCCCCCCAGCTGTCACCGATCAGCGTCCCAAGCCTCCCCACCCGACTCCGGCGGGGCCCAGGTGCGCACACTCCCTCGGAGAAGCTGAGGGGACGACGACAACTCTTCCCCAACGTGGGGAGGGGTGGGCAAGGGGGCGGGTAAAACTCTCGCCCTTCTCTGCAACACCCCTTCCCCGCAAGTGCCACCCCGCAGCCAGACAGCGAGGTGACAGCGCCGGGCACCAGGCTGGAGAGGGAAGGAGCTGGGCTGTTGGCGGTGCCATGGGAGCTGGCGGACAAGCCCCTACAGTCCCCGGCGGAAAACAGGGTCCCTCCTCCCCATCACCTCCCAAACCGCACGAAGGCTCTCGGAAGCTGTCTGGAGGGCGCCGGTCCCGCAGTAGGCGCAGCGGCGGCGAGCTCACTCCCCATCCCTCCTCGAAGGCGCGGCCGGTATAATCAACCCTGGAGGTCTTTTCCGGACGCGTGGGTATCGGCTGCCAATGGGGCCCCCAGCAGAACCCTGTCAACGGGGGCTACCCGAGGGGCGACAGACGTCGCAGAGAAGCCAGCGGCGCCCCTCAAGGAGTCACAAGCCCGGCCAGGTTGGACCTTCGGCGCTTAAGCCGGGACCTGAGCGCAGCAAACGAGCGCAGAACCCGGACGCCTGGCGCACCGGTGAAGAGCCCAGGGCCGCCGCGGTGCCGCCTGCCCCGCCAGCTGCGTCTTCCCATCCCCGAGGCCGCGAAGGCTCCCAGCACCTCCGCCCAGGGCCCACCCGTGTGGGCTCCGGAGCCCGCCGGCGCCGACAGCTGCTGCCCCCGCGTCCCGGCTCCCCGGGGTTCGTCGACCCCCGGGACGGCAGGGGACCTGCGGGGCACATCGGGGGTCCGGCCGCCGCGCCCCTCCTCACCTGGCGCTCGCTGGGCCCCAGCTGGGGCATCCGCCGGGTGCGCGCCTCGCCGCGCGCTAGGTGCGCACCTGCTCGCCGCCGCCCGCCGGCCGCAGCGCTGGCCGCCGCGCTAGCGCTTCATGGCGCACGGGGCTGGCCGCGGCCCCGGGAAGCGTGTCCAGTTGGCGGCGGCTCCTCGGGCTCTCGCAGCTCTCCAATGGCTCCCCGCCTTCCCCCGCCCCGCGTCCGCGCCCCCCTCCTCTGCGGCCGCCCTTTTCCCTCCGCTCTGCTGGACCGGCCAAACTGGTTTCTCCGCTCCGGGGTGGTGCCTCTGGTCTCCTTTTAGCAGCCGCAGCTGGGGTCGGGGCGGGCCCGGCCGTCGGCCCTCCCTCGGTCCCTCCCGGGGGCGGAGAGGAGCCGGACGGCGAGCCCCGAGACGGGTCGATGCGGCGCGGGTCCAGCCCCCCGCCCTGCGCGCTCCGGCGGCAGGTGGGCACCCTGGCCGCGGCCCGAGCGCGTCCCCCGCCTCGCCCGGGCCGCTCTTTGCCTCCCAGGACGCCCCCGCCTCCCTGGGGACGCGCTTGCCACCCCGCCCAGTCCGCCCCGCGTCACTTTCCCGCTGCCCTCGGCCAGCCCGGCCGCCGCCTGGGGTCGGTGACCGCGCCAGCCCGGAAAGCTGGCGAGGCCGCAGCTCGACCCGGACCTGAGCTCCCTTGGTAAGGGGAGCTGTACCCTCTCGATGCCAAGTCACGTTCCAGGACCGGTGACCGAATTCGCGTCGCGCCTCGCCGCGCAGAGGGTCGGGAAAGACACGGCGCCAAAAGACTTGACTGGTTTGGAGTCGAAACAGCCGGAGTGCAGCGTGCAAAAGGTTTGGTGTCAACTGGAACTTTAGGACTCACGTGCGTGATTGCTGGCTGGTGTCTGGGCGCTTATATCACCCCTCCCTTACATCAGAAACTCAGTCCCGCAGAATGTTAACTGCTCATCTGCTGGGATAAACAGGGAGGAAATTCAAAGCTGAATCAAAGAGTTTGCTGAAAGTGTAGTAGAGGAGATATATAGGACTCAGACCCCAGTAACTAGTTATCTGCAGATCAGAGAGGCCAAGAGTTCAGACTCCCAACAGGGAGCTTAAGGAAGACGTCACTGAAGTGGCAGGCTTGAGTGGGGACTCAAAGATCCTCACATTCAGGAATCAGGGCTGCCTGGGGAGGGTGTTCAACTTGATCTTCAGCAGATGGAAGACTTTACTGATCTTGTTAAACACTAGACTGGCTTTGGTTTCTTTTTCATTAACTACATTTGACCTTTGACTCAGTGGTGCTGGTCAGTCATCTAATCTCTCGGGCTCTGAGTTTTCTCATCCCCTGAATGAGTCTGCACCACATGATCTCAAATGGTTCCTTTCAGTGCTTATTTTCTGACCCTAGCAATAGAGTAAAGGTCCAGAAGCCAGAAGATACAGCGACTGTTTAGTGACAACGAGGTAGACCAGACTGGCAGTGCAGTGGTAAAAAGAACACTAGGGAGGGGGTTGGAGCCTGGAAGCAGGCCAAGGTTGAATGTAGGCAAAAGAATTGGGTACATACAAAAGGCCCAGCTGGATGAGTCACAAGCTGGAATCAAGATTGCCAGGAAAAATATCAACAACCTCAATTATGCAGATAATACCACTCTAATGGCAGAAAGCAAAGAGGAACTAAAGAGCTTCTTGATGAAGGTAAAAGACGACAGTGAAAAAGCTGGCTTAAAACTCAAGTTTCAGAAAACTAAGATCATGGCATCCAGTCCCATCACTTCATGGCAAATAGATGGGAGACAATGGAAACAGTGACAAACTTTATTTTCTTGGGCTCCAAAATCACTGCAGATGGTGACTGCAGCCATGAAATTAAAAGACACCTGCTCCTTGGAAGAGAAGCTATGACAATCCTAGACAGCATATTAAAAAGCAGAAACATCACTTTGCCGATAAAAGTCCATATAGTCAAAGCTACGGTTTTTCCAGTAGTCCTGTATGGATGTAAGAGTTGAACCATAAAAAAGCCTGAGCACCGAAGAATTGATGCCTTTGAACTGTGGTGCTGGAGAAGACTCTTGAGAGGCCCTTGGCCAGCAAGGAGATCAAACCAGTCAATCCTAAAGGAAATCAACCCTGAATATTCATTGGAAGGACTGATGCTGAAGCTCCAATACTTTGGCAACCTGATGTGAAGAGCAGAGTCATTGAAAAAGACCCTGATGCTGGCAAAGATTGAAGGCAAAAGGAGAAGGAAGCGGCAGAGGATGAGATGGTTGGATGGCATCATCGACTCAATGGACATGAGTTTGAGCAAACTCCGGGAGATGGTGAAGGACAGGGAAGCCTGGTGTCCATGGGGTCACAAAGAGTTGGACACAACTTAGGGGCTGAACAGCAGCAGAGAGTTGGGGGCTTGCTTTTGGCAGCACCCACAAGTGATTCAAAGTTTATGGCCACTGCAGTGACACAATCAGGTTGCGTTTTATGGGAAGTAATGGGGATAGTTTGCAAAAATAAGACTGAGGATTAGGGTGCAACTTGGTACCTCATGTCATAGAGTGGGCCTGAAGGAGCTGCCAGTGGGGGTGAAAAGGAGGAGGAGCTTCCAGGGACAGGAGGGAGGAGAAACGGCCAGGGTGTGTAGTGGCTAGAACCTGCGACCGACTGGCAGATCGAAGCACGGAAGATGAGCCAAGTTCTCCAGACTGGGTGATGATGTTAGTAAGAACAAGAGAGCTGGAGGAGAGAGAGTCTGCTGAGAAAGGCAAATGCCAGTAAACCGAGGAATCAAGAGATGACTCCAGACTAACAGAAAGATCCCTTCCTCTTTGCAGACATCCCAGCAAGAGCTCAATCTGTCCAGGAAAGCATTGCATAGGAGAGAAACTATTCTAAGACACATCGACTCCAGTCCCATGCCCAGATCTGATAAACACCATTCCCACGGTTGCGTTTAACTTCCCTGTCCCGGAGCTTCCCAGGTGGCTCAGGAGTAAAGAATCCCCCCCGCAGTGCAGATGATGCAGGTTCGATCCCCGGGTCAGGGAGGTCCCCTGGAGAAGGAAATGGCAACTGACACCAGTATTCTTTCCTGGAAAATCCCATGGACCTGGTGGGGTCCAGTCCCTTGGGTCACAAAGAGTTGGACACGACTGAGCATGCATGCACAGACAACAGGTGACCTATGGACAGAAATTGTCCTCACAGTATCTCTGCCCAGTTCCCTGAGGGATCGAAAAAGAGCTGAACACAACAGCGTCTAAACAAGCAGACCCTGAAGATTCCAAGCTAGGTTGCTTCTCTTAGAGGCCCCAGGGAGGGGGAAGGAGGTGGGGATGGGAAAGTGTGGACAATGCAACACGATTGTTTCAAAGATTTATTCACGTAACAAATGTTTACCGAGCGCCTACTGTGTACAGGCATAGTTCTCGTGGCTTGGGTACATCAATGAACCAACCAGGCAAATTGTGCCATAAAAGGTGACAAGTGCTTTGGAAAAATAGAGCAGGACTGGCTGGGGGGGGGAAGGGGGGGGGCACTGAGGACGCCTTCTAGGGTGCTGTGAAAGTTCTATATCTTGATCAGGTGGTAGTTACACTATTAACTATGTGAGTGTGTGTGTGTGTATACATATGTATATATATATATAGAGAGAGAGATAAGTTTATCGACCTGTGCACTGAAGATTTGTATACTAAAAATGAAATAATAAAAAAGGCCAAAATCAGACACTAAAACTCCTTGGAAAAAACATAAACAGAGCATTCTTTGACATAAATTGTGGCAATATGTTTTTTGGTCTAAGGCAGGAAACGAAAGCAAAAATAAACAAATGGAACCTAATTCAATGTAAAGGCTTTTGCACAGCAAAGGAAACCATTGACAAGATGAAGACAATGTACTGAACGGAAGAAAATGTTTGCAAATGATATAACCAAAGGGGTTAATATATAAAGAGCTCATATAACTCAATATCAATAAAACAAACAACCTGATTAAAAATGGATGGAATAAAAAAGAATAAAAAAAAAAAATGGACAGAATACCTGAAGAGACACTTTTCCAAAGAAGACATACAGATGACCAACAGGCAAATGAAAAGATCTTCGACATTACTAATCATCAGGGAAATGCAAATTAAATGCAAATGAAGTATCACCTCACTCCTGTCAGAATGGCTATCCACAAAAGACCACAGGTAAGAAATGTTGGCAAGGATGTGAAGAAAAGGAAACCCCTGGGTATACTGTTGTAAATTGGTACAGCTCCTATGGAAAACAGTATGGAGATTCCTGAAAAAAAAAAGCTAAAAATAGAATTACCATGTTAGAGCTGCTCAGTCATGTCCGACTCTTTGCGACTCCATGGACTGTAGCCCACCAGGCTCCTCTGTCCACAGGAATCTCCAGGCAAGAATACTGGAGTTGGTAGCTATTCCCTTCTCCAGGAGATCTTCCTGACCCAGGGATTGAACCTGGGTCTCCTGCATTGCAGGCAAAGTCTTTATCATCTGAGTCACCATATGATCCAGCAACTACAGTCCTGGGTATTTATTCATAAAACAACACTAATTTTAAAAAGATACATGCATCCCAATGTTCAAAGCAGCATTATTTATAATAGCCAAGACATGGAAGCACCCTAAGTGTCCATCAACGTATTACTAGATAAAGGAAAAGTGGTATATATGTATATATACAATGGAATACAACTCAGCAATTGAAAAAGCATGAAATCCTACTATTTGCAACAACATGAATAGACCTAGAGGGTATTATGCTAAAATGAAATGTCAGACAAATACCATACATTATCACTTATGTGTGGAATTAAAAAAAACAAAGGAATGAATACAACAAAACAGGAACAGATTCACAGATATAAAAAACAAGCTAGTGGAGAAGGAAGAGGGAAGGGCAAGCTAAGAGAAGGTGATTAATAGGTACAAACTTGTCCATATAAAATATAATACACTACAAGGATATATTGTACAGCACAAGGGATGCAGCCAAACATTTTGTAATAACTTTAAGTGAAGTTTAATCTATAAAAATTTTGAATAACTATGTTGTACACCTGAAATTAATATAGTACTATAAATCAACTATACTTCACTCTCTTTTTTTTTAATTTTTCTCTTTTTTTTTTTTTATTTTTCTCTTTTTTTTTTTTTTTATTTTTCTCTTTTTTTTTTTTTTTATTTTTCTCTTTTTTTAAAAAGAGCATCATGGAGAGGGAAAAAAGAGCAGGGTTAAGGATTAGAAGTGGGGGGATGAGATGGAATTTTAAATAATGCTGTCAGGGTAGACTTCATGAAAACTTACATTTGGCTTGCCGGGAGGTAAAGGAGTTTCATCTTAATTGAGAGAAATTCTTGGAAAACTCTCATCTCACCTGGAACCCACCAGAAGGGACATGGTCAAACCTTGTCCTATTGCATTTCCCCGACGTAAGTCTCCTGCATCTTCCTGGTTGCCATGAATGAGACTCAGTGCATGTCTGTTGATGTTCCTGATACAGGTGGTCATTTACCTGTAAGCTCTGTCTCTTGACCTTTCTGAAAGAACTGCCAAATTTCAGGGTGCTTTGTCAGGGCAATGATCAAAAGTGTCCCATGGATGCAGCAGAGATTGATGTTGAAATGTGTGTTTTATGAGCCCTTTGAGTGATGGCTCTTTGTCCAGGAGGGGGCCCCTGATCCCACCAGCCTCAGCCCACACTTGCTCGGCGTCCCAAGGTGGGACTGAGTAAGTGTTCCGGTTTTGTTTAGAAGCAGCTCCCAATCAGTAACCAACACCTTTGCCTGTGAGCTGCTGGGGGGAATTATTGAACAATCATTTCTAAAAGAGGATGGCAATGCTTTTCAGCTTTCGTAGTTCATAATTCCCTCTGGTTTCTTTCACTTTCTTCTTTTTTCCTTTTCTTGGCAACATTCCTGTGTATTTCCATGATGTAGGTAGGAAGGCTGGGGAGGTTGCCAAAAGAACATTCTCAATTTTACTAAAAGTTCATTTCCTAGAATTTTTTTCTATAAGAGCTCAAGGATAAAAGATATGCTTAGAGAGGTGATACTGCCTGTATTCAGTTCTTTGCTAAGCTCTGTGGTCATTTAAGCTAAAGCATTTAATGCCAATGGAAAGGTGGCATTTCATGCCACTCTAGGTGCTATTGTAACCCGTGCTTGGCAGTTAAGATGAATTCATTGGAAGGAGAGTTCTTCACAGTCAGTCTAGACTAGCTCCAGAATTTTAAACATGAAAAGAAGGTACCTTTTATGGGGAGCCTGTCTTTGCAATAAGTGAAATTAGAAGCTTCAAATAGTCTGTTTTAAACAACAGCTACAGATGATATATTCTGCTGTTCCTGCACAACTAATTTTCCAGATTCCTTCGGACTTGTATGCTTTCCACTCCTTTTACTGGTAAGTGACTATTTTTTTCGTGACAACATTTTTTATTGGGTTTGCAAAAGCATTGTTAAGCGTCAATTAACAATGTATCATCTCAGTTAATTTGTTACTACTAGTGCTTAATCTACAAGAGATTGTAAGGCAGGTATTATTCCTGAGTCCATTATAAAAATTCACTGGTCTTTTTTTCCTCATACTCATGAGTTTGTAAATGTATGGGACTAGGCTACATCCTTTCTTCAGGGAGGAGATTTTAGTAATCTCTTGTTGCTGTTGTTTAGTGTCAGGCTCTTTGTAACCACATGGACTGTAGCCTGCCAGGCTCCTCTGTCTATGAGATTTTCCCCAGCAAGAATAATGGAGTGGGTTGCCTTTTCCCAGGGATCTTCCCAACCCAGGGGTTGAACCTGCATCTCCTGCATTGGCAGGCAGATTCTTTCCACTGAGCCACCAGGGAAAAAATGGAAATATGTTAACTGTTTCCTCTGACAGATTATTTTGTGATGTTACCAGGTCGCAAATGTTGAAGTTAAAGTTCAGAAATAGGGATGTCAGGTACAAACTCAGGGTAGAGTATTAACAGATTAAAAAAATACTATATGTAAAATAGATAAGCAACAAAGATTTACTGTATAGCACAAGGAATTGTACCCATTATTTTATAATAGCTTATAATGGAATATAATCTGCAAAAATACTGAATCTCTATGCTGCACGCCTGAAACTAACACTATATTGTAAATCAACTATGCTTCAATTAAGTAATAAAATAAATGACTTTTTACCTTAAAAAAAAAAAAGGAGTAGACATCAGTGGCCAACCAGCAGCCCCGGCAAGACCTCAGAGGTTCAACGATCTGTGAAGAGTTTCCTCAGCTCAGTATCTGGTCCTGAGTGTTGTGGGCCCAGAAACTTGATTTGGTCAATGCACCCCAACAGCAATCCATATTTAATACATTCTCAAGGGACTGATCTATAAACCCAGATACAGATTTACTCCTTTATAACGGTCAGAAGAGCTTGGGCTATGAAATCAACAGACCTGAGTTCTGATCCAGGCTCACCAGTAACCTATTATCTCCGTGAAAATATAGTCATTATATGATATATCAATATTTAATATATTAATGATAGAACACTAATTAAACTGAATATAGTTAATGTAGAGATTTAATCAGCAATTTTTTAAACTACCTTGGTGTCATTGTTAGTATACATAGCCATGTTTTCATGTAACTGTAAGAAGTTTGAATGTATTATCTTATGCTCTCTTTTCATCACTGACCATTGTGACATGATAACACGGTTACCTTTCCACCTTCGTGTCCCGTCCTTGGAGACCTAAGCTCCACCCGTTCCTAGCTGCTTCTGATTCACTGAATTCTGAATAGCACATGTTCCCTCTGCTTGAAATGTCCTCATCTGCTGGGTCTCCAATTCCAAAGCGACTTCCTCTGGGAAAGCCATGCCCTCGTCTCCCCCCAGAGAGTAGTAGCCAAAGCACTTTGCACCTAAAGTCTAGAGAAACCTTTACCCATTACATTTTATTTGTTCGTCTTTCTCATCCCACACTGCACTGTGAGCCCCTCAAGACCCCTATACTGGATCTTCTTCTTTTGGTGTCTCTTGGTCCAGAATATTCTGCTGGTATGCCAAGTGCCTATTCCTTCTTGTAGAATGAATGAATGGTCTGCAGAGTTCTATTCTCAAGTAGTTGTATAGTATTTTCTTCTGCGGCTTCTCGTCTAAGCATTTGCTATCATTGAATATTTATGCATTTATTAGATCAACTTCCAGAAGTGTCTGATCAGTCACAACCCACCAACTATTCTAAGGACTTCTGAACATCTTCTTTTTCTCTGGTTCCTATTATTCAGTGGGTTGTGATTTGTCCTTTACTTCCTTCTAGAAGCAGTGTGCCTCCTGGACAAGAGAAGTTTTTGTTCTAGTAGTAATAGAACATGAGTGAGTCTTTGATGCTGTTATTGGAACAATAAGAAGAATGGTATTCAAGTGTTCCATTAAGTCATAGCAGCATATGCTTTGTATGAGTAGTGCCTTTTTATTTTCCTAAACTGGCAGCCAACATGAGTGATTATTATTCTTCCAAATTAAAGAAAAGCAGATTAAATGCAAAAAAACCTCAAACAGTGATAAAAAATTTTTTGCTTATCACATTGGCAAAGATTAAAAAAAAAATAGTCTTGTATTGCACTGCATTGGCAGTTTTATAATGAAATGGGCTTTCATACTTAGCTGGTGGGGTGCAGATTATACAACTTCTCTAGACGCGACTTCAGAAACACATATCAACATTTTAAACATACCTTGTACCATAAGAACTCGTATCTAGGAATTTATCTTAGACTTGTATTTGAGCATTTACACAAAGGTAAATGTGCATAGATATTCACTGCAGCAGGCTTATCACTGCAAAAGACAGGAGGTGACCTCAATCCAGTAACAGAGATTACATCCATACAATGTATAATAATCAAGAAGATCTTGTTAGACTGTTAGGAACATCTCCAAGATGTAGTTACATGAAAATGCAAAGTAAAAAAAGAGTATGTCCCTGTAAATAACACCTATGTGTGCTCCTTGATTTCAAACTGTATTACCAAAGCTATAGTAATTAAAACCATAAAATATTGGCATAAAAACAGACACATAGACCAACAAAACAGAATAGAGAGCCCAGAAATAAACCCACACATCTTTGGTCAATTAACTTACCACAAAGGAGCCAAGAATATACAATGAGAGAAGGGACAATCTCTTCCGTAAATGGTACTGGAAAAATTGGACAGCCACGTGCAAGAGAATGAAACAGGCATACTATCTTACACCGTAAACAAAAATTAACTCAGAAGGGCTTAAAGACTCAAATGTAAGACCTGAAACCACAGAACTCTAGACGAAAACATGGGCAGCAAATTGCTTAACATAGGCCTGGGTGATGACTTTTTAATCTGACAACAGAAACAAAAGAAACAAAAGCAAAAGGCAATTAGTGGTACAACATCAAACTAAAAAGAATCTGCACAGCAAAGGAAAACGTCAGCAAAATGAAAAGCTAACCTCCTGGGTGAAAGTGAAAGTGAAAGTTAGGTCTCTCGGTCATGTCCGACTCTGCGACCCCGTGGACTGCAGCCCACCAGGCTCCTCCGTCCATGGGGTTCTCCAGGCAGGAATAGACGATAATTGCAAACCATGTATCTAATAAGGGACTAATATCCAAAATACGTTAAGAACTTACACAATTCAGTAGCAAAACAATCTGATTTTTTTAAATTGGCAGAAGATCTGAATAGACATTTTTCTAAAGAAGACATACAGATGGTGACAGGTATAGAAAAAGATGTTCAACATTATTAATCATCAGGAAAATTCCAGTCAAGACCACAATGAGATACCACTTCACATCCATCAGAATGACTGTGATCAGAAAGATAAGAAACAACAAATTCTGGGTAGAATGTGGAGAACAGGGAAAACTTGTGCATTTTTGGTTGGATCGTATATTGGTGCAACCACTATGGAAAACACTATGGAGGCTTGTCAAAAATTGAAAGTAGAACTATCCTATGATCCAGCTTGTGAGTATTTATCCATGGAAAGCAGAAACACTCATTTGAAAAGATATGCACCCCCGAGTTCATTGTGGCATTATTTACAATAGCTGAGACATGGAAACAGTCTGCACCCATTGACGGATGAATGGATAGAGAAATTCTGAGGTATATATTTATATACATAGCAATATATATTTCAACGATAAAAAGTGAAATCTTGCTATCTGGGAGACTACATAGATAGACCATTATGCTATGTGAAATAAGCTAGACAGAAAAAGACATATACAAAATTGCTTTTTTTTTTGACCATGTCACACAGCTTGCACAGTCTTAGTTCTTTGACCAGGGATCAAACCCAGGCTTCAGCAGTGAAAGTGCCCAGTCCCAACTACCGGACCACCAGGGAATTCCCTAAAAGATTTCTCTTATACGTGGAAACAAAAACAAAAAATAAGCTCATAAGACACATAACGTTGTGTAAGCTTTGGGTGTACAATTTTATGATTTGATGCACGTATATATTGTGAAATGTTTACCACCATAAAGTTAGCTAATCCGTTCTTCCCCTCTTCTTCTTAAAAGTTGGGTACACAAAGCATTGAAACATATTACATACCTTTATTCAAAGACACCACAAATGGGAGTAATACGAAACACATCTTCTTTCTTTCACTGTACAGAGTTTCCAGGGTGTCTTTGCTGTACATTCAACATGTATTTGTTCCATGATACCTCCAATTCATCCTGTAACCAAGTAGGGCCCTATGTGTCCTTGCCAGGTCAGAGTCCTCCCCCACACTCTCTGTTTTAGCATCTCCCTGAAGCATCTGGATAACACTATCAGATGTACATTTCCCGGGATGTTATGTAGAGGCTAAAACCTCCACCAAATGGAAGGCTGTTAACTACTTAATGACCGTGAACTGGTAGCCCCCAGGCCTGCTGAAGCCTAAGGATTGATAATGTTAAACCCTGTGACTCCACCCACCATCAGCCAACCAGAGAATGTGCATGAGCTGGTCACACATGCCACAACCCTTCTCACCCGGCCTTTAAAAATGCTTTCCTGAAACTCATCATGGCGTTTGCGGTGTTTTCAGTACCAGCTGCCTTGGACTCCTTGCTCGGAGCCCTGCGGTAAATGCTGCACTTGCCTTCACCATAATCGGGCATCAGTAGATTGGCCTTATTGCACCCAGGCAAGGGGATTTGTCTTGTTTTTTAGTCACTAAGTCGTGGCTGACTCTTTTGCAACTCCATGGATTATGGTCGGCCAGGCTCCTCTGTCCATGCGGTTCTCCAGGCAAGAATGCTGGAGTGGGCTGCCATTTCCTTCTCCAGGGGATCTTCCTGAGCCAGGGATTGAACCTGCATCTCCTGCACTGCAGGCAGATTCTTTACCCCTGGGTCACCCAGGAAGCCCGATTAGAATAAGACAAATGTTGATGGAGAGTGTGTTTTGGGAGTTTTGTCCCTTTGTTTTTTGTTTTCTTGATTTTATGTGTTTGTTTGTGTTTTCCCCTATGTTACATATTTCCCTTTAGAAGAGAATTTGACCAGAACTATAGAATTTGAATCTGAGATGACAGAAAAATCACCTCTCCTATGTTTCCAGGGCTGACCCTCACCTGCCAGTATAGAGTTCCATAAATTCCTCAAACGAGTTATGCAGTCCCTGGAGGTCAACTTGCAAGAACACACTGACACAGCCTAACACTGGTTATGCCCTGGAAACAAGTGCCTCTTTCCTGGGCTTCTGCCTCTAAATAGTCTTTCCTGGTGGCTCAGACAGTAAAGAATCTGCCTGCATTGCAGGAGACCTGGGTTTGATCCCTGGGTTGGGAAGAGCCCCTGGAGGAGGAAATGGCAACCCCCTGCCATATTCTTGCCTGGAGAATCCCATGAACAGAGGAGCCTGGCGGGCTACAGTCCATGGGGTCACAAAGAGTCGGACACGGCTGAGCAACTAACACTTCCACTTCTCTTTCACTTTCACCAAGACCCAGTATCTTCCATCAGCCACTGCTGTCTGCAGTCCCCTGGAGCTTCCAAGCAAAGAAGACCTGTCCCTGGGTCTGCGGGAGAGAGGGGAGAAACGTCATCACAGAGGCAATGCCTTCCCCGCCTTTCTCTTGTCGCCCTCTCAGCAGGGTCCAGCAGGGTCTCAGTAAGGTCCAGGGTGGACCCTGATATCTCACAGCACTTTTGGAATCCAAGAGCAGTCCACAGACTAGGGATGGAACTAAGCCAGAAAATCCACACTGTTCTTGGGACAGCTCTTTCCTCTAGATTCTCAAGGGTGTGAAGGTGCATAAAGCTCGTTGCTCTAATCTCTCTCTTTTTCGTTAGGTTGAGGACAGTCTCAAGATGTTCCTCACCTCGTCTGAGAATGCACTGAGAATTCTAGCTGACACGCCTTCACCCACCCACTAATGGGAATAAATGTCAGTATTTGAAACACCTACCATGGGACGTCCCTGGTGGTCCAGTGGTTAGGAATCTGCCTTGCGATGCAGGGGACGTGGGTTCGATCCCTGATCAGGGAACCAAGATCCCACATGCGGCTGAGCAACTCAGCCTGAGTGCCACAACTCCCCACGTACTCTGGGGCCCATGTGCCACAAGTAGACAGTCTGCGTGCCATAACAAAACATCTCACACGACACAGTGAAGATCATGCTTGCTGCAGCTGTGACCCAGTGCAGCCAAATAAATAGATAAAACACACCAAAAAAAAAAATGGCTTTTGAAGTTACGCTTCATTTGAAAGTAGTTTTTAAATCCACAGGTTTTAAAATCTAAACAAGTGAGACCTCTGATTGTGGGGCCCCTGATCAAGAGTTACTCAAATTCCATCTTGTGAGTCAAAGGTCACGGTGCTTCCCTGAGTCCCAGCATGCATGTCCAATACAAACATATCCCACCACTCACTCAATTTAATTTCTCAAAAATGTTGACTATGAAACGCTGGCGGGTGACTGTTCCTGCTGCCGTGGCTCGTCCTGAGCAAGGCTGAGTGCACAGCGAATGTCGAACTTTTTTACACGGGTGTTCTGTTTGTTTACATGGGGTTTTGTTGTTGTTGCTGTTAACTGTTGTTGTTAACCGTCACACCTGAAAGCAGGAGTGTCGTGTAAAACAGAGGTGGGAGGAACTGACCTGTTTGAATCCACGGTTGACCAAGAAGCCAGTGGTAGTGAAACTTCAGGGTCCCTCCAAGGCCTTCTGCCTGAGTTTGTATTTTTAGTATTTTTTTTAAGGAGCTCACCCCTCCACCAGTTATATAAACTTCAGGCCCCATAAAACCTGGTTCTACCCCTGGTAGAGACCCTCAGAGCCTCACCCCTTGCCCTCTTCCCTTCAACTCTTCTCCAGCAAGTCCTAACCCACTGTGGAACAAGGTGACCGGCACGTAAGGCGGAACCATCCCTGGACTCGGAGTCAGGAGACAGGGTCTGAGGCCTGTGCCTGCTGCCAGCCGCGTGTGCGCCTCCATCGGGTCGTGGGCCCTCTTTCGGACTTGGTTTCTGTTAAGGCCTGCCCCCAAGGCCGCAGGTGCGAGGCCTTGCACTGAGGCCACAGAAGCGGAGCCCAGAATCAAAGTCACCTCCAAAGCTGACTGAGCCTCTTTGTAACCATTGCCAAAGACCCCCCTGATCCTCACCAGCAGGCTTCCTGACCCAAACTAGGCAAAAATGCCCACCCCAGTAGCCACCCTATAGTGCCCTAACCAATCACGTAATGCCAGCCTTCCAGCAGGAATTTTGTCTTGAGGTTATAAAAATTGGCTGCTGCTGCTGCTAAGTCGCTTCAGTCGTGTCCGACTCTGTGCGACCCCATAGATGGCAGTCCACCAGGCTCCTCTGTCCACGGAATTCTCCAGGCAAGAATACTGGAGTGGGTTGCCATTTCCTTCTCCCCAAAATTGGCTACTAACGCACAAAAAGTGTCAGCTCACCCTGATCTGTCAGGAGGCCAGCCCGCTGCGCTTGCAGTGCCCACGTTACCTCTGCTCTTTGCTCTTAATAAACTCACTCCCTCCTGAAAGGCTCTGTGTCTGGAAATTCTCTTCCAACCCGCGCTCAGACTGCCTCAGCAGTCTCCTCATCTGTAAATTGGGTATATGTGACAAGATGATCCGCGAGGTCCCTTTCAAAACTCAGAGTCTTGGGACTTCCCTGGCGATCCAGTGGTTAGGACTCCACATCTCCACTGCAGGGAGCATGGGTTCAAACCCTAGTCAGGGAACTGAGATCCTAAAGGTCACACACTGTATCCAAAAAAAAAAAGAAACAACAACAAAAAAGCAAAAGCAACTTAAAAAACAAAAAGACAACCCTCAACGTCTTTGATCCAAAATCCACAGGGGCTACTTCTTATATTCCTTCCCAGCAACTCCCATGCCCAGGCTTGTTCTTCCTCCCTGAGGGGCTGGAAAACCTCAGGCCCTGTCTGACGACCCGCCGGCCATAAGAAAGGACTCAGTGATAGTGACGAGATAGGCCCCTCTCCGCCCCGCGATCCACTGCCCCGCTCCCCCTAGATGTCAGCTGGAAGAGAGAAATGATCGCTGCAGTCCTCTGTGTTAGCCCCTTCAATGGCACCTCCATTTTAAACAGAAGTCAGTTTTGTCTCAGCGGAATAACTCCTCGGTGGAGGAATTGTAGGCAGCAGCACAGTCAAGCCTGAGGAGAACTTCTAGGAGCAAGCATTCCTCAGAGGCCCTCACGTCACCTGGGGCCACTGCCCTCTGTTCCAGAAGCAAGGGACCAGCCTGGACCGAGGGCCTCGTCAGCCTGGGCACAAGAGGAGCTTTACCGCGCTGGGAGAGCCAGTCCCACTAGCGGCTGTTTGGGTTAAACACTGGCCTCGTGGACACTCCAGGCACAATTCAGCTCTCACCCTGGAAGGGGAGACTAAACGTCACAACTAAGATCTTCATCTTTTCAGGAAAGACGCCGACAAGCAAAAAGAGAACACAGCCTTGGAGACACAGAAGCCGCCTTAACACACCCAAACAACCCCCCCCAGCTGTCCGCGGAGGAAAAGAGTAGCCCCGGGGAGGGCATAACCAGCCAAGCCAGACAACCAAACAGCCGTTCCAAAAGCCCCGGCGCAGTCACTTTGCCCTTTTAAAGAGGAGCTGAGTAAAAGGCACTTCAATTACTTGCAAATATGTTTT
Organism: Muntiacus reevesi; assembly: GCF_963930625.1. Taxonomy (NCBI): domain Eukaryota; kingdom Metazoa; phylum Chordata; class Mammalia; order Artiodactyla; family Cervidae; genus Muntiacus; species Muntiacus reevesi. The sequence goes on from NC_089252.1 coordinate 54,290,335, forward strand.
CAGCTATTAATAACGCCAAATGATGACATCAATTATGCTTCAATTAAAATAAAATGTGTTCTTGTAAGCAGGGAAAAAACAAAACAAAAATAACGTCAAATGACACTGTGTTGCAGATGGTGGAAGCCTGGAACTCTTGCAGTTTTAAAGAAACCAAAACAGGTTCCTATGTGTTCGTTTTCCTAGGTAAGGTTTTATAGGGACCTACTCAAGAAGATAGCTTCCCCGGTGGCTCATTGGTAAAGATTGGCAATGCAGGTGATGCATGTTCAGTCCCAGGGTCAGGAAGCTCCCCTGGAGAAGGAAATGGCAACCCACTCCAGTATTCTTGCCAGGAAAATCTCATAGACAGAGGAGCCTGGTGGGCTACAGTCCATGGGATTGTCAAGAGTCAGACACGACTGATCCAATGAGCGTGCGCACACACACACACATACACCCACAAGGAGACGTTCATTCAAACCCAAAGTCCCAGAAATCCAGAGGTATAGGATGGGAAAAGAAAGGGGGAAAAAAAAGGGAACCAGCTTGGTTCCTCAGCATTGGTGGATTATTGCTTCTCCACCATAGGGAGAAGGAGGTAGGTCAAGTGTCACAGCTGTTACAACCTGGAGTTGTTTGGGAAGGGAGATTCCCAAAGCATGAGCAATTCAAAAGCGATTGTTGCTTTGGGGAAGCGTGATGTCATCTGCACGTGCTGATTCCTGTTCTCTCTGCTCTGTGAAGGCTCCGGCTCCCCAGCACCTCCCTCAGACCCATCTCTGTTTTGGCCACGGCAGCTGCAAAATCTTTTCTGATCTAAGATGTTATGAGCCGTTTTTGGAAAGGAGGGATTTTGTCTCCCTTGTGAACAGATCCAGGGCTGTGTTTGCTTCGTTCACTCAGTAGAGACTCGTATGCAGAAGCCTGCAGAACTGGGGAGTACAGCTAGTGACCCAGCCCCCAGGCTTGCCCTGACGGATGTGACAAAGTGGGAACTTAGGTAAGGAACCAAGCCACCCTGGCCCAGGAGGGTTAGTGCCTGTAAGAAAGAAAGGCAGTAGGAAGGCGGGAGGGGCCCCTGACTCACACTGAGAAATCACAGAAGGCTTCTTAGAGGAGGTGACCTCCAAATAGAGACCTGGAGGATGAGGAGGAGTTTCTGTCATCCCTGAGGCACTCACTGTTCAGTGGCAGCTGATGTCATGTGATGGTTCTTCATTCCAGATCCACACAGTGAAATAAATAGCAATGAGGTAGCTAAAAAAACAAGTGCCCTCTCTTCCTTCCCTTGAAGTCTGCTGGCAGTACTATCTCATTTTTTCTGAGAGGAGTCAGAAGCCAGGGTCAAGAATGGGGCCAAGGATGCTGGGTTCAAAAATGCCAATGTGGGCACCTGGGAGGTCATGCCCATTGGGTTCTTCTGGCCATGGGTGGAGGTGTTTACGACTGTGGGCTTCTCACCCCTGTAAATACAAAAATGTGTGTGCGTGTGTGTGTGTGTGTGTGTGTGTGTGTGTGTGTGCGCGCGCACTCAGTCACTCAGTCATGTCTGACTGTTTGTGGACTGTAGCCCACCAGTTTTCCTCTGTCCATGGGATTTTCAAGCAATCATACTGGAGTGGGTTGCCATTTCCTTCTCCAGAGGATCTTCCCAACCCAGGGATCAAACCTGGGTCTCCTGCATTGCAAGCAGGTTCTTTACCACTGCACCACCTGGGAAGCCATAAACATAAAATATATAAACTTAAATATAAATATATTGGGGGCTTCCCCTGGTGGCTCAGTGGTAAAGAATCCACCTGCCAATGAAGGAGACCTGGGTTTGATCCTTGATCCAGGAAGATCCCACATACCAAGGAGCAACTAAGCCCGTGTACCACAGCTACTGGGCTTGTGCTCTAGAACGCGGGAGCCGTAACTACTGAGCCCTCACACTGCATCTATGGAAGCCAAGCGCCCTGGAGTCCAGACTCCGCAACAAGAGACGCGACGGCAATGAGAAACCCACCGCACCACAACTAGAGAGTAGCCCCCACTCGTTGCAAGTAGACAAAAACTGGTGCAGCAAAGACCCAGCGCAGCCAAAATACATAAATAAATAAAAATTTAAAACACACATGCATATATAAGTATGTTTTCATAACAGATTTATTGAGATATAATTTTAAAATCATTAAATATAATTTTATATAATTGACTCATTTAAAGTGTACAGCTTGGGACTCCCCTGGCACTCCGGTAGTTAGGAATCTGCCTTGCCTTGCAGGAACAACGCGTTCCAGCCCTGGTCAGGAACCTGAGGCCCCCCGCACGCCACGGAGCATCTAAGCCCGCATGCCACCCCTGCTGAGCCCTCGGCACGCAGCTAGAGAGTCTGTGTGCCTCAACAGAGATCCCACACGCCCCAGCTAAGAGCCAACGCAGCCAAACAAATAAACAATAAAAAAAATAAAGTGTGCAACTTAATGGTTTTTAGCACATTCATAGCGGTGTTCAACCATCTCCACATTCGATTCTGGAGCATTTTCATCACTTCAAAAAGAAGGCCCTGAAGCGTCCCTGGCAGTCCACCAGCTGAGACTCCACGCTCCCAATGCAGGTGAAGTGAGTGAAGGTCGCTCAGTCCTGTCCGACTCTTTGTGACCCCACGGACTACACCGTCCGTGGAATTCTCCAAGCCGTAGCCGTTCCCTTCTCCAGGGGATCTTCCCAACCTAGGGATTGTACCCAGGTCTCACACACTGCAGGCGGATTCTTTACGAGCTGAGCCAGCAGGGAAGCCCCCCATGCAATGCAGGGGCCCCCAGTCAGTCTCTGGATGGGGAAGTAGATCCCACATGCCGAAACCAGGGGTTCAAACCCTGCAGCTAAAGATCCTACATGCATGCCACAGCTAAGACGTGATGCAACCAGATAGACAAATGAATATTAAAAATCAGTAAGCCCCATGCTCTTTAGCTGTCACCCCCTAATTCTCCCATTTCCCTCAGCCCCCGAAGGCACTAATCTACTTTGTCTCTATGGCTTCTGCCTATTCCTCACATTTCGTGTAAGTGGAATCATATACTATGTGGTCTTTGTGACTGGCTCCTCCACTTAGCATAGTGTTTTCAAGGTATGTGTGTGTTAGAGCACGTGCTCTGTTCTTTTTTATGGCCAAGTTACACACACATATCACTTGGCGTGTTTCAGATTGTCATCTGGGCTAGCCGTCAGTCCTATGTGTTAAAAAGGCCACCAGTTGATGGATTTGTTCTGTAAACACACAGAAAACGTGATGCCTAAGATTGTACATCCCCCCTCCAAACTTTCCATTTCATCTCCATGTTTCCATCTCCATCACCACCATCCCAGTCCACCATCATCTGTTTCCTGGACCAGGAAGGGAGCTTTCTAAAAACGAAATGGTAGCCTTCAGCAGTGACCTGCCCACACGCATGACTTCCTTTGGCCTCAGAATAAAGGCAAACTCCTGGGTGTGGTCACAGCCCTCCCCCCCAGCGCCTCCCCCACGCCTGTCCCAGGGTGTCCCTGGCTTCTGGCTGTCCTGGGTTCTCTCAAGTCCTCTCACTCGCTGCGGTCCGCCCTTCTCCCCCATCTGGAAGCCTCTGCCTGGAACAGTGTTCCATCTCTTCCTCTGGGCAACGTCTATGGATTCTTCAGACCCCAGGCCAGTCGTCCCTTCCAAGACAAGTCCTTCCAGAGAGTCCCATCCACACCTCTCACCACCTGCATAGCATTCTGTGCCTTTCCTTGTTACAGAGCTTGACCAAAATGAACTGGACATCTGAGACTGTTTGATTAAGATCTGCCACCCTGCTAGATGGTAAGCTCTTAAAGGGTAGGTGGTTATCTAGTTTTGCCACCTCTGGATCCTTTTTTTTTTAATTTATTGCTTATTTATTATTTTTTTTTATTGCTTATTCAATATTGGCTGCACTGGCTGTTCACTGCGGTGTGGGCTTTCTCTAGTTGCGGAGAGGAGCGACTACTCTGGTTGGGGTGTGTGGGCTTCTCATTGTGGTGACTTCTCTTATTGTGGAGCACAGGCTTTAGGCACACAAGCTCAGGAGTGTGGTCCAGGAGCTTAACTGCCTTGCGGCATGTGGGATCTTCCTGGACCAGGAATCAAACCCATGTCCTCTGCATTGGCCCGTGGATTCTTAACCACTGGACCCCCAGGGAAGTCTTGAATGCTCCTATTTAACCGTGGCTGGAGTATAAACACAGAGAGGATGTGGGTACCAATATTCACAGAGTACCTTCTATAATCAGACACTTTTACAAACACTATCACATGTAATCCTCATAATAATCTGATGTGGCAGGTAGCCATAGCTTCATTTTACCAGCGAGATCAGTGAAGCTGAGACAGTATAAATAAATAACTTGCCCAAAGCTGGTAAGTGGCAGGGGAGGATTCTTGAATTCTAAGGCCGCTAAGATCAAGCTGTTTCTGGAATCAAAAGCACAAATGCCGGCCACTCCAGTCACTAGAGAAGCCTGTGTTCACAATGAGAATTAAACAGAGAAAATGAGCAACAGGTCAAAAGTTTATGCTCTGAGGAAGACATAAAGCAAGGGTTGCAGAGATCACAGATTTATGTGAGGATCAGGCCTTCAAGCAGAGCTTCCTGATATTTGAGACTCATGAGAAGAGCCTCCCCACTTAGTCAGTTTGGTTCTTGTTGGTTTTCTTGAAGTAAAATCTCACATTTCTAAACCTAGACAGAGTGTTTCCTTTGGAATATTTTTTACATTGTTTCTTCTTGGGTGTCAACCTTTCCACTTCAGTTCAGCAAAGTTGTCACTGTTTATTTCCTTTGGGTTTTTTTTTTTTAAGTCCTTTTTTAGAAAGACAGTACTTCAACCAGGAAAAAATGGTCACCAGAGCCGTCCCTAGAGGTCAGCTGCTTTTGAGCAGTTGTCACTGGGCGTTTCCCCATAAAAGCGTCTCTGTCACTCTGAGACAGCCTCAGAGCCCAGGAGCCGATGCCCGGGGGTGACATCAGCCTTCTGGATCTGGTCCAGAAGCCGCTCCTGATCCGGAAGTCTCGTCATCACAGGCGGGTGGCTGCCTTCTTTCTGCCATGCTTGTTGTTGTTTCAGGTTAGTCACTAAGCCGTGTCCGACTCTTTGAGATCCCATGGACTGTAGCCCACCAGCCTCCTCCATCCTTGGGATTTCCCAAGCAAGAATTCTGGAGTGGTTTGCCATTTCCTTCTCCAGGGGATCTTCCCGGATCAGAGATTGAACTGCATTGGTAGGCAGATTCTTTACCACTGAGCCACCATGCAAGCCCACTACCATAGCTAGGTCAATAATTCCTTTTCAAACTAGGAATTTCCCAATTAATATTAACTGGGAGCAGAATGTCAGGGTCCCTGGCAATAGCTGGTTTTCATATTACAAAGGGCAGCCCATTTAGGACAGTGACCTTTGCCCTACCTAATGGGTGTGTTCCTCTGTAGTCAAAACTGGGGATCCCATTCATTCCCTCAGAAATAGATTTACTAAAAAACAAAAAAAAAAGTCTGCTGAAGCTGAAACTCGAATACTTTGGCTACCTGATGAGAACTGACTCCTTAGAAAAGACCCTGATGCTGGGAAAGGTTGAAGGCAGGAGGAGAAGGGGATGACAGAGGATGAGATGGTTGGATGGCATCACCAACTTGATGGACATGAGTTTGAGCAAGCCCCAGGAGTTGGTGATGGACAGGGAAGCCTGGTGTGCTGCAGTCCATGGGGTCGCAGAGAGTCTGACACGACTGAGTGACTGAACTGAAACTGATCCAGACAATGGAATTTCAGGACCGAAATTCTGACACATTCCGCAACATGGATTAGCCTTGAGGACAATGTATCCAGTAAGATAAGCCAGTGGCAAGAAGACAAATATTGAAAGATTCCACTTACAGAGATTCCCAGAATCAAATCCATACAAACAGAAAGCATCATGGTGGTTGCCAGGGGCTGAGGGGAGGGGAGGAATGAAAAGCTAGTGTTTAATGGGTACAGAGTTTCAGCTGGGGAAGATGAAAGATGTGAAGACGGATGGTAGTGATAGTTGCAAAAGCAATGTACTTGATGGCACTGTTTTGTTGCTTAGTTGCTCAGTTGTATTGACTCTTTTGCAAACCCAGCGACTGAAGCCCACCAGGTTCCTCTGTGTTTGGAATTTCCTAGACAAGAATACTGGAGTGGGTTGCCATTTTCTTCTCCAGGGCATCTTCCCAATCCAGGGATTGAGCCTACATCTCCTGCATTGGTAGGTGGATTCTTTACCACTCAGCCACCAGGAAAAGCCCTGCACTGAACTTTAAATATGGCTAAAATGATACATTTTAATTTCTATATATTTTATCACAATGTAATAACAACGTGTCTGAAGAGCTTTCTCTAAAATCTCGCCTGTTTTCCTTATAATTGTTCACTAGTTGTATCTCTATGTAGGTGCCACTTATTGTCTTGAACCTTGCTGGTCCCTGAGCCAGCAGCATCAGTTTTATCCCGGACCTTGTTAGAACTAGAGAATCTCAGGCTTGCCCCAGACTTACTGAACTGGAATTTGCATCTAACAAGACCCCCAGGTGCAGCATCGAAACATGTATATTATCTAGGGTGAAATAAATCACCAGCCCAGGCTGGATGCATGAGACAAGTGCTCAGGCCTAGTGCACTGGGAAGACCCAGAGAAATCGGGTGGAGAGGGAGGTGGGAGAGGGGATTGGGATGGGGAATACTTGTAAATCCATGGCTGATTCATGTTAATGTATGACAAAAACCACTACAATATTGTAAAGTAATTAGCCTCCAACTAATAAATGAAAAAAAAGACCCCCAGGTGATGGTGTGAAAGTTAATGTTTGAGAAGCAGTGCTCCAGATCAGTGTCACACAAGCTTGACTGCACACTGGAATCACCTGAGGAGCTTTAAAAGCACTGATTTAATTGTTGGGTGTGGCCAGGCATCAGGCATTGCAACCACTCACCAGGTGATTCTAACTGGCAGCCAAGGTTGGGATCTACCAATATGGAAATAGACTGGAGTAACTCCCACACCAATATCCTTAACTTCATCATATTTGCAAAGTCCATTTCACAGGTTCTAGGGTTAGGACACATGGACATCTTTGCGGGACCATGATTTTCTCTACCACAGTATTACTATGATTACCAGCCAGTCTCTACATTATCATTTCCATATACAACCATCAACACGCATCAACAAAATTTCCCCCCACTTCTGACCTAGAGTTGAAGCAATTAGAAATGACTGAGTTTAGGGTACGAGACCTCCAACAATGAGGGTTTTTCTTCCAAATGCCTCTTTATCATGTTGATAAAGATGATATTGATATGTTGAGATTGATATGTAACATGTTCCTAAGGCAGGAAAAGATGCAAGATTTGCAAATCTAACTCAAAATGATCTTTACCAGATTTGCCTATATCTTATGAACATTTTCTTTTCTGCAGTACCTCAAAACTTCCCTGGTGACCCAGTGGTTAAGACTCCATGCTCACATTAGGGAGCGTGGAGTCAGTCCCTGGTGAAGTGGGATCCCACATGTCACATGCCAAGGTCATTTAAAAAATAATTAATTTTTAAAAATAGAAGGTAGTACATCAAGATGTTTTAATGATTTTTAGAATGCTATTAATAAAAATGTAAAAATATACCAAACTTGATTTTTCATCTATTTAGAACAAGAATTAATCACACCCCCAGTTAGAAGAGAGCTATTTACAGAGTACACTGTCAAGGTTCCTTTTAATTTGTCATTTAGTAACAAATCACTGCGATTATTTTTAGAATGAAGTGAAAATGTTCAAGCATGAGAAAATTAATTAATACAAAGTTTTCTTCCCTAGTATAACCAACAATATTAAACTCTAAAAGAGGCTTGATTAAGAATTTTAAATGATTATGTGATATATTATAAAAGATAAGCACATGCTTACATTTTCTACAAATTTTTTAAAAATATTTTGAGTCACAGTTGACAGTGAAAATGAAAGTGTTAGTCACTCAGCGGTATCCAACTCTGTGACCCCATGGACTATAGTCCACCAGGCTCCTCCATCCACAGGATTCTCTAGGCAAGAATACTGGAGTGGGTTGCCATTTCCTCCTCCAGGGGATCTTCCCAACCCAGGGATCAAACCCAGGTCTCCCTCATTGCAGGTGTATTCTTTACCATCTGAGCCACCAGGGAAGTCCTACACTTGACAAGCTAACCTTAAAATATCACACAGCATCATGAAGTTCCACTAGCATTTAGTACAACCGTAAGTGACTCAGCACCTGAATTCAGCCACACTGGAACTCCTCCTCTAAACCCTGAATAGTGAAACAAATCCTCTGATTATAGTCTCGGATGTTGTAAGAGTGTCAACATTCTGGAGGAAGACCCCCAAAACTTCTGTGCTTAACTCATAACAAACCAGTAAACAAAACAAAAAAGCAGCTCCAGGGTGCTGCCCCACTTTGAGCAGCATCATTTTAAAGAGAGTGGTCAGAGATTGCCTTTTGAAAGAGGTGACATTTGAGCAGAAACTTGAAAGGAGTTGGGGAGAGCCGGCCTAGTACATAATTGGGGGAAGAGCAATCTAAACTGAAGAACAGCAAGTACAAAGTCCCTGAGGCAGAAACATGCTCTGTGTCCTGTAGAAACACCCAAGAGAGCCACAGTAAAGATGGGATGAGGCGATGGGAGATGAAGTTGGAGGATCCAGGTGGGAGCCAGATGAACAACGGGCTTTGTGGCCAAGGTAAGAACTTTTGACTTTGCTTAGAGTGTAGAATTTGAGCTGAGGAGTATCATGTTTTGACTAAACAACATAATTAATTCACTCCTGATGTAAATTTTGCAGGGACTCCCAGGATCCCCCTGCACACAGTAATCTTGCAAATGGTCAGGAAGGTCTGAGTGGAAAGGAGAAAGGGAATGCCACTAGCCCCCTTTTCATAAGCCCCCCAATTTCTCTCCTTTACTTATGGCTTCCCCTTCCCAGCCACAGGGTTGCTTCCTGTCACCACTGAATCTGTCAGCATCTTCTTAGCACACTCAGGTCTTCCAGCTCTCCTCCATAGCACAGTTTCAAATTAATCACCAAGTTATCACATAGTGAACAGACGTAACCTTTTCTAAATCACTTGGGTCTTCATTTTGAACCCAAATGAGTGTTCTGTGCTTTAAACTAACCCTCCCCTTACCCTCTGCCTCTTAGTGTGAGCATAGGACTAAATTCTGGCCAATGGGGCTTGAGCAGAAGTGACGTGTGTAATTTTCAAGTCATGCTTTTGACTGAGTGAGTTAGCAGGACCAGGAGTAGCTAGGTTGGATCATGAGATTAAAACAACTTCAAGTTGGGGATTTCCCTGGTTGTCCAGTGGTTAAGACTGCCTTCCAATGCAGGTGGTGTGGGTTCGGTCCAGGGGGTGTAGCCAAATAGAAAAAAAAACCCACATGTTGAAGACTGCAAAGTAACTAGGTAAGCATTGGGGCCCTACTAGCTTAGACTTTTCTGTGTCAGAGAAGCAAGCCTCTTACTTGAGAGTGTCTTACCTAGGGCAGTACTGTCTTGGGTCCTCTATGTTACGGCAGATGGCCTGATATCCTAACTAATTTCACCATCAAAAGAAGGTAATAAGGCAAGCGGAGGGAACCATGAATAAAGAAACAAAAGTGAAGTTTTACTCACTTCATAGTTCAGCTTGAAAGCAATCTTGAATGTTTGGAAGAATGAAATAAATAACTGTAATTCATCCAAAGAAACAAAAAAATTTCTTAAGTGACAAATGCTTTTGCCCTCATTTCGTCTCATGTGAATTGATAGAATAAAATGCAGATCCACGTACAGACACCCAGCTTGTGTCAGGGACCTCAACCGTCAGGGTGGACCATGGCGATCCTATCCTTTCGTCTCTATCTGAGGATAGACTCATGGCCAGTATGTTTCACAGCTGATGGCCACAGGTACTGAATTCTCCTCTCAGAACGAATGGTCTAAGTCTGTGATGTTTGACCGTCCTCCAAAGCAGGTAAGCCTTGCGGTTACAGTAGACTTTTCCATAAGCTGAAGGTCTGTGTCATGCCCAAGACCTTATCAGGTTGGAGTTTATGTTCCACATGGCAGGAAATGCAACGGAGGCTGAGTAATCAGACCTGGCTCTTCACGAGGTGGTTCGATGGCCTGTCTTGTATCTCAGAACACCATCAAGCTTCCCTCTCTTTGCTGCCTGCGGCCAGGGTTGGAGAAAATGCCAGTTATCCATTTCCAACACTGTCTACTCCAGCTCTCTTAAGTGAAGGATTCTTGAAAGGGTCATTCCTTTCTTAGCTTATGGATAGAAAGAGCTGCAGGCTCAAGTCTGGCGTTTGTTTTTTCAAGATTTTTTGACGTGGACCATATTTATAGTCTTTATTGAATTTGTTACAGTATTGCTCCTGTTTTATGTTTTGGTTTTTTGTCTGCAAGGCATGTGGGATCTTAGCTCTCCAATTGGGGATTGAACCCACACTCCATGTTTTGGAAGGTAAAGTTTAACCACTGGACCACCAAGGAATTCCCATGGTGGTGTTGTTTTTAATTCCTCGGACACTTTAGCTATGAAATAGTTAAGACAGTTGCAAAGGGTGAGGGGCACCATCACAAGTATTCTTGCACTCACTACCCAGGGGAAGGAATAAAATGTTACAAACCATTATAGAAGCCTTCTCTATATTCCTTCCTTTCTTTTTGAATTTGGCTTATCCTTAATTTGGAACTTACCATTCCCAGGCATTTCTTTACATTATAATACATATACTTCTAAACAATATGTTACTTAATATGGTGCATGTGAAGCATTTTATAAATAGAGTAAGACTACCTGCTTTCTACTGCAACTTCCTATTCAACCTTGAGTCATCCATTGGCTTGACATGTGTAGGTCTGTTTCATTCGTTTTCACTGCCTTGAGAAGGAAAAGGCAACCCACTCCAGTATTCTTGCCTGGAAAATCCCATGTACAGAGAAGCCTGGCAGGATATAGTCCATGGGTTCACCAAGAGTTGGACACGACTCAGCGACTAAACCACCATATAATATATGAATATTGTATCTTATATATGACATATATACTACAGTTTATCCATTCTCCTGCAGATAGGCATATAAAACATCTTTAAAAGATAAATGAGTCTCTGAACACCGTGTAAACTGTGGCACCTGGAACTGTGTTTCCTAGAGCCGTACCATCTCAGACAGTAGCCATGAGCTGCGTGTAGCTACTGAACACTCGAAAACTGCCAGGTCCAAACTGAGACGTGTCAAAGCTGGGATATATGCCGCAGATACCAAGACATAGTGTGAGAGAAGGAGAAGAAAATATCTCCTTATTAATCACTTGGCTATATTGTTAAATAAGATGTATTATTATTATAAATTTCTCCTGTTTCTTTTTGCTTTTTAAAACTGTACTAGATACAGCCACTATGGAAAACAGTGTGGAGATTTCTTAAAAAACTGGAAATAGAACTGCCATATGACCCAGCAATCCCACTCCTGGGCATACACACTGAGGAATCCAGATCTGAAAGAGACACATGCACCCCAATGTTCATCGCAGCACTGTTTATAATAGCCAGGACATGGAAGCAACCTAGATGCCCATCAGCAGATGAATGGATAAGGAAGCTGTGGTACATATACACCATGGAATATTACTCAGCCGTTAAAAAGAATTCATTTGAATCAGTTCTAATGAGATGGATGAAACTGGAGCCCATTATACAGAGTGAAGTAAGCCAGAAAGATAAAGAACATTACAGCATACTAACACATATATATGGAATTTAGATAGATAGTAGCGATAACCCTATATGCAAAACAGAAAAAGAGACACAGAAGTACAGAACAGACTTTTGAACTCTGGGGGAGAACGTGAGGGTGGGATGTTTTGAAAGAACAGCATGTATATTATCTATGGTGAAACAGACCACCAGCCCAGGTGGGATGCATGAGTCAAGTGCTCGGGCCTGGTGCCCTGGGAGGACCCTGAGGAGTCGGGTGGAGAGGGAGGTGGGAGGGGGGATCGGGATGGGGAATACGTGTAACTCTATGGCTGATTCATGTTAATGTATGACAAAACCCACTGGAAAAAAAAAAAAAACTGTACTAGAAAATTCAAAATTACATATTTGCCTTGCATGTGGGTTTCATGCTATTTCTATCAGTCAGCCATTCTCTAGGCTGTAAGCTTTTGGTGACCTGGAGCCCAGTTTATCGCATTCATCCTTATAAAGCCAGTGCTCAGAACAGCAGTGATGCAAAGACGAGCGTGGTATACAGCTACTGAATAGATGAATGAATTGATGAATGACCACAGGAGATGATTACTGAAGATGATTAAATGGAGACAATTGCTTCCATAATTCCACTTAGTTCAACCCTTCACCCTCAAGAAGTTTGCAAATGGAATTCTTTTAGGAATCACATCTGAACCTCCTTTTGTCTGTCAACTCCTAGGTTGACCGCAGATGGTCACAAGACCCTCCCCACACAGAGGTGGGTGGTTGACTGTTGTTCCTGGGGAAGGCCCACCAGCCAAGGAGCCTAATGCAACTGTGTTTGTGCTCAAGTCTATTACTGTTTATGGTGTTACTGAGCCCAACTGTGTGTGAGTGTGCGCACATGTTGAAGTGGGGGGGGAAATGGATATATTTTCTTCCATCCAGTAAACCAGAGAGAACCATCCATCCCCTGGAGTCTGACATCCTCATTTTTGTTCTCAAGAACATTTCAGTCAAAAATAATAATATTCCTTTCGCCTACCCTCGACTCATACTCTTTCCTTGACTCAACTATTGGCAAGAAGACCAGTTCTTTCTGCTGCCCTTGCATAATTCCAGTGTATTGCCCTGATCCAGTGTATCAGGGGGTTCCTGAGCCACGGTGGAATGATTGAAGTTATACGCACTTGAAAACATGGAGAGTAATGTAGACACCAAGATAACCATGAAATTGGCTTGTTCCCAAACACTGTTGTATTCTTTAGAGAAACCCAGCAGATGAAGAGCCAAAACTTACCAAACAAATGAAGAAATTAAAAAAAAAAAAAAAAGCTATATATGACTCCATGCACTATTTAAAGAGTGCATGCTCCTTGGCCATTTTAAACACAATTGCACTACTTTAGAAGTTGCTTCAGATTTCTTCAGGGACCTTTGACTGCATAGGATTGGGGTGGAGGTTATGTCCCTGTTTGGCCCAGGGTGAGTGGTGTGGGTAGTGTCTTCTACCAGGGTAAGTGATAAAGAAAAAGGTGGACTTGTGTTCTTTTATCCAAGTCCAAGGAGCATCTTTATGGGTGTGGGGCAGGAAAAGAAGCAGATAAACCTTTTTCTCCTCCCTGAATCCACAAGGAAGAAGAGGGTACCACAGTTTTGGAGGCCTGGCCCAAATCTAGGGAAAAAAAGGTCTCCCTGAGAAAGAAAATTACAAGTTCAAAGGCTGGGACACTTCTCAGGGTGACCGACAGCGTATTACTCCATTTCTTTCACTTCAGTGAACTCAATCATGAAAACAGTCAGGGCATAAAATGTTTCATGTTGACGATCACTTAAGAAATTCAGGCAACGCCCTGGCAGTCCGGCGCTTCGGACTTTTACTGCCGGAGGCCTGGGTTCAATCCCTGGTTGGGGAACTGAGATCCTGCAAGCCGACAGTGAGCCCCGTCCGCCCACCACATCCGGCCGCTCACTCTGCTGCACCCCAGGGGCCCCTGGTTCCTCGTCAGTGTAATGAGAGGCTCACCCCAGCTGCGGGACAGGCAGGAGGTTGTCTAATGTCACCGGTCCCCCTCCTGAGCGGCAGCAAACGGCACTCTGCTCTGAGCCCAGAGCCAACCTCTGAATCCTGGTCAACGCTGTGATCTAGGAAGCCACCAGTAGTCGCTGAGCAGTCACAAAATTTCCATTTTTCATGAAATAAGCTCAGAATCTTCTTTGACAAAGCAAAAGGGAAGCCTGTTGAATGGGAGAAAATATTTGCAAATCATACGACTGATAAAGGGTCGATATCCAAACTATGCAAGCAGCTTATACAACTCAGTTTTAACAAAGGCAAACAACTTGACTAAAATAAATGGACAGGAGACCTGAATTTGAGATTTTTCTAAAGAAGGTGTGCAGATGGCTAACAGCAGATGCAAAGACGGTCAAGATTGCTAATCAGAGAAATCAAACCAAAACCACAATGAGATATCACCTCACACCTGTCAGGATGGCTGTCGTTAAAAAGTCTAGAAATAGCAAAAGGAGAAGATGTTGGAAAAAGGGAACCCTAGTGCACTGTTGGTGGGAATGTAAGTTGGTGCAGCCACTATGGAAAACAAAATGGAGATTCCTCAAAAAACTAAAACTAGAACGACCATAGGATCCAGCAGTCCCACTCTCGGGCTGTGTCACCAAAGAAAACAAAAACACTAATTCAAAAAGATACATGCCCTGCAATGTTCACAGCAGCCTTGTTTTTTTTTTTTTTCTTACCATTATTAATAATAGCCACTATATGTAATCAACATGGGTATCCATCAACAAATAAATAGATAAGGAAGATGTGGTACATATAGCCAGTAGAATATTACCTAACCATAAAAAGAACGAAATTTTGCCATTTGTAACAACATGAATGGACCTTAAGGATATTATGCTTGGAGAAATGTCAGACAGAGAAAGATAAATACTGTAAGTTATGAAATAAGCGGAACTAAAATACAGAGCCAACAAATAAATAAAACAGAAAGAGATTCATAGGTATAAAGAACAAACTAGTGGGCAGAGGGAAGAGAAGAGGGACAAAGCAGGTGTAGGAGATCAAGAGGTTCACTCCGGGATTTCCCTGGCAGTCCAGGGGTTAGCAGTCCCTGCTCCCACTGAAGGGTGTCTTAGTTCCTGGTTAGGAACTAAGACTTCTGCATGCCACATGGCCAAATATACAAGTATATATAAAATCAAACCAAGCAACCGGCTAGTCTGCAGATTAAAAAAGAGAGACAGAGAAGTATAAACTACTATGTATAAAATAAGGTACAAGGATATATTGCACAGAGCAGGGGATATGGCCAATATTTTATAACAACTCTAAAGGGAGTACAAGCTATAAAAATACTGAATCACCGTTGCCTACCTGAAACCGATACTGTAAATCAACTATACTTCAATTTAGAAAAAGAAAGATTAACAGACATTTCATTTCAAAACATATACAATGACAAAGCATGCAAAGAAATGTTAAGCATCATTAGCCATTATGGAAATGGAAATTAAAGCCATCACAAGATACCAGAACACAGCTATCAGAGTGAGTAAAAAATTTGTGAAAAGACAAAATGCTGGCAAGGATATGGAATCATTGGATCTCTCATGAACATTGCTGCTGCTGCTAAGTCACTTCAGCAACTTCAGTGTCCAACCCTGTGCAACCGCATAGACGGCAGCCCACCAGGCTCCCCTGTCCCTGGGATTCTCTAGGCAAGGACAGGGAGTGGGTTGCCATTTCCTTCTCCAATGCAGGAAATTGCTAGTGGGAATATAAAATGCTGCAGCCTGTCTCGAAAACAGTTTTTCAGTTTCTTAAAAAACGAAACAAGCGTTTACCGTGTGATTCAGCACCTGCACTCTTCGGCATTTACTCCGAGAAACAAAACCTTACGTCCATGCAAAACCTGTTCACAAATGTTCACAGCAGCTTTATTCACAACAGCCTCAAA
Source organism: Muntiacus reevesi (assembly GCF_963930625.1). NCBI lineage: Eukaryota > Metazoa > Chordata > Mammalia > Artiodactyla > Cervidae > Muntiacus > Muntiacus reevesi. The sequence continues at coordinate 54,306,077 of NC_089252.1, forward strand.
CTGGAAACCCAGATGTTCAGCAGGTGACTGGTTAAACAACCTGTAGTGTATCCATGTCACGGAACACCATCCAGCAATAACAGGGAACAGACTCCTGACTCACAACCTGGATGAACCTCAGGCAGAAAAAAGCCAATCACAAAGGTTCCACACTGTCCAATTTCATTTATGTAGCATTCCTGAAATAACAAAATTACAGGTAGGGAAAACCGACTAGTGGTTGCCAGGGCTGAGGCCAGGAGCTGGGGAGACATGAAAGGCAACACGAGGCCGCCTGGGGGTGATGGAACAGCTCTGGATCTTAATTATGCTGCTGGTGACGTGAAGGCAGACATGTGATAAAACTGCATCAGATGCCTCCTACCCACGCGCACACACACACACAAAATACACGTGTGCCTGCCTGCTCAGTCGCTTCAGTCGTGGCCCACTATTTGCAACCCCATGGACTCTAGCCCGCCAGGCTCCTCTGTCTATAGGGATTCTCCAGGCAAGAATACTGGAGTGGGTTGCCATTTTCTTCTCCAGGGATCTTCCCAACCCAGGGATCGAACCTGCATCTCTTACATCTCCTGCATTGGCAGGCGGGTTCTGTAGCACTAGTCCATACACACGAGTGCTTGTAAAATTAGTGAAATCTGAATAAGCTCTTTGGATCCTCTCAACATCAGTTTCCTGGCTTTGATACTATCCTATAACATTCCTTTTTTTTCTTTTTTTTTTTTTTTGCTAAACTGCTCTGTGGACCATGGAGAATCTTAGTGTCCCCACCAGGATCACCCACAGTGGAAGCTGAGTCTGAACCACTGGAAGACCTGACACTGTATCATAGATTTTACCCCTAGAGGAGGCTGGACACGGGATACAGCTGACTTTCCCTGCATTTTTATTTTTCTCCTGCAACTTCTTGTGATCCTATCATTATTTCAAAATAAAAAGTCAAAACTGCAGTTGGGTGTAAAACAATTTTTTAAATTTAAAATTGCCTCAAGATAGACGCATTTATCAGAGAAGGCAATGGCACCCCACTCCAGTACTCTTGCCTGGAAAATCCCATGGACGGAGGAGCCTGGTGGGCTGCAGTCCATGGGGTCGCTGAGAGTCAGACACGACTGAGCGGCTTCACTTTCACTTTTCACTTTCATGCATTGGAGAAGGAAATGGCAACCCACTCCAGTGTTCTTGCCTGGCAAATCCCGGAAACGGGGGAACCTGGTAGACTGCCATCTGTGGGGTCACACAGAGTCGCACACGGCTTGAAGCAACTTAGCAGCAGCAGCAAACACATTTATAGCACTAACATTTTACATATATACTAATTTGCTTTGGTAAGTATTATCGTTGTTGTTTAGTCACTAAGTTGTGTCAGACTCTTTTGTGGGTCTCATGGATTACAATCCACCAGGCTTCTCTGTCCAAGGGATTCTCCAGGCAAGAATACTGGAGTGGGTTGCCATTTCCTTCTCCAGGGGATCTTCCTGACCCAGGGATTGAACCCAGGTCTCCTGCACTGGCAGGTGGGTTCTCTATCTCTGAGCCACCTCGAAAGCATTTTCGGTAAGCCTGTCTCCTTGTAAATCTATCCTGTCTTTTCTTTTCCTGTGATCTATTCTGACAAATGTAGCCTCAGACATTTGGTGTGATCCTTGTAGACTGTTGTATGATTTTCTAGATTTTTGCTAGATGGATCTAGATGTGATATGTGGGCAGTCAACTGGATCAACTGGGTTGAACACTGTGGTTACTTTTGTAAACATCTCATGGGAAATCTTGTCGAGGCATAAATAGACTCTGTGATTCCACACAGGAGGAGTAAGCTTGCTCAGCCTTGTGGAGGTCACAGGGTTATGAGTATCTTTCAAGACTCTCCCTTCCTGAACTCAACCTTTATTGTGCTCTCCATGTTTGCCGATACATCTGATATCCTTGAGGTGTGTCTTTAAAATAATGTTACTTTTTAAAAGTACATAATCTCATGCTGATCTCCTGTCAGGTACCAGCTGTATTGCATGTATTATTTACAATCACACTAATCCAGAGAAAACACACGTTTTCTAATTCTCCTTAAGATGTAGACATGAGAAGTTGTTTGCCTTAAATCGTTCTTGGATAGCATTCCAGTAATGCTGCTCCTGCTCACAGCACTGTTGAAACTCTCCTTTTGGGCTTTATTTTTATTTATGTTTTGACTCTGTGGCATATTCTTTTTCTAATTGATCTCAATCGTGGAGATTGTTCATCTTTTTAGTTTGGAATTTAGTTATCTACCTACCTATCCATCCATATTTATCTTTCATCAAAAACAATTCAGCACAAAGGAAAACACCAAGGCGTTATTTTTTCACTTGCCAGGTTAGAAAAATTTATCTCTGGTACCAGTAAGGATGCTGAGGAAAAGGAAATCTCTGCTTGCTGGGTGTGTTTTGCTACAATATTTTGGAAATCAGTTTGGCAGTGTATGTGTCCAAAGCTTTCAAAATGGTTCACTCCTTTTCATGAAGGATTTCACTTCCGGGCATGTATGCTTCCCAGGTGGAGGTAGTGGTAAAAACAGGTTGGACAATACAGGAGACTTAAGAGACACAAATTCCATCTCTGGGTCGGGAAGATCCCCTGGAGGTGGGCATAGCTACCCACTCCAGTATTCTTGTCTGGAGAATCCCCATGGGCAGAGGAGCCTGGCGGGATACAGTTCAAAATGTCGCAGAGAGTCGGACAGGACTGAAGCAACTTAGCACGCACATGATACGTTTTACAGTCTATCCAAAGTGATGTTCATTGCAGTTTATATGAAATAGAGGGAAATAAAAACCCAGTCCATTGCCGACAGAACGTGTTCCAACCCCCAGTTTACTGGAATGGTACTCCTTTTGGACCACACTGCATGGCTTGCAGGATCGCAGCTCCCCAGGCAAGGATCAGACCTGGGCCCTAAAGGGTCAGAGCATGTGTCATGCTCAGATGTCTCGACTGCAGCCTGCCAGGCTCCTCTGTTCACGGGATTTCCCCAGCAAGAGCACCCAGGAAATGGTTTGCCATTTCCTCCTCCGGGGGATTTTCCCAGCCGGGGAATGAACCCACATCTCCTGCATTGACAGGCGGATTCTTTACTTCTGAGCCTCCAGGGAAGCCCAGAGATGAGGGCAGAGAATCCTAACCTCGAGGCCACCAGGGAACCCCCTGCAGTGTTAACGCATCTTCTCACCCAGGGAGTCACGGTGGGGTGATCACAGGAAGAAATTAAGCCGTGCTGCCTACCGCAGCTAGAGGTGGTTGGGGAAGGTCACCACCCCTACCGTGCAGCAAGTGTTAAAGAGCTCCAGCTAATATCATTTGCATCTCAGAGGGCAAGGTATCTTAGCTGACTTCTATTTTGCATGTGTAAAGGGCCCAGCACACATCCTGCAGTAAGAGTTCAATACATTCAGATTTTGAGCACGTGTATCATAAATGCAGACCTTCCAGGACTATTCTGATGTAAACAGTTATTTAGATATGCATATTATCACATGCTCATTTGCAAATCAATCTCATTCAAAGGCTTTTCTGCAACGCCTTTGGTAATGTTTGCCTTTATTTCTCTTCCTCCACCCCCTTGCTACCAGTGAGTTCATCCTTCTTATTCATCCTGCCCTTTTCATACAAAACGACTGTGTTCTTCAAAGATGCCAATACTGGGAAAGACAAAAGCAGAGGAACTATTGCATTCTAAAGGAAACCAAATGCATTTAATGACCCTGCACTGGACTCCATACAAAAAACAAACCTAAAATTGCTGTCGAGGACATTTCCGATACAATTGGTGCGATTAGGAGATCCACAAACAACATCTATATTGTGTCAATGTTAAAATTTTGATTTTGGTAATTGTACTATGATAATGTATATTCTTAGGAAGTAAACATATTTAATCTTTCAGGATTAAAGGCTGTGATGTCTACAACTTTGTTTTAAATGTTCAGAAAAATATGTATAACATTTAGTATCTGTATTATGTATAATATAGATAAAACAAATGAGGCAAATGCTTTCCATAGATTAGACTGACTAAAGATACTGGATAAGGTTTTTAAAATGCAGCCTATAAAATACTGATTTATGTAGAACCATGCTGTGAAATCCTGCTCAGTTAAACCAGCGTCCTTAGCAGTATTGAAAGAAAGAAGACATCTTCATCACTTCCTTAGCAATTGCCCACAGAGTTCTTCTATGGCTGGCTCCTGGCTGCCTTTTCGGACATTCTAGATGTCCAGAGAGGTCTCCCAGTAAGATGTCCAGCTGTGTGTGGTAGAAAGCACTGAACTTCAATACACTTTGGCTAATGATAGTGATTAGCCTTTCCATCCTAAAGGAAATCAGTCCTGAATATTCATTGGAAGGACTGATGCTGAAGCTCCAATATTTTGGCCACCTGATGCAAAGAACTGACTCACTTGAAAAGACCCTGATACTGGGAAAGATTGAAGTCGGAACGGGAAGGGGACGACAGAAGATAAGATGGTTGGATGGCATCACCAACTCGATGAACATGAGTTTGAGTAAACTCCAGGAGTTGGAGATGGACAGGGAAGCCTGGCGTGCTGCAGTCCATGGGGTTGCAAAGAGTCAGACATGATTGAGTGACTGAACTGAACTGAATGGTAGTGATATTTGCAAATAATAAAAGAGGTTTGGGTTGATGAATTCGTTGTCAAGATTATATCTGGGGCTTCCCTGGTGGCTCAGTGGCAAAGAATCCTCCTGCCAATGCAGGAGACACAGGATTGATCCTTGATCTGGGAGGATCCTACATGCCTTGGAGGAGTAGCCCCTACTCACCACAACTAGAGAAAAGCTCTCGTAGTAGTAAAGACCCAGCACAGCCAAAAATAATTTTTAAAAAAATTATATTTGATAGCAGTGTCTTGCTAGCAGTGTTTCTGCTTTGCAAATCTAGTTTACAGTTTTGAGGTACAGTTTAAGGCTCTTTATCCATCAAAGGAACGTTAGAAGATATCATGGTCCTTATGAAGGCAATCATTAATACCTTCTTTTTGCCCAGGAGCTTATACATTTCAAAGCAATGATACATCCGTGTTAGCCATGTTTCCATTTTCCCTGCATGCAGATTCATAGTCTCCTCAGCTGAAGGAAAGAACTGCAGTCAGAGTTATAGTTTAAACTGATGGCACATTTCCTGATGCCTAGCCCAGTTCTGTTTACTAGGCTGGGCAATCTCTTCTATTGTTAGAACAGTAGAGCCATATAAACATTAACTACAATGGTTTTTTTTCCTTATTCCAAAAAGGAAAAAAACTCTGAAAGAAAACCATTCTCACTAGGTATCATGTTCTTTAGGTGATTCGTAGCTTAAAATATGCATGAGGTCATATGCACTTATATTTGCCTGAAGAAATTCTGGGAGAATACACTTGAAACTGATCAAACCAATCAGTGACCTGCAAGGGCTTGGAGATGAAAACTGGACTCCGCAAAAGTTGGTTTCTTTTCTCAGATGGCTTTAATTTTAGTTTTAAATTTTTTTTCTGAAAAAGTTTTTGCTGTAAAGTATTTCAAATTCATGAACCATGTGTATTTATTATTGAGAAGAAAAAAATCCACTGCTATCTGATGAGCTCAAAGAAGCAAACTTGACTTTCAACTGTGTAACTGTAGTTCTCTGCCCCTGACTACTTCTTTTGTTACATCCATCAAGCAGGTGTTGTCAGTAACAGATGGCAAAGAATAAGTTGACTTTTATGAGGCTAACTGCATGTAAAGTACAGCTGCCCTCCCTGCTGTTCTTTGGCAATCTTCTGTCCAAAGGTAAACACAATACATTGAAAATGAAGTCTGTGGCTTTGTTCAAGAGAAGCAGCATCATATGAACTCTTCTTAATGCCAAATGGAATTTTTTCAACTCTGATTTTTCAAAAATCACATGAAAGAAAATTGCAGTCTTTTTCCTTTAAAAAAACTTGTTATACTCTTTTTCTAATGCCAGAAAGACGATTAAATGCATTATTGTAGAAACTTAGGAAATTCACAAACATTAAAGAGGAAAGTTCACTAAGTCAGAATTTCACAGGGCTGAAGTTAACCTTTTATAACAGGAACCCATTTACAAGGCAGGGAATGAATTTCAATCCTTGTTGTGATAAGATAATTTTTTCACATAAGATGTGACACTGAAGACTAAACTACCGTATGATCCGGCAATTCCACACCTGGGTATTTTCCCAAAGAAAATAAAAACATTAATATGAGAAGATATAGGCGCCTTCATATTCATACAGCATTACTTACAGTAGCCAAGATATGGAAGCTATCTAAGCGTCCACCAACAGATGACTGGATAAAGAAAATGTGAATGTATCTACAATGGAAATTTTTCAGCCGTGAAAAAGAACAAACTAGTGCCATTTGTAGCAACATGGATGGACCTCAAGAGCATTATGCCAACTGAAATAAGACAGAGAAAAGATAAATACCATGTGAGCTCACTTACGCGTGAAATCTCTAGAAAAACGACAACAACAAAAAAGCTCATAGAAGCAGAGGACAGATTGGTGGATGCCAGAGACAGAGAACCGGAGAAATGGGCAAAACTTGTGAAGGGGCCAAAAGGCACAAACTTTTAGAGACTAGTAAGTCATGAGAGTGTAATCTACAGCCTGGTGACTACAGTTAGTAATACTGAATTGCATATTTGAAAGTTGCTAAGAGTAGATTTTGAAAATTCTCATCCCAGGAAAACAATTCTAGCCATGTGTGATGAGCGGTACAAGCTAAGACTTATCGTGGTCTGGGCCCCAGTGGCTCAGCAGTAAAGAATCCCCCTGCAACGTAGGAGACACAGGAGATGCGGGTTCGATCCCTGGGTCAGGAAGACCCCCTGGAAGAGGGCATGGCAACCCACGCCATATCCTTGCCTGGGAAATTCCACGGACAGAGGAGCCTGGTGGGCTACAGTCCATGGCCTGCAAAGAGTCAGACGTGACTGAAGCACCCTGAGCGCTGCACTGCACTGCGGTCGTCGTTCCACAGAATACACAGATGTCAAATCATGGTTTTACACGTGAAACTACTAATGCTGTTTCTCCACGGTACCTAAAAAAAATCTTGTGTATAGAAAACACAAAAGTTATTTTTACCCCTTGTGGAGTGGGGGGGCAGTCTCTGTACCTTCTGGGGGGCTGTAGTGTGGTCTGAGTTCCTTCTCAACAATGAGTGTTTCAGAAACATGAACACTGCAACAAAAACAACAGCAACAGTGGTGAGAATATGAGGAGCAACGATGTGCCTTCCCGGGGGCCTGGTGGTTAAGGCTTCGCCTTGCAATGCAAAGGCTGTGGGTTCAACCCCTGGTCATGGAGCGAAGATCTCACACATGCCTGTGCTCAGCTGTTCAGTCAGGTCAGACTCTCTGTGACCCCCATGGGCTGTAGCCCACCAGGCTCCTGTGTCCATGGAATTCTCCAGACAAGAATCCTGGAGTGGGTTGCCATGCCCTCCTCCAAGCGATCTTCTTGACCCAAGGATCAAACCTCCATCTCCTGTATTGGCAGGCAGATTCTTTACTGCCGAGCCAAGATCTCACCAACCAAAAAACCAGAGCATAAGCAACAGAGGCAATATTGTAACAAATTCAATAATGACTTTAAAAATGATCCACATTAAAAAAAAAAAAGGAAAGAAACAATTATGACCACTTAGAGCTCACTTACCCTGTTACAGGCACTAAATTTAAAAGAAAAGTGCTTTTTTTTTTCTGCCTAAGTCATAAGAATCACCCTCTCAAAGCAAAAACAAAGGCCACCAACTGTCTCTGGGTAATGAGTTACTTTACGAGGGTTACCAGACAAGATGGGCTTCCCTGGAGGCTCAGACTGTTAAGAATCCGCCTGCAAAGAGGGAGACCGGGGTTCGATATCTGGGTCGGGAGGATCCCCTGGAGAAGGGAAAGGCTACCCGCTCCAGCCTTCTGGCCTGGAGAATCCCATGGACAGAGGAGCCTGGTGGGCTACAGTCCGTGGGGTCACAGAGAGTCCGAGTTAGATGCGGCTGAGGGACTAACACACACACCACACAAGATACCACCTACTAGAGGGCGAAGGCAATGGCAGCCCACTCCAGTGTCCTTGCCTGGAGAACCCCGGGGACGGGGCGGCCTGGTGGGCTGCCGTCTATGGGGTCGCACAGAGTCGGACACGACTGACGTGACTTGGCAGCAGCAGCAGAGGGCTTAAACAGCAGAGATTTCTCTCACCGTTCTGAAGGCCACACGTCTGACAAGTTGGCGTCCACAGGTTTGTCTCCCTGAGACCTCTGGCTTTCGGGCTTGCAGGCAGCACCCACTCCGGGTGTCCTCACCTGGCCTGTCCTCCCCGGCGCCTGCCTCTTCCTATAAGGACAGCAATTCTGCTGGAGTCGAACTTCACCCAGAACGTTAACTCCAGAACGTTAACCTTAATTGCCTCCTTACAGGCCCCACCTCCAAATGCAGCCGAATCTGGGCTTAGGGCTTCCACGTGTGAAGTTGGGTGGAGGCACAATCCAGCCTATAGCAGGTGGCACTCCTGCACGTTCTCTCTACCCCTCGGGCCCCCACCAGAGCTGATTAAACCTCTGGCCTGCCCAGGGTCTCCGGAGAGTTTGGAATCGGGCAGAGGTGTTGGCTATCTGCTCATTGTTTCCCTGCGAGGGCTGCAGACCGGGCTTGGGGCAGGCCGGCCTGGAGGTTTACATCTCAACAGCAGCAACGGCGGCGGCATAAGTTCATACGTGGTGAGAACTGTTCCATTTTTTATATGGATGGTTTTCTTTGATTTTAACACTAAACCCTAGGAAACACTATTAGTATCTCCAATTTATAGTTATGTAAGGGAAACACAGAGAAGTTGAATTATTTACCCAAAGTCATCCAGCTTGAATGTTAACTTTACAAAAAGAAGCAGAGAAAAATATGAGCGAAAGAGAGAGAGAAAGACTGGTCGATTGATGGAGAAGATCCACAAACCAGAGAAAGAAAAAGATTCACAAACCAGGAAAGGCAAGAACTCAGGCAAGCAGAGAGAGAAAGCAGTAGCCAGACAGACGTGTGGACTTTCCCCGTGGCTCAGTGGTAAAGAGCCTGCCTGCAATGCAGGGGACGCAGGTCTGCACCCTGGGTTGGGAAGCTCCCCTGGAGAAAGGAAATGGCAAGCCACTCCAGTATTCTTGCCTGAGAAAGCCCATGGACAGAGGAGCCTGGTGGGCTACAGTTCATGGGGTCTCAAAGAGTCGGACACGACTCAGCACGCACAGGAACACAACAACAACCAAGAAAGACATAACTCTGCCCCCAAAGGACTTGCAATCTATCAGAGGAGGCAAACACTGAACGAGTAATTACAGCGAAGAGTGGGTGGGAGAGGGAGAAACTCCAGTCAGCAGCGCAGCAGAGGCAGAGGCCCAGGGCGGAGGGACAGAGTCTGCGGGAAGGCTCTTTGGTTCATTTTTATGTTTTAATGTAAGTATAGTTGATTTACAGCTTTGTGCTAGCATCTGGTACATAGCAAAGTGATTCAGTTACACGTAATGTATGTGAGTGCTCAGTCATGTCCAACTCTTCATGACCCCATGGACTGTAGCCTACCAGGCTCCTCTGGCCATGGAATTTTTCAAGCAGGAATACTGGAGTGGGCTGCTGTTCCCTTCTCCAGAGGATCTTCCCAACCCTGGGATCAAACACAGGGCTACTGCATCTCCTGCACTGCAGACAGATTCTTTTCACTGCGCCACCTGGGAAGCCCCAGTTATACACATGTAACAAACCAAAACAAAGCCATTGTGAATGCTATATACATATATACTATTTTTCATATTCTTTTCCATTATAGCATATTATAAGATATTGAATATAGTTCCCAGTGCTATACAGTAGGACCTTGTTGATTATCTATTTTATATATACTGATTTATATCCACTAATCCCAAACTCCTCATTTATCCCTCTCCTACACTTTTTCCCCTGGGTCACCCTAAGTTTGTTTGCTATGTCTGTGAATCTGTTTCTATTTTATTAATAAGTTCATTTGTATTTTTTTTTAGATTCCACATATAAGTGACATCATATGATATTTGTCTTTGGCTTACTTCACTTCCACAAATAGAAGGGGAAACAATGGAAACAGTGACAGACTTTATTTTTTTGGGCTCCAAAATCACTGCAGATGGTGAGTGCAGCCATGAAATTAAAAGACGCTTGTTCCTTGGAAGGAAAGTTATGACCAACCTAGAGAGCATATTAAAAAGCAGAGACATTGCTTTGCCAACCAAGGTCCGTCTAGTCAAGGCTATGTTTTTTCCAGTGGTCATGTATGGATGTGAGAGTTGGACTATAAAGAAAGCTGAGTGCCAAAGAATTGATGCTTTTGAACTATGGTGTTGGAGAAGACTCTTGAGAGTCCCTTGGACTGCAAGGAGATCCAACCAGTCCATCCTAAAGGAAATCAGCCCTGGGTGTTCATTGAAAGGACTGATGTTGAAGCTGAAACTCCAATACCTTGGCCACCTCATGTGAAGAGTTGACTCATTTGAAGACTCTGATGCTGGGAAAGATTGAAGGCGGGAGGAAAAGGGGATGACACGGTTGGAAGGCATCACCGACTCAATGGGCATGAGTTTGAGTAAGCTCTGGGAGTTGGTGATGGACAGGGAGGCCTGGCATGCTGCAGTACATGGGGTCAAAAGGAGTTGGACACGACTGAGCGACTGAACTGAACTACTTCACTTAGGATAATCTCTAGGTTCATCCATGTTGCTGCAAATGGCATTATCTCTTTCTTTTTTATGGCTGAGTAGTATTTCATTATATATGTATATAACATATATACATATACATATATACACATGCACATACCACATCTTCTTTATCCATTCATCTGTCGATGGACATTTAGTTTGTTTCCATGTTTTGTTTACTGTAAACAGTGCTGCTATGAACACAGGGGTGCATGAGTCATTTTGGATTAGTTTTCTCCAGGTATATGGCCAGGAATGGGACTGCTGGATCATGAGCATGCATGCTAAGTCACTTCAGTCGTGTCTGACTCTTTGCGACCCCATGGACTGTAGCCTGCCAGGCTCCTCTGTCCATGGAATTCTCCAGGCAAGAACACTGGAGTGGGTTGCCATGCCCTCCCTCCTTTAGGGGATCTTCTCAACCCAGGGATCTAACCATGTCTCTTACGTCTCTGGCATTGGCAGCCGGGCTCTTCAACTCTAGTGCCACCTGGGAAACCCTTACTAGATCACATGGTAGCTCTATTTTTAGTTTTTTATGGAAACTCAGACTGTTCTCCATAGTGTCTGCACCAATTTACATTCCCAGCAACAGTGTAGGTGGGTTCCCTTTTTGGAAAGCTCTTTTGGTGTGGAGCGATGGGACTGAAGAAGCAGTAGGATCCAGATTACCAAGCACCTGGGAAGTCATATCATGGCATTGGTTTTATCCTCAAACGGCAGATCCCCTGCACAGAGTGGTCAGATCTCCATTTCGGAAAGTCCACCTGGGCTGCATGGGTGCTGGATTGGAGGAGTAGAGGGACTGAGTCCAATCAAAAGACTGTTGCCCCAAGCCAGTGAGAAGGGGTGGTGATCCGGAAGGGGAGGGACTGGGCAGATACTCAGGCTCTAGGAGAATGATCACCCCACCCCACTCTGGTCTAAGAAGGGATTCTTCCTCCTCCCCCCTCACCCACTGAAGTGAAAAGAGGCTCCCACTCGGCCCCACTCCTGAGAAGCAAGACTTTGTGCCTGCCTCCTGAGCCAGGGAGAGACAGACTCCTATCTCCCTCGTTCTGGCAATGAGACAAGACTCCTTTTCTCCTATAATACCTCCGTCCCCTGCAAGAGCATCAAGCCAGGAGAGGCTTCTCCCACTCCTGAGACAGATAAGTGCCTGTGGAAAGGAGGGGTGGGGGAGCCCCAGACTGGCAGTTAAGAGACTCAGGTTTGTTTTCTTTTTTAATTTATTTTGTATTGGAGTATAGCCAATTAACAATGTCATGACAGTTTTAGGTGGACAGCAAAGGGACCAGGCCACACACACACATGTACCCCTTCTCCCCCAACTCCCCTCCCACCCGGCTGCCACGTGACACTGGCCAGCGCCCTCCGTGCTCCTCAGGAGGACCTTGCTGGTTGTCCATTCGAATTACAGCGTGTGTACAAGTCCATCCCAAGCCTGGGTCTTACTCCCCAGTGCCCGGGTCCCTAGAGCAGGTCCCAGCCGCATCACTTTGCCTCATTCTCCTCCCTGACGAAGCTGAAGGGTAAGTTCAAATCCTGTAACCTGTAAGCCAGATTTCAGAATAGCATTCATAGAAAAGAAAGCCTTTTCAGAAGCTGCTGTTTACTCTGGGGGTTGATAAAAGAACATAAAAGGCTCTGATTGGCACTATTTAAATATTTGTTCCAGGACTGATATTTGCATTTAGGGTGAAATGAATTGATGCACATTATTTATGATTAACTCAGAAGCTCAGGGGGAAGGGGGTTAATATCCTGAGTTAGAAGGCAGGTAAATCAGCCTGATCATGAGTAAAATAAAAGCCCTGGCTATCAACTCCTCCTCTTGCTCGCTAACTCTATCTCCATCTTTCTTGTATATTTTCAAGTGACTTTAAAAACCTATTCTCAATGCTTTTAAAGGTTTACAACCTCTAGAGGGAGAATGCATGTGATTGCCCTATACAATAAACAGTAAACACTAATTGTTCCCCTCAATGAAAAGCTAATGGTCTTCTAGATTCATCTACAATAGATTCCACTTAGCAGCTCATATTCTCCTGCTAATGGTCAATTCACTTTCGGCAATAAGGATCAAAGCAAATGACCTAAAATTTTTAAAACAACAAAGGGTGCAATAAATGGACTGCAAATTGCTCCTTTCTCCATAAGCAGCACTCTCAGAGGTAAAATTTCAAATTGCTAATGGCCAGCATAGTGGACAAGTGGGGATTTTCTTACTGAGAGACCAGGGAAGGTGACAAAATATAATGGCTTTCACAAAGAGCTGGCTGGAAGCTGGGAAAATTAAATCCTTGGATCAGAGGCAAGATGGGAGCTGTGAAAATAGGATCAGAAAATTGTCTAGCTGTCTCTGCATTAGCCTGGGAAGAAGCTTTCTGATTGCTTGTGGCTTAAATGGTATACTGAGAGCAGAATCGGTTACACCAACCACAACCAAAAATCTTGGGTGAATTTAACAAAATCCACAAATCTTCCAGGGAAGATACATTAAAAATCAGCTTTTTTGTACTCGCGTCTTATGGGTACTTCTGACTCATGATGGTAAATAGCCAAAACTAATTTAATGACATGAATTGATTAAACCCTCTATCAAAAGGAATTCTTAAAAAAGGAACAACTGAAAAGGGGAAGTCAAAGTATCATGGGGACATTATTGAGCTAGAAATAACTATGAGATCCTTCTCTGGACAAAGGAGCTGAAACCTAGGCATGTGTGGGTGCTCAGGCACTCAGTCATGTCTGACTCTCTGCGACCCCGTGGACTATAGCCCGCCAGGCTCCTCTGTCCTTGGGGTTCTCCAGGCAAGAACACTGGAGTGAGTTGCCATTTCATCCTCCAGGGGATATTCCTGACCCAGGCTTTGTTCTGTAATTGTCCCCCTTTTTTCCCCCAGAGTCCTCCTTCTTACTGGATTCTTTGGATCCTGTCTTTAAAAATTCCCCCTTTACCCACATTCTACCCCAGTTATGTTTCATTTTTCTCTTCTCCTTTACATCAAAATCTCTCCAAAGACTTGTCATAGTTTCTGGCTTGACTCCCTATGTGCATTCTCCCCTGCATTCACTCCAACCTGGCGTTAGATCCCAGTACTCCCTCCAGTTCCTCTCATCAGATCCATGAGGCAATGCTTATCCCAACTGAATAACAAATCGGGAGTGTTTCTACCAGTTGATCACTGCATTCTTCCTGAAGTTGGCAATCATGATGATTCTCTCCAGCTTCTGCAAGAGCCTCCTTATTTATCTCCCTGCTTATTTCCTTCAATATTTTATTCTTCTGACAACAGCCATGGTGATCTTCTGAAATCGTGAATTGGGTCATGTTGATTTCCTGTGGGGGAAAAAAAGCCTTCCGATTCACTTTTTATCACATATAAAATCAAGTCTAGAATACTCAATTATGGTGTTTAAGGTTCTGCAAGTTCTGGCCCTTGCCAAACTCCAGCTGTATACCAACCGACTCACCACCCACCCCTTCATCCAGCTCCTTTCTCCTTGGCATCGTCCTCATCTTACTTCAACAGGCGTGCCATTTGCTCGGGAGACTTTGCACTTACTGTTCCCTCTGCCTGGAACATTATTTTTGCACTCAGTTCCCTTCCATACGCTTGTTTGGGGTTTTATTTTCTCCTCATCAGGACTTCAGTTTTCCCTCCTGTTATGGGTTGAATTGTGTCCCCCACCCATCAAATTCATATGTTGACTCTAACCCCCAGTGTGGCTGTATTTGGAAATAGGACTTCCAAGGAGATTTTATACTCTCTCCTCTCCTGCTGCCACCAAATCTATCCCCACTTCCAGTCTCTGCTTTGTCATAGGACTCGTCACTTTTAGGCAATGTCTAAGAATCAAAAAGGGCAGATGCCTTGCCTGTTCATCAGATTCCCATTTCTAACACAAAATCTGCACCATGGGAGGTTTTAATGAATATTAGTTGAGTGAATGAATGAATGTGTATAGGAGGGTAAGAGGATAGAGTTCCCTCAACATTTTAACCAATATCTGACATTCAAAAAAATTGCATAATATTTTTTCAGTAGTTATATTCTACTTCCTTTAAGATGCCCAGTAGAGCTGACACATAGGAAGCAATTCTGAGAAAAATGCTGATGAGCCAGTAGAGGCTTGATTGTCATCATAAGACTCTTTAATCAGGAGAAGGAAATTGTAACCATTGCTATTCCCATCACTATGCTACACAAAAGAATGTAGACGCTTTCCGTGCAAGGCCAACCAGGATGTGATAATCTTCTGGGCTGTGTCTAAAATATTTCAGATTATTTCCTTAGGACAGGGTCCCACAAATGGAATTATTGGGTCAATGTGTACAGACATTTCTAAGGCATTTGGCCTAACTATTTAGTTGAAGGAATAGAAGGACTAAATTTCAGTATTTGTAAGATGACTGTTAGTGACTTATTTGAAAAGGTGTAGAAGGATTCCAAACAATCATTGGCCGAGGCTAAACTAGAATGAAAGAGAAATATTCTTTTCAATGGGGGATCATTTTCAGATGCCCTCAAGCTCCCCATCATTGGAACTATTTAAGCCTTCTTTGACGGCTCCTGATTGCATGAGAAATGACTCTGACCCTAGGTAGAAGTTGATCCACAGCAGTGTTTCCCAAACCAGCTTGTCTACCAGAACCATCTAAAGGGCTTTTAAAATTTAGACTCTAGGGGACTTCCCCGGTGGCCCGGTGGTTAAGACTCCGCCCTTCAAATGCAGGAGGCCAGGGTTTGATCCCTGAATCAGGACTAAGATGCTACACGTTGTACAGCAAGGCCAAAAAAAGAAAAAAATAAATTTTAAAAAGTTAAGACTCTAGACTCTGTCTACATAGTAGATCCTGCACATAACTCTTGCAAACCATGGAGCTCTATACCCTTCCAACCATGATTCTAACATTGCTTGCTCCCAACGGTCATTCCATGACGTGACAGATCTATCAGATATAGGTGATCACGACTTTTCCTCTCATCCAAGAAGAGCTGACTCACTGGAAAAGACCCTGATGCTGGGAAAGATGGAAGACGGGAAGAGAAGGAGATGACAGAGGATGAGATGTTTGGACGGCATCACCGACTCAGTGGACTTGAGTTTGGGCAAACTCCAGGAGACGGTGAAAGACCGGGAAGCCTGGCGTGCTGGAGTCCATGGGGTTGCAGAGTCAGACACGACAGCAGTGACTGAGCAGCTAGAGAGGCGGCAGGCCCTGAAGGGACTCAGGAAGGTTATGTGCTGCCTCCGTTGTAGAGTCTGCTGCTGTGTAAATGTCCCGCCTCTCCTAAACCCTTGCTCTCTTGACTGAATACACGGGGGTCTTGCAGCAGCGCACATGTTAATGCCTGTTTATGGACGTGTGACAGTGGCTTCTTTCCCCTCCTCCCACTCCTGTCCACAAGATGCCACCATCGTGCAGCGACTCGCGATGTGTGGTCCCAGGCCGCTCAGCTCTCACTCTCCAAGCCCCACCTCCCCTTCCCTGGTTCCGTCTCCATTAAGGAAGTCAGAGCGGTGCTGTTCTCTCAAGGAGCTTCAAAGGCCTAAGAGCAGGAGCCCCAGGTGAGGAGTGAGCAAGCTCTGACCTGCAGCCTCCTCGAGCATAGAAGAGGACCTTTGGCCCAAAGGCTCTCTAAGAAAACTTCTAGAGCTAACTGCACGGGTCAGTTTTTCCCTTGCGCTTTTAATGATGGTGTCTGGTAGTATCACGCGGCTATCAAAAACAAAGCACTTGTACCCTAGGGCCCACGAGCCGCAGCTACTGAGCCCGAGAGCTGTTAACGACTGAAGCCCAGCGCCTGTCCTCCGCAACAAGAGAAGCCTGTGCACCGCACCTGGAGAGGAGACCCCAGGCCCCACAGCTAGAGAAAGCCTGCATGCAGCAGCAGAGACCCAGCTCAGACAAAAGTAAATACATCACATGTGAAAAAGCGAGGGTCAAAATAAGTTACTCAACTTGTTCTGAAAGTGGTTTTAATGATAAATGTTTAAATGAATTAACATGATAGCGGCTCAGGTGGCCCACACCGAGCCAGGAGTCCTTTCCCGGATATGCCGAGTTTGAGGGCAGAGAAGGAGCTGTGTACATCTCTGGTACTCATTAACTATGACAAGTGCCCACTATCGTCAGTGTGGTTTGAGAAAAACAGTTTTCTGAGACATGGATGTCTTTTATAATTTTCTCTCATTATCTTAGAACTGAATTTTGCTTTTACTGGGGTTCCTTTTCCAAGATTTCTTTTGAAATTAACATTCCTATTAATACTCTTAAAAAACTGTCTATTTTGTATTGACTGTAGGATGAAGACAGATGCTCTTAAAACACAGAATTAAGATTTTTGTTTTTGAGAGTCAAGGATCTACCCTGGTTCAGTTAGAAAGAGTTTAGATCTTTTCTGTTCTCTTCAGGACTTCCTAGTTTTGAAAACACTGGAGGTGTTTCGAAATGGACTTGTAAGCAAGCAGGAATTGGTACATTTTTGTGTTCTCAGTATAAGGAGAGCAAATGGCTCAGGAAATATTTGTTGAATGAATGAATGGATGTATGGAATGGGCATGTGAATCTATGGAAATACATGGCAAGCATTTACGGAATGTATTTATCCAGAGTCTGACAGATCTTTATGAGCTTTGTGGCAAAAATAATCATTTTTCTGTAATCTTACTTCTCACTTGTAAAATGGAGATGATGGAACACAGCACAGATGTTGTTCAATAAGACTGTGCGCTGCCTGGGACTCTGCTGGCAGCCCAGCAGTTAAGACTTTGCCTTCCAAGGCAGGAGGTGAGGCTTCGATCCCTGGTTGGGGAGCTAAGATCTCACATGCCTCATGGCCCAAAAATCAGAACGTAAACAACAGAAGCAGCATTGTAACAAATGCAATAAAGAGTTTTTAAATGGTCCACATTAAAAAAAAAAAAAAAGACTACACAGACCTGATATAGAGTGTGACATGTGAGCTCTGACTCTAAAGGCTAAAAGGAGCTCTGCCCTTCCCATTCAAAGTTTAAACCTATTTTTATGAGAGAGGGGGGATTATCAACTTTGAAATACATCAGAGTTGTTGACATTTTGCTAGGAATTCTTTCTAATTCTGTGATTAATGCAAACTCACAGTAAAGCAGAACTCTCCCTCACTAGCCTCTGTGCATGCTCAGTCACTTCAGTCGTGTCCGAGTCTGTGCGACCCCATAGACTGTAGCCCGCCAGGCTCCTCTGTCCCTGGGATTCTCCAGGCAAGAATACTACAGTGGGTTACCATGCCCTCCTCCAGGGGATCTTCCCAACCCAGGGATCAAACCTGTATCTCCTGGGCGACAGGAGGATTCTTTACCATTGAGCCACCAGGGATGCCCCTTGTTAAGCCTGGTATATGCTAAAAGCTTGATTGTCTTGATTCATGGATGAATGGGTTGGTACACAATGGTGCCTAGGTTTCTGTATTGAGTCAGAACTTGGGGTCAGAAGGAGAAGCCTCTATTTTTTCCCTAGCATTCCAGGGGATTTAGAAGATGTCTGGAAACTCCTGATCCAGCTTCCTATGCCACAGGTGGAGACCTGGAAAGAGCTTGCCACAGATCGTCAAGGTGCTTTCTGCCAATTTCTGGTCATCTGCCCGCCCTCACTAGATCACTCATGCAGTTTCTCATTTAAGTGCCCATTTTTACCCTGTCTGTTGTATGTTCTTGTGATTTGGGCCCCAGGGCCATTGAGAGTCTGAACCAAGGACAGGCTTGGGTGGTATTCTGCGGGGCTGGACTCTGGGCTATGCAAATCCAGCGACTGGCTCCAGCCCAGTAGGTAAATTCTATGAAAACAAGCTCACATCTACACCCTGGCAGAGGAAGCTGGGCAAGACCCCTCCCTCTGCCTATTCAAACAGGTGACCTTAGCACTCTGGCGCCATGGATCAGGTGCAGGGGAGAGCTGCTGGCGACGTGGAGGCAGCCCAGGGCGGAGGCTGAGAGTCTGGGCCCCAGGGCCAGGTGGCGCGGCCCACGTTCCAGGCCACACTTTCTGTCTTTGCACCATGGGCTAGTTCCCTCTGCCGTGAACCGGGGATAATATTACCCGCCTCTTAGGGTTATTACAAGGATTAAGTGGGCTAATATTTATAATGAGCCCAGAACAGGGCCTGGCATTTTGTAAGTCCTAGGTAAATGCTGGTCAGTGCTCTGTTAAATGTTTTTTGAAGCACTTTCCATCTGTCTGAATCAGAGGTCCCTGGTGCCTCTTCAAGGGACGGGGGATTAGACCACATCAAAATACTTGTTGCAGCGAATTCTCTGGTGGTCCAGTGGTTAGGACTATGAGCTTTCACTGCCAAAGGTCTGCACTCAATCCCTGGTTGGGTAACTAAGGTCCTGCAAGCTGTATGATGCAGCCTATATATATATATACTGCAGACTATATATATATATATATATATATATATATATATATATATATATACACTACTTTGAAATGTAACTTTCTTCATTGGGTTACTGGATGATCTCATCCTTTCCCATCTCCTGAGACCTCCTGACCAAAGGGCTGGTCTTCCTCCAGTGAGACAAGCTGGAATCCAATTTTCTTTGAAGACACCTAGGCTGTTGTATTGAACTTTCCAGGAGGCACTAGTGGTAAAGAATACATTTGCCAATGCAGGAGACGCGAGAGACGTGGGTTTGATCCCTGGGTTGGAAAGATCCCCTGGAGAAGGAAATGGCAACCCACTCCAGTATTCTTGCCTGGGAAACCCCATGGACACAGGAGCCTGGCGGGCTATGGTCCATAGGGTGCAAAGAGTCGGATGGGGCTGAGCGCGTGCACAGGCTGTTACACTTGATCGTACCCATTCTTCTCTGCAGTCAGAATGCAGCAAGCCCTGCTAGACTTGTGAGAACTTGACTCTTTCACACCCTGCTTTATCAGAGAGCCCTGGGGTCCCAGAATGACAAGAGGTGGCGATGAAGCCCTCATAGTTTGTGAATCAGTGTCCCTGAGTGAAGTCTTCGAACCATGGAAGAAACCGTCTGATCCAAGCTCCACCCCTGGAGCTAGAAAACTAATGTCTACTCAGACCAACGCATCATTAGTTATTACACCTGATCTTCCCCGAAGTGCTATAAAGCAATGAGGACAGCTGTCCCAGGGAAACAAAAATCCTAAATTTCACTGAATTTTTATCAAGTTATTACTTTAAAAAACAGTAATCACTATTCTGGATTTTGTGCTAATCATTCCCTTGCTTTTCATTATAGCTTGACTTTATATGCTACACCCTAAAATATATTTTTTAGTTTTCTGCATGTTTTCAAACTTTCCATAAGTGGAATCATACTGTATGTGCTCTTTTGTGTCTTGACATATTTCTCAGATTCATTAGCATGGTTGAGTGCAGTGAGGTATTTATTCCATTTCATGCCTATATCACTATTTATTAATATCTGCTCTGCTGTCAACAGAAATTTTGATTGTTTCTGTTGTTTGTTTGCTTGATTGCTATTGCAAATCATGGTGCATTCTGGGGAATTCTGTGGTGGCCCAGTGGTTAGGATGCTTTCACTACTGGGGCTTGGGTTCAATCCCTGGTTGGAGAACTAAAATCCTGCAAGCCTCACAGAATGGCAAAAATAAATAAACAAATAAAGCCCCAACAAATCATAACGTGTTCCTGCAGATCTTACCTGCTGCCTTTGTGTAAATGGAATCACTTTCATTTCTATGAAGACTATAGAATCTTTCCAATGACTGTACTTACATTTCTTCATTTGGACTTCAGAACACCTCTGTGATGATTCTTCTACTGAAAGTTGGAAAGAATTTGCTCCTACCCTAAAATAAGGGAGAGCTTCACTGGTGGCTCAGACAGTAAAGAATCTGCCTGCAATGTGGGAGACCTGCGCTCAATCCCTGGGTTGCAAAGATCCCCTAGAGAAGGGAATGGCTTCCCATTCCAATATTCTTGCCTGGAGAATCCCATGGACAGAGGAGCCTGACAGCCTGGGGTCACAAAGAGTTGGACATGACTGAGCGACTTTCACCTTTAAAATAAGGGAAAACTGGGTGAAAGACAGCATGATACCTTTCCTTGGGCATTTCACACAGTAGATGTTGCAAGGCAGCTAAGTTGTTGGAATTCCAAGGAGGGAAAGGACCCGCCCTGAAGTGGGATATGTGGACTGTTATACCTGTCGCCCAACACAGGAGGGGGAGACACCAGCCAGCATATAAGCAGGTAAGAAGAAATCAGCTCAAAAAAAAGAAAAGAAATCAGCTAAAATTGTAACTAGAGGTTGAGTATGTGCGGGTATGACAGTACAGCACCCCAGAGGAAACCCAGATACAAGGAGGTCCGGCCCTCACCTCCCGTTCTTCTCCCGGGGCTTCCACGGGGTGCTCATGAGAGCACTGGGGGCCCGGCGGGAGACCAGGGGACGCACCCGCGCTGGGGTCTGACCACTGTCATCACAGACACAAACCTCCACGTCCCCGCCTGGACCCTTCTAGCTGACGGAGCGTTAAGCTTCAGCCTCTGGGGAATGAGCAACAAGCCTCCACCTTCGCAGACAGTAAAGAAGGGTATAGCAAAGGGAATCGTCGGAGGACTCACATGCATTCCTCGGTGCCGTGTGAGATCCTAATTGTGGTCATGACTTTGAAGTAAATTGAGTCAACTGGGTTTGTGCAATGAAATAAAAAAGCGTTCAGCTGTTTCGGTGTTAGGTGCAGAGTCTAGGAGCAGTAGCAGCAGACCAGGGCTTGTTTTTCCTAGCTGCCTCAGCTAAGGTGTCTTTTGATTGCAAGTAATAGAAACCCTCTCTGGAACTAGCTTAAACAATAAGAAAATGAATTATTTAACTTAAAGGAAAGTTCAGGGGTGGGTCAGGCTCCAAGGTTGGCTGATTCCGTGGCACAAGGAGTTCATCAAGGATCCAGGTTCTTTTTTTTTTTTCAGGTTTCTTATCTACTTTGTTGTCCATGGATGGGTTTCTATCTCATAGTTTTGTCTTGCTCATGACATGTCTAAGGAAGGCAATTAGGCCTACTTGCTTCCTCATTCATGTAGAGCAGGAGAGAAAGAAAAGCTTTATTGCTTTTTTTTGGCCATGCTGGGTCTTGGTCGCTGCGGGGGCTTTTCTCTAGCTGTGGTTAGCGGGGGCTACTTGGGAGTTGGTGAGCAGGCTTCTCATTGCGGTGGCTTCTCTTGTTTCGGAGCACAGGCTCTGGGGCACAGTCTCAATGGCTGCAGCACATGGGCTGAGCTGTTCCTTGGTTGTGGGATCTCCCTGGACCAGGGATCGAACCCGTGTCTCCTGCATTGGCAGGCAGATTTCTTTACCACTGAGCCACCGGGGAAGCCCCAAGAAAAGCTTCTTTAGCCAGGGAACACAGGGCTTTTCCTCCAGATGCCAGCAATGACCGTGGGAATGCCATGGGCTTGCTGGCTTCGGTCAGGCCTCCTTCAGGAGGGACATGGGGTCACTAGGATGGATTTAGACCAGTGGTTCCCGAGGTGGGATTTTGGGACCAGCAGCTTTAGCATCTCCTGATCGTTTGTCCAAAAAGTAAATTCCTGGGTCTCCGTGGAGACCTATTAAATCAGAAATTCTGGGTATGGGGTCCAGCAAGCTTTAGAAGCCCTTCAGGTTGATACTGACTCACAGTAAAGTTTGAGAACCCCTGGCTTAGGATAGCCTGGCGAACACCATGGATGACAGAAGGCTTCTGTTAGGAAGGAGAATGTGGGTAACAGACCAGGTGAGCATCTCAGAGTGAGAGGCAGTCGGCAGAGTTAAGGGTGCGTGTCAGGGAATGGTTCCAGGGATGGGCTCTGAAGCCTACACAGGGAAGGGAAATGAAGGTTCACGGGAATGACGGATGCTGAGTAAGTGGGGCTAGTGAACCGAGGAGCTCAATGAGGCTGCAGAATTGAAGTGAGCCAGCAGTGACGGCCACGAGAATGGACGCGCAGACCTCCAGCTGCGGGACGTGTAACGGACCAAGGGTGCTCTGTTTGCACCAAGATCACACTGACCACAGGCTGCTTCCAGCCAGCAGGCGGGGGTGGCAAAGGTACTAAGGCCTGCGGGTTCAGGGGCACACGTTCTTGACGCAGCTGCCTTTGGCTCGTGGTCTTGAAGGACTTCCCCTCATGAGCTTGACGAATCTTCCTTAGACGGCAGGACAATCCAAGCCTCTCCCCAGCCTTCTCTCCTATCCTCCTGCATTCAGCATCACCCAAATCTCTCCTTATCGTTTCTCACCAAGGCACTTCCCCTGTCAAAATCCTTGCACGAGTAATTCCATCTTGGCAGCTGCTTCTCGGAGGACCCAGACTAACACGGAAGGTGATGGTTCTTGAGTGGAGTATGAAACCGAGATTATGGGTCAGGCACTGTGCTATGTGTGGAGCCTGAGAAACAAGTAACATGGTCCCTACCCTGTAGCAGGAGAACCAGTGAAAGAGAAAAATAACCTCTGACTGCAGGATGGCACAGGAAGGACTATAATAGGGACTGCCCAGCAGCCCTGGATGTTATTTGGAAATGCTCAGGGGGTGAGGAAGATGGTGACACTTTGGGGAGGTGGATATCCCACCTGCTAAAAACAGACCCAATAGGAAATTCCCTGGGAGTCCAGTGATTAGAACTTGGCACTTCCATTGCAGAGGGCAGAGGTTCAATCCTTGGTAGGGGAACTAAGACCCTGCAAGAAACGGCGCTGCCAAGAAAAACACATTAGTTTAGTGCCAGGCTTGTGGTTCAGTTGTCAGTCTCTTGGGCGTCCCCACAAACACCCGGCTAAGGATGTCCCAGTTACTCCTTTGAATGAGCACAGCCTCCTCGGATGTCACCTCCCCAAGGCATCACAAGGCAATCCCCATTCCTGTGGCTTCACGGAAATGCAGAAGAGAGGCAAATGTTTCATAACAAGGTGGTTATGATAACGGCAGTCCCTGCTTCCTGTCTGCATTTCTCTGATGGTTCCCTCAGTGGGTACCACCTGCATTGCCCCTGCTCATCCCACGGGTGGTCGTGAGGTCATGAGGCAACGCCGTGAGCCACCCTGAGATCGGTGAGCTTCTCTATCCTGCATGTGTGGTTACAACTCAACCCACTTTGGCCACAAACCTAAGGAAAGGACGGAGCGCCACTCTAAGCAGGCTTCCACCTCCACGCTGAAAGGCCATCATCCCCTTTGGATTTTTAAAAAATCTATTTATTTTTAATTGAAGGATAATTGCTTTACAATATTGTGGTGGCTTCTGCCATACATCAACATGAATCAGCCATAGGCACACATGTGTCCCCTCCCTCTCGAGCCTCCCTTCCCGTCCCACCCCTCTATGTTGTCACAAAGCACCAGCTTTGGGATCCCTGCATCATGCAGCAAATTCCCACTGGCTATCTCTTTTACGTATGGTAATGTACACGTTTCAATGCTACTCTCTCAGTTCGTCCTCCCATCTCTTTCCCCCTTTGGATTCTTAACCCAGAACTGGATTTCAGAGATACTGAATCTCCTGGAGTTGTATGTGCATTTATGTTGTGTGTGTGTGTGTGGTTATGCATTTGAGGGGCATAGAAAGGGGTTGGGTCCACGGCTTTCATTATTTCTCAAGAGTTCATGACCTTAGAAATATTAACAATAAGTCACTTCTTTTTGAGAGAAAACTATTCGAACAAGAACTTAGAAGGTAAGGATGTGAAAACTCTGCCCTTAAAGCAGATTTGTTGTAGTATTGATAGTTCTCCAGCTTTAGGTTAAAAGAAAAGTCACTTTAGCTTTGTGGTCGTACAAGAGATATGCTGGAACTTTGTGGGAAAATAATAAAAGGGGGATGGTTTATGCAATAAATAGGAATTAATTTTGCTCCCTAAAAAGTCCTATGTTATAAGAGGACTTTTACCTCTGGAACACTGTCCTGGGAAATTGAGAAAGAAAAATAAAAAAGCATCATAGTTTTTCTTTCCTTTCTTTCTTTTTTTGTGGACACTTAAATAGTCTTAATATTTCATAATACGTGAAAGTTTTCATGAAAACGTT
The DNA here is from genome assembly GCF_963930625.1 of Muntiacus reevesi. NCBI lineage: Eukaryota > Metazoa > Chordata > Mammalia > Artiodactyla > Cervidae > Muntiacus > Muntiacus reevesi. The sequence continues at coordinate 54,330,891 of NC_089252.1, forward strand.
ATAGGTGCAACAGACAGCTATTGGAAATCGCAGGACAAACCTAATTGTGTGACAAAAAAGACCAAATACAGGAGGAAAGTCTGCAAAGCCTGTTTTTCTGGCCTGTTCTTGCCAACAAACACTAGAGGGAGCAACACACCACAGGGACGCTGAGGTTCTCTCATTCGGGATTTAACTGTGGACACGCTGAATTATACACAAGAGAGCGGCAACAACACGAAGGAGGAGCACCTCCTTCCTTGTATACTTGTCGCGAGGGGCCTGGCAGACCGCTCCAGGTGTCTGTTCCGGCTGGGAGGCAGTTGCGGACCCCAGAGGGAGCGTCTCAGGTCCGAGCAGGTCCTGACGCCGAAGCCCTCCACCAACTGTTCTTTTTTAGAATGAAAAGCCAACCTCACTTCCTGTCCTTGACAGGTGACCAAGCTGGTAAATTAATAGACATACTAATAGGTTAGTGAACACGCTGACATTTTTATGATGAGAAGAAAATGATGATATAGAGGGGAAATTGACATCAGGTTCATTTACTTATTTTTATCCACAGTTATCTATTACCTACTCTGAGCTAGAACAGTTACATTCCAAGTGTAACAGTGACTCAGGCATTGATACCTGGAGGGAGGTCTTTAGAGGCAGCCTTCAGGCTGTTTTTGTTGTTGTTTTGTTAATTGCAGCAAAAGATAAACAACAAAAAATTTACCAATTTAACCTTTTTATTTTTTTATTTTTGGGCCGCACCACCAAGCTTACAGGATCTCAGTTCCCCAACCAGGGACTGAACGTGGGCCAATGCAGTGAAAGACCAGAATTCTAACCACTAGGCAACCAGAGAATCCCCTCCATTTTAACCATTTTTAATGCATGTGCTCAGATGCTCAGCCGTGTCCAACTCTTTGTGACCCCATGGACTGTAGACCCTCAGGTTCCTCTGTCCATAGGATTTTTCAGACAGTACCAGAGTGGGTTGCCATTTCCTCCTCCAGCAGATCTTCCCCACCAGGGATTGAACCCTCGTCTCTCACATCTCCTGCTTTGGCAGATGGATTCTTACAGGCACTTATGGTGCATTAAGTACATTTTTGTTGTACAACTGTTGCCACCATCCACCTCTAGAACTTTTTCATTTTCCCAAATTGAAATTCTATATCTGCATTCTCCCTTTCCCCTCAGGCTTCGGTAACCTCTAATGAAAGTGAAAGAGGAAAATGAAAAAGATGGCTTAAAAGCTCAACATTCAGAAAACTAAGATCATGGCATCTGGTCCCATCACTTCATGGGAAATAGAGGGGGAAACAGTGGAAACAGTGTCAGACTTTATTTTTGGGGGCTCCAAAATCACTGCAGATGTTGACTGCAGCCATGAAATTAAAAGACGCTTACTCCTTGGAAGAAAAGTTATGACCAACTTAGACAGCATATTAAAAAGCAGAGACATTACTTTGCCAACAAAGGTCCATCTCATCAAGGCTATGGTTTTTCCAGTGGTCACGTATGGATGTGAGAGTTGGACTGTGAAGAAAGCTGAGCACCGAAGAATTGATGCTTTTGAACTATGGTGCTGGAGAAGACTCTTGAGAGTCCCTTGGACTGCAAGGAGATCCAACCAGTCCATCCTAAAGCATATCAGTCCTGGGTGCTCATTGGAAGGACTGATGCTGAAGCTGAAACTCCAATACTTTGGCCACCTCATACGAAAAGTTGACTCATTGGAAAAGACCCTGATGCTGGGATGACTGGGGGCAGGAGGAGAAGGGGACGACAGAGGATGAGATGGCTGGATGGCATCACCGACTCGGTGGGCATGAGTTTGAGTAAACTCCGGGAGTTGGTGATGGACAGGGAGGCCTGGCGTGCTATGATTCATGGGGTCGCAAAGAGTCGGACATGACTGAACTGAACTGAACTGAACTGAATGTTTGTCTGTTTGAATTTGCCTACTCTAATTTCCCTGTATAAGTGGAATCATTTCCACTCTTGTGTCTGGCTTATGTCACTTAGCATAACATCCTCAAGACTTGTTCATGTCAGAATTTCATTCCTTTTTAAGGCTGAATAATAATGCCATTATATGTATGTATGACATTTTGCTCAGCCATTCATCCACTGATGGACACTTGGCTTATTTCCATTTAGCAATTGTGAATAATGCTGCTATGTACATGGATGTACAAACACCTATTTGAGAGCTTGCTTTAAATTTCTTTGAGGAGTGAAGTTGCTGGATCATATAGTAATTCTGTGTTTAAATTTTTGAGGCCCTGCCATGCCATTTTCCACAGCAGGTTGCAATCATTTCACATTCCCACCAACAGTGCACAAGGACAACATTTTCCTCCACATCCTTGCCAACACTTGCTTTCTGTTTTTTGATGAGAGCCATCCTAATGGGTGTGAGGTGGTCTCTCACTGTGGTCTTGACAGGCTCTGATTTAGACTAATTTTGTTCACAGTTTTATCCATGATTTTGATGTGCAGAAAATCAAGTACACCATATAGAACTGGAATCCATGGCTTAGTAAAAAAAAAAAAAAGTAGTGATTTTTCTAAATGTGACTTTATGATGAGTGAAACAGCAAATGTTGATTGTACTGTCAGACCACGTTAGCCGGGAACAAGCATCTAGCACAGTTCTTCCCTGTCTTGGTAGCACACCAGAACCACCTAGAAGATATGAAAAACACTGATGTCAAATTCTCGAGAAAGTCAGCGAAAATGGTCTGGGATGCAGCCTGAGCATCAGGATTTTTAAAAGGTTCTCAAGTGATTCCAACGTGCAGCTCAAGTTGAGACCCTGAGCTGTTGCTGCTCCATTGGGTTCAGGCCCAGTGGGGCTTCCCTCAGAGATCAGTTGGTAAAGAAGCCGCCTGGTTCGATTACTGGGTCGGGAAGGTCCCCTGGAGAAGGAAATGGCAGCCCGCTCCAGTGTTCTTGCCTGGAGAATCCCATGGACAGAGGAGCCTGGCAGCCTACAGTCCATGGGGTCAGAGAGTCAGACATGACTGAGCAACAACACTTTGACTTTCATACCTTCATCGTCGTTTATAAAATACGTCTTAAAAACAGCAAAGAGTGAAGCAGTGAGTCCTCTTTCAAGGGATGTGCCGTGGGGTCCCATCCGCAGACCACTAGCAGGGATGTTACAGGGGAGATCTGGAGGAAGATGGGTGACGGCAAGGGTCCAAAGAACCCAGTCCCTGCACTGAGGATCTATCGGTGCTTTCTGGTTCCACTCGTTGGGCTAAGACACTGCACTGCCTTATTATGCTAAGTCCAGAGGGAGGAAATATTACTTTTCCAGTTTATATTTGAAGAAGTGGAGGCTCCAAGGCTGAGCCAGTGTTGCATATGACCCACAAGCACCCTGATGGATGATCTTCCAACCTGAGCTTCTCAACAAGAACGTCCAGTGTGTAAATAACTGGAAATACAAGGCTGAGTTTAGCTATTATGAGGCCATATTGAAAATAAACGCTCTGGGCAGTCGAGAGGTGGTATTTGAAACTCTGTCCTTAGCACTGCAAGTGTCAGAGCTTCCAGGAAGGCAGGCAGCAGTGTAATCCACCCCCTCCCTCCTCAATTTACAGATAAGGAGACCGAGGCCCAGGGAGGGTCCCAGGTGTGTCCTGCTCATACATTTATATTTGGATGCCCTGACACCAAGAAGAACAGCTTTCTACCTCCCTCTGCCTTCATCAAACGGTCCTGCCCTGGCTCAAAACACTGGGAGCTCAGCACCTTTCCCAGAACTGCTTGCAGAGCTGATTCAGAGGGCACACAAGTAAATCAGCCTCTTCACTTTATTGATAATTTTGACTTTGATTCTAAACTGCATGACCGAGTCTCTGCTTGATACTCCAGACTCAACTCTGAATGACTCACGCTTAATTTGCAAGTATTAAATCATTGCACAAAGAATGCATATTGCCACCTTTGCGGGGTTTGCCGAGAAAGATCTTTTGTTCCCCCCTTGCTTTAAAATTTCCAAAGAAGGATTGCCAGAGACCTGCTGAGCAACGTCAGCATCAATGAGGGCACACCTGCCGGAGGAGCTCCACAGGGGAGCCCAGCAGCCCCTGATGGGCGCCTTCTGGTTCCTGGGCCGCAAGCCAGCCACACCAACTGCCACCCAAGAGGGAAGCTGCCCTCTGAGAAGAGGCTGCCAAGCTGGGGTGACATTCCTCAGCACCCCACCTCCATCCACTCACCCCAGACCCCAGATCACCACCAACATGAGTAGAGGGGATGTGTACTTCTGGGAAAAGGTGATTATGGAAAAGGTGTGGCGGCTTCTCTGGTCTGGCTTACTTCCCATCAGGCAGCTGAGTGTAAATTATTCCCACATCCAAGGGGAGGATAGAGTCACAAGAGGGAAAGAACCTGGGGCAGAACAAGTTTACGCTTACCTGAATGAGAAATAAAATTTTATCTGTTAAGTCATTAAAATATGGAGATTTTTTTTCTTTTTTCATTTTTGGTTATTGCAACTAGCAAACCCTCACTGAGCTGCCCAAATTGGATTGCACCGAAATGTAAATATATAAACACAGAATTTATCCCAGTACCTGGGATGAGAGGCTCTCAAGAAATGTGCATTGGGCGAAGGCAGAAATGAATCTAAAATATAAAATTTCATGATGAACTTTGTCAAAAAGAGATTAGGAAATCCTCATAAATAGCTCAGGATGTCAAAGGTGTTTTAATTCCCTGGTAACTCAGCTGGTAAAGAATCTGCCTGCAATTCAGGAGACCCCAGTTCAATTCCTGCATCAGGAAGATCGCCTCAAGAAGGGATAGACTACCCACTTCAGTATTCATGGACTTCCCTGGTGGCTCAGGTGATAAAGAATTCACCCACAGTGCAGGACACCTGGATTCGATCCCTGGGTCGGAAAGATCCCCTGGAGGAGAGCATGGCAACCCACTCCAGGATTCTTGCCTGGAGAATCCCATGGACAGAGGAGCCTGGCGGGCTACAGCCCACGGGGTTGCAAAGAGTTGGACACGACTGAGCGACTAAGCACACGACAGTCAGAGGTGTTTTAATACACCTTGTTGAGCCCTGGCTCTCCAGCTGCACGTGAAAGTACAAGCAGGAAATGAATGGTAGTTGGCACAGGAAAAGGGAGCATCGGCATCATCATCAGCAGACCCGCAGCTCAAGGCAGGAAAGTGTGGATTCAGAGTGGGAATAAGAGAACCAGTTACCAGGATTTAGGGCTTCCCAGATGGCTAGGTGGTAAAGAACCTGCCTGCCAGTACAGGAGACGCAGGTTTGATCCCTGGGCCAAGAAGATTCCCGGGGAAAAGAAATGGCAACCCCCTCCAGGATTTTTGCCTGGGAAATCCCATGGATCTCGGAGCCTGGTGGGCTACAGTCCATGGGGTTGCAAAGAGTTGGACATCACTTAGCAACTAAACGACAAACCTGGATTTGAATCCTTGCAAATTACTTAAGGTTCTCATGCTTCTGTTTCCTCATCTTTAAAATGGGAATAATTAGAACAGCACCTACGATGGGGTTGTTACGAAGATGAAATGAGCTTATCTACTGAAGTAGATTTAAATGTACTGATGTAGAGCTCTTTTCCTGTGTTGGCATTCTTAGGCCTTCAGAATGAAGACATTCAACACCATGGAAAATGGGGAATCATAAAGAAGCAGAGGATGCCAGGAAGTTCTTAGACCAGATGCTCAGAACACACAGCCCAAGAAACCAAAACCTCATAGAAGAATCAAGGGTATGAATTGATGCTTGTTACACATGGAGTCATTCAAGAGGAATGGAGCATTCAGGCCTTATTCATGTCTCAGGAATGCTCTAATGAGAGTGTAAGTACACTAGTGTTCCTTGGTGCATGAAAGAAAAGAAAATATAGCAAATGTAAAGTTAGGCCTAAATGAGAAAGAGAAGCAGCCAGGAAGAGAACATGGTCAAATACTGCTTTTCTCTGGTTTGAATGGTAAGATTCCGGAAACATTAACTGTTACGGATTGTATATTGCAAAGGAGTTTATTGGGCTCTAGAAATCATAGAATGCCAGGTTTTTATAGAATTGCCTCGAATCAGTTACGTGTTTCATTGAACAAAGCACACACAGCCTCTCCTCAAGTTTTCCTGGTCCAACCTTCATGCCAGGGAGGATTTCCTTAATATATCCACAGCAGATGGTTGCCGACTTCTGCTTGGACACTCCGTGACGGGGGCCTCAGGGAGCCATGGGCCGCCCACTGGTTACCAGGCAGCTTTAACTGTTATAGAACTCTCCCCTGAGCAAAGCCAGCAATCTGCTTCCCCGGAATGCTGGCCCATTGTTCCTGCCTTCATCTTCTGCTGAAACATAATACATGTCTTTGCTCTCTCCCTCTTGATGGTGATGAAATGGAATTAGACCTTTCTGGGGAAGAATGCTGGCTTTGACATTAACTTAGCTATTGGATCTCAGATCAGTTGATGAAGCTCTCGTTGTCTTGACTTATTTATCTTTAAAGAGGGGCCTTGAATTTTCAGAAGGTTCTTGTGAAAGGTAAAGAAAATAAGCATGATGTCCATAAAATATGGAAGACAGAGCCTGGACCCAAGAATTTATCCAAGAGATGGCAATTGGAATGATCATTGTTTGGGTTCAGCTCTTGGGACCCCAGAGTCTGCTCTAAATTGAATAATCTCCGTTTCCCCCAGCAGCTCCCACTTGGCCTGGTGGTCAACACCCACCCCATTCTGTCTGACTCTCTTTCAATGCTGACCATCAGGATTCATGTCTCCTTCCTCATTGGCCTTCGTCCTGGAGAGACCTGCAGTGCAGACAGACTCAAAGAAGAAGGGTTGCAGAGGGCTCCTGGAGGAGGAGTCAAAGGACTGTTTATAACTTGGGGGAGCTGGGCCATTCTAGGTGGGAGGAAGTCTCTGGGGTGGAAGGACCCTGGGGAAAGTCAGGGTCAAGACCTGGAGCTCAGAGGTGACTGCTCCAGGCCTCTAGTATATGGAGGGAGAGAAAGCTAAAGGGAGAGATTCAAGCTTTTCTCCCAGAGCTTTCAAGCCTTCTCCAAGGAAAAGGAAGCCAGCTGGGAGTCAATGGAGATATTCTGATTACTCAACCATAAAAAAGAATGAAATATCACCGTTTGCAGCAACATGGGTGAGCCTGGAGATGATCACACTGAGTGAAGTGAGTCAGACAAAGACAAATATCATGATATCACTTATCTGTGGAATCTGAACAGTAGTACAAATAAATCTATATAGAAAACAGACACAGACAGCAAGCTGATTGTCACCAAAAGGGAGCGGGGAGGGATAAATTGGGAGGATGGGATTAACAGATACAAACTACTATACCTAAGGAAGACAAGTCACAAGGATTACTACGTAGCACAAGGAGCTATATTCGGTATCTTCTAACAACCTCTAATGGAAAATAATCTGGAAAAAGAATAGATTTAACTGAATCACTTTGCTGTACCCCTGAAACAAACACAATATTGTAAATCAACTATGTATTTTTTAAAAAGACCAAAAATGAGGTGCAAGAAGGATCCTCATGCTATATTCTGTTTATCACCCTTGATTTGGATCAGGGTCATGAAAACAGTTTAAATTTGTGGTCCCCTTTTGCACCCACACTGCTGAGGATGCTACTCCATGACTGAGCTTGTGGCCAACTGACACCTTTAAGTTTTTTTCAAAAGAACCACTTTTAAGCAAGTTTTCCTTGTCCTGAACATGAATTACTGATTTTGAAGATCAAACGGGGAAAATCTGTAAGAAACTAGCACAGTGCCTAGCCAGTTGTAAGCACTAAATAGATGATACCATTTTATTAGTAATATTAGCATAAGACAATATTGCTAATTAATATTGTTAATAAATATTACCATTAATATCGTATTAGCCTTGTTAGGTTTAATTTTCCTGATTTCAGCAATTTAGCCTGTTGAGGGTAAGCTGTCTATCACACCTGCTACACACACACACACACACACACACACACACACACAGCTTTCCAGCCCCAAGTTGGACACGTGTAGCAGGTGGGAGTTTCCCTGACCAGGGACCAAATCCACGCCCCCTGCATTGGAAGTGCAGACTTAAGCACCAGGCAAGTCCTGGCCGCATGTTTAACCAGCGTGCCTTCTGAGTCTATCCCAGAAACTATCGTAGTGACACAGTCTGACAGAACCTGGTACACGGAGTGTTCACTCATTCGAAGGAATTTTGCCACTAACTTTCCTCTTCTATTCCAGAAATATATTTCTCTTCAACGTCCAAAATTTTAAAGAATTTTCCCCACTGGCATTAGCATTACCCTCTGTATTATATAAGTTTAAACTGGAAATATCTGTGGAGGAACCACATATGGATCCCTTAAAACCTTAGACTGAGCGAGGCAGTGAGAAGGAGTATCCTGGGCTGTGCAGAAAAGGCAGAAGCAGCGGGCTAAGAGGAGGCAGACCAGTGAAGAAAGGGGCAACCGGTAGACTGCAGACTTCGTTCACATCCCATGTTTGTCCTGGAAAGACGTTTTCATAAATCTTACACACACAGTATAGTGGGTCAAACGGCGGCCCCTGCAAAGGAAGTCGTCCTGGAAGCTGTAGCTGTGACCTTATTCAGAAAAAAAGTTCCCCACAGATGTAAATAAGTCAAGGGTCCTGAGAGGAGCTCCTCCTGGATTATCCAGGTGGGCCCTAAATCCAATGGCATGCACCCTTATAAGAGACGAGCAGAGAGAGATTGGAGACACGGGAGGAGGTCACGTGAAGACGGAGCAAAGGTTGGAGGGACACAGCCAAGGAAGGCCAGGGGCCACTAGCAGCTGGAAGAGGCCAGGAAGGACTCTCCTCCTGAGCTTTCAGAGGACCTGTGGCTCAGAGGAGTTCGGACTTCTGGCCTCCAGAGCTGAGAGAGAACACATTTCTGTTTCGCTCCCAGTCACCAAGCTTGTGGCAACCGTTACAGCAGCTACAGGTAACTAACACAGAGGGTATTTTCCCTCCCTGAGGAGTCCCTCTCAGACTCTGAAGGACCACTTCACTTCCTGGAGAAGGAGTGAACCACGTCTAAGCTCTCAACACCTCATAACCACGAGGAAGTAGGACGTGAGGTTTAATGTTAATTGGAAAAACTCAAACAGGCGATTAAGGGATTACTCTGTCAGAAGTCAGACGATAACATCTGGGTGAGCAAGCGGCATCCTGAGTTCAGAACCACCACGGAGGCCTGACGGGCTGAGTCGCTGACAGGTCTGGCCTGAGGGGAGGAAACGCTGCCTGGGTGACTGGCGGGGTCATCCCGGCTCCCGGTGAGGCGGGAAGGAGGCCGGGCTCCGGCACCTGCATGTGACCGGGAGTCATCCTGGGGCTGGGACTGCCCTGTCTGCCGAGTTCACTTCCATTCCTGAAACAGGCAGGAAAAAGTTGCAGCTCTAAAAATACTGCTGAAGGCTATGTTTATGCCTGTGGCACCTGTGAATATTTTTAAAAGTAAAGTCCCCCACGTCGTTTTTAATAGGGCCATAAATTCTTGTTATTGGTCACTCAGGCATGTGTAACTCTTTGCAACCCCATGGACTGGAGCTCACCAGGCTCCCCTGAGCATGGGACTTCCCAGGCAGGAATACTGGGGTGGGTTTCGGTTCTTTCTCCAGGGGATCTTCCCGACCCAGGCATTGAACTCGAGTCTCCTGCATCGGCAGGTGCATTCTTTACCCCTGAGCCACCAGGGAAGCCAGGGCCGTAAACACGTATAGACAACTCAGAGACGCTGTCAGTCTGAGTCTACGGGTGACTGTTCCCTCGTCAGTCAGGGCAGTCTCGGTCGTGCTGTGGTGACTGACACCCCCCACATCTCAGTAGCGTAAAACAATAAAGGTTGTAATGGGTTGAGTTGTGTCCCTCCCCTCTCCCACCCAAATTTATATGCTGAAGTCCCAGGTCTCAATCTCTCAGAATGCGACCATGTTCAGAGAGAGAGGGTCTTCACGAGGTAATTACATTAAACTGAGGTCATTCCAGTGGGTTCTAATCCAGTATGATGCAGGTTCTCATGAGAACATTTGGACACACAAACACACAGAGAGAAGAGGATACGAAGATAAAAAGGGAAGATGATCCTCTGCAGGCCAAGGAGGGAGGCTTGGGACAGCTTCCTCCCTCACAGCCTCTAAGGAACCAGTGGAGCCGGGGCTTTGTGCTGGCACTTCTAACCTGCAGCACCATGAGAAAGTACCTGTGGTTGAAGCCAGCCAACCTCGTGCTTTGTTATGTCAGCCCTAGCAAACTCACCCAAAGGTTCATAGCCTGCTTACGCTAAGTAAGAAGGGTAAGAAGGCTGTGCTAAGGATGGTCACTTAGGAACCCTGGCTCATAGGGCAGCCACCAATCTTAAATATCACCAATTGTTCATTGGAAAGAAAGAGTTCCGGAGGGTCTGGCACTGATCATTAAATGTACCTGCTCAAAAAGGCACAAATCACTTCTGCTTAGGACTCCTTGACTGGAAGAGTCACATGGCCCCATGCAACCCACAAAGGGAGTTAAGAAGTACAGCCCTAGGTGAGCTGCGGATGTGGCATTACAGGTTCTAGTCCAAATCCAGAAGTGTGCCTCCCAAAGGGTCCTACTGAGGACCCTCAGTATTTTGGGCTCCAAAATCACTGCAGATGGTGACTGCAGCCATGAAATTAAAAGACACTTCCTGCTTGGAAGAAAAGCTATGAACAACCTAGACAGCATATTAAAAAGCAGAGAGATTACTTTGCCGACAAAGGTCCGTCTAGTCAAGGTTATGGTTTTTCCAGTAGTCACGTATGGATGTGAGAGTTGGATTATAAAGAAGGCTGAGCACTGAAGAATTGATACTTTTGAACTGTAATGTTGGAGAAGACTCTTGAGAGTCCCTTGGACTGCAAGGAGATCCAACCAGTCCATCCTAAAGGAAATCAGTCCTGAATATTCATTGGAAGGACTGATGCTGAAGTTGAAACTCCAATACTTTGGCCACCTGATGCAAAGAATTGACTCATTTGAAAAGACCCTGATGCTGGGAAAGATTGAAGGTGGGAGGAGAAGGGGAAAACAGAGGATGAGATGGCTGGATGGTATCACTGACTCAATGGACATGAGTTTGCAGAAGCTCTGGGAGTTGGTGATGGACAGGGAAGCCTGGCTTGCTGCGGTCCATGGGGTCTCAAAGAGTCAGACACAACTGAGCGACTGAACTGAGGACCCTCAGAGTGGGTAATGAACGCATTCAGTTTACAAATTCCTCAAAAAAGAAAGAAAGAAAGAATGCTTTGTTTTACTCTCCTTTCAATGTCCCTAAAATACTCAGAGCCTGCATCTCCTGTAACTAACTTCTAAAATGTTTCTCTACTGACATCCACCTCCCCTAAGTTTTCTATGAGAAATTATATGTTCTACTTTTGATGACAGTCTATAAAAATAAAATGAATACAATGTATTTCATCTAGAGAGAGCATCATCTAACTCTTTGTATTAAGGGCCAGATAGTAAATATTTGAAGTTTTGGGGGGCCATGTGGTTTCTATTGCAACTGCCCAACTCAGCACTGGAGTGCAAAAGCAGACAGAGACACGCAGATGACACAAATGAGTGAGCCGGGCTGTGCTCACAATCAGGCTCTAGTTACAAAATCGGGCAGCCGGCAGGCTTTGGCCTGTGAATCATGGTGTGTGGATCCCTGACTTACGTGATTTTAGTGCCAGCGTGTGCAGTTGCATTTTTCATCTGTGCTAGTCCAGTGGAGGTCAGATGACTTAAAGCTTTGATGGAGAAACGAATGTTTCTCAGTAGTTCCTGGGGAAAAAATTCGTGTAGGAATGGAGTCATCATAACGCACCCAGGCCCGTCCTCCCGCCCGAGTGTGGAGGACCTGTGCTGCGGTGGCGGGTACCTCGTCCAGCGGCAGCTTGGCGGGGTGACTGGGCTTGGACGGGAGGCTCTGGAGCCAGACTTGTCTGTCACTCACGCTGTGACTGACGGCGGGCAAGCTACCTGGCGTCCGCGTTTCAGGGCCCCCGACGGCCTCTCTGTTCGTCTCCTGCCTCCGTCCCCCTGCTTCCCCGCCTGCCGCCCCCATCCTCTCTCTCTCTCTTTCCTGCGCTTCGTGTTCTTCACCGCCTCCCTTTCCTCCTCCTCTGCGCTCCTGCAGACCGACCACCTCCGGGCGCGCTCCCTTCCGGGCACCTGACTGTTGGCCCCTCCTGCCGGCTCCACTTTGGAGAGGAACCTTCCGGATCCTTCCGATCGCTCCGCCGTGGGATGGGCGCGCTCTGGCCACACCAGCTGCGGCTGCGAGACCGAGGGCTGCGAGACCGAGGCCTCCGGCCCAGCTCCACCGGGTGTTGGTCCCTTCCGCCGGAGCCCCATCGTCTGTGGGCCGCGGGGCACGGCGCGGCCACGGCCGCTGGCCGCCGCCTGTCTAGCATTCATTCGGAGAGAAAGCAGGGGCCGCCAGACTCACGTCCGCACACAGACCTGCTCTGGGCTCTACGCTCTACGCTCTACGCTCGATGCTCGATGCTCTATGCTCTGGGCTCGGCTGCGGCTTCCTGCTCCGCGGTGGATTCCCCGATGCCCGTCGCTGCCCCCTCTCACATGCCCTGCACTGTGCCTTCCGCCGATCCCCGTCCACTCATCCAAGCGCCTGGAAGCCCCCGACCTCGGTGCAAAGCCTGCGCCCACTGCGGGCTCGACGCACCTGGGGTTGGCGGTGCTCGGGGCTGGGAGCAGCGTCGCGTCTGGGGCTGATGCTCAGCAGGCCTTGTACCAGTGTTCCATGGAAGGGTCAGCGCGGGAGCCGTGGGAGGCGCAGGCCCCTGGGAAGAAGGGCCACGGGCCGCCACCTCTTCCCGTGGGCCTGGGCGCTGAGGGCAGCGCCTCTGTCCTCGTGAGTTTCTCCCACATTCCCTGCTCTTCCCTCTGGCGCTCCTGCCAGGGCTGGGCTCCATTCAGGGCGGAGTGGTGTGTCCACACCCGTCCCCTCTCCCCATGCGCTGCCGCGCTCCATGGGGGTGCGGGCGGTGGTTTAGTCGCTCAGTCGTGTCCGACCCTCTCAACCCCATGGACTGTGGTCCACCAGGCTGCTCTGTCCAAGGGATTCTCCAGGCAAGAATATGGAGTGGGTTGCCATTTATTTCATAATTAGAGCTGCCAAATACAGTTGCCTCATATTTCTTTGTAAGGTCTAGGTAAGCTTTTTTGGGTTTTTTTGTTTGTTTGTTTTTTGGAGAGTGGATAACCAATTCTTAAAACATTTCCCCAGTGATGAAAACCTCATCTTAATTATACGTTGTTTAGTCGCTAAGTTGTGTCTGACTCTTTGGGACCTCATGGACTGGAGCAGCCAGGCTCCTCTGTCGTGGGATTCTCCAGGCAAGGATACTGTAGCGGGTTGCCATTTCCTTCTCCAGGGGCCCTCGCTCCATACGGGCCACTTTGTCCTCGTCACGCTGCGAGCCCGACATCTGGCACGGTTGCATGGGACATATTAGGTATTCAAATGAATGGATAAGTGAATGGGTGCTGGGTGCTAAGGGTCTGCAGGGCAGGAGGAAAGTAGCAGGGGAATCCACACTGGACTCCGGGGCAGGAAAGACATCCTTGAAGGATGGCATGAAGGTTGCAATCTGAGGCTCTGGGGTGAAGAGTCAGGTAGAAGGTGGGACAGACAGCTCCAGGCACAGAACTCCCAGGGCAGAGAAGCCAGGTAGCAAATTAACAACAGAGCCAGACCTGGAATTCGACTCTGTGCCTCCTGGGATAGTCACCAGAGCCCCGGGTTTGGTTCTGTTCTGGTAGGATTAGAGTAGGTTGCTGTCTTTTCAGCCTCAAAGTGATTAAAATCATTACCCAGGGAATTCCCTGGTGGGCCATTGATTAAGACTGTGCCTCCATTTCAGGGGGCATGGATCTGGTCCCCGGTGGGGGAAGGAGGGCCCTATGGCTTGGCCAACGAAAAAAACATCATTACCCAAACACTCACACCTAATCGGAAGACTCTTAATATTTAATATTCCCTTGACTCTCAAGAGGAAACTGTAATTGCCTGCTAGTCACATTGCAGCTGGGACCAAGTTATGAGGGACACCACATGCTGTGTGTGTGTGTGTGTGTGTGTGTGTGTGTGTGTGAGTGTGTGTGTGTGTGAGAAAGAGTTGATAATTTAGAAAAGCAAAATAGCTTAGAAGCATTGAGAAGATAAATAACTAAAAAGATCAGTAAAGGAGGAAAGTGTTGAGTTATTTATTTGAACCCATCGACTCAGAATGGAATAAACACCACAAATGGATAGAGATGATGCTTTTAAAACCCCCAAGAAAACCCTTTATCCACCATCTGTGTTGGCTCAAAAGAAGAGTTCAGCGCTAATCCAAACACAATGTGAGGCTGCCTGAATTAGAATCCCAGAGCTCTTAGCACGGTAAATGTCAGGACAGAATAAAAGGGATTCATCATCTACCCAAATTAAAAAAAAAAAAAACTGCTTTGCATGGCTGAGGCCCTTCTTTCCAGAATGGAAGCACCAGGGTATCAACAAATGTTTAATGGGGACTTACCGCATGCTGGGTCCTCAACAGAGAAGTTTCCAAAATAGCGGCCCATTTGTGTGGCTGTCCTGGAAGACATTAAATAGTAGCACCTCCAGTTCACTTGTCGACTGGAAGCGCCGCAGGGTTGGAGGGTCTCCACTGAGATTTCACACCTCTCAGTGTCCAACTTGCTTCTGCACCAGCATCCAGGGCAGGGCATGAACTCTCGTGCTATTCTGCTTGTGGCTTCCTTTCTCTCTTTTCTCACCACTGTTCAGGGGGCATGTTTAGGGTTATAGACTGACCACCTCAGCTGGCCTAGAAAATTGTCCTTCCTCCGGCCAGAAGCCCCCTGAGGCCACCTAGGGGTCCAGGACTCCCTGGCCGTTACCAAGTGACATTCCTGGCTTGAAGCAGTGTTTGATGAGTGGACCCCCCTTTCTCCTCTGCGGACCCACACCATTCCCTCTCAAATGAGGTTCTGGAACCCACTGACCTATTTCCATCCACACACCCACCCATAACAAGGCTCTGAAGTATTTTCCTCCCACTTTCTATCTCAGGCAGACACCTGGGAATTTGCTGGGCCGTGAGGGCTGTTGGCAACTGGGGGTAATCCTGCACCACTAGGAACCCTAAATGATGTTATGACCAGCGCCCACACGGTGGATACATTCCAGTTACTGAGGAGCCACTTGTTACAACCAGGCTACCATCACTTCATCAGGTTTAGCCAAATAATAGCTCCCGAAGATATCGGGTCCTAACCCCTGAAACCTGTCAGTATTACATAGTTTGGAAAAAGAGTCTTTGCAGACATGATTATGCTAAGGATCTTGAGATGGGAATATTACCCTGCATTATCTGTGCCCTAAAGGTAATCACTTTTAGCCTTAGGAGAGAGAGAGAGGGAGATTTGACACACCCACCAAGGAGAAGGCAATATGAAGATGGAGACTGGAGATTGGAATGAAAAGGCAAAGTAAAACTGCATTTAAAATGAATATGTCAGTGAGGTAGGTGAAGGCGTGAGCTTTCGTGTTTTTTCCAACGAGCTCATATATTTGGGGATGCATGAGACAAGTTTGGCAACGATTGTATTCTCATTCTTGTTTTATGGATTCAAGTGCTGGCAAACCTTGGCTTACATTGAAAGTAGATAGAAACAGAAGAATTCTCTTAGAGCAGCACTCAATTCTTTGAGCTCCTTCTAAGGCATGTGCCGAAAATCATATTTTTCACCTATCAGATGACAGCTCAATTAAGAACTCCTTCAGTTTTGCTCAAGACAAAGAATTGGAAACTATTTGACATGCAGGAGGGTTTGTTATCCAATATTAGAGTTGCTCATTTTTCTTACTCTCTAGGAAGTACACCAAAAGTCATTTACCCAGTGACTCTTAATTATACCAGTTACTATTACTCGGTTTTGTTTTTTATTCATTTGAGATACAATTGACTTATAGCACTGTGTAAAGTATAAAGCATAATGTTCTGACGCACATAATCATGAAGTCAAAGATTTCATACTTTTTCTTGTGGCTGAGCAATGTTCCACTGTGTATATACATGTCTTTATCCATTCATCTGTTGATGGAGCTTAGGAGACTTTTGTGTGCTGGTTATTTTAAATAATGCTGCACCTCTTACTCTTACTTTGGAAGCTTATTTTCATTCCTGATATACTCAGGAAGGGCTGGGAAAACTGAAATATCATTCATCTCAATTCTTGCTTATCAATGTGATTAAAAATACAGAATTTTTAAACTGCACACTTAAACACATGGAGCTTTCTTCAAGATCTTGGAGCTGTGAGTTTAGCTCACTCAGTATACAGAAAATCCCTACCATGGAATGTAAATGTTCTCAGCATCAAGTCTACCAGCCAAATCAGACTGACTTTACGTTAGAAAAAGGCCAACCTTATTTTTTAATTAAAATCATCCTGTTAATGTGTGCCTTCCATATTTCTAACTCTTCAGTGTAGGAGGGATGCAGACCTAAGGCACAGAGCCCGTCATGAATGTGGAACCTGAATGAACAAGGCTCAGAGGGCGAACAAGGTCATCACAGGGCTCCATCCAGGAGGAGAGCCTTCGAACCATCAAGTTAGGGATGAGTTATGGTGGAAGAAGTGAGCTGTGCCAGTCTGGGTTCTCTAAGAAACAGATGTCAAGATCAGCTTAAAACGCTAAGACTTTATTAGAGGAAGCAAGGATGGGAGAAAATAGAGGCTGGCGGAGTGCAAGGAGACTTCTTGGGCCACAATGTGAGCCTGAGACCACGTGGAGGGAGAGGGTGAGTGTCCAAGGCTGCCATGAGGATTGAGGAAGGACCATGCAAGTTATCCTTGTAGGCAGTCAGAGCAAGGCCATCAGAGGCTTCTGGGGCCAGAGCTGGGAGCCAGGGAGCCCCGAGTTTCTCAGGACTGACGTGGTACCCTGGCCACGTCGGTGGTTGGCTGAGCACAGCCGGTGGGAGCATGGTGATGGACTTGAGAGTGCAGTAAATGAGGCCTCAGTCAAATGAGCTCCCTATCCTTGGAGGTCTGGGAGGGGCATTCTCATGACCACCCCCTGAAATACTTAAATGGAAATTGTCATCGCTTCTGTTGTCCCCATCTTCAGTAGATTTGAAACAAGAACATGATGACCGGAGCCAAAACACTCCATTTCCAATGCCGTGGTTTGAGCCTTAACAGAAATGTGCTTAAGAATGGACCAGGGGCTGCCCTGGTGGTCCAGTGGTTAGGCCTCTGCGTTTCCATTGCAAGGGGCAAGGGTTCAATCCCTGGTCGGAGAACTAAGATCCCTCAAGATGCACCATGTGGCAAAAAATGACCAGAAAGAATGAACTGGTTTGCAGCGATGGGGTTCAGGATGCACCACCCCAAAATATGATACCTTGGCTTATTGAATATTTTAAACAGAAGGAATTTGAGGAAAAACAGGAGCATGCAGGACTCTGATTTTCCTTGTCTCCTCTGAAGTAGGTCTTAAGGCCCTCTGTGTGAGGCACCTTCATTATTATGCCTGAAGAAGCATCCTTCTCTCTAAGAGGGACGGTTGCTGAGAAGAATCTGAACAGGTCTTGCTAAGTTTCCCGCAGTTCCTTCCCCTTATCTCATTCTCTGTCCTGGCCGATCCTTCCATAGCTGTGTGCTGTTCATCAAATCTACCATAAAGACTCTCAGGACACTGACACCCAAGACCCTTTAGCCATGTCTTTGGGCCCTCTTTTCCTTATGAAGGTTCCCATCTCACATAAAGCGTATATTAAATTTCTTATACTTTTTTCCTGTTCATCTGTCACAGTCGGTTTAAATATCAGACCCACCAGAGACCCTTTTCTCCCTGCTACAGGAGTGTCTTGATTAAATGAATCAAATGCTGATATTTCAAGTTATCCTTTTGTCTTGGCACCTGGGACATTTTTAATACCCTCTGGGGCCATGATCCTAGTAAGATGCTGGATACAGGCGAGGTATCACTTTTATTTCATACATTAGGAGAGCGGCGACTGTGCTTGGGCAGATGGAAGGGACGGACGTGGGGACAGCTGCTGCAGACGTTTCCTTGACCTTGACCTCCCAGTGGCTCTCTGTCAGTTTGGGTCCTTTGAGAAGCAGACCCCAGAATGGGATGAACCAGGCAAGAGATTTACTGGGGACATATCTATGAAAGAGCAAGGGGAAAGGACACAGGAGCGGGTGAGGGTCTGGTCCGACATGTGTGAGAGGAGAGAGGGAAGGGAGGGTTCCTGGGCTGACGGGGTGCAGCCAGGCCTGCGGGGAGCCCCCTGCCAGGCCCCGAATGACCAGGCGCTCCCACCAGGTGTGGTCTGGCTGGGTGGGTGGGAGGGAGGGGCCCAGCGTGAGGGCTTCGGGGTATCAGAAGATGCCCGTGAAGGGAGCTCAGAGCACAGCGCACGTGTAGCTGCCAGGGTCTCCTCCCAGGGACATGTCCTTGGCCCCACCACTTCCATCTCCTTCTCCCCTGCGTGGGTCCCTTAGACTCTCTTCTCCTTCAGATCCCAGGGGCCCTCTCCCGGGCCATCCCCCTCTCCCGCTGCCCCGTCCCCCAGGTGTGCCTGGGAATCTTTGGGCCCCACCCAGGTGTCCAGGAGGCACAGATGCTGTGTGGAGGGAGAGAGGGTCGCCTTGAGGCTGAGTGTTCAGAAGGAGAGGAAGGCCAACCGCATGGTCCTGAGTCAAAGGGGCAGTTCGTTTTTCTCTTCCTGGTTTTCCTTTGTCAGCCCTGGGTACCTAGAAATGAACGGATTCTCTGGCACCACGAGGGTTAATCTCTACCCCTTGCCCTCCCCAGGCCTGTAAGAGCTGTGTCCTTCCTACAGATAGAACTTGGGGACCACATATTTTCTAATAGGCTGTCTGTAGCATCACCAACCTGAGTTGCATTACAAACTCTGTTGTGGCCATTTAACTTTGGGAAGTACCATGCCTGATGCCGGGGATTCTTCTCTTCTGTGTAGCAGGTAGAGAAAGAGGACTGTCTAGACCCTCACAGCTCCCGAAAATCTTTATCTCCCATTCAGAAGGCTGGACTTGCTTCCCTAAAACACTATGCCTTTTCACACTTTCCCAATCCTAAGCCAAATATTTAATACAAAAGAAATTTTATACCAACATTAAGTATTACACTGTTTATCCCTTCTAAGAGACTTAGAATACGTTTTATCAATCTGTGTATCTGGTTTTAAACTACAGCTCAACTTGTGCAAAAGAGAAGCAGCAAAGGTCCAACACCAATTTACAATAGGTATGCTATCTTGTGATAATGCTGTTCAATTTTTTTTCCTATAAAAACATGCACTAACAATCCTTCTCAGCCAATGAACACAAAATCCCTTTGAGTATAAAATTAAGTTTATGATACATATTGCTGAAAACTTAAAATGAGCTCAGCGTGGTTAACTGACTGACCCAAGGTCATACAGTAAGGAATAGTAAACACTAGAACTACAAGTCTTTGGGCTTCTAGACCAGATCTCCATGCTGAAGAAGAACCTCAAGTTTCAAGTCTAGAAGCAGTGTTTGGAACAGGTTGTGTCCTCCATAGCTCAAGATGAAATCCTGTTCCAGGAAGATGCTCAGATTTCTTCGATATCAAGATTTGATTGCAAGTCTGTGACCACTGAAAATTTTTTTTTCTGCAATAACAACAGACTTGGGTCCAAGGGTTTAATCTTTCTAAACATATATTCGGTACATTATTCAAAAGAGAGATATCCGAAGAGTATACTTAAAGGCTCCAATATTCCAAGTAGTAAAAAGCATAGGTTAAAGTAAAGCTTTGAAAACTCCTGGATGTGGAAACATCCGTCAGGTGCCAGAGGAGAGGAAGGTGATGGGTTTGCCCAGAGCATGGCGCATCAGACCTCTGGAGAGGTCAGTTGGTTTTCAGAGCTGTCGTTGAGGCTCTTACGTCAGTCTGCATAGTGCAGTCATCTGGGAAGTTTCTCAAAGTTCTAGTGTCCAAGCCAACCCCAGGATCAGTTACATCAGAATCTTCTGGAGATGGAAGCCCAGCTATGAGAGTTCTCAATCTCTCCAATGAATCCAGCGTGCCGCCAAGGTTGAGTACCATTGTGCCAGTGGCCGAGGTTGAATGCCACTGCACCAAGGCCGAGCACACAACCGCTTCATAAATACGTATTGAATGAATAGGTGGATGAACAAGTGTCAGCAACACAGCTGAAATGAAAAAAAGAAGAAGCACATTAAGGAGCTAAACATGCTTTTAACTTAGATGCAAGACCCTGAGATCCTCACTTAGAAGACAAACACTCTTAATTTAGAAACAGTTCCCGCTGAGCTCAGATGTCAGGACTGTCAGTGCACAATGAGGCTGAGAAGGGAAGATCATGCCTCGGAAACAGATCCAGCAACAGCAGCAAGAAGAAAACAATATGACAGCTTGAAAGCAAGGTACAGGAGACAGCAAAAGCAGGAGACAGAGCTCCAAGGAGAGCTGTCTGGGGCCATTTAATACCGGGGCAAACTGACCCGCCCAGCCGAGTTTCCCTGAAGGCATCATGGTGTTAGAACAGCGCAGTAATTGATGTTCACAATGCTGGCTGAGTCATTCCGCAAAGGTGAAGTTCTGTTCGTCTACACAGTTTCAGGGGCCAGAGGGATACAAGGCAAAGTGCTGGGCTTGCGTCATCCCCTGAGTAAAAGCATGATCTGTTTTTGGAAATCTTGATGAGTTTAGTAGCTGGGAAAAGCATCACTTTAAAGCTAGAAGAAGGTGCTACTTCCTAAGAAGTAGATATGAAATGTCTCAGTGGGGCAGACTGTCCCTTGGTCAGAGAAAGCCCCTTTGCTGCGGGTAAACCAAAGGTCAGGCTAGTGGCCAGAGACTTCTTTGGGGAGAAAATCTGGACTTGATAGTGGTCCAGATACAGATTTCTCAGACTGAGAAAGGTCAGCTTTTTCTTGGTTTTACAAACCAAGTGTCTTTTTTAAGCAGAGATTTGTTATTTGCTTAGGGGAGATTTCCTTTTTCTCAGCAGGGAGTTAGATAGCTCTGTGTCTGTAAGATATTGCCTGTTCTTGAGAGTTGTGTATATTCTGGAACAAGGAGCAGATCTAGGTCTGAGTGTCCGTGGGAACAGGAGGGCTTTGAAGACTTAAGGTTGACCCTGCAGGAAGGGGCTGGGGGGAGTGGACTCATTTGAATCCAGGTACCCCAGAATGAAACTGGCAACCCACTCCAGTGTCCTTGCCTGGAGAATCTCATGGACAGAGGAGCCTGGCGGGCTACATTCCATGGGGTCGCAAAGAGTCGGACATGAAGGAGTGACTAGATGATGAGATGTGACCCCAGGATGAAGGGATGTTGGATTACCACTTTCCGGGGTAGTATTTGTGCTGCTCAAGGCCGTGCACGTTCTCATGAAGGAGAAGGTCCTTCCTTTTTTTAATTTTATATTGGAGTATAGTTTATTAGCAATGTCATTTCAGCGTCAGGTGTACATTAAATGATTCAGTTATGCATATACACATATCTATTCTTTTTCACATTCTTTTCCCCTTTAGGTTGTTACAGATACTGAGCAGAGTTCCCTGTGAGGTACAGCAGGTCTCTTTGGTTGTCTGTTTTAAATAGAACGGCCTGTGTGTCTGTCAATCCCAAACTCCTAACTTATCCCTCCCCTCCACTCTTACCCTTTGGTGACCATAAATCTGTGGCTCTGTTTTGTAAGTAAGTTCATTTGTGTCGTTTTTTCAAGATTCCTCATGTAAAGCGATATCGTATGCTGTTTGTCTCTGTCTGACTTATTTAGTAGGATCATCTCTAGGCCCACCCATGTAGCTGTAAATGGCATCATTTCATTTTTTCCCAACGGCTGAGTAGCCTTCCACTGTACGTATGTGTCACATCTTCATCCATCCGTCTGCCGATGGACTGCCAGGTCGCCCCCATGTTGGCTGTTACAGACCGTGCTGCAGGGAACACGGGGCTGCCGGCGTCCTTTTGCACCATGACTTCTCGGGATGTATACTCAGCAGTGGGGTTGCCAGGTCGTGTGTTGATGCAGATGTGCTCAGTCGTGGCCGACCCTTCGCGACCCCATGGACTGCAGCCCGCCAGGCTCCTCTGTCTATGGACTTATCCAGGCAAGAACACTGGAGTGGGTTGCCATGTCCGTCTCCAGCTGGATCATATGGTAGCTCTGTTTTTAGATTTTAAAGGAACCTCCATACTGTTCTCCATAGTGGCTGCACCAATTTTCACTCCCACCAACAGTGGAGGAGGGCTCCTTTTTCTCCACACCTTAGAGGAGGAGGAATTTCTGAGGTGAGTAGTCATTCCCATCGTCAATTCCATTAGTCCACTTTAGGTCAGGAAATGAGAACCTGAAAGGTGAAGTCCATGACAAAGCGAAGAGGAAAAGTCCCTTTTTTCTCTGCACTTTCATGTCACTTTTTTCTCGGCCTCCATATATAGCAATCTGGGAGCTGACACTTATATTTGGAGGTAGGTTGAGAACCTACCAAATGTGTTTAAAACTCTGAGGATGGATCCAGGTTGGAAGCTCAGCCCTTAACCACCTATACTTTTGAAGTTCTTGGTTGTTCTTTGTTTAATCTTTTTCTTCTGTCCCATGAGCAGCACTCTGGTAGAGTTTGGTCGAGAGTGGCCATTTGGTCCCTGCGATGCTTCGGTTAAAGTAGGGAGGGCAAATGCCACGTTGGAAAGATGCCCCAAAGGTGGTCAGAGAGGTGCTATGAGCAAAGACCACCAGCAGAGGGCAGAGGCTCCTGAGGGAGCGGTGAGCTCGCCAGCGTGGTTAGAAGCGCAAGGTGGAGTCACATCTGAAGACAGGCAAAGCAGAAGTTGGGGGCACCTGCTCCCGGGCAAGTGGGAAGTAGCGTCGAGATGCTCAGAGAACTCTCTGGAGGGCACACTGAAGGGGCTCACTCCTGATAATTAGCAAGGCAGGAGAGGAGCCAGGGTAATTTATTTGGTGGAAATGATGTCTAATTGGGTTCCCCAGGTGGCACTAGTGATAAAGAACCTGCCTGCCAATGCAGGAGACATAAGAGACGTGGGTTTGATCCTTGGGGCCAGAAAGATCCCCTGAAGGAGGGCATGGCAACCCACTCCAGTGTTCTTGCCTGGAGAATCCCACGGACGGAGGAGTCCATAGCGTTGCACAGAGTCAGACACAACTGAATTGACTTAGCACTCATGCACGATGTAACACTGTTGGGTTTAAGCTTCTGAGAGGCATTTGGAATCAGAATGCCTGTGTTCAAAAATAAGTCCACCACTTACTCGCTGTGTGACTTGAGGCAAAACACCCAAGCCAGCCAGTCCGATTTCCTTACACGTCAAGAGGCATACCTAACATTTACCCTCGGGATTTCTTACAGTTGCGTTAAGGATCAAAAATAAGTCAAGCTCAAAGATATTTTGCAAACGGTATGTGTTACTTCACCTCTGAAATTTTTCCAAGTAAAATGATAAAGTATTAAGGTTTTTTGGTTGGTGGTGGTGTTTCTTTTTTTTTTTTTTCCTTTACTGATAATCTATGTCTCTAACAAGCACTTCAGGTGTTCTATCTGACAGGTGTGGGAAATGCAAGTGGCATCTGTCATGGGTTGTGTCCCACTGTCCCCCCCCCCCCCCCCGACTCTGGGATCATCCCTGAGAGGCAGAGTGTGGAGGAACAGGGAGGTGGAGCAGAATTGCATCCTCATTCCTGATTTACAGGAAAGATAGAGGATGCCTCTAAAGAAAGCAAATAAATACACTGCAGGAAAGCAGATCGGCATGTACCCAAGATAATTAAGCAGAGAGCAACATACATTTTTAAGTCACAAAATGACACTTTAAAGAAAAGTAACATTTTGAGTAAAAATTCAGGAGGCTAAATTAGACAGTTGATTCATCAATGTTTTTATTCAACTAAGTTTAGCTCACCAGTGTTTGATAAACAGCCCTTTTAGGCAGGGTGATGTGGAAGTTACAAGGTTATTAGATGTTCATCTTGCCTTTAAAGAACTGCAGTCTTTCCTGAAAAGATATTTATTAATTTGGCTGTGCCAGGTTTTAGTTGCAGCATGCATGATCTTAGATTGCAGCCTGTGGGGTCTAGTTCCCTGACCAGGGATGGGACCTGGACCCCTTCCACTGAGATCGTGGCGTCTTAGCCACTGGAACACTAAGCTAGTCCCTAAGGAGCTGCATTCTTGAGAAGAAAATATGCGTGTGCAAAAGCGGTGCCTGACCGAAGCTTGAGCAGTGAGACCCCACATCCGTCTGTCCAGTACGGCAGCGGCCATGAGCGCGTACACACGTGAGCTGTGTGTGGCTCTTGGGCACTTGAGATGCAGTCCAGATGGAGAGGTGCCCTATGTGTAAAATACACATCTGATTGCAAAAGATCAGTATTTAAAAAAAAAGGACATAAAATGCTCAGGAGTAGATTTCATGCTGGTTATATATTGGAATGATATTTGGGGTCTATCGAGTTACAGAAAATATATTATTATATTGTATTCACTTGCTTTTTGAAATAGATGAGAATCAGTTGTTGCTGAGTTTATTTTTGTGGGAGCCCTCACACTTGAACCGTGCGTGATTGGATATCATTGTGCCCCTGTAATTCCCACACCCTTGAGTCAACGCCATTCTCAAGAGCGTCCCTCCTTCTTAGCACACTTAGTACACTTTCTCCTCCACTTTGCCACAGTTCTTAATATGCGTTTAGAAAGCAGACTCTTGTTTTCACCTGAAATCTAATCTCAATTGGATTCTGGTCAAGATCCAAATAAAATGCTTGGCCTTTCCCCCTGCAGTTTCCCAGGCTCAGAGAGTGACGCAAAACACCTTCCTAGCAAGCAGCGGGTTTCCAGTGCTTTGAATGCCCTGCGCTAGGGGCTTCTGCCACTATTCCCTTTCCTTGGCTACCTTGTATGCAGAGTTGACTAATTAGATGGAAAAACCGCCTGTTTAGAATCTGTTAAGCTTCTGATGATGTATGCTAAGCAGCTATACATCTACTGTGCTTGTTTTAGACGCTGAAACGTGGTAGGTGCTCAGTAAGAAGTTGCAATGGATGAATTATAAACGCTGTTCTTCTTTAGGATGACTGGCCCAAGTCCAGTCACATGGAAGAAACCTTGAGCCTGTAGGGGATTCACTTTTAAATGCTTGGTGATGACTTAGCCTTTTGGAGATTTTTATCTTGCTCTGCTTTCAAAAGCAACACCAAACCTGAACTTGACATTGAACTTGAACAGAGCCCACCCCACCCAGCCTTCCAGCCCTGTGCTGCTGAAGCCGCTATACGCTTCCCCTCCCTCCCCTCCCACCTGCTCTTCTCAAAGCCCACAAGCCACCCACTTCCTTTCCCCTGCATGGCCTGAGGCTGCCAGCTCTCTGAGAGTTTCCGTTTTGCAACACCAAACCACACAAAGAGGGTTCTGGCAGCTGCAGGCCTGTTCACCTCAGCAATTCTGAAAGTGCTTTGTAATTACTAAGCAGAGAGTCTGGGAGGGTTAAGAGCCTAAATGTTTGAAGGCAAGATTCACTTCCATCTAGCATTTTATATCCAGTTTTCCAGGGTTAAAGGGGGAGTGGGGGCCTACCAGAAGAATTTCACATAGAAATTTTAAAAATTGGTTGACAAGATATTAAGCACTTTTCTTGCAAATTGATTTGTCTTTTCCACATCTCTTGTGAAGTATCTAAGTCTTCTGCCATTTTTAATTGGGTTGTCTTTTTATTGTTGATTTGTAAGCATTCTTTATATAGTTTGGTTACAAGTCCTTTATCAGATACATGTGTTATATTTAGACCATCTGTGATTCATCTATTCCTTTTGTGTATTTTAATTAAATGTAATTAAAAATTTTATGACATCCAACTTATATCTTAATGATTAGTGCTTTTTGTATGCTAGGACCTTCAAGGTCATGAAGTTATTACGCTTTATTCTAGCAGCTTTGTGACTGAGGGTGTTACCTGTCGGTCTGTGATCCATTCTGAATTAGTTTTCATATATGGAGTAATTGAGTTCTTTTCCTACCCGTGAATTCAGTTGTTCCAGTGATAATGTTAAAAAGACTTTCCTTTCTCCATTGAATTAGAGCCAACAGTTGGAAACAATCCAAATGTCCACAGAGAGATAACTGGGTAAATGAAAATATATATGATAATATATTCTTCTAATGGAACACAACTCAGCAATTTTTTAAAAAATACAAACTGTGAATACATGCAACAACCTCAGTGAATTACTCAAAAACAATATGTTGAATGAAAGAAGCCAAAAACCATGAAACAGTTGTTACTGCATGATTCTACTTGCACGACACTCTGGAAAAGACAGAACGAACTCTACAGTGACAGAAAGCAAATCCGTGGTCACCTGGCTGGGTACGGGGGTGGGGGGGGGAACCTGTCTTGGCGTGGTGGATATGTTCTTCATCTTGTGTTGGGTGTTGGTTCCACGTGTATTTGACAATTGTCAAATTCATCCCTGCGGACGTCTAAGGGCCGTCCCAATTCATTGTATGTTAATTAAACCTCAATTTAAATTATGTTAAAGAAAAAAAAAAGAATTAGAATGTGGACCTCCCTGAACTCTGCCCAGGGAATAGCCAAGTTCCTCCATCTCTGGTGTGGGCTTGCAGCTGAAGTCTGGGAAAGAGAAAGAATTCCACACCGAGCGCCCTGCCGCTCCCTGTTCCTCAGCCCGTGGGGTAGATTCTTCAAAACATTGGCTTGGAGACTCGCATCCAAAACCAGCTGAGTAAATAATGGGACTTGGGTGAGCTGTTTTTCCCCCTCTGTGTTTGGAAATTTGAGCCTGTTGTATGTCTCTCAAGCACATTTCATTTAGGAGATGATTTACATTTGCACGAAATCATGGCTGTAGCCCATCTGCTCAACAATTGTATAAGATCCGACACTTAGAAGCTGTCGTGCGTTGATCTTAGCGAGCAGAACTTGAGTGCCCGGGATCCAAGTTCTTCTGAAATAATCCCCAGCTCCATCCAGCCACAATTGCTTATCATTTCTGACATTTTCTTTGGAACATCACAGGTCATATCCATTTTAGACAATGAATCACTGGGGAAGGGAGGGGACCTTCAATCCCCCATTGCTTCACCAGATTTTCTACTGTACTTAAACGAGATTGTGTTGGCAGCTGGGGAGGCGTGGGAGCTGGAAGGGGGCTGTTTGGTTCTGTATCCCGATGGTTTTATCACCCAGGATGATTTGTGACAATGAAACAGCAGTAATGCGATTCGTATCAATGCCTGCATGTCAGTGGGTTAGGAATGGAATTACCATCCTTTCTGCGCTTCGGTTTTCCCTCAGAAGTTGAGACTCCTGGTTTATTTACAGGCTGCGGTACGCACGGCCAGGCAGCTAAGCTGCTGCACAGATGGAGGGAAGGGGAGACCGTGTGCTCTGGATCAGTGAGTGAACGTTAACAGGATGGTGTCAGAGGCCAGAGCCCGCAGGAGCTGGCAGAGGACTGCAGAGGCTTCTTCTGTCTCCCGCAGTTCTTGACCCTTCCGCTCAGTCCCTTCGTCCCAGTTCATCTGCCAGGACTTTGGAGGGAGGAGGATGAGGTAGCTCCAGGGTTTCCTGGGCAGAGCTCGGTGGGGGCAGTAACCCAGGAAGCGGTTGCCCCAGCCAGGGGCGGGGGGCACTCGTGGGGAGCAGGGGCGGTGATCTCGTGGGAAGGTGGGTTCTGGGTATCGGAGCCAAAGCACAGGCCAGAAGGATGGTCCGCAAGCCAGACAGACTCTGCAAGCTGGCATGACACAGGAAGCCTCCTGCTCCCAGACTGTAACTGTGTCCAGGGGGGCAGGAAGTGGCTCTAATCCAGAGAGGAAGTTCCAGGCCACTCGGGAAGGAGCAGAATTCAGCCCCAGCACCAAGAGGCTTGTGGGTGGAAAGTGAGTGTCAGGCCAGGACGCCTGGGGAAGTGGCCCAAGATGTTGGTGGCGGGCCCTGGGCATGCTTGTGTGTTCCCTTTTCTGTCTTCCATTCAAGTCATCTGCTGAGGCCAAGGTCACTGCCGCAGCTGGAGAGATCAACACCCTAGATACCCAAGAGGAAAAGCTTCCATCCCCCCGCCTGAGTCTCCCTCTCAATCGTGCATGTGTGTCTGTGTGTGCGTCCGTGTGTGTGTGTGTGTGTGTCCGAGTGAAAAGTCAGAAGTGTTACACTGATGGTTGTCTTTGCACAGGAGTTTTCCTTGACCTTTTCAGATGGGGTCTGAGAATTTAACAATCAAAGACAGAATGAAAGAAGAAGAGCATATAGATTTACTTAACATAAGTTTTATATGACATGGGAGCCTTCATAAGGGAATGAAGACCTGAAGAACTGGTTAAACCTGACTGTTTTATGCTGCGTTTGATGAGAGGGGACAGTCGTGGAGGAATTTGGTAGAACAAAGTGTAGAAGGGAGCTGCAGTGAATCAGGGACATTTAGCAAGGTCTGTTTGGATTCTTCTTGGTGTCCCTTTGACTCTGAGATAAGAATGTTCCTTTCCTCTACAAGAGAAATTTATGACCTGCTTAAAGGGAAGATCAGAAATGCATCTGTCATTCCTCAAATTCCTTCAGCTTGTGACATTGGGGGTGGTGTGTTCTGAACCCCATTGTCTCCCATGTGGTGGAAACGTGAAGTGAAAGGGAAAGTAGTTTTGGCCCCATATATTATAAGTGGTCTTCAGAGCTTCCCAGGTGGTGCTAGTGGTAAACAACCCACCTGCCAATGCTGGAGACACGGTCTCTGGGTCAGGAAGATCCCCTGCAGGATGAAATGGCAATTCACTCCAGTATTCTTGCCTGGGAAGTCCCATGGACAGAGGAGCCTGGCGGGCTACAGTCCATGGGGTCACAGAAGAGTCAGACATGACTGAAGCCACTTAGCATGCTTGTACATAGTAGTCTTCATGTATGTGTTTGAATGAATGAATAATTTAGAAGCCTTTAGTACAGATGATCCTTCTTCCCAAGGCCATCTTTATAGCTACCTGGTTCTTAATATTCTTAATCTTCTATTTCTTGGGATAGAATCTGTTGACTCTGCCCTCTGAGCCATCATGAAATGCACATGCTTTAACTTCCTTCACAAAATCTGATGTTGATTTTTTTTTTTTAAATGAAGTTAACTGAAGTGGAAACTGTAGGGTCCTGAAAACAGGAGGAGGTCTTCCTACCAGCTGAAGACATAAGAACAGAGGCTTGATCTGAGTCTAGAACAGCAGACTGTGCAAGAGACTTCACACTTAGCATAACCATCTTCAGACATGGACTCAGCCTCACGCTGGGTGTCCTTTAAGTCTCTCTTGGCCTCCAAGGTCTGTTAGGGGTGTCTGGCCTAACTCTTCCCTGGGTACCTGCTTCGGGCAGTGACCAGGGACATCTTAGCTTGTAGCTACTGTCGCCTCAAAGTATCTCAGTGTCACTGATGCAGTCCTACGCCAGATCCATTTACTGAGTATCTACTAGATGCTGGCCCAAGCACTGCGGACTTTACAAATATGACCCCCTTTAGTGCTCAGGCTGACCCAAGAAGTTAAACATTAACCTCATGGTCAGACACAGAAGATGAGACTCAGAATATAAGAAACTTACTGGAGGTCAAAGTTGAAATTCATATTCAAGACTGTCCTTGTCCCAAGCCTGCTCTGTTTCCACCATACTTCTCAGACTTCCTGTCATAAAAGCTTTTTCATTCTCAGTAGTTTCCTATTACAATTGAATACCCTGGAACAGTATGAAACCCTAAGAGCTAATGTCTTGGTTATGCCAATAGAAATACAGCTTGGCAGCAAATGGAGATTTAGTAGAGGCAATTCTCAGGGAACAGTTGAGGGGCAAGGAAGTCATAATTGGGAGGGAGGACAGAAGCTGTGCTTTAGATTGTTTTGTTCTCGTCTGCAGAGGTTCAGGAAAAGTCACAAGATAAATGTAATGCTGCAGACATCACTGGCCATTCTCTTCTGGCAGTTTAGCAATCGACCAGTGGTGTTGTCTTTGGGGTTCCTCACTGATGATTTTGGTGGTCTGAGTCACTCTTGCAGCCTTCCTTGCACATGCCCTAGAACTTTCTGATCAGACACTCTACCCAACATTTTGAATCAGGAACACTCAAGGCAGCAGGTTGGACTCCCAGGGCCACGGGTGGCAGCGCATTCAAGGCACGGTGACATGTGGGCCCCAGCACACAGGGGCCAAGACAGGATGACTCTGGTAGACCCATTCTGCAGCAGTTTCCAGGGCACTGTTCCTCGCTACTTCACCCTAAGCAGGGTTCTTCCACCTCTCCAAGGACTCTGTAAATCTGAAAATGTAATCCTGTATATTCTGTAGATATAATTTCTTTCTCTTTAAAAAAAATGGTAGTTACATTTAGATGTACTTCATATACCATAAAATTTATTCTTTTAAGATGTGCAGTTTGGTGGGTTTTTAGCATATTCTCACAATTTTGTAACCATTGGAAGTAATTATAGGAGATTTTAAACATTTCTCCCCGCTAGACCACAGGCATTAGCAGTTCCTCCCCATGCCCTTGTCAACCACTAATCTACTTTCTATGTCTACAGATTTACCTATCCTGGACATTTCATATAAATGACATCATATGCTATGTGGCCTTTTGTGACTTTCTTATTTCAGTTAGCATGATAATTTCAGCTTGAAAATGCATCATTTGCTTTTGTGACCAAATAATGTTCCACTGTAGAGATATATCATAATTTGCTCATCCCTTCCTCCACTGATGGATATTTAGGCTATTTTCACTTTGGGACTTTTATGAATAATGCTGCTGTGAACATTCATGGACATGTGGCAAAACTGAACCTCCATTTACAATAATTTTTTTAAAAACAAGCTCTCAACAAAGTGGTCTTTTTGTGTCCTTGAGTAACAGAATACAAAGGAACTAAAAGGCACTGAAAATAACTGCACTACGCAGCAGCTGGGGCAAATTACAAATAATAAAATACAAAAAGATGGGAAGCCAACCACAGCTTCTGAGGTGCTAGGAGCTAAAACAGGGTACCACGCCTGATCCCTGCACTCAGAACCCCTGAGCCACCCCACGAGCCCAGTCTACAATCTGCCCCTACCCTGACCTCATTTAATGAATGAGCCCGCCCCCTCAGAGAGTGAGCAGGGATACCTGCTAAATTGTTTTCACTCCCTGAGGCTAAAGCAGAAGTCCCAATAAAGCCTTGCTTGCATTTCTTCTATGGCCTCTTATCAATTTTTATTGAGTAAACAATCCAAAGACCCAAGTGGGTAACAACTTGGGGAAATGAAAGATCTCAATCTCTTCTTGTAAAAATCAGAATTTTGGGGCAAGGGCGTAGGGGGCGGCGGTGGTGGTGGGGTGTAGAGGGGAAGGTCCTGGAATCTGGTCCTTAATAAGAAGAAATAACTCTTAAGTGCTGAAAAGTTCCCAGGCAGGAGGACTGTGACTGGCCTATTTGAAGAGGCTCAGGAACACTGTATTTTCAAAGGTTTTTCACAAATTCTTTTTAGTCACCTACGAGTGTAAATGAAATAATCATAACCATCATCATGGGTGGAGACCCCAGAATCATGGAAGACCTGAGGGGGCAGATAGATTTCTATTCACTGATCAGCTGTGATGTTGGTAGTGGCTGCCTGGGTCCTGCCGCTGAGATGAATTGCCAGGTCTTGCCTGGGCTGGGACAGGAAGAGATCAACGATTGATTAGTGATGTCTGCCATTGATGTGGGGCGGGGCGTGGTTGTGGGGGAAGTCTGCCTTCTACTTGCTGTTTCCTCTTAGAAAGACTTGGCTACCCTTTCTCATTTTATGATGAGACACACATAGTACAAAAGCCCAGATGGAAACATATATGTACACGTTAAAGGACAAAAATAAAACACCTTCTTTGAAGCATTTCTCTAGATAGCAGCTTCCAAAAAATCTCCCCGGGCGACACGTGGCTTTGTCTCACAACTTCTTTAAGGTCTGATTTAAATAAATCCCTTTTGGCACAGCTCAAGCCCAGGCCCTTTCATTCTATCCTCAGAGAAAAACAGAACAGCTGCTCCTGCTCTTTATTCAGTATGCCTCCCTATTTTTAAGAATTCAGTTCTCCAGAAAAAAAAAAAAATTAATGAGACTCTTCTATTTTAATGAGTTCCTTGTTTGGTAGATTGGCATTTTTCCTCCCTCAAGCTCAAAATTCTTGGTTATAGCGGACAAGTTAGAATAGAACATTGAGACTAGAAGGAATTTTGATATCATCCAACTCTTCCTTTCACAGATGGCACCAGAGGCCCTGGACCCTGGGAGGCCTGGCCTGCCCACACAGCAGAATCAGAGCTAAGACCCAACCGTCCGGCCTGCTGGCTGGAGGTTTCGCTGTCTGACCACAGTATGTCAACAATCAGTACGTGCTTTTTTTTTTTTGGTCAGCACCACATGGCATGTGGGATCCAAACCTCGTGCAGTGGAAGCACAGAGTCTTAACCACTGGATTGCCAGCTGTGTTTTTTAACAGACTCTTTGGTTCTCTCTTTCTTTTTTAGCCACACCATACAGCTTGTGGGGTCTTTGTTCCCCAAGCAGGGATCGAACACGCCCTCCCTGCGGAGGAAGCACAGAGTCTTAACGACTGGACTGCCAGGGGAGTCCTATCAATGTGTTCTGAAGTGAGAATAAACCCAGGACCAAATGCGTTGGGGTTCATTTTGACACATATCACTGACTTCCTATCTCAAGGCCTTGGGTCTTCTTGACACTGGGCTTCAGACCACGCCTGGCACACACCGGAAGAAATGGTAGATTCACACCTCAGGAGCAACACTTAACCAGTGAGGGATGGAGACAGGCAGAAAAGCACCCCTAGTTCCTCACCTCTTCCTTGAAGGGACAGTTCCGAGGTCTTTGTGACCTAGTGTCTACGAGACTCCCCAGCAGGCTTGAGCCCACACCAGTGACTCTCTCGTGAATGGATCCTTTATTGACCATTCTCTTACCCTGTCTCACTGCCCTGCACCCTCATGGTGCTTCTCAGATAAACACTTTGCACCCAAGTCCTTATTTTAGGATCTTCTTTTTGGGGAAATAAAACTAAGATCATGCTCTACAAGAAAAGAGCTTTATTACGTGTTCAGCAGGAACTATGAATTTAGGAAATTGGCTATGAATGAATTTCCCATGTGGAGTGATCGTCAGGAACATCTTTATAATTTATGGAGCTCAGTACAGAATGAAAATGTGGGGTCCCTTGCTGAAATATTACTAAGAATTTCAAGATAATAGCAGCAGAGCATTAATCCAACGGTAGAGTCTTCTGAGAGAAGGCCTTTGTGACTGTTCAGGTTTCAGTTCAGTCGCTCAGTTGTGTCTGACTCTTTGCGATCCTATGGACTACAGCACACCAGGCCTCCCTGTCTATCACCAACTCCCAGAGCTTACTCAAACTCATGTCCATTGAGTCGGTGATGCCATCCAACCATCTCATCCTCTGTCGTCCCCTTCTCCCACCGTCAATCTTTCCCATCATCAGGGTTTTTTCCAGTGAGTCGGTTCTTCACATCAGGTGGCCAAAGTGTTGGAGCTTCAGCTTCAGCATCAGTCCTTCCAATCAATATTCAGGACTGATTTCCTTTAGGACGGACTGGTTGGATGTCCAGGTTATATATATCCAAGCAGCTGGCCCTGGCGGCCTTTCTATGTAAAAGTCCCCCTGACGATGCCAGCACGCTTGTTGAGCCCTTCCTGAGTGCCAGGCAGTATGCTAAGCCCTTTAGCTGGCACAGCACCGTGTGTTCCTGTGACAGCTCCACGGAATAGATATCATTTATTGGGAAGTCTGTTCTACTGGAGGAGCAGCATTTGATAAGGTGCTGAGTGGGGCTTGTCCTGTGGTCCTGGGATCACGGGTAAGGTTGAAAGCAACAACAAGAACAAAGATAACCAATACTGAGGCAAGCCAGGCGCCACAGCCTGCTACGGTAGGCAGAATAATGGTGCCCCAAAGGTGTCCGCATTCTCTTTTTAAATAACGTATCTTTAAAAGTTAATCTTTGATTTTTGTCTGTGATAGGTCTTTGTTGTTGCACATGGGCTTTCTCTGGTTGTGGTGAGCAGGGGCGACTCTCCAGCTGTGGTGTGCGGGCTTCTTATTGAGGTGCTTCTCTTGTTGTGGAGCATGGGGCCTAGGGCCTGAGGGCTTCAGGAGCTGTAGGACGCAGGCCGAGTTGCCGCATGGCACGTTGGATCCAGTTCCCTGGCCAGGGATCTAACCCACGTCCCCTGCGTTGGCAGGCGGGTTCTTAACCATTGGGCCACCAGGCAAGTTCCAGCGTCCACATTCTAGTCTTCAGAACCTGTGAGTGTTTACCTAACGTGGAAAAAGGACTTTGAAAATAGAACTAAGGGTAAAGACTTTGAGGTGGGGAGACTTTCCTTTATTGTCCAGCTGGGTTCAACTGAGTCTTTAAGGGAAACTTCTCTCATCGAGATCAGTCTGGTAGATGTAACCGTGAAGGAAAGCCAAAGAGACGCGGCATCGCCGGTTTTGAAGGTCCACGAGGCTGGCCTGGAGGTGACCTCATGAAGCTGGAAAAAGCAAGAAAGTCTCTCCTAGAGACTCCAAAAAGAACTGAGCCCTGCTCTAATAAAAGAATGAATTTCTGTTATATTAAGCCATTCACTTCAGTTCAGTTCAGTTTCTCAATCATGCCTGACTCTGCAACCCTATGGACTGCAGCATATCAGGCCTCCCTATCCATCACCAACTCCTGGAATTTACTCAAACCCATGTCCATTGAGTCGGTGGTGCCATCCAACCACCTCATCCTCTGTTGTCCCCTTCTCCTCCTGCCCTCAATCTTTTCCAGCATCAGGGTCTTTTCCAATGAGTCTGTTCTTCGCATCAGGTGGCCAAAGTGTTGGAATTTCAGCTTCAACATCCGTCCTTCCAATGAACACCCAGGACTGATCTCCTTTAGGCTGGACTAGTTGGATCTCCTTGCAGTCCAAGGGACTCTCAAGAGTCTTCTCCAACACCACAGTTCAAAAGCATCAGTTTTTCAGTGCTCGACCTTCTTTATAATCCAACTGTCACATCCATACTTGATGACTGGAAAATAGTCACCCACACATGACTACTAAGCCATTGAGCTGTTGTAATTTGTTACTACAGTCATAGGAAACTAACATATGAAACTAGGAAACTAACATATGAAACATAGGAAACTAACATATCCACGTGAAACAAATATTTTATTTATTTCTTTGGCTGCTTTGGATCTTAGTTGCAGCACAATCTTCAATCTTCGTTGCAGCCTGAGCATTTTTTTTTAGTTGCGGCATGCAAACTCTTAGTTGCGGCTCATGGGGTCTAGTTCTCTGATCAGAGATTGAACCCCGGGCCCCCTGCGTTGGGAACTCGGAGTCTCAGCCACTGGGCCACCAAGGGAAGTCCCATGTATCCATGTTCTAAAGAAAGACATCGACGCTCAGCCAGATGCCTGCTCACAGAGCTCAGGTAGCATCTCCAACCCCAGGACCCAGTCAGCGGGGCTGGGGAGGAGAGACCGTGAGCAGCAGCTGATGGTTGGTATGGTCCGGATGCCCCGTGCTGCTTCCGTCTGGGCCCCACCCCCAGACCCCCGCCCGCTCTTCACGGCCTGATCGCGTTCTACTCTTGGCTCTGGAAGTCACACGGGGAGGAGAGGATTAGAGGTACCCTGGGGTACCTCTGAGGCACCCTGAGTTAAAGCAGGCAGCAGCAAGGGGAGAGTGTCCTGGGACCATAAAGCAACACCATCTACCTTTAAGAAAAGTTAAACAATGATCTGATTTTTTTTTTCACTGTAAAAATGATGTTTCCCCTCATTGTAGAATGAACTCATGTTCATTTGTGTTTTCCAAAATATTTGTAGAGCATAACAAAGAAAATAAATCTAACACTACCCAGCTGCAGTCACTGTAAATATTATGCTGCTTCCTTCAAGTCTTTTGTTGACCGTATGCTCTATCACATCTATTGCTGTCAAAACTAAGATTATGTACAGCCTTTTTCATTTAACAATGAATTAGTATTGCTGCATTAGTATCTTCCTGCATTATTAAATATTTTTAGAAGACTTTCCTGAATAGCAACATATTATTATCCAACACATAATAATTTATCTCCCATACTCATACATGTGGAGATTTGTTTCTACTTTTTCCAATTTATTAACAATTTTGTGATAAGGGTCTTTGCATTCCCAGCACAATATAAGATAGTCCTGCACCTTATCTTTTTCCTTTTCCATTTTTGTGGAAGAAGGCTATCTTTGGATAATTTTTTTAAATCTTTGTCATCAATCTATCAAAAGATCATGTAACTGTATATATATATGTATATATATATGTACATGACTGTCCTCTTTGTGATTGGAGTTGTAACTTCTGCTTATATTTTCGTTTATAGCTTGATTCTTTTTGTCAACATAGAATTTTTTTTTTTCCGCACCACATGGCATATGGAACTTCACCAACCAGGGATCGAACCCATGCCCTCTAGAGCGGAAGTACTGAGTCTTAACCACTGCACCACCAGGGAAGTCCAACATTGCATTTTTGAGGTCCAATCTCGCAACACTTGCAGCTATATGGTGTGATTCATTGCTGTTTCATGCAAGTCAGCAACCTACCTTGTCTTTTTAAAACTGGTATTCAACATTTTTTTAAAAAAAATTGGAGTCAATTTTATGGTGACTGCTGGACCACATGTCTATGAGAAGAGTGTTGAGCAAATGCCCAACTTGTTGGAACAAGCGTGCAACCCACAAGGTGGCAGCTGGAAAGGAAGACCACAGACATTTAGATGTAAACAATTTGATGTGTGTGTTTAAAAAAAAATTCATCTTATTACTCTCCTGACACATCTGTAATTAATACTGTGTGATGATTGATAAAAGGAGAAAGCATATGTGGACAGTGATTATCCTCAGCTTTTAAGGAGATCTGCAGGACATGTGACTGGGTTGAATCGCTTCAGAATACGATTGCTCAGTGCAGTTGAAAAATGCCTTATACCAAGCATAATGTCAATGTTTGGGACTGTTCTGCCTTAAGCTTGCCACTACACCAAGGATAACAGATTTGTTTTCTTTGGAGAAGACCTTTTTGTTGTGTCTTCATTTGTCTGTTATGTTGCCTCTAAATACCCTTCCTGGTTGGCAGTAATGTTACACGCATGCATGCTAAGTCACTTCAGTCGTGTCCAACTCTTTGCAACCTCAGGGACTATAGCCCACCAGGCTCCTCTGTCCATGGGATTCTTCAGACAAGAAGACTGGAGTGGGTTGCCGTGCCCTCCTCCAGGGGAATCTTCCCGACCCAGGGATTGAACCCACGTCCCCTATGTCTCCTGTACTGGCAGGCGGGTTCTTTACCACCAGCGCCACCTGGGAAGCCCAGGAAAGGAGTTACTTGCTCCCCACCATGGGAGAGTGAGAGTGACAGCCGGTCCCTCCCGCTGCTGCTGGTGACAAAGGTGTGAGTGTGGAGCCCAGGCTTGGCCAGCTGTGTTCTGGGACCTGGGATGCTCATCCTCCAGGAGTGAAGCAAAGATGCAGTGGAGGATGACCGCCAGATGAGGCCGCAGGGCGGCCAGCAGCCCGGGTGATGTCCAGCGTGCGGGGCCATGTGGCAGTGGCACATTCCCGGCGGGCCGGCCCTCTCAGCAGAGTCTGGCGGTGTTCCCAGCTGTCAGTGCTCTTTTGTTCCAGCCCATTTCCCAAGCCTTGCTTCTCAGTGTTCCCGTCAATTCTCTGGGTTACTCGTTATCCTTTCAAGGCACTGTTTTTCCTTCTTAAGTTTGCCAGAGGTGATTTATTCTTGTTGTCACCACGAAACTCAGACTGTCCCACTTGGCAATTATGGTTGTTTAGTATAATTTAGTTTTTTTGTTGCACATCAGGCATTAATCAGGACCCTCATTTCTTATTAAAACACTGTGTAATGGGGAAATGAGATCCACAGTAATTTTGAAGGATCATAAGCCATCATATACACAGCCTATTCATGAACTGGAAGTTCTCCACTTTAATGCCTTTTATAAATACAAAGTTCCATTCTGTTACTGTTGCCTTACTGTCTTTTATACAGAGCCCATTTTGAGATTTATTCTTTTTTTTTTTTTATCCTTAAAAAAAAAAATCTAACTTTCTATCTTAGGCTTTGTGACACCTCTGTGCCCACTTCCTTAGCTGAGAACCCTGGCGCGTATCTCCCAATTCTGCTCCTGGACCCCGCGGGGTGTTGACCATAGAATTTCTATTCTTTCTAGCTGTTGGTGATTTCCCTGAACCGGATCTCCTTCTACTAACTGTCCCCTACCTCCAAGTCAGGTCCCAGGTCTGACCTACCTGGCATGGACCAGAGTCCCCTGTGGCCAAGTGCTTATGAGTTTATTACCAACCAAATATAGACACTTTATGAGTGCTCTTTCAGAAAAGGAGTGCGTATCCAAACAATGAGTCATTGTTTTAACTATCAGATTGGCAAAGATAAAGATTGATAACCAACAATGTTGGTGACAGTATGAGAAATAGACTTTCATTCACTTTTGGAGAGTGTTAGTAGTTACCTTGGGGGAGGAATTTGGTGATAATTATCAGAAGATTAAGAGTCCATTGCTGGTAGAGTGAAAAAATGGTGCAACCATTGTGGAAACTAGCTACTCTCTTATAAAATTAAACATATATCTACCATATGACCCAATCATTCTACTCCTAGGTACCCAAGAGACATGAAAACCCAGGCTCACACAATGCCATGTACCAGAATATTCACAGCAATTAAATTTGTTATAGCTCAAAATTGGAAACAATCCAAGGGTCTGTCAACAGA
Source organism: Muntiacus reevesi (assembly GCF_963930625.1). Lineage (NCBI taxonomy): Eukaryota > Metazoa > Chordata > Mammalia > Artiodactyla > Cervidae > Muntiacus > Muntiacus reevesi. Next base: position 54,369,847 of record NC_089252.1, read on the forward strand.
AAAATAGGCACTACTAATGTGTGCAGCGACATGGATGAATCACATTCACCGTGTTTTCCTCCTTTACATTTCTTTTAGGGGCTAAGAGGGGGTTTTTTGAATGGGAAAAAATAAAGCCTAAGAGTCAGTTATCTGAGATGTGGCTTGTGAGTCCTAAACAGTCTGAATTTGATGAGAAAAGGACATGGGTTATAGTATAAGGGTCTGGTCCTTTTGGCAGATCCTCTGAGCCCAGAATATTACCTATTCTGCCTAAGGCCAGAGAGGAATTTATAATCCTAAATCAATCTGCAAAAGCAGAGTCAAATAAGTTCAAGTTCAAAAATATTTCCAGTGTGAATTCTTTGCTCAACTCTGGTTAATGTGCCCCGGAGGTGGGAGGTAGATGGAGGTGGGTGAGGAGCAACTGTTATAAGTAAACAGTGATACAGCACTTTTTGAGGTGCTGAAATATAAATTATGGTAAAAAAAAATTTTTTTTCTAGAGAATACTTGGAGACAGATTATAATCAAGCTTGAAATAGGGTGGGAATAATATCTGAGCACCAAAGGTAGTCAGGAAAGAATGAATTGGGATGAAATCAGGATTTGAGAGCGTGAAGGCAGAGCAACAAAAACCAGCCAGACGAGAAGAAAGTAACAAATTATGAAAGCCACATGACAGGCTTGGTTTTGTTTTCCTAGACATCTTTCTTTGAATATTCTCACAGTCCTTAGCAGGACATCACTTATTTTTAGACGATTTAATCAATATTGATTGTAATGGCAGAAAATGTAATAAAGAACAAAGATGCCATTATTCTTAAGATACTGAACCTCACTTCCGAGTATCACCTGGAAAATCACTGTGACAAAGTGAATTCTCCAACACCATCTAGACAGCTGCTACGTTGTGTGGTTAGCCAACAGGTGCGTTTGCCCCGCTTGCCCTGCACGTGCGTGCTTGAATACCCATTTGTGTCTGACTCTCTGCAATCCCATGGACCATAGCCTACCAGGCTCCTCTGTCTATGGGACTTTCCCAACAAGGATACTGGAGTGGGTTGCCTTTTCCTCTTCCAGGGGATCTCCCCAACTCAGGGATCAAACATGTCTCCTGCTTCTCCTTCATTGCAGGCAGATTCTTTGCTACTGAGCCACAAGGGGATACCACAGCAAGCCAAACACTGAGACAAGGAGGTCTGCAGCAGAGAGAAGTTTTATGAGTCAGCCAAGCGAGGAGACAGGAGAAATCTCAGAAATACTTCCCAGAGGGGAAGGGGCTCGGAGGCTTTTCTGCGACAAGGAAGCAGGGCAGGCTGAGGCATGGGGGGCATGGGGAAAGGTGATTGGAAATAAGAAAAAGGTGAGGTAATCATTCTGTGAAGGTTTGGCTAAACTACAGGCTTCTTCACAGGACACAGGTTCAGAAAACGGCGGCACTGGGATGGTCTGAGTGTGGAGGCTTTGGCCCTGTGTCATCGAGAGGTCACCAAGGGGACATTCGTGCATGACCAGTTGGAGAGTCAGGGTCCTAACCTGTCTTAGGTGCCTGTTGGGCAAACGTCTCATTGTTTAGGCTCTGTGCTGCTTGGAGGGCGCACAAGTTTTTGTCACAACAGTTAAAGAAAACGAGCTTGGTCTGTGAAGGCAGGTTACGGGAGGAATGGATCCAACGGGTGATTATCCTCAGTTTCAAAGACACCACCAAAAGGAGTAAACTTTCCTCCATGGGGCATCAGCTTCTGTTACATTTTAAAAGGCTCCTGTAGAAAATTTTCATGGGATTCCAATTATAAACTTGTAATTTTAACTGTTTCCCATTAGTCTTTATTTTTACTATATCTAATGCAAAGTTCTGTGCATGACTATTTTTGTTTACATTACAAATTTGACTGTAAAGCCAGTTTTGCTAAACCGAATCTGTCCTTTTATTACTTCTTTTGATAAAATTGGAGGAGCATCCCCTTGAAGAAATGCTTTCAATACCTAGATTGGCAAACTTTCTGTTCAGAATGATGAGCCAAAATGAGCGTTTGAAATGTAACATTGTAAATCAACTATATATCAATAAAAATATTTTAAAAAGAAGTTAAGAACATTGGCATTTAAATTTTTTTATGATTTTAAAAATGATACATGTAATTGTAGAAGGGTTGAAAAACATAGGAAATTATTTAAAAGAATAGTAAAAAGTTGCAAAAATTAAGAAAAGGAAAGTATACACTGTGAAAGACATCCTCAGTGGTTAAGACTTTACCTTCCAAAGGTAAAGGGTTGTAGGGGGTATGGGTTCTATCCCTTATTGGGAAGCTGAGATCCTGCTTGCCTCATGGCCAAAAAACCAAAACATAAAACAGAAGCAGCACTGTAACAGATTCAATAAAAGACTTTTTAAATGATCTACCCTTTAAAAAAAAAAGTATACATTGTGAAATTATTACCACAATCAAACTACAGTTGACCCTTGAAAAGCACAGGAGTTAGTGGTGGCCACTCCTGTGCAGTGGAAAACCCACATGTAACTTTTGATTCCCCCCCAATTAACTACTAATAGCCTACTGTTTATCAGAAACCTCCCCAGTAACAGAAATAGTTAACTCAGCAGGGAAGTCACTCACGTCATGATAAATGAATGAAATTCCAGTATCTGTGTTCATTGTTTCACTTCCATCTTACGTCAAAGCACATGGAAATACTAACCAACATTCATGCTAGAACTACACTCATCCATCAATGATGTGAGCAACTTGTCCACTGAACTGAGTTGTAATCAAGCCTTTAGCCATAGTCTGACTTCATGACATGGTTGTTGCTGATAGAATTATGAAAACTGATGGCAGACTTTGAAGAAACAGCAAGTCGTGCTGATACAGAGGTGTAAACTGAAAAATAAGGTCAGTATTTTAGTTTAAAATTAATTTCATTTCTAAAATTTATAAAGAAATTACTTACAAAAATTTTTCTATTAACCTCTATCGTGACTTTTACTAGTATAACATAATATTATTTTTCAGATTCTGATCCCTTGAATGCCAAATTGTCAAAGTGATCTTGTGGTGAAGCTGAAAGAGACTTCTGCTTAATGCATATAACTTGTACCAGAGTGAGTTTGATGATACACCCCAAGTCATAATTAAGGACAATAAATTTATCGGAAAAATAGTGGATGGGAATGTAACTCCACTTATCAAAAAATGGTTGGCTTACAACTACAGGTGACTGTGGGTATAAGGATTTGACAAAAACAACAAAAATTTTTGTGAGAAACTCAGATGGCTATATGAAATATATAATCGAGTATGGTATATGTTAGTATTATTTGTAAACTGGGTGCTACACATCCTTTTTATCAGTAAAATTGACAAAACACAGAGACATGTATTTTTTCTAGAGAGCCAGTTGTTAAACGTGTACCAGCACACCTGCGGCTCCTCACTCCCCAACCCTGCGTTGGCTACTCCTCCACCCAAAAGGTTAACTTTTCTGTCTAGAGCCCCTCTTCCCGGTTCTGATCATACCTAATGGGGCAGGCCCCTGCCTTCAGACAGGGCTCCAGGGTCAAGGTTGTTGTATTTGGCAGAGGCCATGTGCCTGCAATGCGGCAGACCAGGATTCTATCCCTGGGTCAGGAAGATCCCCTGGAGAAGGAAGTGGCAACCCACTCCAATACTCTCGCCTGGAAAATCCCACAGACAGAGGAGCCTGGTAGGCTACAGTCCATCGGGTCCCAAAGAGTCAGACACCACTGAGCGACTTCACTTCCGCTTTCCTGTGCCTCTCTTGGTTCTGCACAGCACTCTTCCTGGGGTTGGACTGGACCACGGTGTCCTCAGGCCTCCAGTTCAATTCCTATCAGTACAGAGAGCTCTTCCAAGATTCAGCCAGTTCCCCCAAAGGTTGGACTCTGAAATCCTTGATTAAATTTTAAAATAGTTACACAAATGTTATATCACATTTTTCCCCAGAAAGAATTGCCAACTGTAGGTTCTCTAGCCTAAAAAATTATTATGCTTGATGTTTTAACTTCTTGTTTTCACAATGTTGCATTCTAAACAGTTCAGATGAAGTTGCTTTACTTGAGTGTTTGTGAAATGAAGCAGGGTCTACTGGAGTCCACCTGTGCATATACGTGCTGGTGTAAAATGATAATTCATAAGAATGTTGCTTTTGCTGAGCCAAACAGGTTTGTTAACTTACTTTATCAGTGAAGACTCACAGGGTTTGGTTAAGGGAGAACTTCTCAGGTGACCACAGTTGAGAAACTCTCAATAAATAAGGCAGGCCAAAATAATTACAGTCTTTATTTTACTACTCTCTTCTTTGGTATTAAATTTAGCTAAGATCATTGCCTTGGGTGGCTCAGATGGTAAAGAATCTGCCTGCAATGCAGGCGAGCTGGGTTTGATCTCCGGGTTGGCAAGATACCCTGGAGAAGGGAATGGCAACCTTATCCAGTATTCTTGGCCAGAGAATTCCATGAACAGAGGAGCCTGGTGGGCTACATAGGGTCGCAAAGAGTTGGACATGACTGAGCTTTCACTTCCTTCACACTTTCAAAATCATTGCCTCAGACGACTGTAAGTTCTTTATTTTATTCTTTTTATTCAGATTTATTTCCAGAATGGTGCATCCCCAGGGAAGCCCCAGAGAGCTGGTTGCGTAGTGTTTGCCGAGAGAATTTACAGGCCTCTGAGGGCGCTCGCACAGTCTCCTTTGCCCAGGTAACACAGAAACCGGCTGAGATTTTGTACCAGACAGATGTTGTCTGGAACGTAAAACAAAATGCTTGTGCTGCAAAACCAAACAAGAGCTGAACAAAGAGACAACAAAGTGCTGCAAAATAAACAAGGTCTGAACAAAGAGAACAAACCATCATTTCACCATAAACACAGCATGTGGAGGAAGGAGCAGGCGATGGAGCAGAGTTCATCTAGTTTCTGGGCCATAAGCATTTGATATTTGTTTGAAATGGTTATATTATCTCAGAATCACTTAAGTTTTAAAAACAGCATGCATGAACCATCTTAGGCCTCAACTTGGAAGCATATTGAAGTATTCTGAGTAAAAGTACACCTCTTAGAGACAGCTGTCAATAAAAATTCAATACCTCTTGCTGCTCAATCTAAAATCTCATAGAGAATTTCAAAGACCAGAAGAAGTATAAAGTGTTGCTAATTTTTTTCTGGTCTCAGTCATGGACTTAGGGTGAACAAAAACTTGAAATAGAAGACAAGCTCTGTAAAGATAAATCACCAGAAGAGTTTCAAAAAGGAAATTCTTGCAGCAGCTCCATTAAGAAAATTAGCCTGGTTGTAAATATTACCTATTGAATCTTTCCATCTGTAACTCTTTGTTAGTTCACACAAAGCGCTGCACATTCATATTCGGAAACTGAAAAGAGAAAACAACATATGGTTGACAGAAGACATGTACCCAGAGCAAGATTTTTTTCAGAGCATGTTCCCAGCAAACACAATGTCCTGATAGCAGTTCCAAAAGCCTTAAAATAACAGGTGCTACCAGGGCAGGGCCAAGCTGCAGAGGCAGGGCCTCCACCCGCCCAGATTCTGGGGGGTGGCTAGGAAGAGGGGGGTGCCTGTTTCCCACCAGCTCTGAAGTTTCCCCTTTCCCCTCAAGACTCAGTTCTATTCAGGCCCACCTGACTCTAGTCAAATAAGTCTCTGTCTATTGATAAGCAACTGTGAGGGAGAACCTTATAGTATTTATTGTTGGTAGGGAAAGTTAGTAAACCAGTAGGTGATGAACCTACTGATTGTGTGCTGAAAATGAAGATTTACTATCTTCCCATTTCTTGTCAGGGCTTTCCAAGTGGCTCAGTGGTAAAGAATATGCCAGCCAGTGCAGGAGACACAAGAGATGCAAGTTTGATCCCTGGGTCAGGAAGATCCCCTGGAGGAGGAAATGACAACCCACTCCAGTATCCTTGTCTGGAGAATCCCATGGATAGAGGAGCCTGGCGGGCTACAGTCCACGGGGTCACAAAGAGTCGGACACAACCCAGCATGCACGCATGCACCATTTCTCATCACGTACTGACTCTATGTAAGGGTATGTGAGAGCTTGGACACACAAACATAAAAATAGACACCCTTGTGCACGTCTGGAGTCAGTAGATTGGGCTCTTTGCCACTTCTCTGCCCGTTGCAAACTATAATCTAGAATGCCTCCATCCATTTCAGACCGACATGTCCTCTTCTGTAAAATGAGGGGGTGGGATTAGACGATGGCTGGGGACCCATTGGACTCTAACAACTCAATGACCAGAAGTGCACATCACACCTTTTAGAGAATTCATTGCTGGTGTGGGGGAGGGGAGCGGTAAAAACAGTCCAAACACACAGCAGGTCTCTACAATGGGGACAATGAAAGAGCTTGTTCCAGAACCCTACCCACCCATTGATCCAGCCTCACCCTCCTGACTGGGGCCAGCACACTGCCAGTGCTGGGAAATTTCTCCAGGCATTTTCATGTGGCACCTTCCTTTCCAGAGCACCTTTCTGCCCTCATTCAAATCTTTTGATTACTATCTAAGTTCAATTCAAATAAAGCCATTAGCAGATAGTCACTGTAGAAGAAAGGCATGGATATTTTCCTGGGGGAGTTTTTAAGGGATGATTTAAGAGGCTGAAGCTTGTGAAAATTAGAATTCTTACAAGAGGTACCAGAGGTTACCCAGAGGTACATGATTCCTATAGATGCCAGAAAGAAACTCTCCAAGAAAAGAAGCCCAGCAACTTTTCTACACAAATAAAGAACAACTCTTGCAAAAATAGATAACATTCCACTGTTCAGTTATCTATTGCTGCATAAAAAGCTAACCCAAATGTACTAGCTTGAAACAACATAATACTTCTCAAATATGTGTCAGGAATTCAAGGAGGGTGTGGCGGGGTGATTCTTCCATTTTCTCTGTTATCTGTAGAGGTCATTTAATAATCACTAGAGGAGGTATCCGAGAAGGCAATGGCACCCCACTCCAGTACTCTTGCCTGGAAAATCCCATGGACGGAGGAGCCTGGTAGGCTGCAGTCCATGGGGTTGCTAGAAGTCGGACAGACTGAGCGACTTCACTTTTACTTTTCACTGTCATGCATTGGAGAAGGAAATGGCACCCCACTCCAGTGTCCTTGCCTGGAGAATCCCAGGGACGGCGGAGTCTGGTGGGCTGCCGTCTATGGGATCGCACAGAGTCGGACACGACTGAAGCGACTTAGCAGTAGCAGCAGCAGCAGAGGAGGTATGGTGGGAATGTGGTTGAAGGGGTCCAAGATGGCTTTTCTTGCACATCTGTTGCCTTGGCAGAGATGGTTGAAAGGCTGGGCTCAGCCGGCAGTGTTGAGGGGAGACCCGCAGGAGACTTCTCCCATCATGAGTGATAGTGTTACTTGAGCCTGAGCTCGTTCTGCTTGCTGCAGATAGGCCGAGGGTAGGGAAATGAATTGTAAGAACAAGGAATAATGACTTTAATTGAAAGGCATTTTAGCTTTAGCTAAATTTAGCTTTCGTCATTTAGCTTTAATTGAAAGGTAGCAGACTGAGAACACGGCAGACTAGCATCTCAGAAAATCACCTTCCCTCCGGCCGGTTGGGCTCCTTTTATATACGAGAGGAGGGGGCGGGGCCACTGTGGCACCGACCAATGGTGGAGCAGGACCTCTAACGGTCATGGTTGACAGTTACTCACTGTCACTTGCTTGGGGGCGGGGCCACTGTGGCGCCGGCCAATGGGGGAGCAGGACCACTAACGATCATGGTTGACAGTCACTCACTAACGGTCACTTGCTTGGGGGCAGGGCCACTGTGGCGCCAACCAATGGGGGAGCAGGACCACTAACGGTCATGGTTGACAGTTACTCACTAACCGTCACTTGCTTGGGGGCGGGGCCACTGTGGCACCAACCAGTGATGGAGCAGGGCCACAACAGCTCGTGTCCACCTCCCTGCCACTGCACCTGGAGCAGAAAGGTGCGACTCCAGAAAGAGGCGGTTCTGAAGAATTACCCAGCCGCTCCGGCATCCTTGTCCTTCCTCACAGGAGTGAGGTATGTAGGCAGTGGAGATCATGGTGGCCACATAGAGACAGTTGAAAGGTATCCCTGTCAGAGGTCACAGGCGCCCTGGGCTCAGTCTGCCGCTGGCCCCCCAAGCCAGCCGATGACTGATGAGGTGGCCCCAGAGCTGGCGCCCCAGGAGAGGAGCTCCCGCCTGCCCGCTTGGACAGGGGGTGGGTGGCAGGAGTGGGCCAGCCTGGTGGACTAGGCGCGGCGTTGAGCAGAGAGGTGTGGCGGAGCAGCCCCTGGCTTAATGCAGGCTGGCACCACGGAGGGAAGGGCCCATCACGCCTCGGGTTGGGGCTGGGGAGGCCCCCGCTACAGCAGGGTAGTTGGATTTCTCGCTCAGCTCCCCAGGGCTCGCTCAGAATTCTAAGAGACCTGGTGGAAACTAATGCTGCTCACGATTTAGACTCTAGAGGTTCCAGGATGTCATTTCCACTGCACTCTACCGAGGAAGGAAGACATGAAGTCCAACCCAGGTTTAAGAGGTGATGAATTAAATTCCAGCCCCTCAGTTGGAGGAGAAGCAAAGTATGTGCAGCCATCTTGAATCTGTCACACCTACCCTGACCTTAAGAATAACAATGCCCCTAGCAGGTCCAGAGGCTTTTCAGCTGCATCCTATGATTTAGGTGCTTAATCAGAGTATAGGTGCTTAATCAAGGGCACAGGACTTTCTCCTTCAGGCCCATGGCACCTGACCCAAATGCTAGTGACTTAACTCTAATGGCTAAATCCTGGGGCCTATTTTCTTCTTATCCCTTGACTGTCTATTCTTCACTTTTCTACTTTTTGTGCGTGCGTGCGTGCGTGCGTGTGTGTGTGTGTGTGTGTGTGTGTGTGTGTGCTGTGCTCAGTCATGTCCAACTATTTGTGACCAACTGGGCTGTAGCCCACTAGGCTCCTCTCTCCGTGGGATTTTCCAAGCAAGAATACTGCAGTGGGTTTCCATTTCCTTCTCCAGGGGATCTTCCCAATCCAGGGATCAAACCCACGTCTCTTGTGTCTCCTGCATTGGCAGGCGGATTCTTTACCACTGCACCATCTGGGAAGCCTCTACATTTTTATTGATAATAAATAATATGGTGTTTGCTTTGTTCATTTGGGCTGTTCTAACAAATATACCAGAGAGTGAGTAGCTTAAACAAAACATTTATTTCTCACAGCATGGAGGCTGGGACGTCCAAGATCAAGACACTGGTGGATCTGTTATCTAGTGAGGATCCACTTCCTGGTTTGCAGGCACCTGTCTTCTTTCTATGTCCTCACGTGGTGGAGAGAATTAGATCATTATCCCTCTGGTGTCTCTTCTTATAAGGGCATTTGTCCTATTTGTAAGGGCTCCACCCTCATGGCCTAATGATCTGCTAATGACTCCACCTCCAAATACCATCACATTAGGGGTTAGACTTCAGCTTATAAATTTGGGGGTTGGGGCACAACTATTAGGTTCATAGTAGAATTATTTTTCATCATGAAGTAACACATGGTCGTTGTGGAAAATGTATCACTTGCCACAATCTGGAGATAACCACAAGTAACATACCTTCCAATTCTTCCTTCTGTGCATACATGTTTATATTTGCAGTTTACATTCCTGTGATCACATTATATAAGTTCATATCTTGTCTTTTAAATAAACAATTCATGACCATTTTCATAAGTGATCAAATACTCCTTGCATTATTTTTAATGCTCACATGCAGTTCCATCACATGGAGTGTCATATTTTAACTGTTTCCTAATTATAGTTCAGTTGGTAAAGAATCTACCTACAATGTAGGAGACCCAGGTCCGATTCCTGGGTCGGGAAGATCCCCTGGAGAAAGAAATGGCAACCCATTCCAGTATTCTTGCCTGGAGAATCCCATGGACAGAGAAGCCTGGCTTCTCTGGGGGTCACAAGAGTTGGACACGACCTGGAGACTAAACCACCACCAATTATAGTTCATTTAGGTTGTTTTCCAATTTTGGCTTTGATAAGAAGTACCCTGAACAGTCTCACACATCAAAATATTGGCCATATTTTTAGTTATTTTAAGGGAGATTCTGAGAGGTAGAATTTTGGGGTCAAATCCCCTACCTTGAAATCATCCTTCCATTGACTTCTGGGTCACTTTTCTCTTCAGAATCCCATTATGTTAAATAATTGGTCCTTACAGTCAGCCTTCATCTTTTCCTCTGTGTATGGCTGGTTGTTAAAACCATGAGACCTGGTAGGAAAGGCCTAGGAGAGTTTAAAATCCTAGGAAAAGAAATAAAAAGATTATTTCAACTGACAAAAATGCATTCCTAATATACCCAAAGAAGTCAACACAAACATTAGTAAAGACTACTTAAAAGTTCATTAAAATGTCTGGTTATGAGAGCCATCTCCAAACTTCAATATCAGATGTAAAAAGAAAATACAATTAAAACAGTTTAATGCTCCTAAAATTAGGCAAAAATATAACATGATCAAGAATCATCTAAGCAGTTGGGGCAAAACACATTCAAGGAGGAGGAAATGTGGTAGATACTAATTCTCTCCAGTTGTAAATCAGAGTTTTAACTATTCCAATTAAAATTCTAATTGCATATTTTTCAGAGCTTCATATAATAAGTGTAAAATTCATCTGGGAAAATAAAGAGCATGCTTATAAAAGGAACAGTGAGAGAGAACAAATTTTATCTGAATACCGATTTTATTGTAACATGAAAAGAGTCAAAATAGTATCTTGGGGATTTATTCTGAAACGTTAGCCTAGACCAACTGAACAAAGTAGAAATAGAATAGGTTCTGAAAAAAACACAAAGTCTAATATGAAGAAGTCAGACAAAACAATTGAGAGATATTCTTAAAATAATGATACCTGTGGGACTAGAGATCAATAAGTAAAAAAAATTAATTGAGTTCACACTTCAAATCAGGGATATTAACCAAAAATTTTAGATGGTGAAGATTAACAATAACAGAATACAGAAAGAGATGATTAAAGAAATGGATGAACAAACATGTTTCAAGCTATAGAAGTATTTGTCCTCCTCAATAAAAGACAATTTAAATAAATTCTAGAAAATCAGAGGAGAAACCTAGGAAAGACTGTTCTATATGTCACTTTTATTTTTTTTAATGTCACTTTTAAAGGAGAGAATTTATTTTATGATCTGAAAAGTTCTAGAAATTATCATATCTCTGGGTCCCTGGAAGTCATGGCTCCTTATTTTCAGGAGAATGATATGTACGTGGAAGGGTTAAAACCTGCCTGCAGACCTTCCCCCTGGTAACAGAGAACCTGTCCAACTTCAGGTACTGACACAATTCTTGATGGTCAAGTTCATGTCCAGGGCTTTCATTTCCAAGATAAAGTGGCTCCTACCCCAGAAAAGTGCAGAGACCAGCAAAGAGATCTGTGGGGCCACATTTCTGAGGCAGTCAGGGAGTTAGAGGGCTTCCCAGGTGGCGCTAGCGGTAAAGAGTGAAGTTAAAGTCGCTCAGTCATATCTGACTCTTTGTGATCCCAGGGACCATATAGTCCATGGAATTCTCCAGTCCAGAATACTGGAGTGAGTAGCCTTTCCCTTCTCCAGGGGATCTTCCCAACCCAAGGATTGAACCCAAGTCTCCCGCATCGCAGGTGGATTCTTTACCAGCTGAGCCACAAGGGAAGCCCCAGCCTGCCAGTGCAGGAGATGAAAGAGATGGGGGTTCAATCCCTTGAGGGGAAGATGCCCTGGAGGAGGGCATGGCAACCCACTCCAGTATTCTTGCCTGGAGAATCCCCCAGACAGAGGAGCCTGGTGGGCTACAGTGAATAGGGTGGCAAAAAACAGGACATGACTGAAGCAACAGAGCACGCATGCACGCAGGGAGTTAGAGAGCAATTGAGGACCCTGTTTGTGGATAACAGGGAGGGCCTTGGAGGAAAACTATGCAACTGGGATTCAGGTTCATATTGTTTCTATATCATGCTTCTGAGATTCCAGGGGTGACCACGAACCTCAGGGACAGCCTGGGTAGAGAAGTTTTGATGGGGAGAGGATCGGACCATCATTAACCAGGACCAGGAAGCCACATGCTGACTAGGTGTGCCTCCTGAAGAATTCAGGGTAGAGGTGCCAGCAGTTTTGGGAACCAGGCTGGATTACACTCAGGTTGATCCCGGCAGTAATTCTGTGCCTACCAGAAGGCAGGACATTAACCCTTTACCCATTTCTGTTGTAGTTTGAAAAGGGGAGAGCAAAGTGGAAAAGATACCCTGTATCATTCCCCATCTCCATGGGCCTCTTTAAAAATGCAACAGCTTTACCTCTAAGAACAGCAAATACTTTAGGAAACCTGTTTATGTATCAGATATATTAGATACATTCTTAACACTGTGTGTTCTAAGTTGGGATTCTATTTTAAATACATACAGTGGAGCCAATACTGCTACCCCATGGATTGTAACCCACCAAGCTCCTCTTGTCCGTGGGATTTTCCAATACTGAAGTGGGTTGCCATTTCCTCCTCCAGGGGATCTTCCTGACCCAGGGATTGAACCCTTGTCTTCTGTGTCTCTTGCGTTGCAGGAGGATTCTTTACCCACGGAGCTATCAGGGAAGCCCAATATTATGAGAACCCTTTGGTAAAACTGTCTCTAAAGCAAATAATCACTAAATAAATCTGCCTCTAGATGTGGATTTTCGTATTCTAGATTGGAGTTATCTGAAAGAAATGCTCTCTACAGATTTATCTTCTGTTCAAATTAGAATTCATCTGTATCCATGCAACCTTTAGAATATTACTTCTGTAATAAGTCCCCAAATACATATGCTATACCATTCCAACTCCAGCGACAACTTTAGCTCATTTTTTGTCTTTTATCCATACTTAAGAAACTGTAGCTGTCTTACTTTACAGAGGCATGTTCTGTTACTTCGACAAGGCTTAGGGCTTTACACAAAGGATACACATGGCAATTATCACGTAAAAAGAAGCTCAGTCTCACTAGTAATCAGAGAAATGCAAATTAATGTCTCTTGGACACCTGTCTCTTCCCCATTTACATTCTGGGCGAGGCAGCTGACAAGTTTGTGAAGAGAGACCTCAGGGCACCTCTCTTTAAGCAGAGCTATGCTTATGCACCTTAATGGCAGACTGGGCAAAACCTGTCAAAACAAATGCTCAGTAGTTTTAACTTGTGGAAAGGAAATGTTATTTGGAAGAAATAAAGTTCTTAATGCTCTGCAATCTTTTTACACTGTGGCAGGGCTAGAGTGCTGGAGAAAGCACTCTGAGATCAGAAATCCAGCCATGTTATTAGTAATTCATTTGCGTTAGCACATATGGGAGATAATGCGTTCCTTGGCCCTGTGGTCCAGGTGGTCAGCTCTGCCAGCAACAATTTGGAAGCACGTCTGAGCCAAGCGCCACGTGGCTGCCCTTCTGCTGCAGCCGCTAGAGCAGCTGGGTTGGCGGCCTCTCCTTTTGTCCTGGTTAGAGCACGTTTCCAAGTTTAGCTGACAATTGTGTACCCTGCAGCCAGACCCACTGCATACACACGGGGATGCTCTTGGCCAGCCCTTCTCGGAGCAATGGCCCATGTTCATCTTCTACAGAAGACCCGACTGAACTCAGGTCTCACATTCTTTAAAGATCACATGGCATCAGGGCCACAGGGTGGGGTCGGGCACAAGTTCAGTTCAGTCGCTCAGTCACGTCCAACTCTTTGTGACCCCATGGACTGCAGCATGCCAGGCTTCCCTGTCCATCACCAACTCCTGGAGCTTGCTTAAACTCATGTTCGTGGAGTCAGTGATGCCATCCAAGCATCTCATCCTCTGTCGTCCCCTTTTCTTCCTGCCTTCAGTCCCTCCCAGCATCAGGGCATAAGAGCCACATATTAAAAACTAGAGTGGATTCCTTGCCTTTTCAGCATATTCTGTGCCAGGTTATAAACATGAGTTCACTAAAATAGGAGACAATAATGCTTAGTCAATTTACATGAAGCATAAATTTTACTTATTCATCTCAATTAGGCTAATCAGGTAATCAATCTGCCAAACATCAATATTTACTCAGTGTATGTTCAGTTGTCAGTGGTAATGGAGGAGAGCAAAGATACCCAACACAGAGATAGCCAACAGATACTTGTCATTGACTGATTAGTGTACAAACTAGTGGTTGATCAAAGAAAATTTTGGACCCATAGATTTTCAACAAATACTTTTCACTGATTGAGTGTTATACATATCAGTGGTTGATTTTTTAAAAAAGGAGAAGAAGAAGAAAACCACCAACTAGTTCATCTGCAGACTTGCTATCTCACGGCTGATGTGCCCTTCTTTTGTTTTGCTCAGGCTGGTATTGAAACGAGTTTGCGTTTTTCAGTATACACCAATTAATGCTACAGAGAAGTGGCCAGGAAGTGTGCTGTGTAAGAAGAACTGAATTTGGGATTAGCATTGCACACGTTAACTGCTAGCACTACCTGCGAAGCCTGAAAACATGATTCTGGGCTGATATCTCCATGATGAATGCTGCCAGTTGGGTTGCAGACTGAGATCAGCAGACACGGTGCTGATGAGGGTGTGCTCTTGGGATGGGCAACCGTGGAATGGAATGGAAGGAAGCAGCATCGGGCAGGGGAGGGGGTCGGGCTGAACCCGATGCAGTCCCACTGAAGGCCTCAGTCAACCCCACAGGGGACCCTGAAAAAAGTCCTTCACTTCTGAAGAGGGATCTTAGCGGTATGACACAGCATCTACAAGGATGAAATACAGTACTTGCAGGGAGCACTCCAGATGTAGGACACAGCAAATACAACAGCCCAAGATGAGAGTTCTCTGGGTGCGTGCGTGCAGTGGGAAGGGGACTTACCAAGGCGTGAGAGAAAGTGCTGGAAGACAAGGAGAGGCAGCCTTTGGCCTATGAGTTCACATTTATTCCAGTAGCATTGGGAGCTATTTGAGCTCCCATTGTTGTAAGCAGGAGAGTAACAGCATTTATTTACTCTTTTAAAGATCACTCTGGCTGCAGTGTGTTAGGTAGGGAAACAGTAAGGCGCAATTGTAGCAGGGAGGGGTGGGATCCCAGAACCTTGGATTAGGTATATGGCAGTGAAGCTGGGATGGCACCCCACTCCAGTACTCTTGCCTGGAAAATCCCATGGACAGAGGAGCCTGGTGGGCTGCAGTCCATGAGGTCACTGGGAGTCGGACACGACTGAGCGATTTCACTTTCACTTTTCACTTTCATGCACTGGAGAAGGACATGGCAACCCACTCCAGTGTTCTTGCCTGGAAAATCCCAGGGACGGGGGAGCCTGGTGGGCTGCCATCTATGGGGTCGCACAGAGTCAGACACGACTGAAGTGACTTAGCAAGCAAGCAAGAAGCCAGTGAAGCTGGGAAGAAGCAGTCAAGTTTGGGATTTAATCTTGGAGGCAGAGCCAATGGGTCTTGTTGATCAGATGGATATAGATCTGAGGTTAACAACAGAACTCAAGTCGGCGTCTAGGTTTGTAGGCTGTCCAGTTAGGGTGATGGTTGGAGCTTCAGGTGGGGGAAGATTAGGAAACATTTTGGGTGTGAGAATGTGTGAGTTGAGGACAGAGGGACAAAGGAGAGTTAAGAATCATTCTGATAAAGCCATTTGCAGCAACATGGAAGGACCTGGAGATCACCACACTGAGTGAAGTAAGCCAGAGAGAGAAAGACAAACACCATATTAAACCACTTGTATGTGGAATCTGAAAGATGATACAAACAAACTCATTTACAAAACAGAAATAAACTCACAGACACAGAAAACAAACTTATGGTTACCTAAGGGGGGAGGAGATGCATCAGTTAGGAGTTTGGAATTAGCAGACACACACTATTATATATCTAATAAACAACAAGGACCTACCGTATGGCACAGGAAACTATATGCAAAGTACTGTAATAACCTGTCATGGGAAAGAATTGGAAAAACAATATGTATAAGAAGCAATCACTGCTATATACTGAAACTAGTACAACATTGTAAATCAGCTCTACTTCAATTAAAAAAAGAAAAGAATTGTTCTGGACACAATAAACTTGAGATTCTTGTCTTAGTCTTGCTTCCCCAGAAACAAATATTGAGATAGGAGTCTGAATGCAGTAGTTTATTCCGGAGATAATCCAAGGAAACACAAGTAGGGAGATGGACAAGTGAGATAAGGAAGAGAAGGCATCAAGTGGGGTGTCCTTTATCCAGCAAGTTACTAATGTTTAGAGAACTGGAGCTTAACATCTCTGGGGGCTCTGGAAGACAGTATGCATTTCAGATGGGGCCTACCCAAAAGGTAAGGTTGCTAGAATATTTGTCAGCCACTCCTATGAATGCTCCTGGAACCATTACCTCCTTGGCATTTCCAACCGCTGCAAGCTTGAGCAGAGCAGGCACTGTTAGCTGGAGAAAGTCCTCAGACAAAGAGGCAGTGGCTGGCAACCAGAAGTCAGGCTGGGAGGCATTGAAATGGTATGAACTGAGGGGATACTGGTGGGAAGGAAGAAATTCAGAGTCAAGACCTAGTTAAGACCCCAGATAACATAAGGAGGCCTGGGAGTATTCAAAAGAGCCAAGTGTAAGGGCCGAACTCTTAGTTCAGTCTAGAGTCACAAAGACAAGACCAGCGGCTGCATGAGGCAGTGATCAGATCAGAGTGAAGCCCGTGGGCAGAGCTGATTGCCTCTGTCTTTTGAAGGCACCAAGTCAATATGAATAGTAACTCCCTATGGCTCCAGAATCTCAGTGGATTGATTGGGACTGAATGGATCATCAAAGGATGTCAGAGTTGCTTCTCTGGGGATCTTGCTTGAAGACTAAGTAGGTGACTTTCTCAAGGTCATCTATAGACCCGAGATTCTTTAAGTATCCCTCTTACAAATGCAGAAACTGTGA
Source organism: Muntiacus reevesi (assembly GCF_963930625.1). NCBI lineage: Eukaryota > Metazoa > Chordata > Mammalia > Artiodactyla > Cervidae > Muntiacus > Muntiacus reevesi. The sequence continues at coordinate 54,386,797 of NC_089252.1, forward strand.
TGTGGGAAAAATAATATTTTTCTTAGACTCTATAAAAAGTTTGCTGGTTCCTCTGCTAGAGAGCATGACACACACGAAAGCTCATCCAGTAATTTTTCCATGAAGGGGGCTAGAGTATTTTATCAATATTCATGAAATATTAAGATAATAAGCTTGTCAAAACATCTCAAACATTAAAGTCACATTCTTCAGAATTCTTTTCTTCTGCTATCATGCTTTAATTTTGTGTCATGGCAGTCCAGATCCAGTTCCCCAGGCAATAGTAATTACTCCATTACTTAACTGAGGTCCTAATCAATTAGGATCTTTTGTCAAAGGCAATCATCTATTTATTCTAAATAGGCCCCCTTTACTGAAGCCACAAGTACTGAATGGAAGTGTTGGGATTTTCCTAGAGGAATAGTTGAATTTAACCTCTCACTGTCCTCCTCTCCCAGCCTCGGGATCATTTTGTGTTTTAGAACCAGTAACTGTTTTCAAGGCGTGGGTCTTTCTTAAACCAAAAAAAGCAAAAGCATTGCAATTTAAATATAAACAGTGTCCAATTGAAGAGATACTCCTCAAGCATCTCCATGACACCCTGGGAGAGTTGCTATTTTCCTCTCAGCTTCAACTCCTGATTTTAGCAATTTCTACTTGGATCCTTTGTGTTTGACTTAACTTTGCTCTTGAAAAGTGTTTATAATCCTGATCAAATAAACTCCACCCTTTAGGTTCTCATTAACACCCAGTCAGAGAGATTCTTAACCTGAAGGTCAAGCTTAGCCCTGAGAATGTATTGGGCTAAGAATTTACAGGTTGGTTTCAAAGATTCCATGGACAATTTGAAATTACAAAATCTGGTGTGGCTCTACATTTAGGCTTTTCCAGGGTAAAGGTCTTTCTGTAACTTCTTAAAGGCACAGGTGACCTAAAACAAAGCTAAATACCATTTTGTCTTTCTTGTGTGTGCATGTTCAGTTGCTTCAGTTGTGTCCCTGCTCTTTGTGACCCCATGGACTGTAGCCCACCAGGCTCCTTGTCTGGATTTCCCAGACAAGAATACTGGAGTGGGATGCCTTTTCATTCTCCAGGGGATCTTCCTGACCCAAGGATCGAACCCACGTCTCTTGTGTCTCCTGCACTGGCAGGCAGATTCTTTACCACTATGCCACCTGGGAAGCCCTTTGTTTTTCTTATCCCCATTTAAAAAGAGGTTTTGAAACCAACTCCCTCTAAAAACAAGTTCCCTTACAAGTGCTTGATTAACCTCTCTATCCAAAGCCCATTCCCTTTCTTTCTCCTCAGACCATAACCCAGTTTAAAATAAACACTGATCAACCGAGTCAGATAACTAAAGTCTGTAGTAGAATTGCTCTTATCTTAATAGAGGTCATCATTAATGTGCAAATTCGGGTTGTTTCTCCAGGGCAAGATGAGTTCCTGGATCCCCGGAGCTGTGGACCATCTGGTCAGAGAGTTGTAAACCAGAGACATCCTCACTCCCAAAACTATGATTAAGAAACATGAAAAAATGTCATGAGATGACGATTAAGCCAACCTCTTTGTTCTTTCTCTTTGAAAAACCCTGAATTCAAAGATGAAGCTTGTCTCCTACTCACTTGCTCGGGGACCTGCAATAAATCCCTACTTGGCAGCTAACTCCCACTGTCAGAGCTAGGCTTTCTGTGCTGCAGGCACCCAAGTCCTTTGCTCGTTACAGTTTTATACAAATAATTTTCCTTTGTTCAGTATTTTCCCTTTAAAGCAGCTCTTCAGGGCATCAGTCGGCTGCTCTCCTTCATTGAACCATCCCAGACTAGCATCTGTAAATCTTCCTTTTGCTTTCATACTAGGTAACTCGCATTTAATCCTCCAAGCCCATACTGTGAGGTGGAAAATTATTTCTCACCCTCTGATTCTTAAAAGTGTTTAATTTTTTTTCCCCTGGAATGGATATCATTAAGGGTTTGTCTTTGTCCTCATTTCCTCAGCATTTCCTTCTGTTATTAATGTAAGCAACAAAATGTAAGAATCTCACCACCTGTCACCAAGAGAAGTGAGACATTTTCAAATCGTGTAACAATTGTTTCAGATATTTTGAAATTAGTTTGTGCACTCGTTACTACTTTTAAAATTCACAGTAATTATTAACTTACAGCTAGATTTTTTTTTTAAGTATGCATATAGCTGTCATTCAAGAACAAAATTCAACTGTGTAAAATTTGAAGAGCTGATTGGCTTTGTTGAACCAGTCATGAGTCGGCAGTATCCTGACTAGCAAATACAGGGAGGCTCCAAGGGGCGACAGAGGGAAAGTTTTTAAGGACAGGACAAGGAAGCTGTAAATGGGGGAAAAAAAAAAAAAAAAAGGTTTTATTAGGTCATCTCCCTTTTGGGGAAAAAAGGGGTCTTACAGGGTGGGGTACCTCATCTTTCTTTGGGGGATAAAGAAGGCCTATATGACCTCTCTGGTGCAGACCAGAAAATTCCTGCCTGGCCAGCTAAGACTACATTTCTGGGGAAGACTGACACATCAGTTAAATTAGGTACTAAGTCTTGGTTTGCTGGCATGGCCTAGCACAACTGACTCCATATCAGGCCTGTGGTTTTTGTTTTTTTTTAAATAATAAATGACAAATGTATTTCTTGATGTTTTGTTAATTGTATTTCAGCATAAATATTTTCCTTCATAATCCTAGGCATTTTATTTTATGCATTTAAAAGTATTATTGTGAAAAGGGGTTCATGATACCAAAAAAGATAAGAAGCTTTAATTGGAAAAATAGGAGTCCCAGAAAGAAACAAGATAGAAAATTAAAGAAATGAAAGAAAAAAATTTTTTTCCAGAACTGAAGGACATTAATTTTCAGATGTAAGGGACCTCCATGTATTGAGACCAATAAATGAGAAATTCCACATCAAGATCTAGAGTCACAAAGTTGCAAGAACCTATGTGACAAAAATCCCCAAATTCTTCCAAAGAAGAAACAAAATAATATATAAAGAATTGAGAATCAAGAATTCATCAGGTTTCTCCTCTGCAACACTGGAAGCCAGAAGACAGTGGTGCAAAGCCTTCAAAATTCTGAAGGAAAATTATTCCCAGTAAAGAACTTTACATACAACCAAATCATCCATCTTAAATGATAGTGAGTGCAGAGTATGAAAATTTTCAGACAATCCACGAGTTGAGAAATTTGTCTCTTTCAAAAACACCAATGCCTCTGCTCCAGCAAAATGAAGGAAGAAGTCACAAAAGCACAAGACATGGGACCCAGGAGGTTGGTGGTCCAGCCCAGGGGGAAATGAGGCAGATTCCCCAGATCATAGTGAGATCATGCTTGCCCTGTAACCAGCTAGTTAAACTGCACAGTCTGAGAAGACAGTCCCCCAAGACTCCCCTCCCTTCTGACACCAACTACAAGTTTTGGAGGTGCTCACAAAATCACACTCAGATTTGATCATTCACTAGATGGCCTCACAGACTTCCCGGAAGACTGCTAGATTCATGGTTACAGTTTATTACAAGGAAAGGATCCAAATTTAAGTCAGTGAAGGGAAGAGGCATGTAGTGTAGGGCCCAGGAGGGGTCCAACTGCAGAGCTCTGGTCTCCCTGTGGAGTCACGGACAGCATGGCCTCCTCCCAGCCACAATGTGAGGCAATATACAGGGAGACTGCTGACCAAGGATGCCTGAGCTTTTGGTGTCCAGCATTTTACAGGGGCTCAAGCATCTCCTGCCCACATGACTGACCTTTAGTCTCCAACCTTGGTGGAAGCTGGGCTAATACCTTTAGCCTCTCGTTTCTCTCAGATCAGAACTGACACAGTGCATGGCCCAAAGCCTCCATTAGAGATCACACCGTTAGATGTTCGGCAGCCGAGGTTCCTAGGCAGATGAAGACATCCCATCAGGCAGGATGTTCTAGAGGCTGGGAGATCACCTCCCAGGAAGCCGGGGTAAAGGCCAGTCCTCTCTTTTGGTGAAGTGAATTTTCATCACACACTCCGCAATGCCAATGAGCTTCTCTGTCACTTCCGACCCTCCAGGTGAGCCTTAAGCCACGCTTGGGGGGATACACGTTTCTCGCACAAATGGCACTGCTCTTCTCACCCCACCCATAAGCCCCTCATGTGTCTTCTCTGTGTGTAAGGCAGGGGTGTGGTCATTGAAAGAGCAAATTCCAGGAACAGAGTGATTAAGGCCTGGGTAGTTCTAGAGATGCCACGGTTGGAAGACATGTTTTTCTACATTTAGGCTATAAAATTCAGAATGGGAAATTTAACATGTCCAGAAAACAGATCGTTTATGTTTTCCTGCATACTTTAGGCTTCATGAAGATGACCCACAAAGGACAGTAACAACCTTTGATTGGGTCTGCATTCTTAGGCTACTTAATGGATGATGCAGCATCATAAGTAAATAGTATTAGAGATGTGCAGAGGCAGGAAAATCTGTATTGTTTCAGTAAGAACAGGTTCTGAAGAGCCATGGCATTGTGAGTAATAGTCTTGTTACCTTTTCTTTCGTGATAAGACATATAAATTTAGACAAGGATAGTGCTTTTGACAATAAAGAACAGGAAGGGATGTCCAGAAAGCAATCCCATGTGTAGTGTTTGAAGAGTCATCACATAGTAACTTCTCTATCAGTCCATCTGAGCATTTAGTGATATATCCTATGTGTGATCCCATAATGATTAATTCTATCTGTGCTCATGAATTTTGTGATTCATTTTCTAATAAAAAATTTTATATAGACAGAGAACATGCAGGAATTGTTTTCTTGGCGTCCCATATACACAGGGGCAACCCTCCTCCTGGCCTGTCTTATATCTAACCTGCTGCTGTCCCTGAAAAATCAGTCTTTTCTCCATAAAGCCTGTCTCATTGTACCTGAGACCAAAATCTGGGTATTAGTTGAGTGTGATGAACTTACAGCCTTGAACTTGGGAGTTATGGTCAACAGTGTCAGCCTCTTATCAGCCTCACCATCTGCAGTGGATAACTGTCCAAGCCTCTCTACTTTCTATTACTACCTCACCTCTCCTGAGGGGTCTCTGTTGTGTATAGTTGTGGGAGTTGGTGATTACCACTATGGAAATCAAAGGAGCCATATGCCCCTTGTTACCTGAATAGAATCACATGACTTAGCCTCAGCCAATTGCTTGCCTTCCCCTGGGAATGTAAGTCTGGAGCAGCTATCACAGGCGTTGATAGTTGGAGGTGATCCCAGAGCCAGTCCTGTGCTGTGGGATTTCTGCTCAGGTTCCTATTGTCTCACCCTCCTGAATTCCCTTTGCTTTGGATTGTTCCCAAGGTAAATTTCATCATCTCCCTCTTATTTTCTGAGCCTCTAGTATTCTCGCGGTAAATATCCCTTTACAAATTTCATGTAAGATTGCCAGGATTGATTTTGTTTCTTAAGAAAAACAATGATACTGACTGAATCAGAATACTATTTATTTCTTTTTTGCCTTTTTAAAAAATATTTATTTATTTTTTACTTACTTATTTGGCTGTGTTGGGTCTTAGTTGCGTCGTTGTGGACTCTCGCTGCGGTGCATAGCCTCTCTAGTAGCAGCCTGTGGGCTCAGGAGATGTGGCACTCGGGCTGAATTGCTCCTCGGTGTGTAGAATCTTACTTCCTCCACCAGGGAGCAAACTTGCTTCCCTGCGTTGCAAGGCAGCTTCTTACCACTGGGCCACCAGGGAAATTGATTACTATTTATTTCTGAGTTTGTTGTTGTCGTTTTGGTATCAAGAAAAGTTTGTTAAGTTTTTGCAAATGATAAAAATTTCACCGCTTGTTTGTGCTTTCAGGTTACACTCATGTAAAGTCTACCAGATGTTTGAGAGTAGAGGCATAGGAAACTGCCACGTCAAAGTCAAAACTTGTAAGATATATAAGAACAAGTCATAATCCTTTTGGTGACTGTTTAATTTTGAATGTGTTCATAAACAGCTTTCACAACACTTATAATTCTTGCTGTTCATAGAAAATACTTTCCAAATATAACATTGTGAAACGTTCAGTGATATAAATAAGAAGAAACTAAAAAATCTCAGTGCTCATTTCTGACACTTATTTACCAAAATTTTAAAACAACTGATGATATTTTAGATTGCATATTAGGGATAAACGTCATCTCATTTTTGTTCTTGGTACATTATTACAGATTATTTACATAAGTATATTAATAAAGACACTGATATCAGCACAGAGCAGATTCCTCTTTTGGCGCAGTTAACACATTGGCAGTCTCCATTATGTTTAAATTTGTTACTATCACATCGGAGTATATGTGAGTGTGTGTTCTTACAGTTCTAAAACAATCGAGTTTTTTTCTTCCAGTTTTATTGAAATATAATTGACATATAGCCCTGTGTAAATTTAAAGTATACAGCATAATGGTTTGACTTACATGCATCATGAAATAATGATTGCAAAAAGTTTAGTGAACATCCATCATCTCGTAAAGATATAAAATTAAAGAAATAGAAAAAAGTATTTTTTCCCTGTGATGAGAACTCTTCAGATTTACTCTTAACAATTTTCATATATAATACACAGCAGTGCAAAGAAGGCAATGGCACCCCACTCCAGTACTCTTGCCTGGAAAATCCCATGGACAGAGGAGCCTGGTGGGCTGCAGTCCATGGGGTCTCGAAGAGTCAGACATGACTGAGCGCCTTCACTTTCACTTTTCACTCTCATGCATTGGAGAAGGAAATGGCAACCCACTCCAGTGTTCTTGCCTGGAGAATCCCAGGGGCAGGGAAGCCTGGTGGGCTGCCGTCTGTGGGGTCACGCAGAGTCGGACACGACTGAAGCAACTTGGCAGCAGCAGTGTTAATTACGCTTCATCATGTTGTTTATTGTATCTCCAGTACTTATTTATCTTATAATTGGAAAGTTGTAGCTTTTGACTTTCTTCATTTAATCTCCCTCTCTCCCTTCCCTTGCTTCTGGAAATCACAAATCTGATCTGTTTTTCTACGACTTTTTGGTTTATGAAGTATAACTGATACAGTATAGCATTTTATCAGCTCCTGTTATATAGCATTGTGTCTCGCTATTTCTGTGCATTTCAAAATGATCACCATGATGAATCTAGTTATGATAAGTCACCATACAATGATATTACGTAATTATTGACTATCTTCCCCACACTGTACATTTCATACTCATGACTCACTTGTTTTGCAACCAAAACTTTGTACTTCTTAATCTCGCTCACCTGTTCCCCTCATCCCCCAATCTCCTTCCTCCAACAACCACCTGTTCTCCGTATCCATGACTCTGTTTCTGTTCGATTCTGTTTGTTCATTTGTTCTAGGTTTTAGGTTCCACATATAAATGAAATCATTCAGTATTTGTCTTTATCTGACCTATTTCACTTAGCATAATGTCCTTTAGGTCCATTCCTATTGCAAATGGCAACAGTTCATTCTTTTTATAGCTGACTTTATATTCCATTGCATGTGGATATGTATACATACACACACACACACACACACATATATATATACACACACACACAAGCACACCAATTCTTTATCCATTAGTCTATTGATAGGCACTTAGTTTGCTTTCATATCTTGACTATTGTATAATTACAATGCTGCAATGAACATTGGGACATACATTTTTCTGTATTTGTTTTTGCTTTCTTTGGATAGATACCCAGGAGTAGAATTTCTTCACCATACACTAGTTCCCTTTTCAATTTTTTGAGGAACTTCCACACTGTTTTCCATATTTGTTGCTCTAATTTGCATTCCCACTAACAGTGCAGAAAGGTTCCCTTTTCCCTCTTGTCAACACTTGTTTGTTGTTGTTGTTTTTTTATAATGGCCATATTATAGATGTGAAGGGATATCTCATTGTGATTCTGGTTTGCATTTCCCTGATGATTAGTGATGTTGAGCATCTTTTCATGTGCCTGTTGGCCATCTTATATCTTCTTTGGAAAACTGTCTTTTCAGCTCTGCTGCCCATTTATTAATCAGGTTGCTTGTTTTTTTATGTTGAATTATAGGTTTTTTAGATATCTATTTTGGATATTAGCATCTTGTAGGATAGATCTTTTGCAAATATCTTTTCTCATTCAGTAGGCTGCCTTTTCAGTTTGTTGATAGTTTTCTTTGCTGTGCAAACACTTTTTAGTTCAACATAGTCTCATTTGTTTATTTCTGCTTTTGCTTTCCTTGCCTGAGGAGACATATCCAAAAAACAAACAAACAAAAAAAATTGCCAAGACTGATATCAAACAATGCACTGCCTATGTTTTCTTCTAGAAGTTATGATTTCAGGTCTTTAATCCATTTTGAATTTATTTTTCTATATGATGTGAAAAAGTGGTATAATTTGATGTTATTTGCAGTTGGTTGTCTGGTTTTCCCAATACCATTTATTTGTTTGTTAAAATTTCCTCCAAAATTTTTTAAATAAAATTTATTTTATTTATTTATTCATTGGCTGCACTGTATGGCACGTGGGATCTTAGTTCCCCAACCAGGGATTAACCACATGCCCCTGCTTTTAAGGCAGAGTTTTAACCACTGGGCCACTAGGGAAGTACACCTGCAAGCCCCAAAACAAATGCTGACATTCTTTTTTATATTCTTTTCCATTATGGTTCACTACAGGATATTGGATATAATTCCCTGTGCTATATAATAGGACATTGTTGTTTATCCTGATACTATTTGTTGAAGAGGTTGTCTTTTCCTCCATTGTATATTCTTGCCTCTTTTGTCATAGATTAACTGCCCATATAAGTGCAGGTTCACTTCTGGGCTCTCTTTTCTGTCCCACTGGTCTATATGTCTGTTTTTGTTCTAGTACCATACTGTTTTGATGACTGTAGGACTGTAGCTTTGTGGAATAGTTTGAAAGCAGGCATCATGCATGATACCTCTAGTTTTGTTCTTTTTTTCTCAAGACCATTTTACCAATTTAGGGTCGTCTGTGTTCCCATACAAATTCTAGAATTATTTGTTATAGTTCTGTGAAAAATGCCATTGGTAGTTTGACAGAAATTGCATTAAGTCTATAGACTGCTTTGGGTATTATGGTCATTTTAACAACACTAATTATTCTAAATCATGAGCATTAGCTGTCTTTCCCTCTGCTTCTGTCATTTTCAATTTCTCTCTTCAGTGTCCCATGTAGTTTTCCAAGGAAATGTCTTTTACCTCCCTAGTTAGATGTCTTCTTCTGTTTAAATTTTTAAATTGTACTTTTCTAGGCTTGGATAAAGTTCTGCTTCCTGCCAACACCTTCCTGATGTCCAGCACAAGGGGAGTCTCTCTTCCATGTGCTTAAAGCAACTATGTGCCTTCCATGATAGAACAAGAAGCAAGATGGGGCTTTCCCTGACAGTTCACCATTTGGACTTGGGTGTTTTTATTTTATTATTACGTATATTCTTCTCCCACGTGTGTTTTAAGCTCCTTATGGGTCTGAGCTAGATCTTGCACAGAAGCTCTGTTTGTCAGTTGATCAGTGTCAGACTCCACTTTTGCCCTCAGACCCATTTTTGTCCACTTACTGCAGTGTTCCCAATTCTGTCACCCACCACCTCTCTCACTTTGCCTCAACTTCATGCACATGTACTATTTTTATCAGAGATTTTTCTGCAAACAAAGTCAATTTTTAAAAATCTTAATTCGTTTATTTTTAAGAGCATTGGGAAGGAAATGCTTTTCTTTCTCACTGTGGGAGTCAGTGGGATTTAAGTTATCCGCATCAGCCAGGACCAGCTGGTGCCATGGGAGGCTGACGCCCCCTGGGTTGAGAAGCACCGATACCAAGTGAGCAGTGAGTCTTGCTTTTTGTGTTCCTGCTTCCCCCACCTCACTCATGTAAACTCTTCTCCACTCTCTCTTTCATTTTATTGTAGACCTACTTCTCATCCTTCTCTGGGCCTTACTTTCCTTATCTATAAAATAAGAGAAACCTAACAGACTTTCCTTCTGGTTGCTTCCAGCTCTGACTTTAACCAAAGTCTGTGATCACAAGAGTTCATGGAACCCCAGGCATGTACTCCCTTTTACAATTGCCACTCAGTGATGAATTGGTCTTTGTTAATTGCCCAGCACAGGCTCACTTATCATCACCATGAAGCAGGATGATGACCACTATCCTCCCCCTTCTCGAAGGACCCAAATGAAGTAGGCAGAGATCCTTTCACTTGCCCAAAGTGTTCAGGGAATATAAGAGGCATGAGCTTGGCTCTACCCCCCAGTTTCCATTGTTTCAATGATTACGGACTTTCTCACATTTTATTTCCATAAAGGGAAGAGAATCCTAGACATGCTAAATATATTTTAGCGTGTAATCCTAGTTTAAGTTAGCTAAAGGGCAACTGAGCTATAAAATCATGCTGAAACCACCCAGAAATCATGTTTGTTTCAAAAAAAGAATATGGGGGCCTAGTAAGGTTGATGGCAGTCAGGATATGCAATTGAAAAACTAGTCCTCCTTTTTACTGGCATCGTGAACTTCTGGAAGCCCCAGATTTCTTATCCATTAGATGAGAGTTTTGGGTTATACCAAATCATCTTCATTTTCCCTCCTATCAATCATCTTAAATATTTATCAAACCTCTTAGTTCTGGAAAAAAAAAATTCAGGAATCAAATTTTTAATTGATTCTAAAGCTACAAAATTTGAATAGGAGTTAAGGTTTAGAAATTGACCTCATATAGTAGTTGTTTTTTTTTTTTAATTTTAAGTGAATAAAATAAATGGAAATTCCTTATAAAATGAGAGAAAATATACTTCTCCAAGATGGTTCATATTAATACATAAAGTCATCATTTCATATAATGCTATTTCTGAATAAGGACCTCATATTTCATTCTGAGCAACATTAGTGATGAAAATATGTGCCTGAAAATACATCTGGGAAAACTGTCGGCTATCTACCCTATTGGCAACCCTCAACACTTAAACCTACAAGGCTGTTTGAGAATGTCATATTTCAATACTAAATACTTAGGCCAACTCACTTGTCTAGTCATTTGCAGACAGCAAAGATACAGGGACAACTTGCTATCAGGTTAGCAAGGGCTGCTGCTGCTGCTGCTGCTAAATCGTTTCAGTCGTGTCTGACCCTGTGCGACCCCATAGATGGCAAAGGGTTTCACTCAGAATTTAGAGAGCAAATTACTATAGAGGAAGAAAACAGCCTTTTTCTTCCACCCTTCTAGGTTATCAGCTGGGACTCTGTAACAAAAGGTGGATTAACAAGAGAAAAGCATATACAATTATTTAATATAGTTTTATGTGACATGGAGCCTTCATAAGGAAATGAAGACCAAAAGAAATGGTTTGTCCATATACCAGGTTCTGTGAAAAAATTGTGGGGAAATGTGATAGAGAAATGGGTATGAGTGAAATAAAACTAGGAAAAAAAAAGAAATAAAACTAGGGAAACGTAGTAAGGCCTACTCATTTGGATTTTTCTTGGAGTCCCTCCTTATTGGAGATAAAGATGTCTGCCCCCTCTGAGGATAGGGAAGGCAGCTCTACACGGAGGTCTTCGACCTGCTTTAGGGAAAGATCAGTGAGTCCCTGCTGCACCTACTGTTTCTCAATTTCCTTCAGCTTAAAATACTCAACATGGCACCATATTTGCTCTGAACTCGGTCACTGCAAAGCTAATATGCTCATCATCCTAGGAACACCGGAATGGTTCGGTGAAAAGCAAGCCTCTGGGATTCTTTGGCATAAGTGAGTGATGAAGCTTGAGCCACTTCTACATTATGGGAAATGAGAGTCCAGGTTTTTATTACTCTCATGTTACAATCGCTGCTGGGGAAGGAATGGATAATGAGCAGAGAGTATAATTTTCTCTAAGATCTGTCCGTGTGCAGAAGCAAGTTCAAAACCATCTGCAACATGAAGTGGTCATTCTCTGATTTGTCTTGCAGACCTAGCCTTCCCAATTAACAAGAGCTGAAAAATTGGTTCGAGTTATACATGCTTCTTCTCCACTTTAAGAAAAAACTTACCAGAATACATATAACCTCATTCACTCTGACCAGAGCTGGGTAGACATCTCTTTGACTTATCTATGCAAACAGGTTTTGCTAAGCAACCTAATAAGGTAAAAAGCCCAGGGGAAGTTGTGGGGAGGAGGAGGGTGGGACTTTTCCTACTAGAGAGAAGTAACTTCTAATCCCGTTGTTGTTTTTTTTTTTTTTTTTTTTTTTGGCCACACCACACGGCTTGTGGGAACTTAATTACCCCACCAGGGATAGAACCCAGGTCCCCCTGCAGTGGAAACTCAGAGTCCTAAACCACTGGATCGCCAGGGAGGTCCCTTAAAGCCCTTTAAAAAGCATTGATTTCTTTTACAGTCATTGGTGCACTGATTTGTTGTTGTTGTTGTCGTAGTTCATTAAAGCAGATAAATTTGGGGATTACTATTCTAACTACTGAAGATTCATGCTGAATTCCTAGAAAGATGACATGCGAGTGGAATTAATGTCTGAGCTGCTTACAGATGTATGAATCTAGCCTGGGTACTGAATGAAGGGCATGTGCCTTTTAAGTGAGATGGCAAATTGTCCTAGGGGATTATTAAAAAGCTTCCAGAAATGATAGGCTGCCTGGAATTTCCTTCAAAGTAATCTGGGGGAAGGAGGAAGAATGGGAAGATGGATGAAACAAGATTGGCCAAGTGTTGATCATTGTTGAGCCTGGTGATGGCTATGTGAGCCTTCACTACTCTGCTCCATACCTGTTTGCATGTGTCCAGGATGAAATATTTAAAAGTCTTTTTTCTTTAAAGCTCACACAGAGAACATGGTCAGGGAATTGAGGAGGATCAGCGAAGACACAGACGACAAGGTGGCTGATGGGAAAGTGGGGCTGGAGGGAGGAAGCAGGCGGCCGGGCAAGCGTGGGCAGAGACTTGCCTGCTGCTACCACTTGCTTTTGGCCCCTGCTGGGCGGTCAGGAGGGATCCCGAGAGGTGGGCCAGTGCCTGCTCCTGGGTCAGGCTGGGATAACAGCCGGAAACGCCTTCAGTGCCGCTTGAGAGCTCAGCCATGGATTCCCAGCCATGCCCTGTTCTGCCCACCTCCTTATCAAGTCCCAATCAGTGAAAGTTCTAGCTCAGAATCTTAACGTTTTAAAAAAACAGGAACGGTGCTTTCCTTATTTGCATGTTTGTTCATGGCCTTCTCCCCATGGGCCTGTCTGAACGTGCGTGTGGGGGGGAGGCGGAGGGGGAATTCTAAGCAGTGAAGTGGGTGTTAGAACAGGGTGAAAAGAGAGAGTTTGTATTCGGCTTCTGGCATCTAAACATTTTTACCCACTTTGTTGAGAAATAGGATTTACATTTTCTTTTTATCTCTTCTAAGAAAAGAGATATCAAAAGCCTGGTCCCCAGCCCAAAGAGTTTTGGATTAGAGAGGTCCCAGTGGTACATACAGGGGAGAGGAGAAAACCGGGCTTCCCACCCCAGCCCAGAGTGGGGGGAGGGATGGGGACAGAAGGGAAGGCAGAGGCTAAGATCCTCACTTCCCTTCCTTGCCCTGTCAAGGATTAGGTTGGAAGGCTTCCCAGGAGGCGCTAGTGGTAAATAATCTGCCTGCCAATGCAGGAGATGCCAGAGACAGGGGTCTGATCACTGGGTTGGGAAGATCCCCGGTAGGAGGAAATAACAACCCACTCCAGTATTCTTGCCTGGAGAATTCCATGGACAGAGGAGCCTGGCAGGCTACAATCCCTAGGGATGCAAAGAGGCAGACACGACAGCACACACAACAGCTTTAGGAATATTTAGAAAGGTCTTGAAATCTAGATGGCAGCTGGGGCGTGGCTCCTGCTCATGTTCATGGCTCTAGGCTCCTGCTTGCACCAGGTTGCAGGCAGTTTCTCCAGAGTGAACGCAGCCACACAGTAGGGTTAAGCAGAGGGAGGATGTATATCCAGGTGCCACTAATGGAACCTCGAAGGTCCCACCAGCACATGAGACTGAGGGGGCGTGCAGGAGACCGCTGGATCAGAGTTCAGGAGCCCCACAAGCTCCCCACCCCTACCTCCAAGCCAAGGCCAGATGGAGAACACAGCAGAAACTCTGCTAGATCCATGGTGAAAGGAAAAGCAGAAGTTAGGCTGGACTGGAGTGTAGGGAGCAAGCCACCAACCTGGACCAAGCTGGACAGCAGCAACCAGATACCCGGGGAGCATCACCACGGCGACCTGACCATCCTTCCCCAGAATCTCGGGGGTTTATAGTCCAAACTCCAAGGTGCCATCTCAGAAGCGGATGGAGGGAGGAGGGGATGGACGATTTCTGACGTGCTCACTGTTTTTATGTGAAGAAAGCTGTTAGCCTTATCACATCATACTTAGCTTACCTGATGACAGGGAAAGGTCATTCATTTCTTGTTACCTGTGAGCGGGGGCTCTTGAAGACCTTACATTTTATCTGAATGTCTCAGGGTAGCATCAGAGACATTGGGATCTTGCATTTTTTTCTGTGTATATTTTCTGTGAATTTCGTTTCAGCTGCTGCCCTTGTAGAAGTTGTTGTTCTTGTTCAGTCATCAACAGTTGTTCAATTGTTCAGTCCCAGAGCTTGCTCAAACTCATGTCCATTGAGTCGAGGATGCCATCCAACCATCTCATTCTCTGTTGTCCCTTGTGGGAGTAGCAACTTAATGACAGAGGAAGGAGAGGCTATGGGCACAGGGGCCTAGGCGCCTGCCCCTGCCAACTGCCTCTCCTGGGATGCTGAGTCCTGTGTCGTATACCTAGGGCCTTCCGTGAATAGACTGTCCACCTCAAATGCCACTGATGTGACTTCAGTCCCCACCTTTGTCCAGACCCATCCACTCGTACCTTCATCCTCAGCGGAGCTGAATGCTGACCCTTATAATGACAATAAGGACCATATTGTACTGACAAAGTGCCAGGCCCTGGGCCAAATGCTTTGCATCATCATCACCTTTAATCCTTAACGGTCACCTTATGAGATGGGTACAAATGGGAACATGGAAGCTTAGGGAGTATAAATATCTTGATCCCAAATAGTAAGTGGTGGAGCTGGGTTTTGAGCCTTTAGCCCTGAACCACCACACAGCTTCCACTTAACCTGGGAACACAAGCGATGAGCTTGCTGCGTTGAGTGCAGTGTCCTCCTAAGCTTGGACCTGGGTTTGGTCAACATCCAGCCAGCTGTGCCCTGTTGCACCTCCCAGCTCGTCCCTCCTCCTACCGACCTGGTTGTTGAGGTCCCTGCATGTCTCGCAGCCTCTGTGATGCTCCTCCACCTTCACCGCACATTCACCACTCAGACACTAGGGTCAGCCCCTGGTCTCCAGAGCCTTCTGTGACTCCCTGTGGCAGTGAGTCCCTCTTGTGTGTTTCCATGGCTTCTGGCACGTGGATAGGATCTCTCACACAGAATCATAATTACATAGATATAAGACAGTCACCTGAGGTGGACTGGAGGGTCCTCAGTGACCAGTCAATACCGTCTTCATTTCTGAGGCTCCAGCCCAGAGAGCACATAGCAGAGACTGTGGGCTGCCTCGCTTAGACCTCTGCCAGTCCTCCACCAGTGTGTCTTTCAGCACAGCAGAGGCCAGAAGCAGACAAATGACATCCAAAGCTAGGTTCCCGTGATGAATTTAGGTCTTGCCAATCAAATGCTTTCATGCAGGACTGATTCAGGACTCAGCTATGTTTGGCGAAAGGCAAGGGGCAGGGCACTCATTTTGCTGGAGTGGATTTTGGTTTTTAAATTGTGACAGCAGTTCTTCAAGTCAGATGGATCCATACAGTATGTACTCCGCATATATTTGTCATGGGCGGAAAAAAAGAATAAATTTAACGAAACTGCCCTCTTAAAAATTGCCAACAACCTCAAAGAATCCACATCAGTCCCTTTTCACCAAATCTGTTAACCATGATTTTCTCACTTGCCTTTTCAAAGAAAGAGGGCTTTGTGTTATGTTTGATTTAGACCTATTAGAAATTCTGTTAAATTTGCATAGATTTGGGACTTCCCTGGTAGTCCAGAGGTTAAGAATCTGCCTTGTGATGCAGGGGACACCGGTTCTATCCCTGGTCCAGGAAGACCCCACAAGCCTTGGGACAACAAAGCCCATGTGCCACAACCGCTGAGCCCACGCTGCAGCGTCCTGTGGTCTGCAGTGAGACACGCCAGGCAACGGGAGGCCGAGCACCACAGTAGAGAGGAGCCCCCACCTGCTGCAACTAGAGAAAGCCCTCACACAGCAGCAAAGACCCAGCACAGCCAAAACTAAAAAAATGAAGTTGAAAAATTTTGCATAGATTCTCAGTGATGAGAAGAGGGTTGACATAGTAACCCAGAAAGACAGGATCATCAAAAGGAAGGGTTATTGCTGGGCAGCAAAGTGTGGAGACAGACTGGGACCTGAGACCCTTACTGGCAGTTCTTGCACCTGGACAAAAGTCTCTTTGAGCAAAAGAAGACAAACGATAAGTGACTAAAAATAACTGCACACATGTGCAATTGGGGCAAAGTATGAACAATAAGACACAAAACAGTCAAAACCCAACTGCCACTTCTGAGGTGCCAGGAGAAAAAGCAGGTCACCATGCCTGATCCCTGCTCACAGCACCACTGAGGGGGTGGGTGGACCACCTCCCACCCTTCCAGCCCAGCCCAGCGATCTGCCTCTACCCTGACCTCTTTTAAGGATCCAGCTCACTGCCCCTTGCAACCAGGGGGTGAGCAAGGGAACGTGTTACTTATTTTCTCTCCCTCGTGATTCCCCAACAAAACCTTACCTGAATTCTCATCTGGCCTCTTGTGCATGCTGTCACTCAGTCATGTCTGACTCTTTGTGACCCCATGGACTGTAGCCCTCCAGGTTCCTCTGTCCAGAGAATTTCCCAGGCAAGAATACTAGAGTGGATTGCCATTTCCTTCCCCCAGGGGATTTTTTCAACCCAGGAATCAAACCCACATCTCCTGCATCACCTGCATTGCAGGCAGATTCTTTAGAGCTGAGCCACCATCTGGCCTCTTAAGCAATTTCTATTTAAGAGTCCAAGAATCCAGATCTGTAACAAAGTCAACAGATTCTGTTGAATCCCCCAAATCACTCCAAAGAGGCAGGAATCTCACCTTCCATATGCAGTGCTCACTCTTAACTTTTCTTTGCGAAAGGTGAATTGTGTTTCTCTCCACCTCTAGGGTTCTGTGCTTCTATGACATCGGTGGTGTACAGTAAACTATAAAGTGCACCAGAGAAGCTCCTGGGGACAGAGGAGTGAGGACAGAGTGGAAAGTCCTGGCAGAATTTCACCAGTCAGGCAAAGGGAAAGGAAGCTAAGGCATTTGCTGAAGATCCCAATGAGCTGGTAACCAAACCAGCTCTCTTTCTATCATGCACCTCATAAAGCAGCCATATTTTCAATAAACTTCTTGGTAGGAGTTGAGAATGACCAGAGCAGGCACCCCTAGAGTTAACAAGCCAAGCATCCTAGAATGCTTCCCGCCTCTGGTGTAGCCAGATGGGAAACGCACACCAGAGTTTCAGCAGAGCCACAGGGATTAGAGGCAGCGAGTCGTTCAACAACAAGGCCTTTGGCACATCCCCGTGGACAGTGGCACCGGGGATGGATGAATATTTGTAGGAATCTTCATTTAAGAACCATGCAGCATTCAGCAATTGGTCCTTCGCAGCTCGATAGTAGTAGCAGTTTAGTTGCTAAGTTATGTCCGACTCTGGAGACCCCCATGAGACCCCGCCAGGGTCCTCTGCTGCTTGGAATTCTCCAGGCAAGAATATTGCAGTGGGTTGCCATTCTTTTCTCCAGGATATCTTCCCAACCCAGGGATCGAACCTGGGTCTCCTGCATTGCAGACAGATTCTTTATCAACTGAGTCACCAGGCAAGCCTCACGGCTCTATACCCAATGCTAAAAATAAAGTCTTCGCTTTGAGGGGCCGCTGACAGTTTTCTGCATTGGTGTGCGGGGGCCTTCCTGCACTGTGAATATTTACATCGTGTTTTTAGTACCACTGGCAGTTGGGGCTGTAGCAAGCATCCATTTAGTGAGTGCCATTTAGTGAGTGTTTAAAGAGAACAGTGTACCCACGCTGGGTCCTTCCTTTAGTGCTAATGGACGGCAGCAAGCTGCAAGGTTTCTTAAATAATACAGCAGCCTCCTGTGACCTCCCCCTTCCTAGGCAGCTCCTGCCACCAACTCAATTATTAACTTAAGATGCAAGGAACATTTCAGACGTTACTCAAGCATTCATCATCCACCCTACCCCCACAATGATATAAAAGGAAAACAATCAAAGACACTTGAATAATCACAATTTTTTAAAAAGTATAGTTTAGAACAGGCTATTTTATTTTAAACACCAGGTGGAACTGGATTACTGTTTTCCTTAGAAAGTGTTTGAGAATTTCAAATCAATTCCTACTTGCCCCCCTGGTACTGAATCTTGTTTTTTAACCTTGTCTCCACAGATGCATGCCTTCTTCTTCAATTGTAGTCACTACCACAGGTCTGATCCTGAGTGACTGCTGCTGGACTAGAAAACCAGGATAGTCCTACCTCAGCGTGCTGTTAAAATTTGAGATTGAACCACTCTGTGATCCACCTTCAGTGTGGGCTAATTTCTCTGTCCTAGATATGTTTATTTTTTCATCCACCAAATTTCTAGTGAGCCCTTCTCTGAGGCAAGCACTGTTTATATCACAATTGAGATTCAGTCTCCTGCCTGGGGTGGGGTGGGGTAGGGTTCGTGGTCAAAGACCCAAGCGTGCATGTTCACAAAAAAAAGACAGTACTTATTGAATTCCTGAAGTTCAAATGCATGTGAAGCATGAACGCAACATGCCATTGGCCACCCAGAGCATAGAATAGCTGGTTCTGCTGGATGGAGCCCCAGAAGGGTTTATATTGGAGGTGACAACTGAGAGAGGCTTTGACAAATGAGTTGATTTTTGCCAAAATGAGCTGAAGAAGCTCATCCAGAGCTGGGAAGTGTCCGTGGTGCTTAAAGGCAGATCAGAGAGGGGTGGTGTTGGAGAAGGGACCAGCCACAGCACACAGGGCCAGAAAAGGGAAAGAGTCTCTAGGGTCAGGAACTTCAGGAATGATTAATGTGACCGAGGGAAGCTGGGGCCCAAGGGCATTACAAAGGAGGCAAGCTGCTTACCTGCTCTGTGCAGACACATTTTGCCCCAACACTGCTCAGTCCTCTCAAAGAACATTCTTTTCTTGTCAGGAGGAACAGGGAGAGAGTAAACAGCCCACACAAGTCTATGGCTCCTACGGGAAAATAAGTAGATGATATCCTGCCGGTGTGAGTCACCAATGTCATCTTCAGACTTACACGACAAAGCGCTGTTACTATCTACCCTGCACGCTTGAAACCTGAAAGGCCTGAGGTTAACCCCAGCCATTATCCTGCTTGACCAGAGCATGATCTTGGCGCCATCCTGGTAATACCTTTTAATACCTCCTCAAGGTTTACATTCTTCTCTTCCTCCTTTTCAAAATCTGCTGGGTATTTTTTAAGACAAGCTTTTGTCCCTAGAGCCTGCCTTCCAACCACTACTTGGGGCCAAAATAGTCACAGTAAATGAGCGCTCTCTTTTCTGGTAAATTTTCACTGGCTCTCAACTGTTTTAACACTGAATCAATTATGTGTGTTATGGGAACCTTTGAGACCATTTCTGCTTGGAATGGAGATTGAGTCTATATTTCAGGAATGACAGGCTCGTGGAACTCTCCCAGGCTCTTCATCATAGATTCCTGCCCATAGGGTTCTGTTTGATGAATAAGAGCCCCAGCACTGGAAATCAGTGATGCCCTCCCCACTCTTTCAGGATCCAACACAAGGTGAAAGTGAGGCTTGAACAAGATATGAGAGGAGCTGAACTGGGCAATGCCAGAGGCATCTGTCCTCCAACTCTAGCATGTCTTCTACCTTTTGATCCTTTAAAGACTTTGAGCAGAAGTAAAGTGAACAATTTTTGTGATTTAAGAGAGCTTTTCGAGTGTTAAGAGTTATGATACATATGGCCAATTGACTGAGATATAGCCAGTCCAATCTCTGACAAGCGAAATCCCTACTTACTTTACCCAGTCACCTTTGCAGCTAGAAACAATCATGGTACTCTTCTGAGGACCCCCATGATTAAAAAGCAACAAGAAAAAAAGTAATGAGAAGGAGCTTTGCTTATCCCTAATAAATCAGTCACCTGGCTTGGCAGTCATACTGGGACACTGGGAATGTAATGCTTGCTGACTCAGCATCAGAAGGGCTTTGTATTTAGCTGAGTTTTCAGTTAAGATCAGTTCCCAGTGATCCATCAGTCCATCCATATACCTGTCCCAGGTTCCCATTTCTAGGTGAGCTCAGGACCCAGGACAAACTACATGGAATGATCCTATATGCACTTTTATGCTGATGAAATCAAGTTGATATAAAGGCTGAGAGATGCAGAAGGGAGAGGAATGGTCCCATATACGCTTCTTTGGTGGTGGAGAAATTTCAAAACAAATGTGTGTGTGTGTGTATATGTATGTGTATGTATATATATATATATACACATATATATATATATAATCCTCAGGTGCTTTTTCAGAAGGTCACCCAAGAGATAACAATGAGCTTTTCTATTTTGAACTACTTTAACAGCTTTGAAATACTTTAGAGAATTGATTATTAAACACCTGTACACCTTTAACCCAGCTGTCAGACCTTAACATTTTGCCATATGTAATTCAAATTTCCCTTACTTTTAATAAGTAAAGTATAGAAGAAGATTTTTAGACTAGTGAAACTACTCTGTATATATTGTAGTGGTAGATATATGCCATTATACATTTGTGTAAGCCCCATAGAATGTGTAGGCTTCCCTAAGAGCTCAGATGGTAAAAAATCCACCTGCAATGCAGGAGACCTGGGTTTGATCCTTGGGTCAAGAAAATCCCCTGGAGAATGGAATGGCTACCCACTCCAGTAGTCTTGCCTGGAGAATTTCATGGACAGAGGAACCTTGTGGGCTACAGTCCATGGGGTCGGAAAGAGTTGGACATGACTAAGCACCCACACACATATATACATATATATGTATATAATACATATATATATATATTTAAAGTACTTTATGTATCTCTCTGTGATAACATATTCCCCTAGAAGTAATAGCTATTCTGAATTTGAGGTTTATTACTCTATGCATTTATTTACAGATACATATATACATAAATATTAATATATGAAGAACTAATTAATTAATATATGAAAAATTAATATAATTTAGCATGTTTTTAAGTTTGTTTCAATGGTATTCTTCTGAATCTTGCTTTGATTGCTTAAAATTTGAGGTTTACCATGTTGATTCACAAGGCATTCTAGTTTCCAATTATTTGATTGTGGTCTGCTTTTGCCCTCTGAGTTTTAGGGTATTACCTTGTTCCAAGTGGTTTTGCACTTCCTGACAGAGTGCCTTGGTTGTGTTTTTACTTTCAGCATTGTCCTGGGTACTTGATGGGCCCTTACAATTTGGAAATTCATATCCTTCAGTTCTGAGAAATGTTCTTTAATTATTTCATAGATGATATCTTCTCTTTGGTTTTTCTGTTCTCTTTTGCTGTGGACATCCTATACTAATTCTCCAATTTTATTATATTTTCTCCTCTTTTCATTTACTTTTGCTCTGCCACCTGAAAAATATTCCTAACTGTATTAATTTTCTAACCCTTTTATTGTTTTAAAATTATGTCTTCATATTTTAAATTTTTAACAAAATATTTGTTCTCTGAATGTTCTCTTTTGATAGCATCATGTTTGTGTTTCATGGTTGCAAGCTTTTCTTTATATCAATAAACTTTTTTAAAAAGCAAGTTTTCTTCTACCTGCACAGTTTGTTTCCTCCAGGTTGCATTTTTCTATTTGTTCACTCTGGCCTATCTTGTTTGAGACTTTCATTGGCAAGCAGTAGCCTTTGGCTGTTGATTCATATGTAAGAACTGGAGACTAAAATGTTCTTGGAAAGCTCTGGGAATGTGTTTAGGGTTTATCAACCTATGATCTGGCAGGACCATTGCACTGGGAAGCCTAATATTATCCGTGCCTTTCGGTGTTTCTTCTCCATCTGCAGATTCTTTACAGCAGACTCTGGTCTCTGGGGCAGACTCTTCCAGTCTCCTGCCCGGAGGTGCTGCTCTGGGGCCTGACTTTCTGGTATCCCAGAGGAGGTGAGCAGGGGGTGCAGAAGGCTTGCATTTACCTAATGCCCCACCCTTTACAATACTCATGTTCTTCATCCAGAGATCACCTTCAGAGAAAACCTCTGAGTCTTCTGCCAAAGGGAGGGAATAATGAGGGAAGATCTGTGGATCTGACTGCTTTTTCGATAGATTCGGACAAGCCTCCTTAGCCATCGGTTTTTTCCCCTCAATTTCAAAAGTACCTGCTGCTGCCAATTTCTGGAGCTCTGAGGCATTCATTCTGAGTTACTAATCAGGTTGGGTCTCTATTTTCCCCGCTGCCAGTTTCGAATTCAGCTTTCCTGGCTCTGGCAAGCAAGACCCTTCATCAGCCACTTCTCCAACTTCCAAAATCTGGTTGCTGCTGTCTCCTCTCCCAGGCTCCCCATTCTTCTGGGTTGTGTCTTTTCAAAAACCCCTCCACTGTTATTTTAGTGAGGTTTCAAGAGGCACCAGAAGTAAATGCGTATAAGTCCCCCCTCCTTGTAGATGGAAATCAAGCTTCCCCTCTCCTCATCCTCCTTCAAAGCCAGCTAGTTCTGAAGTTCAGTGCCTTTAATTGAACAAACATTTATTGGGCAGATACTATGGGTCAGCCCTGGGCTTGTCTCAGACTAGCACCATCCAAATGGATGGACTCTGAGCAAAGGTTTGCTGAATTGCACTGCAGTGATGTGTGCGTCCTGAAGCGAGACTTGGGCTGGCTGCCTGGGGTCCTCTGGCCTCCGAGTATGTCCTGACTCTTGCCCGCTCCCCTCAGTGGCCTTACTGTAAGTTCCCTACATACGAACCTTCAAGTGGCAAACTTCAAAGGTGCAAACATGCATCTGGTTCCAGCAAGGAGCCAGAACCTGTG
The DNA here is from genome assembly GCF_963930625.1 of Muntiacus reevesi. Lineage (NCBI taxonomy): Eukaryota > Metazoa > Chordata > Mammalia > Artiodactyla > Cervidae > Muntiacus > Muntiacus reevesi. Next base: position 54,409,895 of record NC_089252.1, read on the forward strand.
CCATCGATGTCTGGCATGAGTTTAGCTGCAGCTCGCCCTCTGCCTGCTGCTGCTGACGGCCCTTCAGCTCTGCATCTTCCACCTTCCCTGCCTCCTCAGTCAGCGACACTTCCTGCCCACTCACGTGAAGCCAGCCCCTGTCTGCCAGCTGTCACAGTGAACTACCATACTTGTAAAAGTACTGTAAGGTTAAAAATATTTTCTTTGTTTTTTGTTTTTTTAATGTATTATTTGTGCAAAAAGTATTAAAAACTTCATGCAATACAGTACTATAAAGCTAATTGTGTTAGTTGAGTATCTAGGCTAGCATTGTGGGACTTAAAAGAGTTACTATACTTTACTTTTCATGAGCAGCAACCTTTCTAAATCCTGGGCTTCTCAGGTTCAAACTGATTGGTCTTAAACCTATTAGCACTCTGCTCTGACTCAGCATTCAAATGAAAAAGAACAGGCTTTGAATTCTTGCCCCCTAAAAACACTTTCCACAAACAACCCATGAAGGAAAACGCAGAAGCAGTGTAAGCTTAATACCAGTCTATTGTGCCACTCTCCTTAGCTAGCCGAGTCGGTCTCATTTCTGACCCTGTGGGATTGAACTGCTTTGTTCTTTGCCAAGGTCACTCACACAGTACTAAAGATTTATTGTATGTAATTAATATAAAGTCCTGATGACTCATTGTTTAAATGACATATTCATTGTGACCTAAAACCTTAATAAGCCTAAACCCAGAGATATTGCTGCATGTCTCAGGCCACTCTAAAAAGAGATGCTTTTTTAAAAAAAATCTGAGGTGTATTTTTATACATTTTCCCATATGCCAGGTACTGTCCTAAGCACTTTACAAATACTGTGTTTCCTCATTCAATCCCTGTAACAACGAGATGACAGAGGTGCCCTCATTTTACATCTGAGGACACAAACCCAGAAAGGTGAAGTAACTTGCTCAAGGTCACACAGCTAGTAAGAGAAAGAGCGAGGTAAAGCTTCGCAGTCACACCGCAGAGTCCCTAAGGGTACAGACTGTGACGCGCAGTGTTCTCAGCCACTGCAAATGGAATGTGCTGACATCTTTAGTCATCACCATTCCAGGCGACTGCTGCTAGCATGAAGGGGTCAGAGGCCAGGGATGCTGCTAGACATCCTGTATTGCATAGGACAGCCCACAACAAAGGCACATCCAGGCCAAATGTCAGCAGTGCTGGGGAAGAGAAGCCTGCTGGGGCACGCTGGTGTGCTGTTCATGGACGCTCTTCACCCAGTTTTGTCACTTCTTTCCCCAGGCATATGGTAGAATCTGCATTTCTTTATTGTTTTCTAATTTTATTGAAGTATAGTTGATTTACAGTGTTGTGTTAATTTCTGTTGTACAGCCAAGTGACTCAGTAATATGTATATATGTATTCGTTTTCATATTCTTTTCCATTATGCTTTATCTTTTCCATTATTTTTTAAATGATGTTGACTATAGTTCCCTGTGCTGCACAGTGAAAGTGAAAGTAAAAGTGAAGTTGCTCAGCCGTGTCCGACTCTTTGCGACCACATGGACAGTAGCCTACCAGGTTCCTCAGTCCATGGGATTCTCTAGGCAAGAATACTGGAGTGGGCTACCATTTCCTTCTCCAGGGGATCTTCCCGACCCAGGGGTTGAACCCGGGTCTCCCGCATTGCAGGCAGACACTTTACCGTCTGAGCTACCAGGGAACAGTAGGACCTTGCTATTTATAGACTTTGCATTTCTTTTTTAAAACATAAAATAGCTATTTTTTTATTTTTAGCTTTTCTTCATTTAGTTTTCACTACTAATTTCTTGTCAGGACTTTATACCAGTAATGTCTTTTTTTCTTTTTTTTAAATGTAATTTTGATTTTATTTGGAGAATAATTATTTTACAATATTGTGATGGTTTCTGCCATACATCAACATGAATCAGCCATGAGTGCACACTAAGTTGCTTCAGTCATGCCAACTCTGCGACCCCATGGACTGTAGCCCACCAGGCTCCTTTGTCCGTGGGATTCTCCAGGCAAGAATACTGGAGTGGGTTGCTATGTCCTCCTCCAAGGGATCTTCCTAACCCAGGGATCAAGCGCATAGCAGGTGGATTCTTTATCGCTGGGTCACCAGGGAAGCCTGGAATCATCCATAGATATACCTATGTCCCTTCCCTCCCTCCTCTTTCTACCCCTCTAGGTTGTCACAAAGCATCTGCTTTGGGTTCCCTGAATCATAGCAAATTCCCACTGGCTATGCAGTTTACATATGGTAATGTGTATATTTCAATACTACTCTCTCAAGTCATCCCATCTTCTCTCTCCCCCACTGTGACCCTGAGGCTGTTCTTTACATCTGCGTCTCCTTTAGAATTTGCATTTCTTTAAGTTCAGTAACTTGCTCTGGCCAATGTAATGTCTCTGGAAGGAATACCGGTCACTTCAAGGCAAGAATGTACAAAGCCAGTGCATAATACCATGTTTTCCTTTCCCTTGCACTGGCCATCTGGGGAATCTTGGAAACACAAAGATGGAGCTTCCCTTGGCCTGTGTCCTCTTTTTTTTTTAACATGAGGATAAAGTAGAATAGAGTCCTTTAGTAGATGCATGACAGAGAAACAGTCTGAGTCACCAGTACCCGGAATTTTAAGTCCCTGCGATTTGGTGTTGTTTACACAGCATAACTTAGGTTACCCCGACTGATGTGTTGCCAACCTAGTGTAGATACAGTTCTTTCTTAGTATCTGCAGGAGATTGGCTCCGGGACCCCTGGAGACACCAAACTCCAAGGATGCTCAAGTTACTTGCATAAAATAACCTGTACAGTTGGCCCTCCTTACCCATGGGTTTGAGTCCAAGGATGTGGAGTCTGTAGATACAAAGAGGCAGGACTGGCTGTCCATATCTCCCAGAAAGGAATGGCAACTCACTCCAGCATTCTTGCCTGGAGAACCCCATGGACGGAGGATCCTCTCCATAGGGTCGCCCAGAGCTGGACATGACTGAGAGACTGAGCGTGCAGGCACGCATGTGTCGTGTAACCTGACTCAGCTCCTTCTACTCAATTCCCATGTTCTTCCCCGGATAAGCTGTGTCCTAATCTTGTATCATGAGGCTCGGTCACTCTTCTATGTTAAGAATTTTGCTTTGCGAGTGTTCTGAACATATTTAGATTCCATGAGGATGGTCCTGTTTCCCTTTTGGTCATTGCAAACCTCTGACGTAAGTTGTATAATATTTGTTTGCCATAACAACATGCCACTCAGATGTTTCCAGTTAACACACACATTTGCTAGTCTCATTATACCTCAACCAGCTCTGGTGAGGTCAGGATTATTAACATTATAGCACCTAGGATTACATGAACTTTGTGTGGGCAGACTCTAGTCGTGGAACTCACTTTATTCATGAGTCTCAGTGCTTAAGAAATCTGTGTGTTCTGGCTTTGCAACTGTAGACCTTAATTCATAATCAAGTTAATCTACACAGAGATGAACTGGAGTTTCATTGAGTTGGGGTTGATATGGAATAATTTGGTGGCAGCCTCACAACCGGTTGATAAATAGCCCACACAATAGTTAACAAGCATTGCTCCTACAAATGAAAACTCTGGGTATTCAGTGGACAATATATCTAGATGAGAGAGCTGGACCAAAGCACATAAGCATGTGCTGTGGAATCCGGTAGTGAAGAAGCCACAGGCATTACCACTTCTCCCCAGAAGAGAACTGACTGGAGCATTTCTTTTTTTTTTTTTTTTTTTTGGAGCATTTCTTTAAGGTCCCTAAAATGCTGGTCTTGGGACTTCTTGGTGGTCCAGTGGTTAAGACTCCATGCTTCCATCGAAGGGGGAACAGGTTCCATCCCCGGTCGGGGAACTCAGATTTCTTATGGTGCTGCTGCACAGCAAAAAAAAAAAAAAAACCCAAAAAACAAAAACCCAAACCACCAGTCTGCTCCTCTTCTCTCCCCCATACCTCCATAATTTTGTCTTACAGTTCTCCAATTTGAAATGTCTTTTGGTCTCCTTTCAAAATCCAACAAATTTCTTCCCAATGTCAAGTTCAAGTTTCTCTTCTCTGAAGTCTTCCAAGCCAGTACTACTGTCTCTCCTCTCCTAGCATTTTTTTTTAATTTTTTATTTTTTCAGTGTGTTTTGTCATACATTGACATGAATCAGCCATAGAGTTACACGTATTTCCCATCCTGATCCCCCCTCCCGCCTCCCTCTCCACCTGATTCCTCTGGGTCTTCCCAGTGCACCAGGCCCAAGCACTTGCCTCATGCATCCCATCTCCTAGCATTTATAATTGGGGCCACACCTTTTACTACTGGATTGTAAGTTCCTCAAGGGCAAAGATGCTGAACAGATCTTTACTTTCCGTGCAGCAAAATAATTATATTCATTTATTTACCCATTCACGCCACACATTGAGCGTCTTACATCCTGAGTTAGATCCAGAATTACAGATCCACTGACCTGGAGGAGCTTAGGTCTGGATTGAGGCTAATGGATATGGACATAGGTAAGTACATTATGTTAAATACACAGGGCAGAGTGCTGTGGTCCATCTGAAACTTACCTGTGCTCAAGAACGGTTCCATTGGATCAAAGTAGAAATAATGCACAAGGTATGGGACATACACAAAAGTCTGCCGGAGTGGTAACCAATGTTCCACAGTCAGAAAGCAAGATCTGATGGGTGTTCAACACCAAAAGGCTAGAAGCCGTCATCAGAGTGACAGAAATGAAGAAACATGCCAGGAAAGGCAGGTCAGGGTCAGCGAGGAGCTGAGCTGGGAAATCATCTAAACCTGTCTTATTGCTTTGACTACATAACAAATTATTCCAAAATTTAGTGGCTTTAAACAAAAACAATTTAAAATTTTGTTCATGAATTTACAGTTGGATGTGGCTCAGTGGGAAGAGCTTATCTCTGCTCTTCTTGGCCTCATCTGACAGGGCTCAAAGTCTGGGAACTGGAATCATCTGAAGGCCACTCACATGTCTACTGGTTGATGCCAGGAGGACTCAAACAACTGGAGGCTGAAACAGCTGGGCTTCCTGGGGTGCCTCTTTATCTTCATGTGATCTTTCCACGTGACCTCCCCAGCAGGGTGACCCATAGGTGCCCTGCAAATTCCCACACACTTGGTTACTTAAACAGCACAATTATCTCACACTTCCTATGAATCTGCATGGCTTAACTTGGTTCTCTGCTCAGGGTCTCCCAAGGTTGCAGTTAAAATGTTGGCTGGGCTGCACTCCCATCTGGAGACTCAACTGGGGGAAAACATGCTTATAAGCTCATTCGGGAAATTTCCCTGGTGATCCATGGCTAAGACCCCACACTCCTAATGCAGGGGGCCTGAGTTCAATCCCTGGTTAGGGAACTAAATCCCACAAGCCACAGCTAAGTGTTCACCTGCCACAGCGAGAGATCCCACATGCCGCAGCGAAGATTGGAGACTCCCAGGGCCGCAGCTGAGACCAGTGCAGCCAAACAAATGATAAATATGATAATATATATATTAAAGGAAAGTTCATTCATATACTTGGCGGAATTCATTTCCTTGAGCTGTGAGACTCAGAAGCCTGGACTCTGCTGGTTGTCAGCTGGAGACAATCCTGAGCTTCTGTCTAGATTCAGGGGGAAAGAACATAGATCTCACGTTTGAATAGAAGGAATATGTGTTACATTTTGAAGAAAGCACATGGGAATGGGTATCTGTTGGCGTGACCATTTTAGAACTTAGAATTTGCACTGTTTGCTCTCTGGCCACAATTCACAGACCTTCCATTTACAAAATATACTTATTTCTTCTCTCCTGGTCTTTGACATTCTTACCAAGCTATGGCACAAGCAAGCCCTGTCACATGTTAAGAGTCAAGTGAAAAAAAATTATAAGCATTGTCTGGGAGAAAACCTTTCAAATGGGGGATTTTAAACCTGAGCTGAATTTTGAAATGGAAATGGGTTAGTGTTATGTAGGAGTTTGTTAAATGAATGATCAGAGATAGGAATACCAGACCACCTTAGCTGTCTTCTGAGAAAACTCTATATGGGTCAAGGAGCAACAGTTAGAACCGGACAAGGAACAATGGACTGGTTCAAAATTGGGAAAGGAGGATATTGTACAAGGCTGTATATTCTCGCCCTGCTTATTTAACTTACATGCAGAGTATGTCATGTGAAATGCTAGGCTGGATGAATTACAAGCTGGAGTCAAGATTGCTAGGAGAAATATCAACAACCTCAGATGTGCAGATGATACCACTCAAATGGCAGAAAGTGAAGAGGAACTAAGAAGACTCTTGGAGAGGGTGAAAGAGGAGAGTGAAAAAGTTGGCTTAAAACTTGGCATTCAAAAAGTAAGATCATGGCGTCCAGTCCCATCACTTCATGGTAAATAGATGGGGAAACAATGGAAACAGTGACAGACTTTATTTTCTTGGGCTCCAAAATTACTGAGCATGGTGACTGCAGCTATGAAATGAAAAGATGCTTATTTCTTGGAAGGAGAGCTATGACAAACCTAGCCCACATATTAAAAAGCAGAGACATCACTTTGCAAACAAAGGTCCATATAGTCAAAGCTATGGTTTTTCCAATAGTCATGTGTGGATGTGAGAGTTGGACCACAAAGAAGGCTGAGTGCCAAAGAATTAATGCTTTTGAATTGTGGTGCTGTAGAAGATTCTTGAGAGTCCCTTGGACAGCAAGAAGATCAAACCAGCCCATCCTAAAGGAAATCAACTGTGAATATTCAGTGCAAGAACTGATGCTGAAGCTCTAATACTTTGACAACTTGATAAAAAGAGCTGACTTATTAGAAAAGACCCTGATACTGGGAAAGACTGAAGGCAAAAGGAGAAAGGGGTGGCAGAGGATGAGGTGGTTAGATAGCATCACCAACTCAATGGACATGAGTTTGAGCAAACTCTGGGAGATAGTGAAAGACAGGGACGGCTGGCATGCTGCAGTCCATGGGGTCGCAAAGTATCCAACACGACTCAAAGACTGAACAGCAACAGCAGTGTGGAGTCTGACCCTGCTTTCTGCTTTAATTGTGTCTGTTTCATCTCCCTGACAAAACTATAAAGAGCATCGAGACATTGTCTTCTGTGTCTTCCGTATCTATATTCCCTCAATAATTCGGGTCTCGATGCAGGGACTGGGCTCGTTCCTACTAAATATACAGATTCCTCAATTCTCCTGGGGCCTTCGTGTGTAAATTACTGCCAAATCTTGGAAAAGTCTAATCTGAAAAGATGTCTACCTATCAGCCTCTCAGAAAGAACTGTGGATTAGGAGATAACAGACAAGCTATGTGGCATTGGGGAAGTGACTTCATCTAAATCTTGGTTTCATCATCTGCAGAATGATGGGACTGATGTTCTAAGTCCATACTAGAAGCTAATACTCCACATAATAAGTGGAAACAGTTATAAAGTTCTTGAACCTAGTTTTCCCTTCTCATTGGTCTTCCATCTTTATCTGCAAAGAAGGGAGTGGGTCCCTGACCACAGCCTCTATTTTTAGGAATGGAGCAAGTATAAACTCCTAAAAAATGAAGAAAACAGCCTCTTACATCAAGAAACGTAGTGTGATTTTGAGGAGGTGGCTGAAGTTCCAATGAAATGTCTTCCTTTTAGGATTCTATCTTGACAAGGAGTAGCAGGAGAAAAGGAAAGAGAAACACCCTAGGCCTCTGGCTGTGCTCACCTACATGTAGACCTCCCCATGGAAGGTTTAATCTCGAAAATTGTATCAAGGCTCTCCCCCTCTCTCCTCACCGCCATGGGAAGTAGTTTGTGGTTGGATGAGTTGAGCTGGTGAGGTGGCTTCAAGAGCAGGTCCATTTCCTCATTCTAGAGAATCATCTTTAAAGGGACGTTTTTATGGTGAGATACTGAAAAAAGATTTTTTTTTTAAATCAAAGCTAACCCTGAGCAGAGCTTTGAGAAAAGTTTTTTTTTTTCTTTTTTCCCCAATGCACTTGACCTTTCCATTTGGGTTATTTTTTCCAAACTTACCTTGCCCCAGAAATATTACAAAAGAGCATCCTAAATTTAACCACAGTTCTCTTCCCTTTTCTTCTTAAATAAATACAACATGTAGTAAGGCCAGAAATCGAAGTCTATTTACAGAAATGTGTGAATGACTGATAATTGCTCAAAGCTAGATTCTCCAACTTGACAGTGTCTGGGAATCACTGAGGAAGCCTGTTAAAACCCTGAGTCCCCGCAATGAAAATAAATGCATGAAGAGTCCTGTCAGCAGCCTCCCAATGGGCTTTTTCTTGTCTCCACATCTCAAGTTTGCCTGTGAGAACAGCACACAAAGGGTAGGACTAATTGATGAGGATCTTTCCTGATTTAACATCTATGATTCTTTTCATTATCTCTGCCCACAATTCCCAAACGTTCATAGCATCCCTGCAAGATTGGGTTTTTCTCTTGAAACCTACCCAGGCAAGCCACATATGTGTTCTAATTTCATAAGCTCTGATCCCTTTGGAAATGCTTTTGATTAAACCCAATTCCCAGCTCAAATTAAAATTTAACATTGGGGATTAAAATACAAACTAAGGAGTATCCCAAATTTGCTACTTTTCCTTCCCTCTTGAAGTCCTTAGCACCATTGTAGCTTTGCTAATAGTAAACTTACCTGAGTCACTTTGCATCCGAGGTTGAGTTCAGAAACTGAAAATGCCTTCCATTACCCCTCTGGCCAACAGGTTCTGTGCCTTCCTCTGTAGACCTATGCTACTGCTCACTGGCAGTTTGGAACTTAGTGTTTCTGATGCTTTCTTATAGCCCTGTGCTGACTCACTCACTTACTCATTCATTCACTGCACCAACAGTTCGAAGAAGGATGGAAGGAAGGATAGAACAAAGGTACTTCCTTGTTCTTCAGGAGTTTGTAATTTCTCCATCCCTAAGGATGGAGGTTGTGATCAGGAACCACTCTCTTCATCATGGGTAAACCTGGGGGACCCAAGAGAAGGCAAGACTATGTCCAAGGATTTTATAACTGCTTCCATTTATTTTATGGGTCATTAGCACCAAAATTGACTTAGAGCATCAGCCCCCTCACTCTGCAGATGATGAAACTGAGACTCAGAGAGATGAAGTCACTTGTCCAGGATCACATAGCATGTTATTTTGTCTTCAAATCCACAAATTTTTCTGTTAGATCCACAAGCAAGCTGAGAGAAGCCAATACTTAGCTTATATTTTCCAGTCTTTGTCATTAAAATCTTCCTGGTTATTAAAATGGAAAAATAGTTCTCTGTTTCTTTATTAAAAATTTCTAGAACCTTTTTTTTTTTTTTTGAGTAGGCAAGCAAGGAAAAAAAGTGCTAATCATCACCAGAGCTTCCCAGGTGGCTCAGTGGTAAAGAATCCACTTGCCAATGCAGGAGATGCAGAAGAGGCAGATTTGATCCCTGAGTTGGGAAGATCCCCTGGAGGAGGAAATGCAACCCATTTCAGTATTCTTGGCTGGAAAATCCCATGGACAAAAGAGCCTGGCGGGCTACAGTCCATAGGATCATGACGAGTCAGACATGACTGAGCAGCTGAGCACAACGAATGACATTAAAGTGGAAATGGCTTAAACATAGTTTTAAAAAATCTCCCCAAGAAGATGGTCAGTAAACAAATCCCTTAAGCATTATCTATCCCAAAACACAAGAGCCGGCAGCAGATTCAATACTTGATATAAGGTCCCAACTAGTTCAAAATCCATACATGATGAGATAGAAAAAGGCACCACAAATGCTGACAGTAAGGAGCCTGGGAGAGCAACGTAAAGCACATAGCCATCTACAACCTTGTTGTTCAGTATGATCATGGACCAACAGTATTGGCTCTGCCAGGAGCAAGTTCATTAGAAATGCAAATCTCAGGTCCTTGCTAGACTGACTGCTTCAAATTTTCAGTTTCACAAGATCCCAGGGGAATTTCCTGCAGGTGAAGTTTGAGAAGCATTGCTCTTCAGGGCTGTTTGTCTGCTAACGAACAGAGCGGCAGGTGGCAGTGAGTTATTCAGTGATGGGAAGCCTGGCAACCCAGAGCTCCACTGTCCCTTGCAGGACTCTTGCAAGGGTAACAAAAATTTTCCGAGGTTCAGCTTCCTCAAGTATAAACTCAGGTTTTGCTTGAAAAGGCCGTTGTAGCGAGCTTCTGGAGAAAGCTTTTTTCAGTCTAAATTGTGTAGGATGGTTTGTGTGATGAGAGTTGAGTGACACCACGTTTGGTGTGCACGATGAATGCTATTAATAAAGATGTGAATCACAGATTTTACTCCCATTTACTTCCCATCGCAGGGAAGAAACAGTCGGCATTGCACAATTCACTGAATTGGGCAGGCGAAGTCTGATTTTCCTTCTGGAAAAAACCCCGAGAGTCAGGCCAGTGTTGGCGTTAGCAGGAATCCTGATTGAGATTTGCAAAGCAAAAGTGTTGCTGCTGTAAGTCCACCTGTGGGGTTTTTTTTGTTTGTTTCCTCATTATATTGCTTTAGTTCCTCCATGTCTGAAGCTTCTTTAATCTGCAGGCTTTCAGCTCCACCCTTAAAGTTTTTGTGTTTTTTCTCCACCCTTAAAGTTTTGACTTGCGTTATTGATCCCAAAGTAAACACTGACTAACCTGGGGGCAAAGTCAACATATTCTTTGAAAGGCAATCAATCTGGGTGTCGAATGAAGTCAGACGTCAGCGACCTAGACGTTAGGATTACAAATTCTATTATACAGTAGGGCTTTGAAGAATATCTTTCTCCAGGTAGTAACTACATCAGACCAGTTACTCTGGATGAGGAATGGAATCTATGTTTGGCAAGGACTGAGGAATAATTCGACTTCATAAATCAATAACTATTCTCAAAGCCTCTCTTGACCTCTGATCAGCAAGTCTAACAGCAAGGAGAGGTTGTGGTAGCTATGCCGCTGGTAAAAGGCAAACCTGTTGGTTAAATATTTGCGGGAAGCCCTGGCCTCTGATAAAAGCGCACCTCGTTTGGCCATGTGTGCTTTCTATTGTTCTGGAACTTCCGGGGACTTCGTTGCCTGACTCAACACATCCTGGCAGCCAGAGGAAGAGGGTGATCTGGGCTGGAAGTGTTGGGCAGAGAGAACTCTTTCTTCAGTCTCTCTTTTCCAGCATTGGGCCCCAGGTAGTGGGATCTGTGTTGGGAGATTTTTAAATAACGACAGTTACCATCCTTAACCTTTCCCAGTTACCATCCTTAACCTTTCCCAAGAGCCTCAGAACAATATCCTTCTCAAGCTTGCTCCCACCTCAACACAAAGGATGCCAGACTTATTCCTTTAGTATGCATGCTAAGTTGGTCAGTTGTATCTGACTCTTTGTGACCCCGTGGACTGTAGCCTGCCAGACTCCTCGGTCCGTGGGATTTTCCCAGCAAGAATACTGGAGTGGGTTGCCATGCCCTCCTCCAGGGGATCTTTTCGACTCATGGATTGAACCCAAGTCATTAGCAGGCAGGTTCTTTACCACTGTGCCATCTGGTAGCTACTTAATAAGTATTTTTTAAAATTTTATTACATTTTTATTTTTAAAGACTTTATTTTTTAAGCAGTTGTATGTTCACAGAAAAACTGAGAGGAAGGTACAGAGAGTTTCCATATCTGCCTCCCCCAACCCTGACACACACAGATGGAAAGCCTCCCCCATTATAGTGCCCCCAGCAGAGTGGTACATTTGTTATACTCTCTGAACTTACATTGACACATCATTGGCATCTAAGTCCACAGTTTACATTAGGTTCATTCTTGCTGTTCTAGACTCTATGCATTTGAACAAATGGGCTTCCCCACTGGCTCAGAGGTAGAGAATCTGCCTGCAATGCAGGAGACAGAGGAGACGCAGATTCAATCCCTGGGTCAGGAAGATCCTCTGGAGGAGGGCGTGGCAACCCATTCCAGTCTGGAGAATCCCATGGATGGAGAATCCTGGCAGGCTACAGTTCATGGGGTCACAAAGAGTCAGACATGGCTGAATTGATTTTGCAAGCACCCAAGCATGCATAATGTAATCAGGAGATTATCAGACAGGGCATTTTCACTGCTTTAAAAATATTCTGCTCTGACAATGCATCCCTTCCCACCCTCCAACATCCCCTGTTTTTCCTGTTTCCATGGTTTTGCCTTTCCCAAAATATCATATAGTTCGAATCATATAGTATGTGTACTTTTCAGATTGGCTTCTTTCACTTAGAAATATGCTTTTAAGTTTCTTACATGTTTTTTCATGGCTTGATAGCTCATTTAATTTTAGTGCTGAATAATATTCCATTGTCTGGGTATAGCACAGTTTATCCATTTACCCACTGAAAGATATCTTGGTTGTTTCCAAGTTTGGGTAAATGTAAATAAAGCTGCTATAAATATCCATGTGCAAATAAATACTTTAAATAGAACACTTTAAAAAGAAATAAATTACTCTGTCGGGCTTCAACTATATATAATCATCTATTTGAGCACTTACCGTATTGAATTGCATTATTTATTTATATGTCTATTTCCCTTTCAGAGCTGCATCTTTTTAAAGAAAAAGTCTTGGTCTTGTTCATCAGTGTTTCTCCATCACTTGGTACCAAATCTATGGTCATAGGTTTCGCTCATAGGTCACAGGTTTCTAGTTTCTGGGTAAGTGGGGTGGTGGCTGAAAGGAGGATAAACCCTCTTACAAATACCTTAGTGATGAATTTAACAAGCGCTCCTTTAAAAATATAAATACAATAAGACCTCAACTAAAAGAATAAGTTGAAGAATTTCCCCATAAAAGGAAAATTAGGAGATTAAGTACTCTGAGCTATCTGGTAAAAGAAGAATTGGATTCTAAAGTTTAAAGCAATTCTATGAAAGCCTTTATTAATATTTTCTGTGTTCATGGAAAGAAAATGAGCAGCCAAGAGCAACCTAAATAGGAAAATACCAGTGATGCATTCATTACACATCTTTAATTAGTACTAATGGGTGCTATGTAATTAATTCAATTCACCCTTCCTTCTTCAGTAGAAACATCTCTCTTCCCTGCAGCTTCCAGGAGATGCTGTAAATTTGTCCTGATTTGCTGCAAATAAGATGCTTTCACTTCCTGATGCTGGTTCTCTGACATGCAAGTGTTTGTTTTCTTTCCGATTTTATGGATAAGGGCTGACCTCTTGGCTCTTTTACCGGAGAAGAGCCCAGATGATTAGAATATTTGACCTATCTCAGTAGACCTTTCTCAAACCCCTTCCCCAAGATCCAGGACTGTGTAGACTTACTGTTATTCCTGCTAGTTTCAGCTTCAGAGGGACCCACTCCTTACCCAGATCTCAACCTCTCCCTCCTAATAGACACCAGGGTGGATTCCAGCCCCTGCTAGCCTCTCCTTCAGTGTGCTTAGCACCACGGTAACGTGTCTCTTTATTTCCTGCCTTTAATTCCTGTTCTGAGGGTTGTAAACTATCTCGACTCTGTCTCTCTTTCGTAACATTTCAAGTTGAGCCATTCACCATCATCCCTCGTTCACTGAAACACATGTAATATAATGTGTCAGCTGATGAAATATCAAACTGCTCTTCCGATTAATGACTTCAGATAACGTACAAGGTCATGAACAGGGTTTATCTTTAGGATATGGAAGGTAAAGAAAATAGCTTACATGTTTCAGAATGCAGTGATTACCAGTCTGCAGTACCTATTCCACCAAGGTGGGAAAGAAGATGAAATTCCCCTTCTACTCCAAGATGTATTCTGGAGGGCTGAGAAGAGAAAGTAAACAGCTATGGAGGAAGACAACAGCAGAACTCTGGATAAGGCAAAGTGCAGATCAAGGACAAAATGGCTTTAGCCACCTCACGGGAAACAAATAAATATGGCTGTGTGTGTTTCTTAACAGTTTGACCTTCTGGTTGCATATGGAGGAGAGTCTGGAAATCTAACCTAAATAGAAATAATGAAAAAACTGATCTGATAACACTTTTTTTTTTTTTTTTTTCCTGGGAAAAGTAATTTTCGACATTACGTGCAAAGAGAAAAACGTAAACCCCTTATGCCAGGGCCAGGGCTGTTCTTAGCCGTTTAGTGTGCCTGTGGAAGGGCTTCCCAGGTGGCACTAGTGTGAAGAACCCGGCTGCCAAAGCAGGAGGTTCGAGAGATTCAGCCCGGGTTCAGCCCCTGGGTCGGGGAGGTTCCCTGGAGGGAGGCATGGGGCTCACTCTTTAGGGTCCCAACTTTAGTTTTTTAGTTAGCTTCCTTATTAAACTAGCAGTTAATTTACAACACTGTGTTAGTCTCCGGTATACAACTTCAGGTTATTTCCCACTGTAGGTTAGTACAAGTCGTTGAATACAGCTCCCTATGTTATGCAGTGAATTCTTGTCATTTATGTATCTTACATATAGTGGTGTCTATTAATTCTGTACTCCTAATTTATCCTTCCCACTCCCCTCTCCATTGTAGTAATGGTAAGTTTGTTTCTACATCTGTGAGTTTGTTTCTATCTTTCAAATAAGTTGGTTTGTATTATTTTTTAGATACATACGAGTGATATCGCATATTTCTTTATCTGACTGACTTCACCGAGTGTGATAATCTCTAGGTCCGTCCATGTTGCTGCTAATGGCGTTATTCCATTCTTGTTTATGGCTGAGTAATAAGATCCCAACTTTACATGTGAAAAATCTCCTATTAGACTCCTGGGCTTTGACTTTTGTGGATCTTTATCTAAGAGGCCTTGACAGTGGAAGTTCAAGCTCAGAAAACACCCTCAATGAAAAAGCATCCTCAGTGTTCTACTTATTTGCTTTTATTTGGATTTTAGCCTAATATTAATAGTTCTTTAAAATTAGGTGTGCATGCTAAGTCACCTCAGTCATGTCTGACTCTTTGCGACCCCATGGACCAGAGCCTGCCAGGTTCCTCCGTCCATGGGATTTTCCAGGCAAGAATACCGGAGTGGGTTGGTTCCTCCTCCAGGGGAGCTTCCTGACCCAGGGATCAAACCTGGGTCTCGTGTGTCTCTTTTATTGCTGGCGAATTCTTTACCTGCTGAGCCATCAGGGAAGCCCAACTCTGGTTAAGCACATTCTAGAATCCAGTCAGGGCTGAAGATTCTAACCTTCATATCTCAGTCTCCTTTTCTGTGAAAGAAAGATAATAATAGCACCTCCTTTGTAGGTTAAATCAAGCACTTAGTACAGAGTCCAGCACTCTGGTAAGAACTCAGTAAAATGCTAGTTGCAAAAATTTCCACTGTCTTTTCTTTCTTGCTTTATCTCTCTCTATTTTTTGTTACTCTCATGAAAACAGTCCACTTCAAGAAAGCATAGGCTGGAGAAAAATAGGGTCCAGGGAGCTTCTGGAGAGGTGGAGCCTGTCGATGGGTTAGCTTTTCTGCTTTCTGAAAACATGTGTGACATGGTGTTTGGATGAAAAGCAGGAAAGAGCTTTTCACTGTGCCTTTGCTGTTATCCTTTTCATTCTCCAGGGTGTTACTTTAGCACTTAACTGGAGAAAATGTACACACATTTATAGAAAGAGCTCAGGGCTCCTCACACCCCCATCGAGTTTCACCATTTGATTTACATTTAGTGAAATAAATTATAAACTTTTATGAAAGTCACCAGAGCAAAGTAATGGAGAGTTCTGAGGAACAGGAGGAAAGGAATCGATTTCTTAGGTGGGAAATAATTGCCTCCTGGGCCTGTGAAGAATAAAATGCAAGGCACTCCAAGTGCAGCTGGAAATGCTGTGGATGTTTTGGGTACCAGCCTTCAGACAGGTCTTATAAACGTCCAAATCTAGGTTACAGTTGATTTCCATTTGTGAGGACCTCATTCATCATCATTTCAAGTGTTGCCATTACTATGTATTACCAGCTGCCATGAGGCTTATACACCCTATTGCCTGGCTCATGGAAGTCGCGAAAACGAGTTTGGTCCTCAGGGATATATTGTAGGCCAGCTTTCTTATCTCATATTCTAAAACAAAAAGGAGAAATAATGTTACAAAATGAGTAACACATTATATTGAAGCTGGAGTGTGGTGGTTCTTTGAGCTGAAATAAGTGACAACAAAGCCAAAAAAAATTAATGAAAACATGCTTTGTTCCTACTGGAATAATGCCCCTCTAAGCCCAGTCAGCCCGCAGCGGTAACTGCCAACTTACTGTCAATCACAGCTGAACAGAGGAGCAGCGCAGTGGTGGTTATTTGCATAAGCTTTTAAAAAATGCTCATTTAAATGGAGGTATCATCGTATTCAAGCCCAACGGGAATGAACTGTCCTTAAAATTAACTGACAGCAGTGCTTTGATCTGCACAATAGGCTAACCTGGGAGATTTTAAAATGTTCTGATGCCCGGGCCCTACCCTTGACCAAAGCAAACCCGTATTCTGGAGACAGGGCCTTGGTGTTGGTACTTTTTAAGGCTCCGCGGGTTATTGTAACAGGCTGCCGAGGCTGAAAACAGCTGACCTGGCGTCTTGTTATGAAGGAGGTTATAGTTGCAGATCACCATCCCTTAGAGAATCATCAGACCATCAAGGAACCGAAAAGAAAGTGAGACTCGTATCCTGAGTGCTCAGTCGCTCAATCATGTCTGACTCCTTGCGACCCCATGGCATATACCCCACCAGGGTCCTCTGTCCATGGGATTCTCCAGACAAGAATACTGGCGAGGGTTGCCATTTTATCCTGAGTACACAAACCCAATCTTGCAGAGCTAGTAGCCTCTCAACACTAAGATGCCAGTCGTGGGACTGTACACGTCGTGGTACCCACCCTCCCGCGTGGACTTTCGGAGGCCAGGGGCTGCCCGGTGCTGGGGTGTACGCTCTGGGAGTTGTGGAGAAGGCGTGCGTCACTGAACGTACTCACTCCTCTGTGTGGACGTGGCGACAGAGACTTTCGTGGTATAAACTGCACAGAAGAGGTGTTGAGTCGGACACAACTTCGCTCTAATCCTGGCCGTGTGAACTTGAGCTAGCTCTTAATTTCTCAGAGCCTCCATGTCTTTATCTGTGAAATACTACATACCATATAGGACGGTTGCTGCTACAGTGATTTTTTTGAGATATACTATTTGATATTATAATACACTAATGTTGCATTAGTTCCGAGTGTGTAATGTAATGATTTGATACGGTATATATTGTGAAACGAGAACCAAGTAAGTCTAGTTAACATCCATCACCACAGGTAGTTACAAATTTTTTCCTGTGATGAGAGCTTTCAAGATCTACTCTTTAAACTTTGAAAAACATCTTTACTTATTATTTGGCTGTGTTGGGTCCAACTCTCTAGCTGGGGCACTCGGGCTCTGGGTTGGTCCGTGGCGTGTGGGCTCTCGGTTCCCCAACCAGGGACTGAATGTGTGTTCCCTGCCCGACAAAGTGGATTCTTAACCGCTGGACCACCTTGGAAGCCCTGCTTATCTGTTAATTCAATTAACCAGAGTGACAAGGAGTTGGCAGGACTGAGTGCTCACGCAAGCAAATTTTGAAACTGTTGAAGAATTCTTGGTTGCAGATGTGGCCTCATGTCCTAAATCAGTGAAAAATGGGAGTGAAAGCAAGAAGTATAATCAGAGCAAAGATTCCGGTCATCTCCTTCAAGGATCAGGAAACACGTATTGTGTCTCGGTGGCTGTCAGTTTGTGTGTGTGTGTGCATGCATATTCACGCATGTGCTTCTTAAACTAGGATCCTTGAGATACTGATAAAATCCCTTCAAAATGAACTTGTAGCAGCCAAAATAAAAAAAATTTCAAATTAAAAGCTGAAGCCCATAATTTCCAGGCATAATGGAGGCAGAGTACATTTTATTTTTATTTTATTTTATAAAACTGATAGTGACATCATAAATTTTACAACATTTTTCATTTTACTACCTCAAAACACACTTTATAATCATAATCTAATTAATCTTAAAACTACCTTTACATGGCATTCTTATTATAATATGTATTCTGTGCAGAAGAATGGAACATAGAGTGATTACATGATCCATATATTTAAGTAGGAGCCAGGAGTCTTGGCTCTTAGTCTCCAATTTTTACCTAATCATTGGAACATTATTTGAGCTTAAAAAAAAAAAAAAGCAAAAAAAGCCTCTCAAATAACCTTTTTGGACCAATTATTTATTTCAGAATATTTTGGTCATAAAAAGAAATCTAGCATTTCCTTCCCTTTATTAAAAACTGTTGTCATGGAAATATTTCAGTTCCCTATGTCCTCTAATAGCCCACATCTGAACAGGTCATAAACAAGAAGATTGACTGAGGTCCAACAAAGCCTTTTATGATGGAAGTGAGGTTTGTAACAGGCTGCATTACAGAACTTTTCCAAAGTCCATTTCCCAGGATAAGGCGATAATAAAAGAAATATTTAAGGCTTGATTATTCTGTATAACCATGGCTTCTTATCTCAGCCGGTCCAGCTCCTCCCTCCTTCTACACCAAATACACTAGATCTATTACTCTTTCCCATGCAGAAGTCTTGTATTTTGTTTTATTTTGATCAGCTAATAAAAATGAAGTTCTGTTTACTAAAAGTCCCATGGTGCCTCTTGGAGACAGTTTACCCCCAACATCGGGAACTGATGATATTTTCCACGGCGTTTGGGTTTGTTTTTTTCTTTTTAATCAAATGATTTCATTAACTGGTACAGTCATTCATTTCATTCTGGCTGGTGAATCTGATCAGTATATGATTTTGTATTCACAACAAAAACACTGCCTCAGCATAGGAGCTAAGCATCAGATTCTGTGAATTTGTTTAAACATAGTGGATGCAAGAGTGATCAGGGAATTCTGCTCGGAGCAGGAAGGTTCTACATCCCAAATGGATGAGATGAGAGAGATTGAAGGTGCCATCTTAATTCGTGCCTGGACCCATGACACCTGGACCTTGCTTTAATTTGTTCTAATAACGAGTTCCTCCTGGGCTAATTAGTTCCTGGTCTAATTTGGCACATATCTTTTTGCAAAACTGGAGAAAATAAGAAATGGATTTTGTTTTGAGATGTCTGCATGCACCCTGGAACCGGATGACATGGAGCTGGGGGTGGGGTGGGATAAGTGTGCAAAGGACGAAACTGGCTTCTGAGACCGTGAAGGCAGGAAATGCATCAGGGCGCTACCTACAGCCTCGTGCTCATTTGTGTGGGAAGAAATGACACTCCTACCTGCAGGCACACACAGGTGTGTGTGCACAGAGCCGGCTCAGAGGGCCTGGAGCAAAATACGAAAAGGACTGTGTTTATGTTTTAAGAGAGAGACTGAGATGGTTTGTCTAGACTTGCAGCATTCATAATAACATGATAAATCATTCATAAAATGTCCTTTATAATGCTGGAGCTGAAGGGCAAGAACAAATAGCTTATCACGCTGCGTTAGATTGCTGCCAACCAAGCCCATATTCTGACAGTGGCTTGAGGGGGCTGTGTCATGGGATGCCGAAATTGACCTCCTGGTGCAAAATTCCAAAGGTTGACAGGCCTTAGTGAAGACAGCCCGCTTCCCAGAGGTTGAGGCTTTGCTGTGAGGACGGACGGTACGAGCCCTCCTTGAACCTGTCATCCACTGACTTAACCAACCTTCTCTTGAATTCATTGTCCTTCTGAGGCTGTATCACTTCAGGGGCCAAGCTTCACAAGCTTGCTGTTCATGGTGTCAGGTCTAAAACCACCTCTGTTCAATTTCAGAGGGTATTTTTTCGTCTGGGTGTTCCAGAAGGTAATGGACAGACTGGGCCTGCTGGAAAGGATCCAGTGGGTGAAAGAAGGGAGGGCCTGGGGTCCAGGCCCCGTGCGTGACACTGATCCATACAATCAGAGTAGCAGCAGCCGGATGCAGCTGTGGTTGGGGTGATGTTTCTAGGTGTGGTCATCGGCCACCTTTTGGATGACTTCTGTTTCCTCCTAAAACCAGGAATCAAAGTCATCCACCGAATGTGAGGGAGTGGAAGGGGCGTCAGGCATAAGAGGGCACAGCTGAGTTGCGGACGATGAATTCACAGAGGGCAGAAACTTCAGGGCTTCATTACTTTCTCCAGTGCTCTTCAGCTACCCAGGCGCTGGCTGGGATAAAACAGAAACAATAGAAGACAGGGAAACACAACTGGGGCGTAACTGCAAGAGCAGCTCTGAAATGAGAGACTGGGATTTTTTTTTAATTTATTTTAATTGGAGGATAATTACAATACTGTGGTGATTTTGCCATACATTGTCATGTATGCACAGGTGTATCCCCCTATCCTGAACCCCCCTCCCACCTCCCTCCACACCCCAACCCCCTGGATTGTCCCAGAGCACTGGTTTTGAGTGTCCTGCTTCATGCATCAAACTTGCACTGGCCATCTGTTTTACGTATGGTAATATACATGTTTCAATGCTATTCTGTCAAATCATTCCACCCTCGCCTTCTCCCAGAGAGTCCAAAAGTCTGTACTTTACATCTGTGGAGAGACTGGAATTTGAGTTAGACCAAAAGGGTGGTGAAATGACTATCAAGAGGTCTCAGAAGACTGCAGAAAGGAAATTGGTCTTGATTATGATGACAAAGGACATGGGAGACTTCCCATGGGGACATGGGGTAAGAGTCTGTGATCAGAGTTGGCCTTTAAACCATCCATTTTTGAGGCTGGAGCAGTTTGGATGCTGACAAGATCTAGGAGAGAAGAGGAGAAGGCCACTAGAAATGAGGAGGTCAAGTGCCCACGAAGCCAGGCAGTTGGAGGGACATCACTGCATCTGTTTACTGTATCCCAGGAATCGAGATGGATGGAAGCGCGGTGAACCAGGCACCCAAGTCTTCAATCCGAGTAGGCACGTGGAGGGAGGGGTCAGACCCGAGGAGGCAGCAACAGGAAGGAAGGTGGCATGATGCCCCAAGCCTCCAAGAAGTGCTTTACAGTATCAAACTGAAACTTTATCATTAAAGAATATAATGTATTCTTAATGTGTTGCTGTTTTAACATAGGGTAGCCAATGCTATAAGATAGTACAAGATTTCTAAAAAAAAAAAGAAAAAGAAAAAAAAAAGATAGTACAAGATTTCTGATTATTTTATAAAGAACTTGAGTTTACATGATTAGGAGAAAGTTCTGTTCTTGTAAGAGCATAGGAGCTTTGCTTGTTTTGTATTAAGTGGAGTTGAGACTTCACGGAGCAGATCCCGGGGACCAGGCGGAGTGAGCGGCCATTAGCTATTAGGGCTTACTGGAACTATCTATCAGAAGGTAGCAAGGCCATTTCCCCAGGCTCTGTTTCAGCCACGAAAAGCAGAACATTCCTTCCCTGTGATCTAAAGATATTTGGTTCTAGGAGAAAGGAAAAGAGAAGGAGAGAAATTATTTCTGTGATCTTCCATGTGTAGTTAGCAAGAATGATCTCTGAAGTCTTCCTGCTGAGACAGGCGGGGAGGGGTGGCTCAGATAATCTGAGTTTCTTCACCATCACCACCTTTGGATGCCCAGAAAGGTTTCTTTCACTTGGATGCTTTGCCCGTCTCGGTAAATGCTAAGATTGGGCAGGCTGCCAGCGTGTACGAGGCTTGCTGCTTGTCCCCAAGTGCTTCTGAGGTCATTAGCCTCCGTTCAATAAGTAGCACCCGCCCTTCCCTCCCAGATTTCCATTACAGCTGGCCCCGGAGAATTCCACAGAGGCATCCACATTCTCTGGGGGTCAAGGGAGAGCTCTCTGGGTGTGAAACATAACACCCAAAGCTGTTTTGTCCTAGCACAAGCGTGAGTTCTGGTGATTTTATTCCACCTTTACAGTTCAGAATTCACCTTCCAAACTCCTGTTTTGTTGCCGGGTGACAGGCTTCAAACTCCCTGAAATATCTAGCAGGTGAAGTGGAGAAACCAGATGCAGGCTGTGGTAAAATCCAAACATGAATTCAATAAATTGCCCTGAGTACTTGGATGTGAAGTTTTAAGAAATGCTTACAGCTGATACCCTGGAGAAGAAGGCTTCCAATATCTACTGTCTTTCATAGTTCGCAGAATTTTGAAATCTGGACATACTTTGAGACTGTCTCTTCCAGTTCTTAAAGATGCATGGGTACCTCTGTCATTGCACGTTCAATGACTGCATTTCATTTGGGCTCCTTCCCTGCTCTCTGCCATACGAGATGATGCTGTCAGCTCCTCCACTCCATCCTCCCCTCCCCCTTGCACTGGGCTGGGACAGTGACTCAGGCTGGACCTACCTTGGTTTGACAGAACAGCTTGGGTGGCAAGCAGTCTTCTCACTTATTATACAGAAAGAGCCAGGCTGCAGAATGAAGCCAAGTACAGACAAGCAGAGTCAAGTGCCAGAGCCCTTATGATATTCTCTGTATTTCTAGAGGCGAACATATTTTCCTATTTGCATCTAAATGGCATCCTAGGATAAACATGGTTCTGCACTTTGCTTTTTCTTTTAATTAAACAATATAACCTTGAGCTACTTCATGTCTGTATACAGAGAGCATCCTCATTTATTTTTACAACTACCTCATCCTTCATTGTGCGGATGGGTCAGTAATTGATTCCACCACTTCTCTATTGATGGACATCTGGGGTTATTTCCAACATTCTGATATTTCAAATGCATGTCACTTCACATTTTGCCAATGCTGTTCATCTTAGAATTGGATGGATTAATGTTACCAGTGTCATTTTTGTCAGATACGAACACATTCTTCTCCACAGAGATTGTTTGGCATTCTCACCAGCAACGTGGGAAAATTCTGCTTCTCCACAATCCTGCTCACAGAGTGTGTGGTCAAACCTTTGGTCTTTTTCTTTTCAGTATTTCAATCCTGTTCTCTCAAGTCTTGCCGTCCATGGCAAGCAAAGCAGCTTACCAACATCCATCATATCGACTTGGTAAGACTGGGAAACAGTCACTGGGATATATTCTAGAGATGCTGGTGAACAGAATCCAGAGTGAGTGGAAGTGTCATCTGCGCTGGGGATTAAACGATGACATAACCAGGGACATTGAAAGAACAGACCACAACACTGGAAGGAGGTGGGGCAGAGGCGGGGGAAGGGATGACAGTGAACAGTCTGGGGGTGGCATTTGGAGGTAAGAGGTGGGAAAAATGAGAAAACCTAGGATAATTATCCCCTGCTGTTAGCTGTGTGAGTTGGTTTGGTTTACCTCCATTGCTAACTCATAAAGTGAAGCCACTAGTAATTCAAGAGGACTTTCTGTATGTGAAACCATCTTTCTCTTTTCCAATCTTTCAGGAACTAAATCATCCCAAGCCCCTCCTCCCCCCACTCCATCCCTTCTCTAGCACACAAATGCTCTCTCAACATTGCTAGGGAGGGACTTCCCCGGTGGTCAGTGTTTAAGAAACTGCCTGCCGATGCCGGGAACACAGGTTCGATCCTCGGTCCAGGAAGACTCCACATGCCAAGGAGTAACTGCGCCTGTGCACCACAACTGCTGAAGTCCTTGCACCCTGGAGCCCACGGCGGAGAGAAACCCCCCTCTCTGCAGCCAGAGAAAGCCCGAGGGCAGCAATGGAGACCCAGTTCAGCCAAAAATAAAGAAAGAAAGAAAAGAAACAAACCATTGCTAGGGAAAGCTCTATAGCTTAGTTGTTTACTGACTGGCCCAATCTTCCCCATTTTTAATACAAATAATAAAAGCAGAGAAAGTCAGCTTAGAAGCATATTTTCAAAATTTATCAGTGGGGTAAAAGAGTTCCAAAAAGAAAAGACATGTTTCACCCTTTAAACTAAGTAGAGAGTTTTCGGGTCACTTGGATTATTATTCATTAAAAAATCAATAAACCTGTCAAAATTGTTAATTAGAACAGCTGTTTCAGAACTTTTAACACAGAGTTAAAAAGACATAATTTATTGCTTCTGGCAAATGAAAATGCAGTGTGATGAGGGGTAGAAAAAATCACCCCCTTTCTACCAAAAAAATTGGATACAAATAATTGAGTATTCATGGCATCCAGAAAAATGCAGACTGAAATTTACTACCACACTTCTTGTGGTTGGCTGAAAAATGGGTTTCAAAATATCTAGGTCCTAATCCTTGGAACCTGTGATGTTACCTTATCCGGCAACAGAGTGTGTAGGCATAATTAAATTAAAGATTTTGAGATGGGGCTTGCCTGGTGACTCAGATAGTAAAGAATCTGCCTTCAATATGTGAGACCCGGGTTCCATCCTTGGGATGGGAAGAGCCCCTGGAGAAAGGAATGGCTACCCACTCCGTTACTCTTGCCTGGAGAATTTCATAGACAGGGGAGTCTGGCGGGCTACAGTCCATGGGATCCCAAAGAGTACCACACGGTTGAGTGAGTAACACTTTTTAACAATTATCCTGGACTATCTGGGTGGGACCTAAATGATGTCACTAGTGTCCTTAAAAGAAAGGGGCATGGGGTGATTGGATAACAGGAAGGAGGAGGAGGAGGAGGGGGAGGGGGAGGGGAGGGAAAGTGGGGGGAGGAGAAGAAGGCGATTGTAATGACCTCAACCAAGAGACACACAGATCTGAAGATAGAGGGAAGGGCTGTGAGCAGAGAAATGTAAGGAATGTGGCTCTAGACACCAACCCACGCCCCACCCTACTGGCCCCCCACCTCTGGAGAGGGTGCCAACACGTTGATTTCAGTCCAGTGATGCTGACTCCAGACGTCTGGCCTCCAGAACTGTAAGAGAATACATTTCTATTGTTTTATGCCATTGAAATTCATTATAGTGGCCATAGGAAAGTAATTAATACACTTCCAAACTTCTAGGACAGAATAATTTGGTGTTTGATTTTAAAGCTTACCAAGTCAGTGGGAGCAGAATCAGAATGTAAAGGCATTATTTAAAAGAACAAATAGGACTCTGCCTCTTTAGGTAGAAAAATGTAACAGCATTAACTTTCAAGTGCCAGTCTACTAAACAAGGTCATTAGAGCTTCCTCAGCTAGCCTACAGGGTCTAATTACCCTGAAGGGTCTTCCTGCTGTAAATTACCTTGGCTTCTAAAATGTATTGTTAGACTTACAGTAAGTAACAAATTAAACCCTGGAGGTTCCATATACCAGTCAGCCTTGGCTTTGATAACGATGTGTAGCAAAAATCTCAAAACTTCAGTGGCTAAAGCAATAAATCTATCTCTAGTTCACCACACTGCATGTTGGCAGGTGTAAGTTGAGTGACCCCGCTCCAGGCTGCAGGTCAAATTCAGGTCTGTTTCTTGTGTGTTTATGGGACCCAGGCTAGAGGACCGACCCTTGCCTGGAAAGAACTGTTCCCATGGTGTAGCTCGAGAGCACATAAGAAGTGGCAAAATTTGCAAAACCTCTATGGCCTCTGTTATGAACTGGTCACAGAGTTACTTTTGCTCATATTCCATTGGAGTAAGTTACGTGGTCAAGTGCATTATCATTGGGGCAGGGGCATTTACTCCTCCCAGAGGTGAGGAAGTAAATATTCCCTGATCAGTAATTCAGTGTTCCATGCCCCTCCACCCTGAAAAAGTTAACTGAAACCAAAGAATTAAGTAACAAGTAAATGCTGTTCAACACTGCAATTTACAGGAGACTAATTTGAAGGGCCAGTGAGTGAATCTCAGACTTCTATATGAAGCCAAAGCTCTCAAATGGGTCTAGAGTGGCCCCAGGCTGGTAGCGTCCCCTTAGCAGAAACAAACACAAAATCACTCTGCATTTCCATAGACAAAGATTAACCAAACAAAATCACAACCAAATGAATTCACCTTAAACACACATAGAATGAAGTCACAGTGAGCGAGAGTCAGTAGAACCCATGGAAGACATATTCCAAACTTTTAGATAGTCCTTAGCAAAATATAAAATAATTAGTTATGAGCTATTCAGTTCAATGAAATAAAATTTGGAAACTTAAAATAAGAAACTACCAAGAATGAGGAGGACAATTTGAAACAAAATTAAATAGAACTTCTGGACAGGAAAAATTTGATTGCTGAATAAAAAACTCAACTGACGGGTTCAACAGAAGATTAAACTCAAAGAAGCAGTTACTTAGCAAAGTGGAAGAGAGGGGGAAGAAACCAGTCAGAGTGCAACACAACAGACAAGGACACAGAGTATGTTACAGAGGTTGAGAGGCATCAACAACAGGAGAAGGTCGACATCTGGTTAACCGGAGTCCCAGAGGGACAGAAAAACCAGAGGATGCAGAAAGGACAGTATTTGAAGAGATGATACCTGAGCATTTTCCAGAAGAGATAGAAGATTTAAACCCACAGTGCAAAGTATAATTAGGCAGGATAAATAAAAAGAATGTCACATATAGACAAACAATAGAAAATTTAGAATACTAAGAATAAAGAGCAGCTACTGAGTCAAGAAAATTCTGAAGGAGATGGGAATACCAGACCACCTGACCTGCCTCTTGAGAGATCTGTATGGAGGTCAGGAAGCAACAGTTAGAACTGGACATGGAACAACAGAATGGTTCCAAATAGGAAAAGGAGTATGTAAAGGCTGTATATTGTCACCCTGCTTATTTAACTTCTGTGCAGAGTACATCATGAGAAACGCTGGGCTGGAAGAAGCACAGGCTGGAATCAAGATTGCCGGGAGAAATATCAATAACCTCAGATATGCAGATGACACCACCCTTATGGCAGAAAGTGAAGATGAACTAAAAAGCCTCTTGATGAAAGTGAAAGAGGAGAGTGAAAAAGTTGGCTTAAAGCTTAACATTCAGAAAAGATCATGGCATCTGGTCCCATCACCTCATGGGAAATAAATGGGGAGACAGTGGAAACAGTGGCAGACTTTATTTTTTTGGCCTCCAAAATCACTGCAGATGGTGACTGCAGCCATGAAATTAAAAGATGCTTACTTCTTGGAAGGAAAGTTATGACCAACCTAGATAGCATATTAAAAAGCAGAGACATTACTTTGCCAACAAAGGTCCATCTAGTCAAGGCTATGGTTTTTCCAGTGGTCATGTATGGATGTGACAGTTGGACTGTGAAGAAAGCTGAGCGCTGAAAAACTGATGCTTTTGAACTATGGTGTTGGAGAAGACTCTTGAGAGCCCCTTGGACTGCAAGGAGATTCAACCAGTCCATCCTGAAGGAGATAAGTCCTGGGTGTTCATTGGAAGGACTGATGCTGAAGCTGAAACTCCAGTACTTTGGCCACCTCAATGGAAGAGTTGACTCATTGGAAAAGACCCTGATGCTGGGAGCGATTGGGGGCAGGAGGAGAAGGGGCCGACAGAGGATGAGATGGCTGGATGGCATCACAGACTCGATGGACATGAGTTTGAGTAAACTCCGGGAGCTTGAGATGGACGGGGAGGCCTGGCGTGCTGCGATTCATGGGGTCGCAAAGAGTCAGACATGACTGAACGACTGAACTGAACTGAACTGAACTGAACTGAGTCAAGAAGATCCCCTAGAGAAGGAAATGGCAACCCACTCCAGTATTCTTGCCAGGGAAATCTCAAGGACAGAGGAGCCTGGCAGACTACAGTCCATGGGGTTGCAAAGAGTCAGACACAACTCAGCGACTAAACAACAACAAAAGATAAGGCAGATGACCTGCAAAGGAACAATAATTACATTAACAGTCGCCCAATAATCGTTAACAAAGGAAGCCAGAAATCGGAAGAATAGTATCTTCAAAGCACTGAGAATGAGACTATCATTTTTTCTTGGATAAGACTATTGAGTGGTTTTTCTTAAGCGTGGTTCCATCTGCCCAATAACCCCCAAATAAATTCATTTACAAACCGACACTTCAGAAAGGTAGGGGTGGTAAACTCAGTCACATTAAGAATATTTACCTCCTTATACATTTCACAGTGGTTTAGAGTCTGCTTCTAATTTATGTTTTACTATTTTGCATGAATGAGGGTAGACATTTTCAGATAAACAGAAACTAAGTTTATCACCGATGGGACTTTTATTAAAGGAATTTAGAAGGATATCCTTAAAGAAGAAAGTAATCTCAGAGGAATGTCTAAGAAGCGAAAAAACCACAAAATACATTGGTAAAGCTAAAAAAAAAAAGTGTACAAAAATATCTAATGTGGTTTAAAAAATGGACAGAACAAAATTGGACAGTAATACCACGGAAGGGGGTGATGATCAAAAGCAGTGCCTTAAACTTTTTGTATTGTTCAGATAGGGGATTAAGATATTAGCTTTTGACTTGTTAAGCAAGGTATGTGTGTAAGGTGTCCAGGGTAAACAGGAAAAGAACAGAAAGGTAGTGATTAACATCCCAACTAGAAGAGGAAAACATACCATAAAAAAACAAGTAACAATAGTAGCATAATTCAATAAAAAAAGATGCATTAAAAAGTAAAAAAATAAAAAGTAAAATGTGGAAACAAATCAAATATTTTAGAAATATTAATAAATGGAAAAAGCAAATAGCTAACATAGCCAGATAGAAAGCAGGTATATTGTCAGATTGGACAAAATTGGAATCATGCTCCTCTACCTTAGAAATTTTATTATCTTTAGGGTGCTAGAATGAATAACACATAGGTATTCAAAAAAGCCCAGCTACTTTTATACAAAAAGATTAGCTATTTACAAGTCCTAGTTTGCTACCCACCTCTGTATTTGTTGAAAGTTTGAATCATGTTTTATTATATAATCCTAAACACCTTAAATCTGTGAGATTCCTCCATATGTCAGTGAACATTGTTAAGTTCCAAGATGACATCGGATTTTACAGGTACGGGGCCATCTTCAAAATGTCTGCTTCATGAGCTTTCTTTTTAAAGAAGACAAAATACCAAAAATTGAAAAGAAATCCAGTGCTATTTACATGAAACAGGCAGATATGTGACACCATGTGTTATCCAGCTTGGGGAACTTCCCAGACTCCATGGAGATATACATAGCTTGCTAAGCCAACTCAGTAATTTGTAAAGAGGCTTTGCATTAAAATGTTCCCTATTTGTGATTGCCCATTGTACGCTGTACTTTAAATTGTTCTTGCTAATTTTTCATTTCTGATGATCCAAGTAAAGAGCATTCAGCAAACACCCACAGTATCACATCTAAGATGTTAGAGGCAGCCTCCAAAGGGAGCAAAATAGAACAAATTCCAGAGAAGAATCTCCAAGTTTGGTTCTATGTAATTGTTGGGTAGACGTGAAATCGACTGAAGAATGCATGACAGTTCACTTCGGGAAAGACTTCGGACGAAATTCTCTTAAGGTTTGTGCACTGTGAACTACCCTCCTGCAAGAAGTTGGATGCCAACCTGAGACTTCAGAGAGGTAAGGGGTGGGTAAAACTGCTCCATGATACTGGTCACACAAAGTACATTTGTTTACATCCACAAAGGATTTAAGTATGTTTTTAAAAGATGTGATTTTCTCTAAACTGAAAAAGAAAAGATCAGGACCATGGAAAACAGGTGAAGAATATCAGTCTAAACCAGAGATCTCTAGATGGTGCTGTGCCTTAATTAGAATCACCGGGGAGCTTCTAAAACTCCTGATGCACAGGTGGTACCCCCACATAACTAAATCAGAGTGTATGGGGACGGAGGTACGCAGCAGTGGTGTTAGACATGTGCTGCCAAGTTTAGGAGCCACTGGCCCTGGCTGCCATTCTCAACCTTGTTCAGTTCAGTCACTCAGTCGTGTCTTTTCGACACCGTGAACTGCAGCACACTAGGTCTCCCTGTCCATCACCAACTCCTGGAGTTTACTCAAACTCATGTTCATTGAGTCGGTGATGCCATCCAACCATCTCATTCTCAACCTTACAGGGACATTAGCATCACCTGGAAAGCTCCTGAAACTACCACTGCCTGTGCGCCTACCCTGAACCAGTGAAATTGTAGTCTCTTAGGCCTGCCACTGGGTTCTTGATCATTTTAAAGCTCCTCAGATGATAACAATGTGTATCCATGGTAGTGAACCACTATATTGGGGGAAAGCTGGTACATAATTACACAAGGGATCGATTTTGTTTTTTTATGGGGTTCTTTTATGACTCAGGGCTTCCCTGATACCTTGGTAAAGAATCCACCTGCAATGCAGGAGACCCTGGTTCAATTGCTGGGTTGGGAAGATCCGATGGAGAAGGGAAAGTCTACTCACTCCAGTATTCTGGCCTGGGTCGCAAAAAGTCGGACACGACTGAGTGACTTTCACTTTATGACTCAGGGCCATAAAATGAGTCCTGAGTTTCCTGGTAGCCAAAGTGACTAGAAAAACAACACTAGTTGAAATAATTCTTGTCACCATCCGTCCTGCAAAAGCTTACCAGTTCCTTGGAAGAAACCAGGCTTTTGCTCCTCGGTCTGAAATAAATATCTGGTTTGAATCTTCTTACAGGAAACACTAAATGGTAAGGATCACAATTTCATCAACACCTCTACAGTACAGGACGTGAGGCCAGTTTCATATTGTAGTTTCTCATAGTATCCCTTAGTGAAAGCCCAGGGCGTGACCCCAGCGTGCAGGCAGGGGCAGACAGTGGTGGGGGGCGCATGCGCACAGAAACCTGGAGACAGGGCAGGGGGAGGAAGTAGGATACACCCCCGGAGTTCCCAGATGATAGAGCCTCACCTCGCGATGAAGTCCAGAACTGTACACCGCCTGGTAGCTCAGGCAGTAAAGAGCCTGCCTACAATGCGGGGGACCTGGGTTCCATACCTGGGTCAGGAAGATCCCCTGGAGAAGAGGGGTGGCAACCCACTCCAGTCTTCTTGCCTGGGAAATCCCACGGACAGAGGAGCCTGGTGGGCTACAGTCCACGGGGTTGCAAAGCATCGGACACGACCCAGCGACTAATGCTACAATACAAGGTGTGGGTAGGGTGTCCTGTGTAATCAGAAATTACAAGTTTCTATTTAAAATTTGAAAAAAGACTACCTTTCCGCTCATAAGAAAAACTGTACAAAACTTGACAAAGACCTGGCCAGCGAGGATACAGGAGCAGTAACTCCTGCAGAAATCACAGGCTTGTTGAAGAGCACATGGCAATTCTTGTGGGGGCCTTTGTGTGTGTGTGTTTGTAAATCTTTATGGAAAGAAAAATAATCTAGATCTGGAAAGGTAAAAAAACTTTGGCCCGGACAGAAGATACAGAGAATCGTCTTTTTAACTGTGTCTCCATAAATGTGATTTTTTTCCCTCGGTTGGGCTTCTGTGGCGTCTCAGCCCTGTGATTTACTGGCTCACGATGTGGGGAGAAGGCTTCTGAGTAGGGTGTTGACGCCAAGGGGCTTTGTCTGGAAAGAAAATCCAGCGTACCGCACAACTTTAAGCCACAGCCGTGTCGTCGGGAGGCAAAGGAAAGCTTCTATTAGGACGGGTGTTTCCCTTCGTTTGAAAACGAGCTAGATGTTTAAAACAGGAGTTGCGGTCGGGCTTGGTGGGGGGGGAGGCTCTGGGACCACGTGACTGCTTTCTGAAACAACTGACTTCAATGAAAATCCTAAAGGCACACTGTGAATACCAAAGAGGACACTTTGATGTTTTCTTTTCAAAGGCAAATAGCATGTTCTACTTTTGTTTCCTGTCTGAACCCACACTGTACTTAACGAAATGTAAGGACGGGCTTCCTGAAAAAGTCGAATGACTAATTTCTCTTTAATTTGGTCTCTGGCGTTCCTATACATCTGATGGATTAAATGAACTGCTTGCTGGAGAAATAGTAGCCGGGACGTGGGAAGAACCCTACCGTGGCTAATACGACGTCTTAATAGCTTGCCTCTGCAGAGGATAACCTTAAACTTGAGTCTGCGATTTCACGTTGCGGATCACAAAAGAGTGGCCTTTGGCTCAAAGAGCCACGCTGTCGGTTTTCGAGGGGGTGGGCGTGTACTCAGAGCGGGCGCCGGGTCCGTTTTGTTCCCGGCAAGATTGACGCAGGCAGTGGCGGCTCGCGGCCACGCTGGGGCAGCCTCTCCCCGGCCGCGCGGCCCGGCTCCGGGGCGCCCACAAAGCCGCCAAGTTGGGCTTGCCGGGGTTTGCCAAGAATTTAAAGGTGTCCAGAAACATCCATCTTCCCCCGCCTCCCCCTTTAACAACCACGGCGAGCCCAGGGTTCTTCGTAGAAAGACCTCGGGGAAGAGAAATGGGACTTTCTTGTAGAAAATGTTTCCAGCGCCCCCAAATGCCCAGCTCGCCCGCTCCCCCAAAGCAGAGAGGAGGGTGGGTCAGCTCCCAGGGCCGAGCGCCCATACTCCTCCAAAATCCGCCAGGCGGTCGGGGGCGCCAGTGGGGAGCCGGGGTGGGCGTGGGGGGGCAGAACCCCGCCAGCCCCGCGGCCCGCCCGCCAGCCAGGCCTGTGATTGGCTTGGGGGGCGCTTGTGCCCGCCCCGGGGAGGCGGGGAGGGTCCCCTCCGGGCGCCGGGGCGGGAGGGGGCGGAGGAGGGGGCGGGGAGAGCGGGGGCCGGGAGGGAGCGGGCGTGGGGGCGGGCGCGCCGGCTTCCAGAGCCCGGAGAGCGGGCTGGGCGAGGGGCGGAGAACGGCTGGCGCGCGGGAGGAGGGAAGCCCGGGGGCGCCGCGCCGCCGCCGCCGCCCGCTCCACGGCGCGCTCTCGGGAGCGCACGGCCCGCAGCCTTCCGGGAGGAAGCGGCGCAGGCAGCGGCCGGGGCGCGAGCGCTCGGGCCCCCTCACCTGCGGCGTCCGTCCGTCGGTCCCTGGAGGCGGCGGCGGAGGAGGGGAGACCCGGCCGCCGAGACGCGCCGCAGCCCAGCCGCCCGGGAGCGCCTCCGATCCCGCGCGGGGCGCCGGCTCCATGGCGACCGGGCTCGGGGAGCCGGTCTACGGACTTTCGGAAGAAGAGGTGAGCGGCGCTCCCTTCCCCGCGGGACTCCCCGGGGAGTTCCCGACCGGCAGCGGCCGGCGGTGGGCACTGGGACGACCCCCTTGGACGCTCGTTTCCTCCCCCCGCCCCGCGCCTGCAGGGGCACCCCAAAGGCGGGCGCGTCCGGGGGCAGGGGTCCCGGCAGGGTGCTCACAGTCTTCCGCCAGGCGTCCCCTCCCCCCGGCGCAGCGCTCTGTTGGTAAATAAAGCGGCGCGAGCTGGGGTTCCCTCGGCGCTCCCCACTTCGGGTGCTAGGGGGGCGCCTGCGGCTCTGCGCCCGCGGGTCCCTCTTCTCCGCGCCGCGTCTCCCGGGGCCGTGGGCAACTTTCCGATTCTCGCCCCTGCAGCCCTGGAGTCCATGATGGGTGTCGCGTTTGGAGAGACCCGCGCCGCTCCGGGGAGCCCCGGGCCGCGGCGGAAACCTGGATTGTCTCCCCCCCTGGAACTTTCTCGTGATGGTGTCAGCAAGTGCTCTGCTGCGTGTGTGTGCTTGTTACGGTGGGAGCGGGTGAGACCTTGTGAGCCGTGCGTGTCCGACCCTCCGTCTTGCAGAATCTGAAGCCGAGAGTGTGCATTTCGGGGTCTTTGGAGTGGGAGGGGGAGATCCCGCATGGTGGCAGGTGCTGCTGGAAACTTGGAGGACGCTTGCAGCCCTGCCATCTTTTCCCCCCTCCTTAGGATCCAGCACCTCTGGGCGGGTGGAAGGAGGAAGCTCCATTGATCTTTTTTATTGATGAAGCCAATTAAGTAAGCCACGCCCCCGAGGCTGTCGGCTTGCCTGGAAAGGGCTTTGTTTTTTACCCTCACTCTCTCCTCGCGGGTTCCCACTCCCCGCTTTTGAGGCGATCCTGCTAACTCACTGCTCGGCCCTCTCGCGACCAGCCTGGCTCGGCCCTTATTGGTGTGTTGCGCTGCCAAAAAGAGGGGTGGGAGGCTGTCGCCGGCGCGGCGTGACGGGCAGGCTGCATGGAGCAGGTAGGAGGGGTTGGCCATCTGGCCGGGTGCGCGCTCAGGTCTGGCTCCCCTTTCGAGAGGTGAATTTACAACCCGTGAGGCATTACTCAGCGGGGAGGTATTTCCTATCCTGGTTGTGCATTTCATGAAAAGTTAATGCCTGGAAATTCAGGGATTTCTGGGTTTCTCTTTTTTTCCTCTCCTTTCTTTTCTGAGATCCCCTCTTTCTCTGGTGATAGGGGTGGGGTTAATAGAGAGGCTCTTATCTGAGACTCGACAATGTTATGGCTTCTCTCCCTATCCTGGTTGTGTGTGTGTGTACGTGTGCGCGCGCGCGCGTTCGGTGTGTGATGGAATAGGTGTCTTAGGGTGGGGAAAGTGTCGGGGGTACGTTTCAACCCCTCCCTCCTTTAACGGTGCTTGGTAAAGCTTGCCGTGGTACTGATTTTATCAAAGAGTGATCGCAAAGCAAGTAATGTGATTGGCGTTTCCGATCATTTTGCCATGCTGGACCTTTGTAAAATACCCCCATTTCCGTGCCGTTGACCGAGGGGATGGATGAAAAGTAGCTTTGTTTCATTTACCCAGGGGGATCTCCTCTCCTGATTTTCTCTTTGAGGAGCTTTCTCTTTCATTCTCTACTTCTCCATTTAATTAGTAGCAGTAGAGGGCTGGCAGTGAGCTTTTAGAAAGGTGGTGAGAAACACATTCCCAAACAAAGGGGCAGGAAGTATTGTGGGGGATAAAGACGGCTGCCTCTCATTTTAGGTCTTTTTTTTTTTTTTTTTAATTATATGATTACTCTTAAGATCCTGGGGAAAAAAACGTTTTCTAAATGAGCGTTTTGGGAAATGCAACTGGGTAAATGAATCACATGCATGTCAGTGTAGTTTATGCTTTGTCTGCATTTACAGCTAGTGTCAGAATCAACCCAGAGCACATCTTACCACTTTTGTCTAGGTGAGTTAATTCTGGTGATCTTAACTGGTGTCTAGGGTGAAAGTGAAGGATGGAATGTAAACAGAACTGGGGTGTGTGTGTGTGTATG
This sequence comes from Muntiacus reevesi, assembly GCF_963930625.1. NCBI lineage: Eukaryota > Metazoa > Chordata > Mammalia > Artiodactyla > Cervidae > Muntiacus > Muntiacus reevesi. Next base: position 54,444,702 of record NC_089252.1, read on the forward strand.
TATGTGTATAGTATGACTGGATTCACTCCTTCATGTTGCTGGAGGGGGATTTGGGGCTGTATGGGGAATAGCAGGAGGTGATGAAGACATTATATTGACTGATTGAGCGAAGGCCAAGTTACTGGTACTGTTTTGTTCTACACACAGTGTATTCCAAAAGACAGGTCACATCCATCTCCGTTTCTCCTACTAGGGGTGGGGAAGAAACGCACGGTGGTTCTGATGACTTCACGTGTGTATGGTATTTGCTTTTTATGGGTGGTTTCATGCTGTCACGTTGCCCTTCGGCAGATCAGGGATTGCCTTCGTAGAATATTAACAAGAAATGGTTGAATTTGCACAGCTTGCTTTGTCTTCCTGACTTAGCCTGTGTTAGAAAACAAGAGGAAGATTTGAGCATCTGAGAGCCCAGTGGAACAGTCTTCCCAAGGCGTGCATTTCCGCTCATACGGTTGGTGTGCAGTGGGTCATCATCACCCAGGAGGGTATTCTGATTGCCAGGTGGAAGAGTCACCTGATAAACCTCTTAGCAAAATAGGCATTCGTCCCTAGCAGATTTCGTAGACGTATGTTTGCGTGTTCATTGGAGGTTGATGAAAAGCATTATTGTGTCTTTGGTGGGTACTGAGTTGTCCCCTGTCACGGAGAGGCTTTAGCTCTAGGTACCGCTGGTGATGAAGCACTGCATTAACCCAGAAAACCACGGGATGCCAAGACAGAGGGCATTGTTCCTAGGTCTGTCCAGCTTGTCGAATGAAAGGGATTAAATGTGGGCTTTGCTTGTGTGAGCACACATGCTGTTTATTTTTTGTTGTGCCTTCCTGGCCAGGGTTCCTCTGGTGAATTATGGTTCATATTCACCAGATCCAAATTAGGCCCATTTAGGTAATCACATTTGAAATTGTTATCAGATGAAGGACTTTGGTGTTGGAGGGGTTAGCAAATTCACCAAATTTCTGACTCAGGGCCCAGCATCAGATTTGGTTTGGAGTCAGAACAGTTTGGACTAGTTTCTGCATTTGGCTTAGTTCCTTGGTGGTTTTTTGTTTTTGCTTTTTTGTTTTTGTTTATTTTTTGGCAAGATGCAGCACAGTTTGGCAAAGTCTGCTCGTGAATATTGCTGTTAACCTTCTGGAATATTTTATTACAACATAAAAATGTATCCTTTATTTATGGAACTTTCTGCTGAGTAAAAGTTTGATAGCTTTTTCCTTAGGTATGGCATTTAAATTTTTTTTTTGGTGGTTAGATTGAGGCAGATGGCATAGAGATGAAGGCCAGCCTGACACGAGATGGTATGTTGCCTCCCTCTTTATTTTATACAAACAAGGATATTCTCTGTGGCACTGTGTTAAGCCTTTATATGCTTACTGTCTCATTTAGTCCTCATGAAAACCCAGTGAAGTATGCTGTGATTTACAGATGAGGAGTGGAGGCTCAGAGAGGTGAAGTGACCTGCGTAAGGACTCACAGTGACTAAGTTGCAGAGCCAGGATTTGAACCTAGTGTGAGTCTACGACCCTCGTTTTTAACATGCTCCCTCTCTTCCAAGTATCTTGAAAAGTTTTTGGAGCTGAATTATTCAGGATAAAGTAAGACAGACATAAGTGTCAGGGGTTGTAAACTGGTGGCCTCCAGGTCAGAATTGCCCAGGGACCCCGCTTAGCGCTGTCTGTCGTGTTTTAAAGCCAGGGAGTTTTCGTGGAAAATGGTAGAACTCTGACTTCATGGGAGCCGCATTCTCGCCAGGCCTCAGTTAGCGGATCTGAGTTGTGGCTCTTGAGATCATGGCGGCTGTGGTGTCGTTGCCACGGTCTCCTCTGCTCCCTGTTGGCGTAGGCGTCTTGCTCCTTGGTATAGAGTTCCCACTTCACAAGGTGTGAGCCTGACCTTTGACCTGGGTGTTGTGTCTTCTTTACTCCAAGGTGTTATCAGGTTTAAGACGCACCGCTGTTTCATGCACCACTACAAAAAGAAAATTGCTTTCAAGCAGTGATGTACGGTTGGTTTCATGAAGCATCATTGTTTTAGAGGTGTAAAATATGAAACAAGGGTGTTTTAGAGTTCCTGAATTACTCTAGTTGGAAGCCTGGGATAACCCTGGATCATCAATGTCAACATTCACTGCCCCTCCCCCCCCAATCTGTAAACAATTTTAAGTCAACTGCCAGTTAAATTTTTGCTCTTCTTTGAGAAAAGCGCTTGGACTCAGAGGAAGGCTCTTAAATGGGCATTAGCGGAGGAGAAATGGGAAGCCTGGGCCACCTGACTTAGCCAAGTGTGAGTAATTAAGAAGAACTGTTAATCGATAGAAGGTGGTCCTTGTGTTTTCAGGAGATGGCTAAGAGACGGTGCAGGCCATCCTTGCAGCTGTGCAAAGACGGGCATAGGATTGCTCTCGGAAATCAGCCTGGACTCTGTCTGGGTCTGAAGGAAGGCGTGAGAGGCTGCGTCCCCGCAATGGAAGCCTTGTCCCTTCATCCCAGCTCCAAGTGCCCGAGTCAGGCCTAGCCCTGCTGGTCCATGAGTGCTCTGCCCAGGATGTGGATTACCCCATGTACACCTGTGTCCTTACCGCTAGCATTTGAGAAACCTTAAAAAAAGAATGGGTTTTGTGGTGACATTTAAAAGCAATTTGAAAAATACATATATTATTAAATATATGTTAAATATATATCTTAATATATAGTAAACAATATTAATGTATATTATTTAAATATATTATTTAACATAATATTAAATATTATATATATATTTTTTTCATTCAATATAACACGTTGTTTTAAATTCTCTCTGTAGGTTTTTCTTTGCTTCCAGGAGTCTGTAGAATTTGCAAGCAATTGACATTTTAATGTATATTCTGTTTTAGTTTTAATGAATGTTTATTATGTCATCACTGAAAAGTAGTGTCCTTAAGGAATAAAATTTTTTTGGTCAAAGGCATAAAGAGAGTGGCAAATGAGAATCCTCAGATGATTGCAATTTCTTTTCCACGCAGAATGCAAATTTAATTTTATTTTAAAATTTTGTTATGTATTTTTGGCCTTTCTACATGGCTTGTGGGATTTTAGTTCCCTAACTGTGGGTCAAACCTTTGTTCCCTGCAGTGGAAGCTTGGAATCCTAACTACTGGACCACCAGTAAATTCCCAGAATGCAACTTAAAGGAAGTGGTTGAATGGTGCCTGGCATCTTTGTTTTCAATGCAGTGAGTGCCCACATCCCCAGGAAACTTCCTTGGAAAGCTGTTTGGGGATTCTGGGAGCATCAATATGTTTGATACACCTCAAGAAAAACATGAAATATCTCAAGGAAGAAATCCTTGATGTTAAGAATGGTTTTAGAACTATATCACAGCAGTACTTTTGAGTTCCTGCTGAGCTGCTTCTGCATGCCCCCTAAGGGAGAACCTTTCTGTTCACTGCTAATTAATAACCTTTGTGTGTTATGCAGTTGTTTATATCACGGTGAAAACACGACCCTGTGTGACTTGTGGAAGAAACAGATTAATTCCTCTGTGATAGATTGAGATCATATTAAATTTTCTAATTTTGAGTTAAGACATCTAAGCCAGCTTCACTGCTGCTCTTAAATTTTGGGTCCTAGACAAGTAGCAGCAATCAAGAGAGACCCGAACTTGAGTTTTTAAACTTTTTGATGCAGTTGGTCTTTGAATAAGTGATTCTGTCTTACTGATATATTTGTGAATTGGTAACAAAGCAGACTACACAGTCTTTTGACCATCCATGTGAAAGAGGACTGAAATAATGAATCAGTCATATGATAATGATAAGTATTAGTGTTGTAGAAATAGTGAAGGGCCTGAGAAGTGTGGCAGCGTTACGTTCTGTTTTTATATTGTTTCTCTTCCAGGTCACAGTTTAAGCAAATATATTTCATTTTCCAACTATAGGTGGCAATATTAGTACTGTTTCTGTTTAATGATATTACTGTTGGCTTGGGAGTTGTTTGTTGGTGGAATATAGAAATGGGAGGATAATTTAGAGATGAGGATAAAGAAACTAGATTTAGAAAACAGTATTTTCCCCAAAAGATCAGTTCTTTATTAGAAACAAAGTGATCTTTCTCATTGTGGGCCGTATCAGGAATCATCTGTTTTCTAGGTTTCCCAAGGTTCCTCTTTCCCAGAACATAGTAAAATTTGAGGGAAGCACAGGCATTTGGATTTGGGGGAGAAGCCCTCACAGCATATGAATGCACAGGAAAGATCTTCTGAGAGCCAGTGTCACTTCCTTTCTTCTTGGGTGCGTAAGGACTTCTGAATAATTCCATTTGGGTTGCCATTGACTCTGAGAAGGAACTGATAATCGTCACGACTCCCAAGTATTGAATTGCTGGAGATGTTGTTTCCCGAGGCAAGAAGGAGGCTCAGGTTCTAGCAGAGAGAGAAGCAGCGAGTCAGGATCTGGGACACTTATTTCATGAAAATGTAAGATATCGTTGTAATCATAAAACTTTGTTCCAAACCCATGTGGCCTGAATGCTGACTTTATTGTAATAGGTGAGAAAAGCCATATTACATAAGCACGTCCGGGGTAACAGCCTTAAATTTGACACTTTAGTCGACTTTCTGTCCCTAATTTCAGAATCCCATATTGATTCAGAACTGGCCGAGTTTAAGGATGAGGGTATCAGATTCTCTTGCTGTCATCAGACTCACTGCTTGGTGACTTCTTGGCAGGCAGGCAAGCATCCACTGAGAGGTTTCGTGTTCTTTTTATGCCTCCTGTTCACTAGGAAGAAAGGGCCGTTCAAAAGTGACTTTTCTTTTAGTGTAAAATGCTGCGTGCGATGTGAGATCTATCCTGTGTAGAAGAGCCTTGGCCGGGTTTGTAGGGTGGGCGGCCCCAGGAGGGGAAGGAACTTGCCCGGGGAACAGTCCCATCGCTGGTTAGGGCCACGGCCCTTCTCCTGGGGCTCCTCAGGGCTTCCCGGGTACACTGTTCTTGCTTTGGAAAAGACTCTGATGCTGGGAAAGATTGAAGGCTAAAGGAGAAGGGGCCGCAGAGGATGAGATGGTTGGATGCTATCACTGACTCAGCAAACTCCAGGAGATGGTGAAGGACAGCGGAGCCTGGCGTGCTGCAGTCCATGGGTTCGCACAGAGTCGGAGTTAAGCGATTAAACACCACCACCAGAGAAACCCTGAAGTGAAATTTTAATGGACCCTTGAGTTGCTCAGGTCACCTCCGTGGCCACTCCTGTCTTCCAGGTGGAAAGGATGCATTCCATCTTCTGTGTGACTTGGTCCCTGCGGACTGAGGGCGCAGACTCGGGAGGGGATCCTGTGGAACAGCCGCAAGGGCCTGAGCTGTGCCTCTTGTGAATCTTTTTTTTGGTGTGTGCGCGCCTCTGATTCTTGGTCTTGCCTTTGTTCATCCGGCTTCCATAGTTTAATTTTACTCCCCTTTTTAGCCTCATTCGCGGCGTGGCTGTTCCTGGCCTGCTCCGGTGCCATTCTGGGTCTTGCCTTGTGTCTTTCAAAGCATCTTGTGAGGCTGGACGTGCCCTTGTGGGTTGACATAGCAGTGAAAAGATGGACCGTGCGCTCCCGCCTGGCCAGAGGTCACTCGGAGTGGCCCCGGTTGAACGTCTGTTTTAACGTTTTAAACTTCAGAGTTAAACCGTTTTACTGTGACCTGTGTGTTCAGTGGTTTTGGTCACCGCATTAAATGTCTCTGGGGCAGACAGGCTTGGGTCCCAGGTAACCTGTGAGTGAGCGAAAGTCGCTCAGTCGTATCCGACCCTTTGCGACCCCATGGACTGTAGAGTTCATGGAATTCTCCAGGCCAGAATACTGGAGTGGGTAGCCTTTCCCTTCTTCAGGGGATCTTCCCAACCCAGGCATGGAACCCAGGTCTCCTGCATTGTGGGCAGATTCTTTACCAGCTGAGCCACAAGGGAAGCCCCCCAGGTAACATAGCAGAAGACAAAGAAACTCTCTACTAACTTTTCTTGTCGTTTAGCTGGAGATGTTTGCATCGAAAGTGTTTTATTTACATGTATTAAGTTTTGTTTTTTTTAGTGCTGGAAGACGCTTTGGTTTTCCCAGATAAATGAAAGCAAGCCTACACTACTTAGAGACTTCTCATGCTTCTAAGCACTCAGTGTTAACAATTCATGAGAAAAAGTGGGTGTATGTGTATCCCGCTAAATTCAAAGCTCTGCGTACTTATGAATCTCCCAGCTACCTTCACCTCCTGAAGAATGGGAATCTGTTAAGAATCCTGTGCTTTTTCTAAGCCTCCAATTTTTCCTCTCTCAGTTCATCAGTGATTTTATCTTTGGTTGTCATCAGAGCGCCAGCTTCAACTCAGGCAGTTTGGTTTGGAAAGGGGAAGGAGTGTGGGTTTCTTTCTTTCTTTTTTTTTTTAAAGCAAAACTGAGAATCAGTTTGCTTCCTTTTATAGTTTCTTTTAATTCTTTTTGTGCTTTGTATGCTGAGTGCGATCATTGGAGGCAGCTGTGATTACAGTCGGTCAGTTGGTTTTTAAACTTTGAACTGACTGTGTCTCCTCCTCGCCTGTTAACTCCTGAGGATGAACGAACGTGGTTCTTGGAGGGAACTGTACCTAGAGGGAGCTGAAGTCTGTGTTTTCTAGAGTGTGTTTGTGCTGATAATTAGGAAGTTGGTATGGGCTGTGCTGCCTGCCTTTGAAATAGGGGTCTTAATTGTCTGTGTGTTATTAGCAAAAGAGAACATTTAAGCTGGAGCTAAAAGCTCTTCCTTCTCTGCTGGGAGAAGTGAGATGGAGAGTGTTATTTATTGTGCAGCCACGAGGGTGGCCGAGGGGTGGGGAGAGGCTGAAGAGTGTTTAATAACATGGAGATGTCAGTAGGTTACAAAACAGTGGGTGTGCTGTTTCTTCAAAACAGTAGAATCCCATTGTGGTTTAAAGTGTTTATGCCGAGGAAAAATGACCAGGAATGTAACCAACCCATGATAGGGATGGCAGTTATCTTTGAGCAAAGGGATTGCAGTTACTTTTGGTTTTATTTCTTTGCTTGCTTAATGTTTTCTGTATTTCTGCAACGAACTCCTCCACTGCCCCCGCCCCCAACATACACACCTTTAACGTAAGAGTGAGTCTGAAAATGAGGTAGAAAGAAACCTCCCAAATGTAGATACTTCAAGCTTTGGGTAAAAATGGGAGTGCTTGTTCAGCCCACAGATGGACAGTGTTTGTTGGGCTGAGCATGTTTTATCAGCCTGCTTTGTGCTTTGGATCCGAGGACGTTGAGGTCATTGCACTGCCCTGGTGCCTTCTAGGAGCCTCCCAAGGCGGGAAGCGGAGGGGAGAGGTAGAAGGTTGGTTATTTTTTCAGAAAAAGTGGGTGTTACATCAGATTCTTTTCTTCACCCAGCAATTTGCAAACCAGGCGTTTCGGTTTCTTTACTGTGGACACGCACGCTTGTACTATCATCCTTCAGGGTGTTGTGGTTGCACAGAAGTCATCTGCATCTTTAGCAGTGTTCTCACTTTCTCCTGTGCGCACTGTGAAAACTGTGGCCTGTGGTCAAACTCAAACTTGTTTCTCTCTCTTGTTTTCTTGGGTTTTGAGTGAGAGGTCTTGTCATTACGTAATTGCAGCATTGAGGTGTTATCTAGATTGAGCGTTTAGATATCAAAGTGATAAGTAGGCATAGCTATGGTCTTAGGTAAAAATTACAGTGGCCAGAAGCTCCTCCTCGTTTTGCCTTCAAGCTGAGGAACGTCCCTCAAGTCTCAGTGCTTCCCAGGGTATGTTTCACGGTGGTTCCTTCCTGAACGGAAGGACAGGGTTGGCCGATGCCATGTAACAGCTAACCTGGGACGTGTCTTTATCCCCCGTCCCATGCGGCTTTTAGTGTTTCTGAAATAAGGATGCATCTTCCAGTTGATAAGTGTGTTTCGTGTGGTGGTAGGTCCCTCCCTTGCTTATCTCCCCCGCATCCCTCATCCTCCCCAAAGTTGAACTTGGCCAATCTCAACCTTGTGTGTTAGGGTAGATTCTTGGTGGTTGTCACGGCAACTGCAGCCTTACTCTAGTTCAGTTCTGGTTATAAGGCGCTCCCACCTGGACCGTAGGACACATGCCGGCCCAGTGACGTCCTCAGGGAATCAGGTCTGTTTTTCACTACTCTGCTGTCTATAGCCGGCCTGGTCCGGAGCCTTTGTTGGTGTGAGGTTGCCTGCCAGTGGCAGTTAGAGCCTTGTTCTCCTTTTCTACTTGCAGAGGGAAGATAATCGCTTCCTGTGGCTTTCTGCTTAAGATTAAGAAAATCTCGTTCCCATAATCAGCCGGGAAATCTCCTGTTGTGTCTCCCTGGCCCACAGAAGCTGAGATCTGTGCATCCCTCAGCCAGCCAATGGGAAGGAGGGGGTGGATTACCTTTATTGCCTTACTGGTCCCGCCCTTGAGCTGGGGTGAACCCCGTGATGACCCCACAGTGCACCTGTTGGATAATTCATCCACCTTCAGAAATGCCCATAACCTCATGGAGTCGCATGCTCCCTTTCCCCAGAGAGGCAGCCCAAGTATTCATCTAAGTATTGCAGAGATCTCCGGGTGAAACACTGCCACTTCTCTTCCACCTGAAAGAAGTTGTTTCTTTTTTTTTAATGTCTAGTGACTCTGACGTAGTTGATCACTAGATCCATCCAGCCTCCGGCAGCGAAGACGGAACAAGATATTACAATAAGCCTCCCGTTTGGAGAAGGAGCAAATCAGGAATCTCAGGGTATGGTTGCTGGTGGAACAGGAGGAGCAAGGAGCTCTTGCGTTGCTCGGCCAGTCCAGCCACTTCCGGCTCTGCTGTCTTCTGTCCGCTGGGAGGGCTTTCCCCGGTGCCTGCCTCGGCAGCCGCACCTGGCCGGATGGGAACCAGCAGAGCCCCTCCCCTGGGGTCCTGGTTGGGTGTGAGCTTCGGACTCCAGGGTGAAATGTCTGGGGTTTCAGCAGCCGAAGGCTAGTGTCAGCTGAGTGGAATACTTGGCAGTGTTGCTCCCATGAAAACTTAGATTCCAGTTTTGTTTTTTTTCTTCCAGTCAATTCCATGGGCTGGTAAATGACAGCCAGTGATCTTATCCAGATGATGTCTGTGCTTTGGGAATTTCTGTCCTAGTGACAGGTCTGTATGCCCTGCTCATCCCATCGCTTCTGCCTCGAGGTGATTTGAAAAATAGCCTCAAATGAAGAGACACCAAGTCTGGGTAAGAGCAGGGCTCTTACGCTCAGAAGAACCTTCTCTGGATTGGAGTCGGGGGCTCACAGGACCCTCTGCCTGCCCCGGCCCTCTTTGGACATTCCAGTTTTATTTATAGTGCAGTTTGTATCATAGAATCTCTGATAGTTGGGGGCTCTTGATTACAAGCAACAGCAACCCTTTCTGATGAATTTGAGCGGAACTGGGTTTCCTGAAGGCATTTTGCAAAGCCCAGAAGTACCTGTCAAGCTGGAGCGTCAGGCCTGGGCAGCGGTCAGAGACAAGGGGAAGCTGGACACTAAGAATCGCAGCCAGAGAGCCTCAGGGAGCATCCGACGGGGCCCCAGGGTCCTGGGCGCTGCACGCCGCCTCCCACACTGCCCCCACCCACCTTGGATGCCACGTGGCGGGGCGCCTTTTGCTGTAACCGCCTCAGCCCCCCTGTTTCCTGCTTGCGGTGGGCATCCTCCTAGCCACTCTCAGGCTCAGTGATTCTGTAGAAGGAGTTCCAAGACCCAGAAACGGGTCCACTCACAGTGAGAGTTGGTTACAGCAAAAGGATAGCAAAGTGAAATCAGTAAAGGAATAAAGGTGTCTGGAGTGACGTCGGAGCAGATCGGGGGGAGCTTCCGGGAGGCCGCCTCCAGGGGCATCAGGCAGGCCATGCTCCATTCCTCCGGCCACTGCTGGGACCACGTGGAGGAGATGCTGCCTCCCCGGGCTTTCGTTAGAGACCCAGGCCCAAGCTTTTTGTTGGGAATGGGCTGTGTAAGTGCCCCCTGCCTACCACGTGCTAGAATTCTGGCTCCCAGGAGGAGGGCAGGTGTTGGCACAGTCTGGGCGCCCTTCACTGTTGGGGGCACGCTTGTGTTAGAGGACGGGGCTCTGTGCGTTCAAGTTCCCAGAAGCCAGCCCAGAGCCAGTCTTGCAGACAGCAGCCTCAGGCCCGCTCCACTGCGTGTTTTCTGCCCGCTCTCCCTTGTGTCTCTGGTGGAAAACTCCAGCCAGAACCTCTGACTGGGCTCACCGCCTCGCTGCTGGGGGCTCTGTTTCCCCTCCCTCTTAGACTTTTGGTTTCTGTCGTGGGGGATGGCCCCAGCCTGCCCCGGAACTCGCGCCGTGGGAATCCCCAAACACAGGAAGTGGTTTCTGATGCTGGGAAGTGCAGCATTCCTCCTCCCAGAGTCAGAGCCTCGGTGGGCTGAGTGCCGTGAGCTTCTGCCATGTGGCCATGAGGGAGAAGCTCTGATGCGTTTTTGCAGATTTCACGTCCTTGAGGGGGGCAGAGTGCCCCCCTGTGCCGTGGAGGGGTCCCTGCTCTCCAAGATCCCCCAGTACGACAGGGGTTCAGCAGAGACCTGAGTGAGGGGTTGATGGCTACTCAAGGTTTGGGGACAGAATATTCCAGACCGGGAGGACGGGATGGGTGGATAGCAGACACAGAGGCTTGAGGAGCAGAGAGCGAAGCAGGGTGCCTGGGGCGTGTGGGCAGGCGTGTGGACAGAGGCCACAGGGGCCAATTCGGAGGGCTGGGTTTCTCAGCAGAGTTGGGGAGCCGTTGGAGGGTTTTAAGCAGAGGAGTAGCAGGATCTAATTTGTGAAGCGCCTCTAGGGAGAAAGGATTGTGGGGGGAAGGACATGAAAGAAAGCAGGGAGACCAGTTGGTCGGGAGGTGATAGTTGGCCGGGGTGTGAGGGCACGGTGCCATGTGGTGAGGTGCATGGGTTTGGTGTGTATTTTGGAGGAAGTGCCTGGGTCTTGATAGATGTATATGGAGTTACCACCCAGGGTTTTGGGGTGAGCAGTTAGGTAGTCAATTACCTAATAATAAGGGGAGAAGGGGTGTTCCAAAGGTGTGTTTTGATTAGGTTAAGAGTAATACTTGGGCTTCCTTGGTGATTCAGTGGCAAAGAATCTGCCTGCCAGTATAGGAGAAGAAGAGGCAAGGGTTTGATCGCTGGGCCAGGAAGATCCCCTGGAGAAAGAAATGGCAACCTACTCCAGTATTCTTGCTTGGGAAATTCCAAGGGCAGAAGAACCTGGTGTGCTGCAGTCCGTGGGGTCGCAGAGAGTCAGACACGACTGAACACGCACGCACTCCAAGGGGATGAGACCAGAATGGACTCAGTACATCGCAGTATCCTCCTGCCCAGAGAAGGCCACAGCATTGTGTGCCTGCTGGTGTGAACTGAAGTTTCTGTCTGCAGTGGAAAAGGTGCTGGAGACGTGAACTGAGACATCAAACATGACATTGCAGAGCTGCATGGAACTGCAAGGAACCAGCTTGGTGGCAAGGAGCGTCATTGGATGTAGACCTAGTTTTACACTTGTATAAATGAAATATGAACCGAAGAATTTCAGTCAGCACGGAAAGAGGCTTTGAGAATATTTTACCTTTCGAACTGAATGTCAAGCGTGAGAAGCACTGTTCTGATGAGTGGTTAAGAATCACTTTTTGGGATTCTCAGACCACATTTCTCCATTCGAAGCCCTTGCATGGTCTTAGATTTTGTATGTTGTTCTTTCGTAACAAGCACTTGTCTTGTTAGAGTGAGGCTGGTCTTAGGCCACAAAAAGATTAATAATTGCAGGAAGGGGCAGGAGTGACCGGTAATGGACGATTTGGTGAATGGGATGAGGTGGGTTGGTAAGTCCCAAAGTTGGTAATATCCTGTTGCTCCGGGGAGGAGGGACTTCCCAGGTTCTGAATCTTTGTTTGTTTGTTTTAATAATTAAAAAAAATTGAAGTGTAGGAAGTGCCCTGGCGGCCCAGCGGTCAGGATTCCGTAGTCTCACAGCTGAATGGCTGGGTTCAGTCCCTGGGTGGGGACCTGAGATCGCGTATACCACAGTCGCGTGGTGCAGCCCCCCCCAAAAATGGAAGTATAGTTAACTTACAATATTGTTAGTTTCAAGTGTACATCAAAAGTGATTTAGTTGTACACACATATATATGTGTGTATGTATATATACTCTGATTTTTTTTCAATTATAGTTTATTACAGGCTATTGAGTGTAGTTCCTTATGCTACACAGTAGGTCCTTGTTTACCTATTTTATATCTAATAATGTGTGTATGTTAATCCCAAACTCCTACTTTATCTCAGTTTCCTGGACTTGTAGCGATTTTAATACCTGGGCAACAAGGACATTGCTCTTCTTTGCCAGGCGACCTTCATCCTGCAAAATGACGATTTCAAGCAGATATTCTGGTCTGGGCAATGGCAGTTCCAAGGATTTCTTTGCCCCTTAAGAAGTCTGTGGAAAATGAAAACCAGTGTGAAATGATCCAAGGTGCCCTTCTTCTTTGGAATGTATTTGCATTCTGGGGGGGAGGCTTGGAGAAGCTGGAGGTCTTTTCACTTGGAATTTTAGGGAAGGAGGATAGTTAAGAAAATCTGAAGTAAGGGTATAGACTAGGAAAAAGGAGGGGAGGTCTGCATGGTGTGAACAAATAAGGGTTTTGTGTTTTGGACTGACTGATCCGATGAGATTGTCCAGTCTGAGGTCCTGGCTTGCACGGAGTGGACATGCACGAGACCCGATGTTATGCTGGGGACTGGGGTGGTCAGTGACACGCAGCCCTCGCCCTGAGGAAGGTCTGATCTACTCGAGACAGGCACGTAAGCAGCAGCCGCTGTGGGCAGTGCGGGAGCAGCGGTAGCTGCGTAGGAGGGCAGTTGAGCCTGGGATGTGAAGCTGGGTGGAGAGACTGGTGTCTGGCTTCGAACAGTGACATCTAAGTCGCGTTTTAGATTAAAATGAGCCAGTAGTTAACATTTGGGAACTTTTCCTGTGCTGGGTGCTGAAGTGTATATCTGACAGAAACTAACTTGCCAAACCTTCACAACAGCTCTTGAAGGTGGGTATTCTGTAAATTAAAACATTTAAAAAATATTTGCTTATTTATTTGGCCGTGCGGGGTCTCAGTTGTGGCATGTGGGATCTAGTTCCCTGACCAGGGTTTGAACCTGGGCCCCTGCATTGAGAGTGCAGAATCCTAGCCACTGGACCACCAGGGAAGAAGTCCTGGCGGTGGGTCCTTTATCTCCATCTCACGGATGGGCAAACTGAGGCACAAAGAGGTTAGCTAACTTGCTCGAGGGTCACAGAGCTAGGAAGTGGCAGGGCCAGGACTTGAACCAAGGCGGTCGGGCTCCAGAGCCTGTGGGGGGAACCACCACCCGGCGGGGTCTCAGGGCAGGTCTCCAGGGAGAGGCGAGCAGGCACCCCCGAGCCCCGAGCGGCCGAAGTCACAGGAGGAGGCGGTTGTCTGTGAGCAGCCTTGTGGACCTTGCAGGGAACCGCGACTGTGTCCTCCGAGGCGCCGTGAGAGCGCGTGTAGAGCTCTGCTTTGCTCACGCTCAGCCCACAGCCAGCAGAGAACGGACGGGGAGGTGGACCACGGCGGGCGGTCCCGTAGCTGGCTGGGCAGAGCTGGTGGCCGTGGCCGTGAGACTGACCACGCGTGGGTGCGGGAGGCAGAGGGTGATGCCAGAGGCACGTGGAAGGCAGAAGGCGTTGGCTGTGGCTACTGACCGATTAGATTAGCAAAAGGGAAGACGCTAGAGTAACCATCACCCACCCCCCCCCAGGTTTGTTTCAGGTGACTACTGGATGGGAGGGGGAAACCCTTTTTTAAATTATTTACTAAATACCAGGTATAGTGGTTTTAAACTGGGTGCTAAGCCCCACTGACCGCCCCCTAGAACCTTTGGCAATACCTGGAGAAGATTTTTTGGTGGTTAGAACTTAGGAGATGCTCCTGGCATCCATGGGTAAGGCCAGGAATGATGCTAAACATCCTAGAGAACAGGAAGGCTCCCAGGACAAAAGCTTACCCAGGCCCAAACACCAGTAGTTCCAGGATGCAGAAGCCCAGCTCTAGGGTGTACCAGTTTTACACGACTATCTCGCTTAATCCATCAACCAAACATGTGGGGTTCTTCAATACTCTTTTTCCCGTTTTTCAGATGAGAAAAGCAAAGCTTAGCTTCGGTCACGGGTGGCTTGACCAAAGCCTCAGAGCCTGGTGAGGGCCAGAGTCGGAATTCGAGCCCGGGTCTTTGGCGTCCCAGCGGAGATGTGCCCCTTTCAGTTCTGCGGTTTTGTTCCTCATGAGGCTGTAGAGGAAGAGGCTTGTTGAATTGTGGAGCTCTTTTTTTCTGTCCTGCTGGCTCCAGACTGGAGCAGGCAGGAAGGAAGGTGGTTATTTATACTCGGCTCTGCATAGGATCGAATTTTCCAGTCCCGGAGGTCTTACAGTGGGGAGTTCGCAGAAGTTATGGTCTAGGTGTTGGCTTTCTCCTGCAATATGCACATGTACCATCTTTTCCTTTTAAAAAATACTGCTGTTAAATTCAGGTAAAATGGGAAAATTATAATTTCCCATTTAATTATAAATTCCTATTTCTTCCCTGTGCATATTAACTATTGCAGCTTCCCAGTGATTTAATTATGGAGTATCCCTTAGAGGAGGGATTGGGAGGGTCATCCGTGACCACTCTGGGTTTAGAGGTAGCAGAACTATTAAAATACCTTGACTAGCTAGAGGTAAGGAGGCCTTCTGAGAATCAGTTGGTTTTAGTGTGGTCTGAATTGACTAGAGGGCTTTCCGTAGTTCAAGAGAGTGTGGCGTTGCGGTATCTGTCCACTGCTGTCTGCGTTTTAATGCTGGCTTCCTGGTTTCCCGGCAGCCTTCCTTGGTGGCCCGGGATGGTAGAACCTCAGGGGCAGAGTTTACGCAGTAAGACTATCTAACGTCAGGTCACTGGGCTTTTCAGGGTTGTGCATTTAAAGGTCTTTGGGTGGTGAGCTGAATGAGGCTGCCCTGCTGAGCCCGAGATAGGCATGGGTGGGCCTGATTCCTCTGTGTGGACCCCAATCCTGTTAATATTTGTGTCCGGCCTCATAGAGTGCTGGTGCCTGAGCTGCCGGGCCCATCCGGTGAGTGTGCAGTTTCTGTCCTGTATCCCTCAGATCTGTTGTCCTGAAAGATGCTGGGGCTCCCGCATCCGGGCAGTGCTTCTCTGGGCAATACCTATTTGCTGCACCTTCCCTTCTGATGCCAGTGCTGCTGGAAAGGAACCGGTTAGGAGTTTGGTGAGCCAACAGCAGGATCTTTAGCTTTCTGTTGGGAGAGTTCATGTATACATAGAAAATCCGAAAGAAAAAAAAAGTGGAGGAAAGGAGGACTTCAAACTTGACAGTGTGCTGGTTGCTGGCCTGGATTATGCTGCATACAACACTGAACTTGAGTGTGGTATTTCCTTTTCAGATTCCTTGTGTAGATTCATTCTATAACACAGAAGTAGTCATAGGACGTTTTGACAGAGAAATGGCAGGGGTAATCAATAAAAAGAGCACTTGTAAATTGAGCCCTGTATTGAAGAATAATCACAAAAATATCATGATATATTCACTAATTCAGTGCAGTTCAGTCGCTCAGTCATGTCTGACTCTTTGCGACCCCGTGGACGTGGACCCCTGGATAATGCCAGGTTTGCCTGTCTATCACCAACTCCTAGAGCTTACTCAAACTCATGTCCATCGAGTTGGTGATGCCATCCAACCATCTCATCCTCTGTCATCCCCTTCTCCTCCCACCTTCAATCTTTCCCAGCATCAAGGTCTTTTCCAAGGAGTCAGTTCTTTGCATCAGGTGGCCAAAGTATTGGAATTTCAGCTTTAGTATCAGCCTTTCCAATGAACACCCAAGACTGATCTCCTTCAGGATGGACTGGTTGGATCTCCTTGCAGTCCAAGGGACTCTCAAGAGTCTTCTCCAACACCACAGTTCAAAAGCATCAGTTCTTCAGCACTCAGCTTTCTTTATTGCCCAACTCTCACATCCATACATGACTACTAGAAAAACCATCCACAGCTTTGACTAGACAGACCTTTGTTGGTAAAGTAATGTCTCTGCTTTTTATATGCTGTCTAGGTTGGTCATAACTTTTCTTCCAAGGAGCAAGTGTCTTTTAATTTCATGGCTGCAGGCACCATCTGCAGTGAGTTTGAAGCCCCCTCAAAAATAAAAGTCTCTCACTGTTTCCATTGTTTCCCCATCAATTTGCCATGAAGTGATGGGACTGGACGCCATGATCTTAGTTTTTTGAATGTTGAGTTTTAAGCCAGCTTTTTCACTTTCCTCTTTCACTTAAATTTCACTATATTAATGTTACCATTACTCATTGCTTACCTGATTTGGCTTAGGTGTTTTTTTTCCTGTTTCAAAATTTCCTGATGAGGAATACCTTATTCTAATATTGCTTGCCTCAGGCAGGACAGTTAATCATGGGTTTCCTTTTCTGCAATGGGAAGACAGCAGGCAAAAATTATATAGTGTTTTTTTTAAGGCCTGAATAAAGTACACCCTCCTGAGAGAGAGAACATCAGTGAGGATTTCATGGGTTGACTTAAATTATTTTTATTATAATGTTTCTTAAAATATACCCAAACATTAAAGGAGGAATGAACATGTTTATAGTGCATAAATCACCATAACTATCACTGTAGCCAACACACAGCTTCATTACAGATCCGATTCCTGACCTAATTCAATTGAGACTTTTGTTCGGTCACTAAGTCGTGTCTGACTCCTTGCAACCCCATGGGCTGCAGCACGCCAGGCTCCCCTGTCCTTCACTATCTCCTGGGGGTTGCTCAAATTCATGTCCATTGAGTTGGAGATGCTGTCTAACCATCGCATCCTCTGCCGCCCGCTTCTCCTTTTGCCTTCAGTCTTTTTCCCAACATCAGGGTCTTTTCCAATGAATTGGCTCTTTGCATCAGATGGCCAAAGTATTGGAGCTTCAGCATCCATCCTTCCAATGAGTATTCAGGGTTGATTTCCTTTAGGATGGACTGGTTTGATCTCCTTGCAGTCCAAGGGACTCTCAAGAGTCTTCAAATTAGCTTCCTGATTTAAAATTCTTTTTGTATTTTTTGGCTGTGGCATGTGGGATCTTTAGGTCCCTGACCAGGGATGGAACCCATGCCTCCTTTGGTGGACGTGCAGAGGGTTAACCACCGGGCTGCCAGGGATGTCCCGACTGTGTGATTTTTAAGGTGGCGGGAGATGCTGACTTATGAAAGCCACAGCTGTGGCCTGTGGAGGTACTGGCTGCTGGGACAGATTGCGTCTCCTGACCTACCATCTGCCAGGTGATGGTTACCCGCTCTGTTTTCCCTTATTCCCATTATTCAGCCTATTCTTGTACCATGTGCTGTTAGAGCACAGAGACATCAGTGACCTGAAGTCTTGTTAGCTGGAGATGTAGAGGCATTACCGATGCCCTCTTGATTGGGAAGACAAGACCGGTTTTAGCCCCAGAAGTCATGGTGAGCCCTCCATTACTTAAGGTGGCCATGTCGATGGTCTCGGATGTATTTGTATTTATACATTAAGATCGCCATGGCCTGAGGCTTCCTGGACCAGAAGTGGTCCTCACTCTTCACCCAGCAGAGATGGTTACTGTGGTGGGTGGTGGAACCTCTGTGGACAGCCAGTGTATTTTGTCCATCAGCTCTGCCGTCAGACAGCTGTGATTCATCAGAATACAGGTGGTTCCCACCCGGCCTAGTAACCGTCTACACTGAGAATGTCGACTGTCCAACACTTCTAGTGCCACGCTTGCTTTATGATCTTGCACCCATCTCGTCTTTAGCTTCATACTGAACATTTTCCTGCTTAAAGAACACAAGTCAGTCAGGCTCTAATTTTTCTATTCCTTAGAAGCCCTCTTTCTGTTGCCACCATCAGATGATCTTGCTGATTTTCCAAGTAATAAATACTTTTGTGTCTTGTTTTCAGGGTGAACAAAACTTTATTTATTTGGCTTTCGAGGCCCCAACAAGGCACCACTCAGGGTGCTCTGCTCATTGTTGAGTGGGTGCTCAGCGAAACACTTGTAGTGGTACTTCTCTAAAGTTGTACAAATACCTTAGGGTTTTTGCCTTTAAAAAAATGCCTTTCTCCCTTTGGTTATCTTAGCCAGGGATGACAATAAAACAAGGAGCAACTTATTTGAATAGCGTTGGACATTGGCTGTCCAAATGAGCATTGCATTTTGAGGTGGTTTCTTCAGAGGCTTTGCCTCTACTCTTCATGAGATAACCACGGATCAGTGAAATCCTTGGTAATCCTTTGTTGTTGTTCAGTAGCTCAGTCGTGTCCGACTCTTTGTGACCCCATGGATTGCAGCACACCAGGCTTCCCTGTCCTTCATCATCTCCCAGAGTTTGTTGAAACTCACGTCCATTGAGTCGGTGATGCCACCCAACCATCTTCTCTGTCATCCCCTTCTCCTCCTGCCTTCAATCTCTCCCAGCATCAGGGTCTTTTCCAATGAGTCAGCTCTTTGCATCAGGTGGCCAAAGTACTGGAGCTTCAGCATCAGTCCTTCCAGTGAATATTCAGGACTGATCTCCTTGCAGTCCAAGGGACTCTCAAGGGTCTTCTCCAACACCACAGTTCGAAAGCATCAGTTCTTCGGCGTTCAGCCTTCTTTATGGTCCGACTCTCGCATCCATACATGACCACTGGAGAAACCATAGCTTTGACTATATGGACCTTTGTCAGCAAAGTAATGTCTCTGCTTTTTAATATGCTGTCTAGGTTTGTCACAATCTTTCTCTGTCAAAACTGCCTTCTCAGCCAGGTTACTAGCCATCTCAGCCTCCTTACCTTATAACAACACCTCATTAAAATGGTCTTAACTGGGTTGAAGGTTCATCTTAGTCAGGATGGGTGACTCTGAAGCTGTTTCCAGAAGTTAAGTGTATCCCCTGGGAAGACACAAGTGTGGGTGTCGGATGTAATGGACGTGTGGGCTTCAGTGGCAGCTCCTCCTGTAGAGAATGCGGAACTCCAGGTGTGGAATGATGGCTTACTATGGAAATAGTGCTGAGGGCCCCAGGATGGCTGTGCCAGCATGCCACACTTCTTAGTGTTACAGCCAAAGACCTGGCCACGTTCTTTTTCCCTGGTGGCTCAGTCAGTAACGAGTCTGTCCTCAGTGCGGGAGACCTGGGTTCAATCCCTGGGAAATGGCAACCACTCCAGTATCCATGCCTGGAAAATCCCATGGATGGAGGAGCCTAGCAGGCTACAGTCCACAGGGTTGCAGAGTGTCAGACACGGCTGAGCGACTTCACTTTCATTTATTGTTTATACCTTGTAGAATAAGATTCAGGAGAGGAACTTGGTAAATCTTACTTTCCGTTAAGAAAAGTGAAAGAGCAGAAATTACTGGTGGGTTTTTATGCAGTAGAAATATATACACATTTTCTCAATTTTTTTCCCCTCATAATCACTTTGGTTACTTGTCCCTTTCCTGTTATATCTGACATTTCTTGAAGCCTTTTGGGGATCCTTTTTTGGAGCCTCCATTTTCATAGAAGTTAGGAGGTTCTGGGTTTTACTTCTGACATTGATTGCTAGGTACTAGGAAGTCAGTGGCTGAGAGAGCGTTTTCTCCCCAAGTGCTGCAGGTTGTTTGGGGGTTGTGTTTATTTTGGGGGGAGGTTTGTGAGCTTAGATCCCCTTTTACACATCCACAAGTGAGCATAAAGTACAGGGTGTAAGTCAGAGCCTGTCATCGTTAAATGCTTTTCTAATATGCTTATCAATTTAAGCGCTTAAGGCCCATGCTCTGAAAGTGAATGTTCAAGTCTTAAGTGCATTTTGGTTTCTGCCAAGAATGAACAAGTGTAGATCCAGTGAGAAGTTGGCAGAACACAGCGTCGCTCCACGGAAGCAGATTGATAGTGGGGGATGGTGCTGCTGGATTATAGTTCCGATCAAGCAATGTGGAGTCCTCGTTTAAAACAAGTCTGGGAAAAAGCCCACATTTACATATCATACTTGGGAGTGTTTGGACCAATTTTGGGGAGGTATATATGAAATACCGTCTGATCTCGGGCTTTGAAGAGTGACAGTAAAAGGAAATGATAACATATATATGTGTGTATATCTGTATGTATAAACATAATTGCTCCCAAAGAAGGGTTTTATTTTTGTTGTTGGCTATGTTTTGTATGGGATCTTAGTTCCCCAACCAGGGATCAAACCTGTGCACCCTGCCGTGGAAGCCTGGAGTCTTAACCTCTGGACCTCTGTGGAAGTCCCCAGACTTAATACCATGGCTTAGCCCTGCGATCCCCTTGTGCTGTTTTCATTTGAAGAGTTATCACAGAGTGGTTTGACCTGTTCTGGTCAAAGCAGTGACTTGGGATGGGGTGGGGTGAACCACTGTGGGGGTGCACCTGATTACCTGGAACACCCACCACACCTGACCGGGGGGCCCCTGAAGACGTACCTGGATCACTTGTCACACCTGTGGTTCTCCTGCAATAGGGTCTTTTAGCTAAGAAATCCAGCTCTAGGCGAGGAAGTGAAATGAGTAGCTCTGTGGGAACTGAACAGGGCTTCCAGGGCTTTCGTGACTGCCCGCATGCATTGTATTTTTTCATGTATAATTAGTGTCCCAGCAGAGCTATTTGAGTAGTGGAAGCTGGAGAAGGAGATGTCCTATGGTGTCTGGCAGATGGAAGGTGAGGTGAGGCGAGGCGACTTGGAAAGCTGGCACTTCTCAGCCTGCCTGGAATGCGAGCATCCCAGATGGCGGCTGGTGGAGGCCGCGGGGGGTGCAGGTGGACTGTGTGAGGGGCAGGAGCTGAGCCCAGGGGTGGGATTTCCTGGAGGCTGAATGGGGCTGCACCGTTTGGCAACAGGGCTGCAGAATTTTTAAACACAAAGGACAGAAGCGTCTCACTGTTCTCAATCCCAATTTGTTTCTCGTCTCAGTGGAGAGGAAAATGTCCTAAATCACTCAGTGGTGTCCGACTCTTTGCAACCCTATGGACTGTAACCCGCCAGGCTCCTCTGTCAAATGGGATTCTCCAGGCAAGAATGTTGGAGTGGGTTGCCATTTCCTCCTCCAGGGGATCTTCCTCACCCAGGGATCGAACCTACAGGTCTCTTACATCTCCTGCAGTGGCTGGTGGGTTCTTTACCGCTGGTGCCATCTGGTAAGAGGGGAAGACGGTTACTTGCAAAGTGAGGGAGCTCGGTGAGGCAAGAGTGAATATGATCCTGGGCCACTCAGAGCCACGTGAGCAAATTCTTGAAATGGTCTTCGGTTAGGTGTTATCTCTTGCCTCAGACTTGCTCTGCAGAAGGTTGATAGACCTACCAGGGGAAAATGTCAGCATTCTCCACTTACGGTTTCTCTTCTCTTTTCCCGTTACTCATGCAAGAAAGGGAGAAGCTTGAGGGACGTCCCTGAGGTGCATGGCCGTGGCCCAGGCTCGGCGCTCAAGTGATGCGGATACACGCTGATCTTGGGGACAGAATGGGGCCTCGGAAGCCCTGGCTCCTTTAGTTCTCCTTTCGAAAAGGATGCATTCCCTCTGGCTTCTTGTTTCACGCTTTTCTCTAGCATGGTTTCTTAGAAAAGACGACTGTCTCTTTATGCCCTTCCTCAGCAAGTATTGACAGTGGAGTAAGCACTCTCGTGAAAGCCTTTATTTCCACAACTTTTCAAGTAACTGAGTACCAGTGATGTTACAGTTGGAAATGAGGCCATCTCACCGGGAACCAACTTTCAGATGTTGAAGTCAACATAGATGTTTAATAACGTGGGAGACTTATTACTAAAAGTACTCTGTATTTGAATCGTTCTTCTCTCTTGTTAGCTCAGTTTTAGGAAGCAGTCCTAGGGATTCCTGAGGAAGAACATTTGGCTGGATCTGAGGGTAGCGATTGTGAATTTTCTGAATCTTTCTTGGGCATGCTGTTGGAGGAACACCAGCCTCTCAGAATACGAAGTGTTAACTTTGTATGCTGACTGACACAGGGATCCTGAGTTTAAACTGGTGGGTACCACCTCACTAAAATTACACAAGAACCAGATAAGTGAAAAAGTGAAAGTGTTAGTGGCTTAGTGGTGTCTGACTCTTCTGTGACCCCATGAACTGTAGCCCACCAGGCTCCTCAGTCCATGGACTTCTCCAAGCAAGAACACTGGTGTGGGTTACCACTCCCTTCTCTAGGGATCTTCCCAACCCAGGATGGAACCCAGGTCTCCTGCACGACAGACAGACTCTTTACCGTCTGAGTCACCAGGGAAGGGCCTTAGAATCCCACAGCTGTAGAGTAGGGACTTCTGAAAATCTGCCCGGTAAAGCATCGAGAACAATGGCAAGACACATCAATGTCAACTTTTCTGAAACCTTGGAAATTAAAGACTTGTAACAAAAAGAGCAATATTTGTTTAAGCACAGCAGCGTGAGCTCAGCAGGAGCAGTGAGCTTTGTGTGGCGTTTTAACTTGTGCGGATCCCGTCCTCCTTGCCCCAGCTCCATGGTGGCCGTGGACGCCAGGGGCCTTGCAGCTCTGGCAGCAGTGAGAACCCGCAGTCTCGTAGCCACCGGGTGAGCGAGAACAGGGCTGGAGCTCCTCCAAAGGCCCGCTTCTTTCCAAGGATGTGTCACCCGTCTGACAGCCTGCGTAAAACTCCATTCTTAGGGCTTGTCTTTATTTGATCTGACTCGGAGCACGCTTTGTGTAAGGACCCTACTCCACCGCACGTTGGTTGAGAATGGTCAGTTGCGATTGTTTCATCACAGCTGCCTGAGATGGTGTTGCTATTTGGGGCCAGCAATTAACTGACCAAAAAGTACTGAAAGAAAAACCTGGGGTTGGAATGTCCGGTGGGAGCCTTATAAAGCTCCAGGGTATTTCTGGGAATCGACAAGGCTCTGCGCGTGGCCAGGGAATACTGGGGAAGGCCCTGAGCTCTCACCGATGACTGGCCTTGAGGTTCCACCCAAGCAGAAAGTGAAGACTGAGGTAGAGTTGTGGGCTCCCCGGGGCTCAGATGGTGAAGAAGCCGCCTGCAGTGCTGGAGACCTGGTCGGCCCCTGGGTTGGGCAGATCTCTTGGAGGAGGGAACGGCAGCCCGCTCCAGTGTTCTTGCCTGGAGAATCCCACGGACAGAGGAGCCTGGAGGGCCACAGTCCATAGGGTTGCAGAGAGGAGGACACGACTGAGTGACCCACACAAGGTAGAGTTACGAACGGGCTGGCAGAGCGTGGGAACCATGCCCCAGCACACTCACAGAAGCCCTTGGTAAGGGAAGATTCATTAGTTCAAAGCATTTAAGGAAATCTCTGTTCAACTAATACTTAACCACTAAGTGAACTAATCAGAGATTTCAGTGGCCACATGTGAACCAAAGATACAGACGTGATAAGCTCAGTCCAAGAAAATCAGCAAACAGCAACAGCAAACAACTCTGGGGTTCATAACAGTAAATTTGGATTCTGCTTTCCGCACATTGACACATTATATTACTTTAAATGTCTCGTTTTCAACAGCAAATTGCAAGATACCCAAAGAAACAGGAGAATACGTCCCAAACACAGAAAAAAAAAACCCAAAACTGTCAACAGAAGCTTTCCTTAAGGAGGCCTGGGTGTTGGATATACTACACAAAATTTTAAATCTACTTTGATAGATATGTAGGAAACCACATCTAGAGAGTCAAAGGGAAATATGGAATGCTATATCACCAAACAGAAAATGTGAACAAAGAGGTAAAGCTTATTAAAAAAAATAAAGATTGTTTTAAAAAAAATTCGGGGGTTGAAAAGTAGAGTAACTAAAAAGAAAACGTTGACAACATTTTGATAGGTGAAAGAAGGCAGACAGAAGAAGCCACGCTTTTATTTAAAGTGTTCAAAACAGGCAAATCCAGAGAGAGAGAAGGTAGCCTCGTATCTGCTGTAGGCTGGCGGCAGGGAGGAATGGGGTGTGCTGTACCGGGTATAAAGAGTTTCTTTGGGTGATGAAAGATTTCTGGCATTATCTAATGGTGATAGATGCACAGCTTTGTAAATGTATTAAAAATCAGTGAATTGTATATTGGAAAAGGGCAAATTTTATGATATAGGAATTAAACCTCAATGTTGTTCAATCACTAAGTCATGTCTAACTCTTCTGACCCCATGAACTGCAGCACGCCAGGCCTTCCTGTTCCCACAATCTCCTGGAGCTTGCTCAAACTCATGCTGATGGAGTCGGTGATGGCATCGAACCATCTCATCCTCTGTCGTCCCTTTCTCCTCCTGCCCTCCATCTTTCCCAGCATCAAGGTCTTTTCCAGTGAGTTGGCTCTTTGCATCAGGTGGTCAAAGTATTGGAGTTTCAGCTTCAACCTCAGTCCCTATAATGAACACCCAGGACTGATCTCCTTTAGGATGGACTGGTTGGATCTCCTTGCAGTCCAAGGGACTCCCAAGAGTCTTCTCCAACACCACAGTTTGAAGGCATCAATTCTTCTGCACTCAGCTGCCTTTATGGTCCAACTCTTAACATCCGTACATGACTGTATCTTTGACTATATGGATCTTTGTTGGCAAAGTGATGTCTTTACTTTTTAATATGCTGTCCAGGTTTGTCATAGCTTTCCTTCCAAGAAGCAAACATTTTTTAAATTTCATGGCTGCAGTTACCCTCCTCAGTGATTTTGGAGCCAAAGAAAATAAAATTTGTCACTGCTTCTACTTTTCCCCCTTCTATTTACCATGAAATAATGGGACCAGATGCCATATCTTTATTTTTTGAATGTTGAGTTTTAAGGCAACTTTTTTACTCTCCTCTTTCACCCTCATCAACAGGCTCTTTAGTTCCTCATCACTTTCTGCCATTAGAATGGTATCATCTGCATATCTGAGGCTGTTGATATTTCTCCCAGCAGTCTTGATTCCAGCTTGTGATTTATCCAGCCCAGCATTTCACGTGATGTACTCTGTTAAAAATAATATCTAGATAGGGGCGCATCCGGGTGTATCTAGGGTGTTAAGAAGTTCGTGTCATAGGCTTCAGCATCTGGCTTGTGCAGGCCTTGGGCATTTTGTGCCTCGGGTTGCATTCTTAACTCTGCGTCTGATTTTGCCCATCCACCCTACTGCCCCTGGCAGGGTTGGCTTCCGTGGCACTGGACTGAGGGAGCCACTTGGCAGTGTTGCCCCAGCCTGAGAGGGTGATGTGGGCTGCCCTGGTTCTTGCAGGAGCTTCAGCTTTCTTTGATGTTGGATGGTCAGTGTTTCTCCCCATTCTTGCTACTTGCACCTCGTCATTTTCCTCTCACCCTCCTAAGATGATGCTAAGAAAAAATTAAGTAGCACAGTGAAGGGAAATGCCCTGGAGATGCTCTTGACCAGCTTGAGGCTATCAAAAAGCATCTTCCTGAAGGGTGGTATGCAATCCCAAAGTTGAACCAGTTGCTTACAAAGTAAGCAAGAATCAAGCTGAACTCTTGTCTCCTCCTGGTTAACTCGAGGGAAGAAATGGCCCTGCACCTTGAGACGAGGAAACAAAGCCCGAATGACGGACACATAGACGGGAGGGCGCTAAGGCATCGGCCAGCATTGGCTGCTGCTGCTGTGGATGATTGGTTCAGAGTGAGGGGGTGCTGGAAACTGTGAGAGAGACGGGGCGCGGGGTGGAGGGAAGGACGTCTCCATAGGCGTTGAACGGACAAGTGGTTGTTTGGGCAAAACAATAACAACGATAACAAAACCTGCACATAGATAGTTTCTGTAATGGATTCATCTCACCTGTCCTCTTAGGAGAAAGGCGTATATTTGCACAGATCTAGTTTATAAGAAGTATTTGGACCACAGAATATCATCGTCACAAAGATTTCCTGTACTAGAGAGCAAAATGGAAGTAAAACACAAGAGACTCCAGGAGGCAGTTTTAAGAACTTTTTTTTTTTTTTTGGTCTGAGGTTGTTGGAGATTATGGATTTAGTTACAGATTTTCCCCTGGTCTGGCCGCACAGAGTAATCATTACGCTGGGCTGGCACAAAGCGCCATGGAAAATAACCGTTGCTGACATCAAGAGAAATGATTATGCCGTTTGGTAAACATAGGAAACCGGATTGCTGAGGAGCCTTCCCCTTGATGGCTTGGACTGTGGCTCATTGGAAAAGCTACCTGTCAGTTCTTTTGTGGTCAGGACTTTTTGATAAACTGAGAAGCCCACAGATATGTGAACCTGGAGGTAAGTTGTATTTTGGATCAGAGCCAGACCGGCATGGCGCTAGTAATTCGAGTTGTATAAACTGCAGT
The DNA here is from genome assembly GCF_963930625.1 of Muntiacus reevesi. Taxonomy (NCBI): domain Eukaryota; kingdom Metazoa; phylum Chordata; class Mammalia; order Artiodactyla; family Cervidae; genus Muntiacus; species Muntiacus reevesi. The sequence goes on from NC_089252.1 coordinate 54,471,052, forward strand.
GTGGGAGGCAGAGTTGGTGGCTGGTGTCACATGAAGAGCAAACCCTTAACAACTTTTTTTTTTTTTTTTTTTAAACTTTTATTCTTAATGTTTAACAGGACAATCTCCTTTCTGAAATTGGGCACATTCATATGGGCTTCCCTGGGGGCTCAGCTGGTAAAGAATCCGCCTGCAATGTGGGAGACCTGGGCTGGATCCCTGGGTTGGGAAGAACCCCTGGAGAAGGAAAAGGCTACCCACGCCAGTGTTCTGGCCTGGAGAATTCTATGGACTGTATGGTCTGTGGGGTCGCAAAGAGTCGGACACGACTGAGCGACTTGGCTACTGCTATGAATTAAAGACCTCTGGAGATCTGTGCCTCGGGGCTGGGGATTAACACAGGAAAGTAAAACGGACAAACTTAGGCCAGCTGGTCAGTTTTGTTTGTTTTGCTGGAATAACAAGACAGAAAGCACGAAGCAGCAGGGCCACAGAGGGAGGGGAGGGCTGGCGGGTTCTTCTTGATCCTCTCTGAGGTTTGGCTCCATTTGCTTGAACTCCTTCAGTAACTTTTGGCTCACTCCATAATAGGTAAAGTGAGACAGCAAGACAAAGCCCGTGTCCTTCCACCAAGAGAAGAGCTGGAGACCCCTCTTATTTCAGTGGTTTTCAAATCATGATCCTAAGAAGTGTTCCAGTCCCCAACACACAGCCCCCCCTCCCCAACATTTTATTTTAAAAATTTCAAGCCTGTTTTTGTTCTTCAGTTGCTGAGTCATATCTAACCCCATGGACTACAGCATGACAGACCTCCCTGTCCAGCACCAACTCCTGGAGTTTACTTAAACTCACGTCCATTGAGTCAGTGATGCCATCCAACCATCTCATCCTCTATCGTCCCCTTCTCCTCCTGCCTTCAGTCTTTCCCAGCATCAGGGTCAAGCCTATAGAAAAGTTGAAAGAACATCCAGTAAACATTCATTTACTTACCACCTGGAGTCTACAATTAATATTTTTGCTGTATTTGCTTTACCTTATTTCCTCTTCCCATCTTATTGTTAGTTTGCAGAGTACACAACAGACATCATTACAGTTCAATATTTGCTTATGAATCACTTGCAGGAATTATTTTCAAGGTTGAATTCCCAAGCGCTGTCATGGAGCTTCTGAAGTAGAAGGATGGGGGCTGGGCCCAAGAGCCTGGGCATTTTTTTTTTTTTTTTTTTTTGGCTGTACTGCCGAGTGGCATGTGGGATCTTCATTCCCCAACTAGGGATTGAACCTGCTCTCCTTGCACTGGAAGCATGGAGTCTTAACCACTGGACCACCAGGGGAGTTCCCTTGATGGGGGTGTTCTTCACAAGATCTAATTTGACTCCATAGAGAATGGCTTTCCTGGCTCTTACTACTAATAAAATATTTCTAGTATTGCTCTGGCTAATTATTTACATTTTACTGATCTTTGGGAAAACAACATGTAAAAACAGAGGGCTTAGAAAAAGGAGGGGAGAGGGCTCTTCTTTGATGTGAGAATGGCAGGATTAGCTGGGAGACACGGCTGGTGCTGGTCCTGCCGAAGAGGATGAAGACGAAGGTGAAAAGGGGGCATAGGTCAGCCCATTCCTTGTTGGGTTGGTTTCAGCAGTCTGAGACAACGTGGTGGGAATAAAAAGACACTGGCTTGGGGGAAACTGGACTTCGTCTCTGAAGGGGTCCGTTCACTTCACCACTTCACACCTGCGGTTGCGGAAAGATAATCCCTTATGATGGGTGGTGGATTAAGTGAGTCCACGGATGGAAGAGTGTTGATAAAGCCTCCTGTGTAGCCCCAGATGGTAGGAGTGCTCTGGGGCTGAGTGTGGCAAAGCGCTAAGACTCCGATACCTGTGAGCTGTGAGTCAGGTGTAACCCAGGGCAAATACCTGCTGGCAATACTGCAGGGAATGCTGGTGGAGTGGTTGCCGTGGGAATCTTGATGCAGCTCTGGGGTTTAATTACAACATATCCTTGGGCAAGGTACGGAATGTCTCCCATCTTAACTTTGTTCATTTCTTTTTTTTTTTAATTTATTCATTTTCTTTTTTGGCTGCACCGTGTGGCATGTGGGGACTTAGTTCCCCGACCACGGTGGGACCCAGGCCCCCTGCGGTGGACCGTGGAGCCTCAACCACGGGACTGCCAGGGACATCCCTTATTTTCCTTCATTTCTTCGTATATGAAGTGGAGATACTTGACTGATCTTAAAGGTCCATTCCTCCTTAGCATTCTCTGCTGTTGAATTCTGGAAGAAAGGCTTCTGGGAATGGGAAGACAGTAGTGAATGGGAAGTGTGCTGATAGGTGGGAGTGAGCACACGCTTTCTCATTTACTTAACAAACGCAGAATAGCGCTGTGTTCCAGGTCCTGTCCTCAGGACTATAAAAATACTCATTTTTTAATTTTCAAAACACCCTGTAAAGGTATAAATAGGTCCTATTAATACTATTATCTCCATGATGTAGAATAGGAAACCAAGGCTCAGAGAAGTTTGTGATTTACTCCTAATCACAGCTGGGAGACCTTGATGGCATGCAGGCAGTCTGCCTCTTGGGATCTTTACCACCTGGCCAGCTCCCCAGAGAGCTTTAGAAGGCTGCAGGGGAATCCTGGAAGGGGGGGTCCCTGGAGTAGGGGGGCACTTGTGAGCTTCAGGGATGAGAGTTGGGGTGTGTGTGTGTAGAACTGAGGAGTTTTTTTTTGCTCTGGGTTGGGTTATGGGAGTTATTTTTCTATTTTAAACTGCTAGACCTCCCTGGTGGCTCAGTGGTAAAGAATCCACCTGCAATGTAGGAGCCTCGAGAAACACAGGTTTGATCCCTGGCTTGGAAAGATCCCCTGGAGGAGGGCATGGCAGCCCACTCCAGTATTTTTGCCTGGAGAATCGCATGGACAGAGATGCTTGGAGGTCTACAGTCCATGGGGTCTCAAAGAGCTGGGCACGGCTGAAGGGACTTAGCATGCACGCATACAGGGTGTGCAGGTATTTTAATCCCGAGAGGATGGGTCGGTGGAGGGCAAGCAGGGGCACTGCGGCGGTCCCCGGGGAAGGGGCAGGGCTGGGATCCAGTGCTCATGGAGGACTCCCTTTGGATGAGGAGCAGCCTCCCCACACCCCGACCCCGGACACCCAGTTCCAGCAGGTGCAGGGCTATCTCAAAAACAAACCGTAGTTGACTCAAGTTTCAACATTCTGGTAAAAGCTTCTGGTTTGACCTCACAACCCTTGAGGTTGTTGGTTCTCACGACTTCAGAGACACTGAAACGGATACGGATAGTCAAGTGGGATTATTTCTGCCAGCTCACCATATTGCCTCAGAGACCCTTCTGGTCTGGAAAGGTGAGAAGCCATATATTCATTAGTTTGAGCCACCTCATGGGTGACTCGTGGAAGAAACAGCTCTTGTCAGGAAAACATCTGTTGCTCTAGAGCAGAGAGCCAGGCAGGGGGATGTTCCTTCTTCCTGTACCTGCTGCTTACTTGCAAAGTACCCCCACGCGTTTGTGGGAGAAGCCACACTTGGATACTATAAATACAGAATTTGCTTCACCTGTGTTGGACTTCTGGCCCAATAAACCTGTTGTAAGTTGTGTATACTGTAAAGTAGAAAATGCATTTAATACACCTCCCGGACAGCATAGCGTAAAACCCCATCTACGTTCAACGTGCTCGGGACACTTCTGTCGGCCTGCACGTGGGCAGGATCGCCCAGCACAAAGCCTCTTTTATGAAGTGTTGCCTGTCTCACGTGACTTCGTGAGGACGGTACTGAAAGTGAAGAGCGGAGCAGTAGTCTGGATACATGTAGGTGGAAAGGGTATCAGCTGTTCGCCCTTGCGATGGGGGCCGCTGACCGGGCATATCAGGGGAAGAGCGTTCCGCACATCACTGGGCCAGGAGAGGTTGAAATTCAGAATCGAGGCTCTGTTCCTCCTGGGTGCCAATAACTTTGGCACCATTGTAGAGCCGTGAAATTGTAAGCCGAATCATTGTACGTCGAGAGGCTCTCTGTAGAGAGGGTTTCTGTTTGTTTATTTAATATATTTTTTTAACCTGTATCTTTAAATTTTTTCCTGCCTTTTCCCTTTATTTTCTGACCACATGTGGGATCTTAGTTCCCTGACCTGGGATCAAACCCTTACCCCCTTGCATTGAAAGTGTAAAGTTTTAACCACCACACCACTTTGGAAGGCCCTCTGTTGTTTAGCAATCAAGTACAAGCAAGCAAGCAAGAAAGAAAAAGAAAAACAAAAGTCATTTACTAGCTAATGAGGAAGACTGAGCCCTGGGGGGCTGCCCCCGGCTGCCTGGCTCACATGAGATGAGACCGACAGTTCCCAGGGTATCTGGCGGGACCTGTTGGTGGAGGCCAAGGACAACTGTTCTTTTCTCTGCCCTTGCCTTACCTCAGCCAGGAAGGGAGAGCCACAGTCCCCTGGAGCATTCTCTCAAGCTTCTTAGGATGAAAAAGCTGCTTCAGGGCTGGGGAGAGGCCGGGGCGGGCAGGGAGCAGCCCTGGTCTGAGAAGCACGTGCAACCAGCTGCCTCCGCGTCAGAGCTCCAGGAATGAAAGCGGTCCCGGCCTTTTAGCATCACCAGGGCGTTGTCTTCTGCTGCCGTCCATGAATATAAAGCTTGTGGTGTTTTAGCTACAGTGCAAGTAAAATCCATGGATGTGGATTTGCTTTGGAAACTCATCTGCATTTGGGGATATGGATTCCAAATTTCAGATAACTGACTTTCAGATGAAATTTTGAAAGTCAGCCCGTGTTTTAAAGCAAGAGACTTATTATTTGTGCAGAAGGACATCTGAAAACATGCAGAATGACCTGAGTCAAAACACACAAATAGGCCATCGTATCTTCCTCTGCCCTGAGGTGAACTACACGCTTTGTTTATTTTCCTCTTGTTCCCACTCTTACCTCTGAACCTCAGAGTACCTGCCTTAATTATTAATATTAGAGAAGTAATTAAGAGTTGGCCGACTCTTCTGAACTTCCTGCTTTTCCCAGGCAATTTCTCTCTAGCAAATGTGTTTTGTACAGAATTCAAATTGGCCATTTCCCCAAGGATACCGTCCTTAAACCTGGCAGTAACTACCTAATCTAGAAAGCTCTGCCTGTATTTGACAGGCCATTTATATTTGAACGTGAAATAATGTGCGTCTTTCACTGGAGAAAGGAATGGTTCCGAAAGGGATTGCAGCCCAGGACTAAATACGCAACATAAAGCCTCAGCTGTTTGTTTATCCGGACTTTGAAAAATGGCTTTAGCTTTTGCTCGGGACATGTACTGTATTCCTAATGTATTGCTTCCCTTATCTTGGTATCATCCATGCTTTATTCATTCTTATTCCTCTGCATTCGGCTTTTCTTACCTTCTGGCCATGTTTGCTCTATTACTTGGTGACATGTTGTTGGGGACAGAAGACTTTCCCAAGGGTTGGGAGTGCAAATTGGTCTTTAAATCTTTGCAGTTTTACACTCAGTAAGGTATCACGTGCTGTTTTCATGGGAGGGGAGTTTGGAACCTGGATTTTTTACCTGTTTCTAAGAGCACCTAACATCAGAGCAGCAATAGTCATAGCTATACGTGTCACAGAAGAGTGAGTGTTACGACTTTTCAAGATAAAGAATGAGCCTATAGTGCATTTATTAAGTGTTTATATTAGGGTCACTTATGAATGTGAGAGTTGGACTATAAAGAAAACTGAGCGCCGAAGAATTGATGCTTTTGAACTGTGGTGTTGGAGAAGACTCTTCAGAGTCCCTTGGACTGCAAGGAGATCCAACCAGTCCATGCTAAAGGAAATCTGTCCTGAATATTCACTGGAACAACTGATGCTGAAGCTGAAACTCCAATACTTTGGCCACCTGATGTGAAGAACTGACTAATTTGAAAAGACCCTGATCCTGGGAATGATTGAAGGTGGGAGGAGAAGGGGACAACGGAGGATGAGATGGTTAGGATGGCATCACTGACTTGATGGATGTGAGTGTGAGCAGGCTGTGGGAGTTGGTAATGGACAGGGAGGCCTGGAATGCTGCAGTCCATGGGGTCGCAAAGAATTGGACATGACTGAGCAACTGAACTGAGTAAGTGACTATTAAAAATATGTAATAATTATTTAGTAGTAGTTTATGCAAAAGTATGTGTGTTAGTTGCTCGGTCGTGTCCAACTCTTGCCACCACAGGTTCCTCTGTCCATGGGATCTCCAGGCAAGAATACTGGAGTGGGTTGCCATTCCTTTTTCCAGGGGATCTTCCCGACCCAGGGATCAAACTCTGCCTCCTGCATTGCAAGCAGATTCTTTACCATCTGAGCCAAGTAGTTTATGCAAAGTATGTGGGAAATGTAATGACTTAATTTGAAATACTGCCTGCCTTCAGGGAGCATACCGCCAGCATTTGTGAATCTTTCTTCTGTGAAATACAACACATGGAAAAGTGCACAAAATAAAAATACGCAGTTCTGGGGCAGCACAGTGAACTCCTGTGTCCATGGCCCTGCCCCATCAGAGTTCCTCCCTTGAGTCCTTTGCTCCTGAGCTTTCGGATTTAAGTAGAAATTCCAGTTCTTTAATATGCTAATGTTAAGGGATATGTGTTCATAGGTGGAAATGTGACATAAAGAGGAAAAATTAAAATCCCAAGTAACCCAACCAGAGTCAACTGATGTTATTTTTTGATGATTGTCGTAGTTTTATAATCAATTTTCTTTTATTGATTGAGATGGTACCCTTTATGCATTTTTACACTGCCTTTTTAATTTATAAAATAAACATTTCCTTTTTTAAAAAAAAGGTTTAGTAAACTTTATTATAAATGATTATAAGGTATTCCATTATGTGGACGTTCCCTTATCACTTGTCTGTTACATATTCTTGGACTGTTTTCCCTCATGTTTCCCATGTTACACGTAGGCACTGGGAAGCTTCTTTATTCATCGTGATTGTTCCTTTGATTTATTACTGTTTTCTCTTAATAAGTCAAACAGTGTATGCATTTTTAGGAGGAACTTAAATTCTAAGTCAAAGGTAAGTAGTAGCATACACTGGATTAAGATTTATAAGAGAAGGTACCTGTTTTGTCAACTGAGGATGTGAGCTCTGCCTGGGTGTCTTCATATAGTAGATGCTCAATGAATGCTTACTGATTGAATGAATGAGCATAGATAGGCAGTGATCATAAAGGGTTCGGTTAGTGGTATAAACAGGAAGTGCTACAGTGGTTCATAGTAATTAAGATAATAGCCAATGCCTGTTGTGTTAACAGTTTTGACACCGGGCCTTTATCCTAGGTGATTTACATGGGGTCTTGGGTTTTGGAGAGGAAGGGAATCCACATCTAATGCCTACATTAGAGTTAAGACTTTAAAATTAGGTGGGTTTAAAAAATTGAAATAGCTCAAATGTCCATCTGCATATGAATGGGTGAACAAAAACATACATTATTCAGCAAGAAAAAGGAATAAAGTGCTGACATGTGTCACAACATAGATGGACCTTAAAAACATGTGCAGTGAAAGAAGCCAGTCACAAAAGGCCACGTATTAGTCTTTTCATATGAAGTGCCTGGAATAGATGCCTCCGTAGTGACAGAAAGTAGATTAATGGTTATTTATAGCCGGCGGGGGGTGGAGGGTGGGGTGGGGTGGCGGAAAATGGGTATAGCTTTTCTTTTTTCTTTTTTCTTTTTTTTTCAGGTGGTGACACTGTCCTAAAATTTGATAGTTATCTTGGTTGCATCACTCTGAATATATAAAAATCCATTGCACTGTACAGTTCAGCCCATAATGGTGGTTTCCAGATTGAGATGAGGAACCCATGTGTATGGAGATACAGACATGGGCCTCGGAGCTGGCAGATCTTTCTGGAGGCAAAGGATGGACCACGGTGGGAGGTGTGCATAGAAGTGTGGGCTGGGCCACTCTCGGAGGGCTGTGTGTGGTGGTCAGCGGTGTGGACTGGTCTTCCAGGCAGTGCGGGGTCCTTGGGATCTACTGATGGTGATGTATCAGAAGCATCTTCCAGAAACTTAATCCAGGTCGCTCTGCTGGTGTGCTGCAGAGACAAGACGCCGGAGGGAGGGAGGTGAGTGTGCAAGATGGTGAGGCAAACCGTGGGGAAAGTATAGGGGCTGGAGGCCTGAGAGCGGCAAAGTTCAGAACTGAAATGTCGGAGATGACTTCGGAGTTTGGATCCTTGACACTTGTAAATGCAATCATGCGAACTAGGGAAATGAAGTCAGTTCACATACAGGCCCCAGTGTCTATAAGTTCTGTGAAATGTTGCTGACACTCTAGTGTGTTGTTTCAGTCAAAGGACAGCCTTCATAGTTTTCTTCCAAGCTGAACATTTGCAAACGGTCTTTCCCTAGTGAAAAAGGAATCGTTTATTACACACTCATGAACCATAGATTCTCCTAAGAGACTCCTAAGGGAGTTTTCAGGAACCCAACTTTAGGGGTTGGATGGAGACAAGTGTATTTGTTAATCATTTGCATTAGTTTATGTTGTATAGTTTAGCAGAGTTTACAGCTGGCTCCTTGGCAAGGGATGGTTACGATTCCTACTGACTACTTATGATTTTGAGTTATAACCATCACGGCGTGAGGGGAGACTCCCTGGTTCTGGAGAATTTTGCTTATAGATATTGAAATTTGAGCTGTTGATGTCATACATACTTTAGCTTTTAATCCTTTAAAACGTTTGGGTCTAACTTTATGGAGCACGATAGAATATTCATCATCCAGACCGTCAGGATAAGACTCTTGTCAGAGACCCTTGAGTGGACAGCTCTCCAGGTAACTTAAAACTCGCTGAGGTGCAGAATGGTCTGTAAAATAAACTACCTGCTGGGTCAGGAGGGAGAAAATAAACAGAGATTTTAATATCTGTTTATATCTGCAAAAAGAACTTTGAAAGGATGGACAAGAAACCTAGCGATATAGTGGTTGCCTGTGGCGCTTTGTCTGTGTGGTGAGGGGTGGGAAAGGGTTGGTGGAGAACGGGAAACCTGGCCGGATGAGATCAGGGTGAGAGACGGATGCTTTTATATTGTATCAGCTTAGGTATTTTTTTTGAATGACATGAATGTATTATAGTCCTACTTTGGTACCTGTGGGAGATCAGATACCAAAATCCAAGATGCTCAAGCCCCTTATATAAAACGACATGATATTTGCATTTAACTTAACCACATCCTCCTATGCACTTTAAATCATCTCTAGCTTACTTATAATAGCCAGTACAATGTAAGTGCTGTGTAAATAGTTGTAAATACAATGTAAATGCTATGTAAACAGTAAGACTTTTTTTGGAATATTTTTAATCCATAGTTAGCTGACTCTGTGGATAAGGAACTGGTGGATACAGAGGGCCTATTTTACTTATTTAGGAAACAATTTCACTTTCTAAGAAATTTAGGGAACAATTCTTGTCCTTGGTTTTTAGCCTCCCCTCCTTGTTCTACTATATTATATAGGACACATGGTCACATGCCTGATATATTTTAAGTATAACTTAAAATTTGTAGATTTTCTACAAATTGGCTGACTTTTTTTTTTTTTATTAAAAATGAAATTTTAAATCCAAGGGAATTACTCTATGTTTGGGGGGAAAAGTATATTACTAATTATACTAGTTTTCTACTGCTGTGTAACCTCAAAATTTAAACAGTTATTTTAAATTAAAAATTTTAAAGAATTATTATGTCATAGTCATTCTTCCTTTTCTGTGAAAGCTAGCCTTTGTTTCTAACTGCATAAATTTCTCAGCTTCTTGCCAAAAGAATTTTATTCTGTACCGTCTCTGCATTTCAATCCAAACTGTTGATTGTTCTTGCTAGTATAATTCTTTTAAAAATGTTGTGGATGTCCTATAAATCTTATTGGAGGTTCACTTTATTAGACGAAAGTCACATCCTCAGATCTCTTCAAGATAAGCAGCTCTCTTCATTGGGCTTTTTCTGAGAGTACCGAGGGGCCACAGCCATCCTTCTTAGAAGGCTTTTTGTTGGTCTGCATGATTCTGAGGAATTCGTCTCAGTTCTTAATGCAGATTCTGTCAGTGGCACCTTCAGCACGCTGCCTGGACATTTCCTTAGATCAGGCTGGCAGCAATGCTGCTGACCTTTCTTTCACTAGATAATAAGGATTCTTTTCATTACAACTTCTAATAGCATTTCCCTCACGGAACGCCGTAAGTCCTAGCCTCCTGAAAGACGGTCAGGGTTCTGCGGAGCTTTCTTTATCAGATGCTGCAGACTTGTCCTTAAGTCCTTCCAACTTCTCCCCACTGCCAGATTCCAAAACCACTCGCACATTTTGGGTTTATCTTATAGCAGCACACCAGTTCCAGGTACCAAAATCTGTACAAGTTACATATTGCTGCAGTACAAGTGAGTCTGAACGTCAGTGGCTTCAAACAGTGAACATCATTTTTCAGTTTTCTGCAGGTCAGGAGATCCCAGAGTGGCTCCAGTGGGTGGTGATGGCTCAGGGTGTCTCTTGAGGTTGTCATCTGTACACTTGCCTTGGCTGAAGTCATCTGAAGGCTTGAATGGGGTTGGAGGACCTGCTCCCTAGCTGTCTCACGTATACGCCTGGCGAATTAGTGCTAGTTGCCGGGGGAGCCAGCTGCTAGCTGTGTGGAATACCTTCATGGCTCGGCAGGCATCTTTCCTTAGAACTGGGTTCAGAAGAGAGGCGCAAGTCGCCATATGTTTTATGACCTCATCTCGCCCGGTCACTTCCACAATAGCCTCTCGGTTATATGTCCTTGCTGTTTATTGTGGAGGGTGACCACACAAGGGTGTGAATTCAGGAGGCAAATTCACCTCCCCATCAGGATCGGCCCATGATGGGGGTCACCAGGGAGACTGGCCAACACAGGTTCTGTGGAATTCAGTGAGATACCTCCGTTGATAGATACCTCCGTTGATTATGGTTTGCCAGTGAGAATGGTTTGCTTTAAAGACAGGCCATCTAATTTTTATTAATTAGATTGGCTTTTTGTTTTTTTTAATTACCATTTGACCCTTGTTTGCAAAACTCTTCCTAGAATGGGCCTCACCTGGCTGAAGTTTAATGTTACTTATATGCCCTCTGCTATATTAATAGAGGCCACAAGAAAGAACCATGAGGACTTCATTATTGCATTTTTGCATAAATGCAGCTCTGTATGTTTATTACTCAATATCCATCTTATAACTTCTTCAATGTTTTCCTCCAGAAATCCGTGTAAGCAGAAACTTGGTTTCTGTTGTTTCCTTGGCCAGGGAGAAGCTGAAAGTGACATTTGTTGAAGTATAGCAGTTAGGTTGATCCTGGCTTATTACTACTCTTATTACTTGATATTTTGCTATGAGATGTTCCAATTTATTTGTGAAGTAAAAGCCAGATCTCCTTGAATTCACCAAATGTTTATTGCAGTCCTTGTTTGCTGGACTTTGCTCCAGGTGCTATGGATACAGAAGTGAAACATAGGCAACCTCACTTTTGTATAGCTCCCAGTCTAGTAATAAGAAAATACATTAACCTTTGCTCCAGTCTGCAGGATTTGGCCTCAGAGAAAGCCTCATTCATATGCATTGCCTCCTCCTCCGTTCAGGTTTCATCTCATAATTCTAGTTTGTTCGTAGGAAAAAACCTGAAGAAAATGTGACTAGTGTGAGTTGTTGATTTAGGAAAGAAAGCTTTTAGAAGTGGCTGATGGGTGCTGAATAAGATAGTATGATGCTTAAGATCATAAGATTGGAATCTTGGAAGGCCCCAGGTTCAGTTGGTTTGAAATGCATCTCAGAAAGGTGAATGGGAGACACTGCATCCCCTGAGAACAGGGACTCCCAGTAAGAGCTGCCAGCCTTTTGGACAGAACTGTAAATCCGGGGGTGTTCTTCAGGTCTTGGGCGGAACCCTGGTCATGCCCACAGCGTCAACTTTTATTCCTTCTCTTCCTTTGAGGCTGTGTTTATACTTAGTGGTCATTGCCCAGAGCTCCCAAGACTGACTCACAAGTGAAACTGTATGTGAACAGTTGAGGGGCCTTGTAGGAGGTCTTACTCTAACTGTAAGTTATTCTGGAAGTGGGGGACCTGAAAGTCCTTGTCACTGGATCATGAGGTGAGCTCAATACGACAAGCTCCCGAGCTCCTGTGACCTTTGTGGGTTCCTTCTAGGCTCTTTGGTGAATTGCTCTTTTTCATCTTAGTGGTGTTATCCAGAGAATTTCTTATGGGTTTATCTTATTGCCCTTGCAACTTCTTTTCCTTTTTAAAAGAATTCTATTTTTGGCTGTGCTGGGTCTTCTTGGCTGCATGGGCTTTGCTCTAGATGCAGGGATCGGGGCTACTCGCTAGTCGGCGTGTGTGGGTTCCTTCTCTTGCTGCAGAGCCTGGGCTGTAGGGCGCACGGGCTTCAGTCCTTTTGGCTGCGGGCCCTAGGGCACAGGCTCAGTAGCTGTGGTACACGGGCTTAGTTGCTCTGTGGCATGCGGGCTCCTCCTGGGTTAGGGATGGAACCCGTGTCTCCTGCAGTGGCAGGCAGACTCTTCAGCACTGAGCACCGGGGAAGCCCCACCGTTGCAATCTCTGACTTTGCTGCTTGTTCTTTTTGTAGAATTTTATTTGTTTGTTTGTATAGAGGTGTGTTGTTTAAAAAACTTAGAAAACAGCGACCTAAAACTCCATTGACCGGTGGACTTAGAGTCTCTGAGAGCCTGAGTGGAGGTCGTGTGGTCCAGCCTCCAGGCAGGTACACCTCTCTGTTCAGTGACTGTCCTGCTGCTGCTTGCGTGTCCCTGCTGGCCGGGAGTCCGGGACCCCCGAAGCCCCTCATTCCAGACTCGGGATAGTAACATAGGAAAGTCTTCCTTCATCTGAGGGGTGGTCATGGCCGGAACTGCGTCCGCCCATGATTTCTTATGTTGAAGCCTTAATCCTCAGTTCTTGAGAACGCGACTTGGTGGAGATAGGGATGATTAAGCTAAAATGAGGCCTTTGGGGTGGGCCCTCGTCCAGTCTGAGTGGTGTCCTAATAAGAAGGGGTCAGGAGACATCAGGAGGACCCTGGAGAGAGGGCCCTGTGAGGACCCAGCGATCACGTGGCCGTCTGCCAGCCCAGGAGAGAGGCCGCAGGAGAAAGCGGCCTTGCCGACACCTTCAGCTTGGACTTCTGACCGCCAGAACCACGAGGAACAAATTCCTGTCGTTTAAGGCGCCCTGTGCGTGGTGTTTTGTTATGGCAGCCCGGGCAGACTAGTACTGGAGGAATCGGCCTTCTTGTCAGTTCTACACACTCACCCTTATTCCATCACAGGAGCCGGGAGAGAGCCAGGCTCAGCCCACGTCCACGTGACAACCTTCCCAGGACCTTCCCGCCCACCTGTGGAGCCGTCTCCACCAGAACCAGGCCCTCCACTGACTGCCTGCCGGTTTGCATCTCTCTTCAAGTGTGGTGACCAGAATTTGGCACTCTGGAAGGTTCCAGAAATTTCCAGTGCAACAGCATGGACAGCGCTCAGGCTTTGGAGGCTCTGAGATGTCGAATTCACGTGCACTTCTCTGTCCTTGGGCAAATTGTTGAACCTTCTGGGGCCCCATAAGAGGATCCTTGGGTCCTCATTTATAAAAGGCGGAGTGAGATTGTCTGTGTCGCTTGCCCAGTGGGGACTGGTGCGTGGTTAGCACCCAGGGTAGGATGATCAACGACCAATACTTCCTCCTTACCAGGCACCTCTGCTCAGGGCTTGACAGGGATTTATGCATTTAATCTTCATGTGAGCCAGGACTGTACGCATTAGCTTTATCCCCATTTTACAGATGAGCCATTGGCGTCTCGGAGACAGGTATGTAACTTGTCCATGTTCCTGCAGCCAGGAGGAGGAGGGGCCAAGTTCCCACCCTCGCGGAGGCCTCCAGAAGCTGCCTTTTTAGCTCTGGGCTGTGTTCTGCTAACACACGACGGCACAAGATTTTGTCTTCCTGTCAACAGGCCTGTAGGATTGCTGTGAATGTTGCCGGAGACCGCAGAAGCTCCTGTGCAACCACTTACCCCTGTGGGCTCTTAGAAGAGTCAGGCCCCCTCTGCCCCGGGACGGGGTGCTGTATCGCTCTCCCACTAGTGCCCCCACACTGTCGCTTTTTGGCTCCAGGTCTGGAATGTCAGGTTCACTTGTTCAGTGTCACCTCTGGACCTCGTTATTCTGTCATTCCACGTGCGAAGAGTTCTTCATAGCTTTGTGTCAGCGCCAAGCGTGGCCAACAGGCCGTCTAAGAACCAAGTTGAAGGTGCGGGTGAGAGGTGAGATGAGAGGGGCTGGAGTCAGGGCAGGTGCCACGACTCGCTAGCAGCATCTTCCTGCCTGGTTTGAGATACGTTGCCCAGCTGGAGGGTGTTGGCCACATGGGGGGTAAAAACGTGGATACACCAGCTGGAGGTTTTGCACATGAGATAAATGATAGGATCGTGTGACCCAGATGATTCAGATCTGCTGGGAATTTAGAGGTTGGGATGAGGGGGTGGGGTTGTGTGTTGAATGCAGGGAAGATTGCTGAGCATCTGTTATTTGGAATTGGGAAGTAGAAGCGGGTCTGGTGGGGCACCATGTGCCTGAAGTGAAAGTGTTAACCGCTCAGTCGGGTCCAGTTCTTTGGGACCCCACAGGCTGTAACCCACCCGGCTCCTCTGTCCATGGGACTCTCCAGGCCAGAATACTGGAGTGGGTAGCCATTCCCTTCTCCAGGGTATCTTCCCTACCCAGGGATCTATCCAACCCAGGTCTCCTGCATTGCAGGCAGATTCTTTACCATCTGAACGACCAAGGAAGCCCTGACTACATGCCAAGGCCCAGGTCTTATGAGGGGCATAACAGAGATCACAGTGCGGAGCAGGACAGGTAGACAGCAGCAGGCAAGATGATTCTGATGGGACTGATTCAGGGGAAAGGCATGAGGTACAAAGGTTGTTGAGGAATGCTGCTAGACTGCTTTGAGTAAGTGAAGGTGAGCAGGAATTGCTCTTTCTGGACTGACTCCATCAGCCACTTGGCACAGCGCTATCAGGTGTTATGGAGAGGAGGAGATAAGTGAGAGAAAATTCTTGATCCAGAAGAGCTTGCAGTTTGTTTAGCAGCACAAAAGCAATAGCATTTTAGGTAGGTGCAGTGCAAAGCGTCAGCCTTTTGATTTATGTGGGATATAAGAAGTTACAGATTTTGGTACCCCTCCTGGTGGCTCAGTTGTAAAGAATCCACCTACAATACAGGAGACGTGGGTTGGATCCCTGGGTTGGGAAGATCCCCTGGAGAAGGGAATGACAACCCACTCCAGTAGTTTTGCCTGGAGAATCTCCACGGACAGAGGAGCCTGGCGACCTACAGTCCATGGGGTTGCAGAGTCAGACATGACTGAGCAACTAACACTTTCTTTTTCGCTTCCCTAGTATGAGAGGGAAAGATCCCATGTGTTCCCTGTTTTCCATGGAGTGTCAGCAACATGTGAACAGATTCTGTTTTAAGATACAGTCAGGGATTCCTGTTGCAAGTGTCGCTTAGATAAGGAGGACATTTCTGTGAAGCAGAGATGGTTGTAGGTAGGTTCCTTCATAGGCTGTGAGCTCTCGGCAATGTGGGTTTTGCTGAAGATAGTGATTTTCATTAAATTACATGCTGTCTAGCATGGTGCTTTTTCACATAGGAATTTTTCAAGAAGTATTCATTCCACAGTGATCTTGAGAAATAGCAAGCTGTTTGGTGAGAAATACATAAGGCATGGCGGTAGGTACTTGTCCTGACTCAGCCTTCCAATCTATCACAGCTGGTTAGTAATAACATTTCATAATTGTCCTTGTCCCTTAGACTAACTGGTATCGCAGCAGGTTTTTCTTGAAAAGCAGGAGTAACAAAATAGTTACCTCCAGGCTGGCTGAAAAAGAATAAAAAACTACTACCCCACCCCAAATGAAGCTGGATACTGCCAAGTCTCTCAAGCCTGCAAATATTCATTTCCGTGGTGGGTATTTCACTTGAAGAAGCTTTGTCATATAAAGGCATGTAACACAGCTGGGGGCCCGGCCTCCTCTGGCCTGTCCTTTCCTATTGTCTGCTGATACAATGCAGAGGTCAAACATGGTGTGATTTTCGCTGGGGGAGAATGCTCAGATCCACTGTCCAAACATAACCCTAAGGAGACGGTCTGCGTTTTGTAGACGAGTGAAATAGCAGGTCTGAAGTCGGTTCAGATTGGAGGACTCCTACTGGACGCTGCATGTGGTAGCCAGTCTTTACAGCTTGCTGCCCGCCTCGTATGATGTTGGCGGGGGATGTGCAGCCCACCCAGGGCGGCTCCCTCCTCCCCTCGTCCCCTGGCGCTGTCTCCGTGTTGTGCAAAGTAAAGGCCCAGGTCTCGGGTGCAGCTTGCGAAAAGCCCTTCTCAGCTGCGGGGCGGCCTCGCCTGGCCCTCCGGCCTGCCGCTCCTGTCACCTGCTGCTCTCGTGTGCGCCACATGCTCCGGCTGCAGTGAGGCCCGTCGCCCCTTGCTTCTCAGCTGATCACACGTCAGGGCCCAGCCGTCCCTGCTCCATGGACTCCACCCCTGCAGAGCTGGCTTTCGTCTCTGCCAGTGGGTCACACGGCCCAGAGCCGGACTGGATGGGGCGGCGGGATCCTGGGGGGCTTGGAGTCCAGGCAGCTGGGGGTGCGGGGGCGAAGGCAGACCCCACACCTTTGGAGCTGTCTTAGTGACACATGAAAAACATGTAGGCCTGTAGTGCAGACTGTTGCCTCCACTTCTTTCACGAACACCTAGAAAGAAAATCTGAAAGAAAAATTCAAAGAGAATTTCCTTGTTCATGCTCTGAAGTGAAGTGAAGTGAAAGTCGCTCAGTTGTGTCTGACTCTTTGCGACCCCATGGACTATATAGTCCGTGGAATTCTCCAGGCCAGAATACTGGAGTGGGTGGCCTTTCCCTTCTCCAGGGGATCTGCCCAACCCAGGGATCGAACCCAGGTCTCCCACATTGCAGGTGGATTCTTTACCAGCTGAGCCACCAGGGAAGCCCATTCATGCCCTATGAGTTTAAAAACAAAGGCTTGGTGGTGTTTTTAAATTTAGACAGCATTGAGGCTCTCCCAACTGCTGGGATGACGGCTTGGAAGGCTCTAGGTGTGTCCTGAAAATTTTAAAGATTGTCCACTGATTGTAAATATACGTAGATTCAGACATTTTTCTAGATATGTTACAGGTTAAGCTGTCGTTCAGGAGGTTGTTATTCCTCTTTGTTTTTTTAATAGTTTTATGTGTATATTTGTTTTTGGCTGTGCTAGGTCTTCATTGCTGTGTGGGCTTCTCTCCAGTTGCGGTGAGCAGGCTTTACTCTAGCTGTGGTGTGCAGGCTTCTCATCGTGGTGGTTTCTCTTCTTGCACACAGGCTTCAGTAGTTGAGGCTCGTGGGCTCAATAACTGCGGTGCACGGACTCAGTTGCTCCACGGCGAGTGGGGTCATCCCAGACCAGGGATCGAACCCGTGTGCCCTGCAATGCAAAGTGAACGCAACCCCTGGACCACTGACGAAGCCCTTATTCCTCATTCTTTCCTTCCTCCCAACGTGATGTCGTTGATCCGAGTTCTTAGTCCCCGAGGGGCTGGTTGTCCACTGCTTATTGAGCTGCGCTTGGCTCCCAGGGCCGTGGAGCCAGGTGAGGAGGGCCACGGTTGTCCAGGGGAGCCTTACTGCGGGCCTGGCTGCTCGGCGCTTAATGGGAGAGGGAGACGAGACGGTACAGAGGCTGGTGCTGCGGGAGTGTGCCCTGGGCGGAGGAGACGTGCACCTGCCCCCTCTGCTCCGCTCCCCCCGCTCACTCACCACTCCCCTCACACCTGCTCACTCACACACTCCCTGATTTATTTGCTCAGTCCCTCTGGTTGCTTCACTCATCGTTGTGCGTGTCTGTGTTGTCCCAGAGCCCGGGGCAGCCTGGGCCTGTGCTGTCCAGGAAAGAGGGGAGGCTCTGTCCCTTCAGACGAGGCTGTGCTGTGAGCTGGCCTTGCTGGGCGGGCAGGCATTTGAAAGATGAAGAAACGGAGGTGGGGTGGGGATGGGGGGGTTAATCCCAGGCAGTGAGGGTAGTGTGGACACAGGGGTGAGGCCGGAAAGTACCAGGTCCCTTCAGAAGATGCTGCATAATTGCATTTGCCCAGGGTAGGGGGCAGTGGGGTGAGGTGAAGTCCGGACAGGTGGGCGGGGCTAATTGCAGATCTCCCCCCGACCCCCCTAGTCTGGCCTGAAGGGCCCAGCATCTCCCCCCAGCATCACACGGAACCCTCACCCGCGTGCTTCCTGGATGCTGAGACAGTGGGGCTGCAGATCCTCAGTGGAGTTTGAATGTCTCTGTGGGTTCCCTGTAATCTTTTCCATATTTTCTTCTATTTCTCACTGGGGGCATTTTTCTAGTGTTCTTATTTGAGCATAAAATAAGGCTTGCCCTGGGACTTCCCTGGCAGCCCCAGTGGTTCTGACTGTGCTCAGATGGTAAATAATCTACCTGTGATGCAAGAGACACGGGTTCGATCCCCGGGTTGGGAAGACCCCCTGGAGGAGGGCATGGCAACCCACTCCAGTGTTCCTGCCTGAGAACCCCATGGACAGAGGAGCCTGGCGGGCTGCAGTCTGTGGGGCCGCAAAGAGTTGCACACGACTGAGCACACACACACATGCACACACCCCAGTGCAGGGGCATGACTTCAGTCACTGGTGGGGAACTAAAATCCTGCATGCCAGGTGCAAAACTGAAGGTGTTGGGCTGCACTGCAGACAGATTCCTTACCGTCTGAACCGCCAGGGAAGCCGTGCCACGTGAGGTCTGACTGAGCAAACAAAGAAGCAAAGAAAACAAAGATAGAAAGCTTTGTCTCATAGGATCTAGAATTTTAGGCCTTAGGTTTCAGGAATGCCAAGTGTTTACATTTTGGGGCTGCTTTTACTGGAATGAGCTGGTCTCTTCCCAATGGAACTCCTTGGTAGAACCTACTGTTAGTGTCTGAGTCTTTTTATTTATGTTGTCTTCATCTCTGAAAGTGAGAAGTGAAAGTGTTAGTCGCTCAGTCGTGTCCGACTCTTTGCAACCCCATGGACTTTGCAACCTCAGGACTGTAACCTGCCAGGCTCCTCTGTCCATGGAATTCTCCAGGCAAGAATACCAGAGTGGGTAGCCATTCCCTTTCCCTTCTCCAAGGGATCTTCCCAACCTAGGGGTTGAACCCGGGTCTCCTGCATTGCAGGCAGATTTATTTACCATCTGAGCCACCATCTCTAGGGGGTACTTTATCACCAATAGCTGTGTGAGGATTATGTTTGAATGCTGAATTACCTTACAGTGAGGTTTGATGATAAAAGTCATTCTGTGGTCGTCTTTACCTGAAACTCATTGCCCTGGCTTTTGGGTAAAGTTCCATTTTATGTCGCGGTGAGTTCTATTTTAAACAAGGAGCCTCGGTGCATTCAGAAGCCAGCTCTCTGCTTCTCCGTGCTGTTGTGAGTTACTCCTCTCATGGTGGAACTGTATGATCGTCTGTCCTGAGGTCCATCAATCACGGAATGTGTTTGTGTCCAGACATGAGCTCTTCTCAGCCTTGCAAAATTGGTATCAGTGCAGCAAATTGGTGTGTGGAAGAACAGCAGGTGTCATTTAGAAGCTTGGGGTTTTTCTCCTCTACTGATTTCACATCAGCCATTTAAGGTTCTAATCTTCAGAGCACTAAGGTCAGTGCTTCGTAAAATTGTAGATCAAACCGTGACATCTCAAGTGGCAAACCATTTAGAATCTTCCTTAAATTACCGAAAAAAAAAAAAGGAGGCGAATGCATGATGGCTTGTTTTGTTCCCAAGACATAGGATGTAACCCTCCAGCTCTGTGGCTTTTTATTCTGATGGGAAGGAAATGAGACTATTGTTACTGTCAGGGATGGTGTGTTAGCGGTGCCAGCTCTGTGCTAAGCGGTGTTTAGAACACAGAGCTGCTGAATCCTTGGCCAGAATTCATCTGGAGTCTGCAAGCAGGCTGTGAACGCATGGGCCATTCCAAGTGGGAGAAGCCTTCCGTTTCCACGAGGAGTAAAGGGGGAACCCACAGCTGACCTGTATAGTTGAGCGGTTACAGCTCCAGGCCAAGTGCCCTGCTCTTTTATTCGCAAAGGATGTCAGAGACAAAAGTCAGAGCCCCAAGTTGCATCCTCAGCACAATAGCAGGATTTCTTGGGTCTTTGTCTGGTTGGCGTGAGTCAGGGCGTGTGTGACATGCTATCTAAAGTTTAAGCTTAGTTGAGCCCAAGGACCTTCTCTTCTGAGTAGCACATACTGGAGTCAAGTCTGCAGATGGTAATCAGAAGAGAGGAGTGGCTTCAGATGCAGACCTGGGACGGTGTGCCAGACGAGGGTGGCAGGCATTTGGAGGTGTTCATGTTGTTGAGTCCAAGCTTGTGCTACTCCCTGCATGACAGGCCAGCATATCAAGAGGCAAGTTGCTGGGGCAAGGAACAGTGACTTTATTCAGGAAGCCAGCAGACTGAGAAGACGATGACCTAGGGTTCCAAAGAACCCACCTTACCTGAGATAGAATTCAGCCTTCTTTTATGTTTAAAGGGAAGACGGTGCTGTTGGTTGGTGTTTAAAGGGAAGGCGGTGTCCTTGGTTGTGACAAACTTCTTACTGTCGGAATCCTTTGTTCTTGTATCTGTCCACCTAGGTCGAGTCGTGATGTTCCTGTGATTCTCCAGTGTTCATGTTATTCTTTTTTCTGCAACTTCTTATCTCTATGTGAATGGAAAAGTGTTATATCCTTAAACGTTGGCCTGGGCGTTTGAAGTAGACCCAAAGAGGTGTGAGGTGGTCCTTGAGAGTTTTGAGATTGAGGAGTAGTTTGAGCCGCTACATTAGTGTCCATGCATAGTGCAGAAAAGCCCTTCAGGGACACCCAGCCTCATGTCAGAGAGGTGATATCCCACTTTTGGTTGTTTGGGATCCACCTGCTACAGAAAATAATGGGACAGCTTATCATAAAAGTGCAGGCCCAATAAAATGAGAATGATTAACAGAACCAGGAAGGAAGGGATAGGAAATGGATTTCAGGTAGTTCTCAGTTTCCTGGCAGCCAGAACAAGGAGAGCAATTGCTGGGGTGAAGCCTGCTCAGTTGAAGGAAGGAAGGCCCCACGTCCTCCTGGCAGCTGTGTGTTCACCGGAATAGATGCTGTAGTGTTTTGCCAGCCTGATACTGGGGGCGGGGGCGGGGGCGGGGTGGGCAGGGTCTGGCTGGGGAGGCGGGGCCTGTCTGGGGGCGGGGTCGGGTGGGGGCGGAGTCTGGGGGTCACAGTCTGGCTGGGGGCGGAGTCTGGCTGGGGGCTGAGTCTGGATGGGAGGGAGTCTGGGTGGGGTCGGAGTCTGGATGGGAGGCGGTCTGATGGGGGCGGAGTCTAGATGGGGCGGAGTCTGGCTGGGAGGAGGTCTAGTTGGGGGCGGAGTCTGGGGGGGTCACTGGCTGGGGGCAGAGTCTGGGTGGGGGCGGAGTCTGGGGGCAGAGTCTGGCTGGGAGGAGGCCTGGCTGGGGGCGGAGTCTGGCTGGGGGCTGAGTCTAGATGGGGGTGGAGTCTGGCTGGGAGGAGGTCTGGTTGGGGGCGGGGTCTAGCAGCGATTGCATAGCGGAGGGCACTTCTTTGCTTGGCAGAGTCATCCTGGTTGATTTGGAAATTTCTCTTGGAAAGCTGAGGATTATGATGTTAGACGGTAGCTTCGGAAAGCCAGTTCTTCTGGAGGCCAGAGCAGTGGCGGGTGTGGTGGGCATTTCCCGCGCCTGCCTGTGAGGGTAATTGGTGGGAAGGGCCTTCCTCTCCCGGGTGACGCTTACGCTTCAGTGGACAGACCTGCGAGGACAGGTCTGGTTCCCCTCCACACCAGCACGTTACCCTAAACCCAGGTTTTGTGGGTGGGCGTGATGCACTCTTTGGGCACCCCTCCCACACTGGAGACACTGCCCAAGCTAAGACTTGGCTAAAATATTCCTATTTCTCCCTTGGGGAAGATTTTGACTCTTGTATAAGCCATATTCTCTGTGGATGGTGGCAAAGATCTAAAAAGCTTTATATTTTGGCTTACTTTCTTTCCTCCCAGGACCATTAAGCCTCCTTTATTTTCCTTATTTATTATTGAAGTATAGTTGAATTGTAATGTTATGTTAATTACTGCTGGACAGTAAAGTGACTCAGTTATACGTACATAAACACTTTTAAATATTCTTTTCCATTATGGTTTATCACAGGTTGTTGAATATAGTTTCCAATGCTACACAGTAGAACTTTGTTTATTCATTCTGTACATAACAGTTTGCATGTATTAATCCCAAACTCTCAATCCAAAGATAATTTGGCTTTTTGGAAAAAACCTAAGAAAAGACCTTCTTCTTACCCACCTCACTGTTACCGGAGTTGATGGAAATGGATGTTAGCGAATGACATTTCTTTTAGGGTGTTTAAAAAAATTGATTTTAAGTCTAAGAAGTTTCTCTGTAGCTTCAAAAAATGCAATCAGGGAACACCTGTCTCATTCTTTTAGATGAAATGTCAGTTTCCATCGTTAGAGAGCCAAGCAGGAAAGGAAACCGGTTAAAGGAAAGATAAGTGGAACCAAACACTCCGGTTGTAAAAGGAGCATGGCTTCTGGGGATGTTGAGTGTGGCCCAGCTGTGTTTCTCCCGGGCTGTGTCCTCCTTAGGGCCCATGAAGGGCTGAACTCGGAACAAGGCTTTTGCAATCTGCGCCTTCTGAATATGGGTTTTGTTCTGTTGGCTTAATTTGCATTTGGTGTCTGGAGTGCCTGGTCGTGGAAAGAGCTGGTGCTTTGTTTTGGGTAATGAGGGCTGAGGTTTCAAATCAGTGCTTCTAGGTTTACTCAAGTGTCACTTAAGTTAACAGGCCACCGTGTTTTCATCACACTGAGGACCTGCGGGCCTCCATGTGCAAATCAGATATTTGTGTATCTGCACGTCAGTAGCCCACAGAATGGCATCATGAAAGAGAGAGCTGCATTCAAAATTCTGTTTCTATTATATGAATTTTTGTCAGAGGACAGATGCCTTTTTAAACACATCTTCAGATGCTTGGTTCTGCCCTTGTCAATTATTTTGTAGCAAGTGTCAACAGTAAACCAGGAGAAGGGGAGAAGCCAGTGTAGAAGACTTTTTTCTGTTTAATTTGGTGCTTCTTGGAAAGTGGGTGAATTATTCATGATGAAATGAATGGGGATATTATCTTAAATTAGTACAGAAGCAAGTGGTTAGCCCTCTGCCTGAGCTGCCCATGTTGATCTGGCTGCCAGGAAGCCGAGTCTGTGTATTGTGTTCCTTGATTGGTTGGTTGTGTAGTGACTTCATCCCAAGCCCGATTTTATCCTTTTCTCTGTTTTTCTTTTCCTAAACATTTTTTTCCCCCAAGCTGCCAGTAATTCATTTGGAAATAATGTTGGGTATATATTTTCCTTTCTCCTCTGTCTCCTCCTCCTCCCCCTCCCAACACTGCACCAGGATAACATACCCCTTGTGTCAGAGGCAGTGCCGAGTGGGGGGTCAAGCACTTGGAGAACTGAGCCCGTGTGTCTGTCTACAGAGGCGTGGGTCCTGGGAAGTCGTAAAAAAAAAAAAAAGACAGTTATTGTAATAGCTCATCAACCTGAAACTTAACTTGCCATTTTATTACCTGAAAATTTTGGCCTCTGCATATGTGTGACAAGAATTCTGTACAGTGAATATTATGCATTTTTAGGGAATTCTTGCTCAGGGCCCTCTCGTAGGCCCAATTTTGAGGTCATTTTGTTTTCCCTCTAAAAATATGTACGGTCAAATAAAAGAGGTCATATTCAAATGTAGTATGGGAATGTTGAGCCTGTGGCCGTTGCTGTCCGCTGCTCAGCCTTTGTTCCCGGGCCCCAAACCAGCCCGTGATCTGATGTCTGCGGTCACAGGGGACGAGGAAGGCCGAAGATGCTCTTCCCGAGGGTCGGGCTGAGCTGGCCTGTGCCCCTGGGCGCTCGGTGACTGTGGGTCCGGAACCCGCTGAGTGGGACGGAGAGCAGGCCCTGCATTTTGCGTATTGATTTCTGCGTGAGCAGCAGTGGCGCTGACTCACTGCAGTGCTGCTCATTCTCACACTACTAACTGTGCACGATCTATGAATTATGCATAAACGTGTGTGTAAGTTTACATTACTGTGTTGTTGCTGTTCAGTTGCTAAGTCACATCCAACTCTTTTGCACGCCCATGGGCTGTAGCCCAGTAGGCTTCTCTGTCTGTGGGATTTCCCAGGCAAGAAGACTGGAGTGGGTTGCCATTTCCTTCTCCAGGGGATCTTCTCGACCCAGGGATCAAACCCACATCCCCTGTAGTGGCAGGCAGGTTCTTTACCACTGGGCCTCCCGGGAAAGCCCTTACATTGCTGCATGCTCGTGTATATAGACATTCCTCACTTTGCACAGTTCTGGTGATGCAGCAGTTTGTTACCATGCATTCAATAATACCAGTGCCTTAGCACAATTCACATTTCAGTTATTCCAGTGTGTTAACTGAACTGTGAGTAATTGCATAAAGAACACTCAATTGAATGCTCGTGTTTCAGTTCACAAATAGCTATATAAATAACAGATGTGCCTTGTGATCAGTGACCAATCACACCACTTCCTGTAGTCTCTTGGTGGCTGGTCATTGCACACGACACTCAGTTCATGCACAGACAGCAAAGTGTGTGTGTGGGTTTCCGCCTTATCTTCCTGTGATAAACCAGTGTGACATGTTACAAAAACATCAAAAATTGCGAGGGAATAGGCTAACTTAAGACCAAGGTGCCACAAAGGAGTTAAACGTTGGAGGGGAAATTCAGGGTGGAGTAACAGCTTAATGGGTACAGGGTTTCCTGGAGTGATGAAAATGTTTCATAACTAGATAGAGATTGCGCTTATACAACATTGTGAATGTACTAAATGCCTTTGAGTTGTTTGCTTCAAAATGTTTAATGTGAATTCAATTAAGAAACACAGTTGTCCCCCAGTATCTTCTGGGAATTGATTTGTTCCAGGACCCATGAGGATACCAAAATCCAGGCATGCTCAAATCTCTTATATAAAATAGCATAATATTTGCATATAACCTCCATACATCTGCCTATGTACACTTGAAACCATCTCTAGATTACTTATAATACCTAATGCAGTGTAAATGCTATGTAAATTGTTTCCGCCATGCTGCAAATTCAAGTTTTGCATGTTGGAACCTTCTGGAATTTTTTTCAACCAAGTGTTTTCAGTCTGTGGTTGGCTGAATCCAAGGATATTGAACCCACGGATGTAGATGCCCGACTGTACGAGAGCTGGCTAAGGCATAGACAAGGTGCTTCCTTGTATTGTCAATTACGCTCTAAGAAGCCGGCATTTTTAAACTATTCATGCTATGTTTTTAACAAAACATTTCAATGCTCAATGTTTCAAATGGTAGGAGTTTTACTGTTTTTAAAAATTTCCCTACGCACTTACAACCTGACAAGAGTTTTTAATATTTTAACAAGTTTTTAGAGGTCACGGAACAGTTGCGGTTTTTTCCATCGATAAGATAACTTTGCAAGGTTTCGGGTTGCATGGTCGTTTTCATGGTCTTGTGCAATGGTACAAATCGAGGGCTCCCAGTGTACATAAGTTACTGTATGCATGCGTGGTAATTGATGCGCACATCATCGCCCTAACAACCACTCAGTCTGCCTTCGAGTGTTCTGAGCTGTGTCCTCTATAGCAGACAGGTGTGCTGAGCTTCTCAGAAAAGCAGAGAAAGCTCGAAGTGTGATAGTAACAGGTAAGTTGGTGGACCCTCAGCTCCTCCTAGGAAAGGGGAGGTCAAGATCAGCAGGCATTGTTGTTGTTTAGTTGTGAAGTCGTGTGTTTCGCAACCCCATGGGCTGTAGCCCACCAGGCTCCTCTGTCCATGGGATTTCCCAGGCCAGAATCCTGGAGTGGGTTGCCATTCCCTTCTCCAGGGGATCTTCCCGACCCAGAGATTGAACCCAACCTGCATCTCCTGTGTTGTCAGGCAGCGCTTTACCTTTGAGCCACCAGGGAAGCCTCCAGCAGGCATTAGGAACGGATGAGAAATCCTGGCTTACAAGGTGTGGATAGACCTCACAGCTACTTGGGGGGGGGGGGGGTTGGGGGTGCAGAGGGGGGCAGGCTGACAGCCGCGTAACTGGCAGCTGAAAGAAGTGGTGGCCCTGGACATGTCTTGGCTTCTGGAAATTTGGCAACAAAGCGACCATAGGGTGAGACGTCTGATGCCCAGGAATGCCACCACGAACCATCATGACACTGTATAGCATTCATTCATTTTGGAGTTGCTTTTGAGGATCCCTCCTCCCCATCTCAAGCTTTCCCCACATTACGATACAGGCTGTGCTTGTGTTACTGTTCAGTTAGCACGTGAGCATCTCCAACAGACTGAGACTTTTGAGGGTAGGGAAGTGTGTCTTATTCTTTCTTGAGGCTTCTGAACCTGGCAATGCATAGTAGCAGCTTAATAAATACTTAGATCCCCTGGAGAAGGAAAAGGCAACCCACTCCAGTATTCTTGCCTGAATAATTCCAAGGACAGAGGAGCCTGGCGGGCTACAGTCCATGCGGTCAGAAAGAGTCAGACATGACTAACACTTTCAAAGAATGTTACAGAAAATCAAGATTTCAGTCTAAATCTTTTAAATTAACAAAGGAATCTGTTTGTTTTGCTTGAGGATCGTTGGTAATGTTTTCTGGCCCAAATTGCTTTTTTTTTTTTCCTGAGCCATGTGTTTATTTTTTCACTTCTGTTTCTTATTTATATTATGAAAATAATTAAGAAAATATTGATCCTGGCCTTGTGTCACAGGTCAGTGTGATACTGTGAAGCTGACTCCAGCACACAACAGTCCAAACCCTCTCACTACACCTTAGTTTCAGTGAACCAAATTGAATGACTCCAGGGTTTTTTTTGTTGTATTTTCAAATGGTGCTTTTTGGAAGAAAGAAATGCAAAAGATGACCCATGAGAAATGATCTGGTGGGGGTCATAGTCTGTGATGTTGACAGACTTAGCTTGTCAAGCACTCATTTTGCATTTTCCAGGGGTCAGCCTTCCAGAGCCATTAGATTTCAAGAACTGTCTTGAGAAAGGAATATGTGAAGGGAGCCAGTGCTTGCTGCCTCAGCTTGCAGCAAAGCGAAGACCACGTTGCCCAGTAGAAAGAGCCATCCTCAGGCTGGCTTTGGGTGTGTCCAGTGAGAGGGAAGGCCTGCCTTGTTCTGGAGGCCCGGTCCAGGTATCAGGGGCACTCATGGGGATGATCTCCCTTTGCGGGGGTGTCCCTGCCACAGGGGTGGCCTCGGGTCCTGAGACGCCATCCAGGTCAGTTTTCCGACCGGGACCTCGTGTCCAGAACTGTGGATGGAATTTATTCTGGGGTCATGGGAGTTCCTTTATACTTGCTGTTAAGTCGTGCCTCTTTAGCTCTAGCTCAGGGTTTTAAAATCTTAGCTGAAGCCTCTTTTAGGTATTTAGGATAATTTGGAACCTGCCACTCCGGGGAGATTACCAAAAATCTCCTAAAAGCTGCCGCTCTTGGAGAGGTTATAGGCGCCCAGTCGTTTCGTTTCCTGAGAACCAGGTGCTGGGGATTCAAGAGTTAGATGCAGAGCGCGCCCTCTGGGTGGACGAGTCGGGGGAGGTGGTCACAGTCAGGGCCAGGCTGCCTGGCTAAGGGCCCCTCTACTCACTTGTGACTTTGGGCAAATCTTCTATAAAGCAGGCTAAGGAAGAACTTATGTCAGGGTTGTTATGAGGATTAAATAATTTTTTCAAAATTGAAATATAGTTGATCTACAGTAATATGTGTTACAGGTGTACAGTATAGTGATTCACAACTTTTAAAGGTTATATTCCATTTCTAGTTATGGTATTTGCTATATTGCCAGTGTTGTGCAGTATATTCTTGGAGCTTATCTGTGGAGGATTCAATGAATTAATGTATATAAAATGTTGAGAGTAGTGCTGGGCAGATGGTAAGGTTTTTAAAACCATAGTTATTATTATAGAAATAGAGTGCATTAACATTCTCCATCACGTTTAATTCTCAACAGTCACGCACAGCAGGCGGTGTCCTGCCTGGTTTTTGTTGAGAATTTCAACCACTTGCCCCAAGTCATAGGGTTAGAAAAGGGGCTGAGACAGGATCTGAACTTGCCCCCGAACCCTTCCCTCTCTGCGTCCTGGCTGACGTGCCCGGAGAATGATAAGGAAAAGTGCTAACCCTGTTTGTGCTGCCATGACGAGGTAGTGCAGTTTGGGTGGGTTACATGACAGACGCTTATTTCCTCGCAGTCCTGGAGGCTGGAAGTCCCAAGTCAGGTTCGTCTGCACCTTGGTTTCGTCTTTGGGTCCTCACCTTGGCTTGCCGATGGCTGTCGTCTCCTGTGTCTTCACATGGTCTTCCTTTGTGCAAGTTTCCTTCTGTACAGCCACCGTGCTTGATCCAGCTGATCATGTTGGATGAGTGCCTGCTCTGATGACTTCATGTGAACATAGTTACCTCTTTAAACACCCTCTGTCTAAATACAATCTCCTTCTGAGGTTCTGGAAGCTCGGGTTTCAATCTGTGAATTTTCAGAAGAGACAATTCATAACAGGAAATGATGAGTAATCAAAACCAGAGGAATTGAACACCCAGTTATCAAGAATTGATATGAAGGCAGAATCAGGGAATGGTGGGGCCAATGGAGGTAGATTTTTGATACCAGGCATGGTTTTCGTAGTAGCTGGTCACGGACAAAGAGGAAGGAGTTCTTTGTGTGATGAACATGGCTGGGATATGGTGATCTGGGATCAGCAGACGCATGATTGGTTGGAGCTTGGTGCGTTAGAAGAGGTACTGAGGGGACTTCTGTGGTGGTCAGTGCTTAAGACTCCACACTCCCAAGGCAGGGGGTGTGGGTTTGATCTCTTGTTAGGGAACTAAGATCCCACATGCTGCATGTCATTCCCCCCCACCCCTCCACCAATGAAAAGGTACTGGGTGGGTGATAAACAGCAGTCTGAGACACGGTGTGTGGTTTTGAAAGAC
This sequence comes from Muntiacus reevesi, assembly GCF_963930625.1. NCBI lineage: Eukaryota > Metazoa > Chordata > Mammalia > Artiodactyla > Cervidae > Muntiacus > Muntiacus reevesi. Next base: position 54,500,232 of record NC_089252.1, read on the forward strand.
ATCAGAGTCCATCGTCGAGCAGATGTTTATGGAGCAGGCAGTGTGCTATGACAGACTGGGTCATAACACAGTCTTACCAGAGGAGATTTTGAGTCCCCATGCCTTCTGACTCCAGAGTTGTTTGAGTTTGTGGTTGTAGAGAAACAGGTGATGTAAATTTTCTAAAATTAAAATTCCTAAGTATGCCTTAATTTTCTTATTAATAAATGTTATTATTTTTTATCACCAAATTGTGGCGTAGTGGAGCATAAATTTGGAGGTAAGACCATCTGGGTTTAAATCTTGGCTTTGTCGCTTACGAGCCTTGTCAGATTTATCATGTGACGCAAATTGGCAGAGCTTCAATTTCCTCAGCTGTGAAAAGTGGATAATTATACATGTTTCAGTGGGTTGGCAGAGTGTGTACATGTAGGTTCTAGTAGCACTGTGTCTTTCCCGTGGGGCACAGTCTTTATGATTATCCAAGGAGGTGGAGGGGATCCCCTGGTCCAGTGGTTAGGACTCTGTGCTTCTAAAGAAGCACAGGAAGAGGGCCTGGGTTCGATCCCTGGTCTGGGAATGAAGATCCTGCAAGCCACATGATACGGTCAAAAAAAAACAGTGGAAAGTTGATGGAGGATATAGTTATGCAGATAAATTAGAGGCCTTTTTAAAAATTTTTTTTTTTTTTAATAAGAGAGGAAAAGAAATGTCAGCTTTGGATTAATATTCTCATTCATTCAATAACCAAAAAAAAAAAAAAAAATGTCTGACATAGAAAAATTACCATTACCAAAGTGAATAGGGAGAAGGGATAAATTAGGAGTGTGCGATTAACACGTACAAACTATGCATGAAATAGATAAGCAGCAAGGATTTACTATATAGCAAAGGGAATTTAATATTTTGTAATAACCTGTAAAGAAAGGTAATCTGGAAATGTATGTATATAACTGAAAAAAAGAAAAGGTCTGAGAAACAGTCAGTGGTTAGAAAAAGATAAGCCCCTGCCCTCAGCAGGCTTCCAGGCCAGGAGAGGGGACCAGGAGTGTGTGCTAAGTCCTGCCCATCAGGTTTGCGCATGCTGCTCTGCAGGGATTAAAGAGGGCTGCTCTGAGAAAAAGGAGTTTTGCAGGAAGAGTTTCACAGGGGAGCAAGCACTTGAATTAAAATCTGAATATTGGGGAGAAATTTATCACCCCGAGTGGAAAATTCTCTGATGGTAGTAGTAGCGTGTCTGGAGATACAGGATAGGGTGCATGGCATGGCTGAAAAGCGGCAGTTTAGGGTGTCCGATAGAGGAGAGCAGGAGCAGACAGGAAAAGGGGGGCAGAGCACGGTCGGTGCAAAGCCGCCGAGATGTTTTGTTTGGGCAGTGATGATAGTAACAGTTGAGGAAGACTCAACTGATGGTGTCACAGGATGGTTGGGAGCGGAGGCAGGGTGCAGGCTGATGAAGAGTTTTAGAAAGACTTTGTGATGATCCAGATGAGACCACTGTCCTAAACTAGGGCTGCAGCTACTGGAGTCTGGAGAAGAGGACCAGTTCCAGAGCTGTTGGGGGGTTGGTGTTCGGATGGATGTGGCTGGGGTGGAGATGACTGGGTTTCTATTGATGGCTTGGGTGTCTAGGTGGATAATGGAGCCATTCATACAGAGGCTGGGGAGGAGGGGAGGGGGCAGATATGGTGCTGATCTTTGATTGGATGACTTGGAGGTGCCTGGGGACAGTACAGGTCCTTCTTTCCCACAGGTAGCTGGCCAGCCCCTCGATCTGGGCTTGTGTACATATGGAAAGGACAGTGAACGCAAGTGTCTCTCTCTGGAGGGTCGGCCCTGAAGAACAGAGCTTGAGATTTAGTGTCTAGGGGCATCAACATTGCTCACAGATGTCTGGACCTTTCCTCTTTAGGATCAGTTCAGTTCAGTTCAGTCGCTCAGTCATGTCTGACTCTTTGTGACCCCATGGACTGTAGCATGCCAGGCTTCCCTGTCCGTCACCAACTCCCAAAGCTTGCTCAAACTCCAGTCCATTGAGTCGGTGATGCCATCCAACCATCTCATCCTCTGCCTGCTCCTGCCTTCAGTCTTTCCCAGCATCAGGGTCTTTTCCAAGGAGTCAGTTCTTCGAATCAGGTGGCCAAAGTGTTGGAGCTTCAGCATCAGTCCTTCCAATGAATATTCAGGACTGATTTCTTTTAGGATGGACTGGTTTGATCTCCTTGTAGTCCAAGGGACTCTCAAGAGTCTTCTCCAACACCACAGTTCAGAAGCATCAATTCTTTGGCATTCAGCTTTCTTTATAGTCCAACTCTCACATCCATACATGACCACAGGAAAAACCATAGCTTTGACTAGGTGGACCTTTGTTGGCAAAGTAATGTCTCTGCTTTTTAATATGCTGTCTAGGTTGGTCATAGCTTTTCTTCCAGGGAGCGAGCATCTTTTAATTTCATGGCTGCAGTCACCATCTGCAGTGATTTTGGAGCCCCCCAAAATAAAGTCTTTCACTGTTTCCATTTTTTCCCCATCTATTTGCCATGAAGTGATGGGACCTGATGCCATTATCTTAGTTTTCTGAATGTTGAGTTTTAAACCAACTTTTTTACTCTTCAGGATAGATGGTGGAATTATATCTCCCTGCCCCACTGAGCCCAGGTGTGATCACGAGACCCTCTTTCATTAGAAACAGAACAGATGAGACTCCAGGTAGATTTTGTGCCAAGGTAGGACTCACAAAAGTGATCTCTGTTGAGGGGCCTGGGGATGGTCCAGAGGGCAGCCCAGCGGTGCTGTGGGCCTGGGTCCTCGAGTGAGCTCAACGTCAGCACAGACCACCAGAGTCCTGTTCAAGTCGAGATGGACCTCCACTCATAGCGAAACCGTTGTTTTAGGCTTTTAAGGTGATGTTGAAATATTAGTGATGGTTTTCTAGCATCTCTTAGTCCTTCCTAACTCAGGTTGTTTTATAAGAGGCTGAACTTTACTAATATTCCTTTACTAAACTATAAATCAGTTTTGAACTTACTTTTTGTCAATATATGCCTATGACTATGTGAGTGCAGGAACATGTAGGTATATGTTGCTTTGACCAAGAACATTTCTTTTGTTAGCCTTTAACTAGAAGTATATTTAATGAACTAAATGTTGGAAATGCACTTGCCCTTTTTTAAAATCAGCAGTATAAAGATAAAATTCCCAAACCATACAGTTCAGCCATTTAAAACGTACAGGTCACTGGCTTTCACTCTGTGTGCAGTTCACAGAGTTATACAACTCTCATGACCATTGTAAGGTATTTCTGTTACCCCAAAAGAAACCCCCTGGCCAGACCTCTCACACATCCCCTTCCCAGAAAAAAGACAGTTTATAATTCGCTTTCTGTTTCTATGAGCTCGCCTGTTCTAGACATTTCACAGAAATTGAACCACGCACTCTGTGGTCCCTTGTGACTGGCTTCCTACACTCGGCATGTTCTCAAGGCTCATGCGTGCTGTAGCCTGTGTCAGTACTTCATTTCCTCTTACTGTCGAATGTTTCACGGTGTGGAATATAGTCTGTTGTATAACTATTGTATTACAACCCTGCTGTAAAACTGCTTTGTCAGTTAGACATTTGAGCTGTTCCCACTTTTTTGAACTATGGATAATGCTACTGTGAAAGTCCATATATATTCTTGTACGGTCTCATAGGAGCTATTCTGCAAACGTGTCTTCGTTTCTATTGAACTGTATGTAGGAGTGGAATTACGGGGTCATGTGCTGTCGCTTTCCAGTTCAGTTCAGTCGCTCAGTCGTGTCCGACTCTTTGTGACCCCATGGACTGCAGCATGCCAGGCCTCCCTGTCCATCACCAGCTCCTGGCGTTTACTCAGACTCATGTCCATTGAGTCGGTGATGCGATCCAACCATCTCATCCTCTGTCATCCCCTTCTCCTCCCGCCTTCAATCTTTCCCAGCATCAGGGTCTTTTCCAATGAGTCAGCTCTTCGCATCAGGTGGGCCAAAGTATTGGAGTTTCAGCTTCAGCATCAGTCCTTCCAATGAATATTCAGAACTGATCTCCTTTAGGATGGACTGGTTGGATCTCCTTGCAGTCCAAGGGACTCTCAAGAGTCTTCTCCAACACCAAAAGTATCAATTCTTTGGCACTCAGCTTTCTTGATAGTCCAACTCTCACATCCATACATGACCCCTGGAAAAACCATAGCCTTTACTAGATGGACCTTTGTTTAATCCTTTGAAAAAACTGACAGGTTTTTTTCCCAAAGCAGCTGAACATTCCACATCCCCCCCCAAACCCCTGTCCAGTGGTGTTTGCATTTTCCACGTCCCTGCCGACACTTGTTACAGTCTATCTTTGATTAGAGCCATCCCAGCAGGTGGCACGTGTCGCTTTAAATCATTTAACAGGAAACTTTGATATCCTGGTTCTGTTCTCCTATCTCTGCACATCCTTTCTTTCATTGGCAACTCATGCTCTTACAACTGTGCAGATTTGTCAGGTTTTCAGCAGGTAGGTTTCATAGGAAAGTGCTTCCCTCTCAGTATTGGACCCACATTCTCAGTTTAAAATGTGATATTTTGCTCAATGTTAGTTTCTTCAGCTTAACCAACTGGCAAGTCCAGTGGCTTTTCTTTGAGAAAGTTTCAGGTTTAAACAAGTTTAAATTGAAATGAGAATTAACTTGGTTTGCCACAAAAAATCCCATCCTGTCACTTTACTTAATTGAGGAACTTTGGTGATCGTTCCTGTTTGTGGTCATTCTTTCTTTAATTTTTTGGTATCTTTTGGCCATTCCACAAGGCATGTGGGATCTTAGTCCCCCAGCCAGGGATTGAACCTGCATCCGTTTCATTGAAAGCCTGGAATCTTAACCACAGGACCATCAGGGAAGTCCCTGTTTTCATTCTTTAGCTAACTTCAGTTTGTGATGGGTAAAATGAAATAGGGCTCTCAGTGTATACAGTTGAATATTTGTTTTGTAAAACCACATAGTATTTAGAGATAAGAACCTTCTGGAGTTCATGTGTTGAGTGAGCAAGCTTTACTGAATTTCTAGTCTGCCGTGGTGTTCAGACAGGGTTTCTGTCTTCATGGAGTGTACCTCCTGGTCGGGGGGCGACCGTGAGGGAAAGAGGCAGGTGGGGTTACAGAATAAAACAGGGCTGGCAGAGGAGGTCTCTCTGCGGGACCACGCCGGCGCTCGCACGTTGGGTCTTGCTTTATGTTTGGTGGGGGATGTGTTGGGAAGGACCTCTGCGAGGAAGTGATTCTTCAGCTGAGACCCGGAGGCAGCAGAGGGGCATTCCAAGGCAGGGAGGCTCTAGGGGGCTGGAGGAACTGAAATAGCATGTGGGGCGCTGGGAAGAAAGGAGACCCAGGTTGCGGCCACGTTGGGCGGTGCCTTGTGGAGCTGCAAATAATTTGAACTTTATTCAAGATGATGTGGGATAGCACTGAAGGGTCATAAGCAGCGAAGCGGCATCATCGGATTTAAGAGAAAAGATCTCAAATGGATTGCAGTGGTAGGGGGTCGGGGAGATGGCCGGAATGGGTGCAGGGACAAGTTACAGATTGAGGTAGGACGGTGGGGTCAGATCTACCTGCCTAGGAACCCAAGTAGAGGTGTTCTCGGACCTGAGCCCTGAACCTGGGGCTTGAGCGCTCTAGCTTTACTCTTCCTTTTCCAAGAGGATGTGTATATGTGTACTTCTAGACCCGAGGTAGGTCCCATCTCCTTACTTCCATTGCAGGGAGATACCTCCTTTAATCGGCTTCCCAGGTGTCGCTAGTGATAAAGAACACGCTTGCCAATGCAGGAGACGCTAGAGATACAGGTTCGATCCCCGGGTCAGGAAGATCTGGGCGGGGGGAATGGCAACCTGCTCCAGTCTTCTTGCCTGGAGAATTCCATGGGCAGAGGAGCTTGGTGGGCTACAGTCCATGGGGTTGCCAAGAGTCAGACGTGAGCGAGCAAGGGTCCACGAACACACACCCCCTCGAACACCTGTTGTAAACCCACTGGCAAAGACAAGGCAGACAAGCCATCTGAGTGTTCAGGGCCTTGCTCTCTCTTAAGCAAATTGTTCGAATGACCCTTCCATAATTAAAATTTATCAACCAAATTAGGAAATGTGTTTTCACAAGCTTCTAACACTTGGGGCAGAACTTGTTATTGTTTACGTGGGGAGCTGAAGTGGGGCTCCCAGTGACAGTGTTCCTGTTGGGCAGTGTTTTTATTTATTTATTTATTTTCCTGTTAGAATCACTTGAAAGATTTTTCTAAAAGCCTCTGTCTTTTTTCTCTTGCTTTTTAAAATCCAGTATGTCTTTTTCCTGTGCATGTGTGCTAAGTCATTTCAGTCATGCCTGACTGTGACCGCATGGACTGTAGCCCGCCAGGCTCCTCCATCCATGGGATTCTCCAGGCAAGAACACTGGAGTGGGTTGCCATGCCCTCCTCCAGGGGATCTTCCTGACCCAGGGATCGAACCTGAGTCTCTTAGGTCTCCTGAATTGGCAGGTGGGTTCTTAACCACGAGCACCACCTGGGAAGCCCCATGTCTTTTTGCCTAGCACTCATCATACATCAGAAGTCATTTTGGGACTGGGAAAAGGAGCCATAGACCTTCTGTGGCATCAAAGGTGGGTTTTCCATGGTTAGTGTAGAAAATCAACACAAATTCAGTGGCTTCAAACAACACAAACTTCAGATCTTCTAGCTCTGTTAGCAGTCCCACATGGGTCTCACAGGGCTAAAATCAAGGTGTTGTCAAGGCTGTGTTAAATCCGGGGCTCCAGGCCTAAGGCTCTTGCCCTTTCCAGCTTCCGTGGGAGACCTCCATCCACGGGCTCACGGCTTCCCTCTGCCGTGTGAAAGTCAGCCGTGTGGCCCCTCTGACCAGCCCTCAGTCATAGGCCGCAGGGCCTTGGGTTCATCGTGTGGCCCATTGCGTGGCCCCTGCAGACTCGCGTCGTGGCGCGTGGCCTCCGTGGTTGAGGCGCTGGCTTAGTTGCTTTGTGGCATGAGGGGTCGGAGTCCCCCCCAGGGATAGAACCTGCGTCCCCTGCACCGCAAGGTGGATTCTTAACCGCTGAACCACCAGGGAAGCCCCTTCCTTTTCCATTCCTAAGATCCCTTGTGATTACATTGTGCTCATCCGAATAATCCAGGATAACTCGGTATTTTAAGGACCCGCCTTAACTCCCCTTCTCTCTCTGACTTGAGGTCATTGTAAGTTCCTGGGATTAGGACATGGCCGTCTTTGGGGGCCATTATTCTGCCTGCCGTGGCAGGAGACTTTGTCTTTCTGACACTAGGAAATGGTTCCAGCACTTGCTTTCTTGTCTGTTCACTTGATTCCTCTTGGTATCCACCTTAGAGTCTCCCCAGCCCTGCCATTCTGGGCCCTCAGTAGGTGCGTTAAGATCACAGACTGGAAATACCTTCTGGGAATGTGTCTGAGCTCACCCTGGAACTCATCGGTGGCTTGGGGGATGGTGGAGGTTTTTGAAAGCATGACTAGGAGAGCTGGAATCTGCTTAGGTTTGGATTTTTCGTGAAGACTGGTTTGTTGCAGAAACACGAAGACTTACCTTGTGTTCTTCTCATGAATGCAGCATGTTAAAGCAGTACGAGAGAGGCCCAGGAGTCCTCCCAAGACTAATTTAAAGGTTTTTCATGGTTGCAGACGTTTTTGAAAAATAATCAGACTCTGATTTTCAGTGCTTGGGTTGGGGAGGGTGCTAACGCCGTCTTAATGGAGAACCAGGAATTATGATATGATTTTAGGACCTTTGAAAGAACGACCTGGGACTTCCCGGGTGGCCCAGTGGTTAAGGCTCTGTACTCCCAATGCAGGGATTTGATCCCTGCTCAGGGGACCAGGATCCCACATGCCACGTGGTGCGGCCAGAAAAAAGAAAAGAATGACTTGTTTTCTTTGTCGGTTCAGTTGACTAGCTCCTTGGCGGAGAGAGCACACGGGCTGGACGGACAGGGTGTAGGACAGCGCCGTTGGGACGGCGGGGACTCGAGCCGTGGGAAAAGGCACGCACAGCCGGGAACATCCTTTGTACCTGGTTAGCAGGTTCTGTTTGAGCGTCGCGTTTTGTGCAGCCTTGACCGTCAGGCCTTGGAACACAATCCTTCTGCTTCTGCTAAGCGACTAGAAAAACCAGTGCACTGTGTCTGTCTGGCAGGCCCGAGACAACACTCTGTCTTTAGAACTTCAGGTTTGGGTGGGAGGTGGGAGGTTATCCGAGGAGAAATGCATTTAGACCTAAAGATTTTTAGATAACTCAGTCATACCCAATACTGCCAAGTGCTCCCCCACACTGCTGGGTCCCCTCGCAGCGGTCCCTGCCCCGTGTGAGGGCCTGGCAGCATCCCCGGCTCGCCTCCTTGGTCCCCGAGTGACTCAGGCTGGTGTGCAGCTGGGCACGGTGATGCCCTGCCGTGTCTGGTTATTTTAGCACGCTCAGAATCGCATGGCTCCCTTGGAGTTTTGTCCCTGTGAGCATTGTCTGTGGGTCACTAAATCGGCCATAAAATCATTTCACTTCCAGAAATGGAAAATCAGAGTCATTGTTAACATACTGTTTATTTTTTTTTAAGCTCAGAGGTAAAGAGCCGCGGACTTTCCCCAAGGTTTGCTTTCTCAAGGGTGGTTTTGGTGAAGCCGTGGTAGTCAGAGGTGCGGTTTTCTGAGCGCGCCCCAGGCTTGCCGCATCAGCATTTACGGGCCTAGGGTCAGGAATCTGCGTTTTAAACCGTCCTCTCCAGATGAGTCTTTGCACTCTGCATTTGGACGCCCCCCCGCTCCCCGGCGAAGCCCTCTGCCCTCTATAGCAGCGGCTAGCACTCAGGGGAAGCACCCCATCAGAGAGCTGAGGAAGACTCCGTGGGGGAGGGCTGGGGACAGAGGACCAGAGTGTCCCCTTCACTTGTTCCAAAGCTTGACACAGGAGGACGTGGCTCCTGTGGCCAGGCCTGTGGACTCGGCCATGTGGATCCAGGCAGACGTAACACCCCCACCCCGCCCATGCCCACCCCAGGGAGGACCAGCACGGGCCTGGGCCGCCTCACCAGCTAGAGGGTCCCTCCTTGGGCAGCTCTCTATGTGGTGGGAAGGGTGGAACCAGAGGAAGGGGCTTGGCCTGACCCAGCCGGCTTCTCCTCCAAACTCAACTCAGGGCTGATGCTGCTTCTCCCCTTGGGTGGAGGGTGTGGTTTGGCGCTCTCTGCTTAGCAAGATGGTGCAGTGGTAAAGAACCCACCTGCCAATGCAGGAGACAGGGCTTCAATCCCCGGGTCGGGAAGATCCCCTGGAGGAGGGCATGGCAGCCCACTCCAGTGTTCTTGCCTGGAGAATCCCATGGACAGAGGAGCCTGGCGGGCTATGGTCCATGGAGTTGCAAAGAGTTGGACATGACTGAGCCCATGCGTGTGTGCGCATGCACACACACACACACACACACGTGCACACACACACACACATACTCTAGAAAGGAATTTGGGGAGTGGGAAAGAAGCGTTGCTCAGCCCCAAATACCTAAGGGGAAATAAGTGCTTAGTAAATATTTGAGGTTTGAAGTAAGAACTAGAACTGACTCTCCTAGTCCAGGGGTTTGTGACGCAGCCTCTTCCTCCCCTGCTTTGTGTTTTTCCGGGTACCCAGGTAAGGCCGTGGTTCCACACGCTGGTTTAAATCAGCACGCATATTACTGAAGATGGAGACCCTCTTTGCCTTTGAGCGGGAGAAGCAGCCTCTCCCTATTACTGTCTAGAATAACTTATGTTCAAGATAATATATAGTCAATTCATTCTTTATCATGTTCAAATATGACTTAAGTACACGTTTGAGTCTGGCGGCCAGCCACGTTGCTCCTGCAGCCTTTATTTATGGGGAAGCAGGCAGCCATTTTTCACTCTTTACTGGGGAGCCAGATCCTAGTGGAAATGGTGAAATTATAAGCTAATGAGTCTGAGTCCCATAGGTATGAAAGATCACGCTTCTGAATGCGTTTTCCTTTGAATTGTTTGAAGTGGTAGTGAGTGTGGTTTTGGTTACCCCGATGCCTTTGCCTGTGACATATGGAGAAAGTTTCCTTTCTTCTTTATTGACACTGTCCTGACCTCTGGTTAATGGCTGCCTCTCCTTTTATTCAGGTGTTTTCTCGCCCTTTAAACAAAAAAAAAGGAAGACCAGCTGCTGCATACTTAGTTACCAGGAGTGACAGCCCCCAAGGAAGAACGTCTTCCATGCTTGAGGCTGCATCTCCCACAGCCCTTTGAGTCCTTCCGGCTTTAATAACGACTTCACTTTACTTCCTTTCTCATTCGTGGTGTAGTTCCCAAAGCTCAAACAAGAATTACCAGAAAGTTCCAATAAATCTAAAACTTGACATGATGCATGGAACACATCTGCTCTGGTAAAGAATCCCACAGATTTCTTCATGGAACATACTGTTATCAACACAGACACCCTCGTCTGTGTGCCGTGTGACTCACTCAGCATTTCCTGCATGTTTAACTTTATTTATTTATTGGCCTTGCTGTGCAGCGTGTGGGATCTTAGTTCCCCAACCAGGGATCGAACCTTTCCCCTGCAGTAGAAGCGTGGAGTCTTAACCACTGGACCACCAGCGAAGATCCATTTCCTGCAAGTTAATCGTTGCTTTTTAGGCTGTTTCCCTAGTGTTCACTGTCAAAAACATTTATGAATAGATCAGAACCGAGTTGGTGAAGGAAACTTGGGGCTCTATGTTTTTTTTTTTTTTTTGGTCTCATTTACTTGTAGAACTAGCAGTTCTTCTTGATCAATGTGCTAAATTTGTTAATGGTTAAAAAATCATTTTTTCTTGTTTTGAGCAATTAAAATCTTCCCTCCCTCTGATTTAAAAACAACAACAAAAAAACTCCCAAGTAACTAGTTCTAAGAACACAGCCACTTTCCAGGCCTGTTCACGACTCTAGGAACTCATATCCCTTCTGTTTGGTTTCATTGCTGTTTTCTGGCTGAGTCATTTTTTGCACCAAATCTTTCAAAGTTTCCGAAGACAATGACTGAGCTGTAGACCATTAGGGCTGAAGAGAACCCTGTCTGATTTGCTCATTTTCCAACTGAATATTCATTGGAAAGACTGATTCGGAACCTCTAATACTTAGGCTGATTCATTGGAAAAGACTCTGAAGCTGGGAAAGATTGAGGGCAGGAGGAGAAGGGGACGACAGAGCATGAGACAGTTGGATGGCATCACCTACTCGATGGACATGAGTTTGAGTAAACTCCGGGAGACGGTGAAGGACAGGGAAGCCTGGCGTGCTGCGGTCCATGGGGTCGCAGAAAGTCGGACACGACTGAGCGACTGAACAACAGCAGCAGCTGGGGGAGCTGCTGCTCTTTCCCCTGCAGTGACTGGCCCAGCACCTTTGCTCCCTCCCTCCTTCCTAGGGGGGCTCCTCTTCCAGCTCCGGGGTGCAGATTCCAGATGACCCTTGGCCCCCAGTACAAGCAGGATATCTTACGAAGAAGATCCTGACCTCGTCACACCACCTGCTCCCACTCTGCCGAGGTCATACCTCCACATTTCTTGGTTTCTATCCATACCCACACCCTGTATCGTCCTAAGGGTCTTAGATATCCCTGTGGATGGGCTCATCCACCGACCTTGACATTTCTTACCGCAGTAAATTCAATAGTATTTCTCTTTATTTCAGCCACGGCTTCCATTGAAGATGCTTGACCTCTGAGCTCTTAAATTCTGCAGTCTTCTCTCTCTGACATTACTTCTCTGCTTCATTTTTCTCCTGTCCACACCTTCTCTTCCTGTCCCAGGGGTCCCGGTGGTCTCAGAAACACCTAGGGGACCAGAACACTGGGCTGTAGGGACAGTCAGATACATCCACGTGTTGAAATGTACCCAGGCTGTTCTGACATCCCTGCCTGCCCCCAGCCGGGTCCCTTCATCTCCCTGGATTCTCCCTGCCTGGCAGCTGGATTCTGGCCTCCCCTCTGTGTTCTGCCTGGTCTCCTTTATCAGCTGCAGCCACGGTGCCTTTGCATCCACGCCATTGCTGTGGTGTTCTTTCTGTTCCTTGCTGCATAAAATTGCTGGTGAAGGTCACCGAGCTGTGTCCCTTCATGACACGTGCGTGCTCCTGACTTTGTCTGGACTTCTGAGAGTTTGCAGTCCTGCCTCCCTGCCCTTGATCCTGCCCAAGTTCAGTTCTCTTGGCTGTTGGTTTGGCTCAGTGCTTCTCAGTCCTGACCACACCTTAGAATTGCCTGGGGGAAGTTTGAAGCTTTTATTGAGGCCCTGTTCATGCCCAGAGACCCCGATTTCACTGGTCCAGGGACAGGCAGGCCTGAGCACTGGTGTATGTTTTTAAAAACTACACAGGTGAGCCTTCGAAGCAGCTATGTTGAGAACCAAGATCTGTTCTTCTCTGTTGGCCAGTCCTCCCTCAGTCACACTCAGCGATTAAGTAATTACAGCACAGCAGTCTGTCATCAGACATCTGACAGTCTGCCTTAACCCGCCTTGGAGGACCTTCCCTCTGCCTGCCCATCCTTTGAGGAAGAAACGCTCTTCTTGCCAGGGTCTGACCTGCCTGTCTCTGGATCCTCCCTTACCTGCTCTCTCTCTAGGACCCAGGCCCATGAGCCGTCTTTCTGCCCGCACTGATGTTGGCTAAACTGGGCAACCCAAATAGAAACGTCAGAATCTTGTGAAAGCCAGACAGCAAGGGCAGAGTGGGGCTGAGGATGGAATGGGATTCTTATCAGGAGACCTAAGGGGAGAACGCTGTCTGATCCACTTGCCCAGGACTGCGGTTAGAGGAGGTATAGATTACAGACCTCTGTTTAAATCCTGGCTCTGCTGTTGGCTGGCCGGCTGTGTTTCCCCTCCCTCCACAGGGAAATTCTTGATCAAGTAGACCTCCCTTATGCGTGTGGGATACCTTCCAAGAACCCTGTAGACACCTGAAACCATGGGTAATATTAAACCCTGTACAGTTGACCCTTGAACTACACAGGGGTGAGGGGCAGCGACCCTCTGAACAGTCAGACATCCATGAGTAATTTATAGTCGTCCTTCTGTACCCATGGTTCCTCCATATCTCCGGCTTCAGCCAACCACAGATCATGAAGAACTGGCGAAGCAGAGAATTGATGACTGAACACTAAATGCTAAAAGTTTAATAGAGGATGGAGCACAGAGAGAATTCCCGTGTCTTAGGATCTGGGATGAGAGTTGGCTGTTATTTTAATTCTGTGCCTATTATTTGAACAAGTTGCTTAATCTCCGGGGGCCTCATTTTCCTTTGGAAAAGAATATAGCTTTAGATGTGATAAATTTTAGGTCCTTGTTGAACACTGCTGCTGTTTCGGAGTCTCTCTAGTTACTTTGCTGCTTCCTAAGGTTTTGTTTAATGTGATAAATTTTCTATGTATTATATTGTCACAGTGTTAATGCGTTTTTAAGTTACACAAAGTGTGTTTGAATGCGCTGTTGAGAAACACGGCATATAGACGGAAAAGTGAACATGAGCCCTTTTTGGTGCTAGAGGTGAACGACTGTTGACCAGGTTAGTGAAAAGTCTTTGAGACCTTACAAAAAATTAATTTTTACTGGAGTATGCGTTCCTGGTGGCTCAGACGGTAAAGAATCCACCTGCAATACAGGAGACCCGGGTTTGATCCCTGGGTTGGGAAGATCCCCTGGAGGAGGACATGGCAACCCACCCCAGTGTTCTTGCCTGGAGAATCCCCGTGGACAGAGGAGCCTGGCGGGCTGCAGTCCGTGGAGTCGCCCAGAGCTGGAGACAACTGAAGTGACTTAGCCCAGCATCGTCGCCTTTACAGTGGTTTTAGGTTTCTACTTTACAGAATGAACCAGCCACACATGCACATCTGTCCCGTCCCTTTCGGACTTCCTCCCATCCGGCCCCGCGGTGCGTTAAGCAGCGTTCCCCGCGCTGCACCGTTTGTTCTCACTAGTTGTCCGTTTTATGCAGAATATCAGTGTGTGTGCCCGGCCCAGTCGCTCAGCTCCTGACACCCTCCCCTCTCCCTCTTGGTATTCGGTGGGTGTGAACTTGGGCAGACCCCGGGAGATAGTGGGGGACAGGGAGGCCTGGCGTGCTGCGGTCTGTGGGGATGCCAGGAGTGGGCGATGGACGGCTGCAGCAGCCGTCCACACCTTTGTTCTTTATGCCTCTCTCGCTGTTTTGCAAATAGGGTCATTAAAACCTTTGAGACCTCTTTCTGTGCGAATCTGTACCCATGGCCTCTCTGTGGTTTTCTAGTATTCAGCCTTCAAGATTGAAGTAACTGAATTACGAATCTGAGAGAAATGTCAGCCAGTGTCTGCTGCTGCTCAGGGCTTTATCCAGGTTGGTGCCTGGGAGTTGCTCGAGTCTCGGGGCTGTGTCGCCCTCTAGCGGTGGCTGACTTTGGTGTCCGGCTGCCGGCCTGCCTTGGGCTGGCGTGGAGGTGATGGTTCTGTTCCAACACGCTGATGACTGGCTTGGCTGCGTCAGTCACTGACAAGGGTCAGAAACATAATTTAGCGAACCCTGGGGTTGCCATCGCCTTTATACCTCCAGCCTGCCCTTTGTGAGAGGCTTGAAACGTGTGCTAACTTTGGGGCGTGCTGGGGTACTGCTGAGTTAGGAGGCTACACCTGGCTGACGTATTTTTCACCACCAGGTGAACCCCGCGTTACAAAGTAGGGCCACCCGCTACAGTATATGCATTGGCTACACCGTCCTTTCCCGTGTTCCCTTTTGGGTCCTCTGTCGCTGGCAGAGTCCCCACGTCGTCCGCCTTCTGAGTGTTCCATCACCTCTTCGCTCTTGCGAAAACCTGGCTGCCTGTTCCTGCAGCTTCTCAAGGAGTAGTTTTTCCTTATTGCCATTTCCAGCTGAGCTCCCGTCCCCCTCTTTTAAACCGCAGCTCCCGCTGGAACTTGTGCCATCGGCCGTAGCTCCGCGTCCCCCCTCATTCTGTCCTGGTCTTCTGGTCAGCTCCTCCTCTGACGCCTTCCTCCCCACGCTCAGTGTCCACCCACCATTGTCCGTCCATCCACCGGCAACCTGGCCTCTCGATTCTTGACCTCCTCAGCCTCGGTGACCTTTGCGCCTCTCATTTTATTGACCGTCTTTAGATCTTGTCTCAATTAACCTCTGGAATCGTGATTTAAGACATCCTACTCTCAGATGTCCAGGCCCGTCCTTCCCACGTGAGACTCTGCCTTCAGAATCCAGAGTTCGGTGGCTCTCTGGGCCCCCACCCCCTTTTCACTAGTGGTCACCCTCCCCCTTGCCCTGAGATGGCAGCCTGGACTTCATGGGTCCCTCCTGAGAACGCCCAGACCATTTGGATCCTCTTACTCTGTTGGACTTCCTCAGGAGGAGATCCCGAGCAGCCCTGGTTAAGACTCCCCGTTCTGGGTTAAACACATTTTCCCAATTATCGCAAGACCGTGTTAACTGGATCCTTCATATCCGTGACCTCACCTCTCCAATGGGCATCTCGCAGGCATCTCACTGCACTTTTGGGTCCTACCACCTGTTGCAAGAAGACTTTGACTACTTTTGATCAGTCGTCCGTTCTCCCACACCCCCTTCCCCCTCTTCTTAGCTGAGGACTTCGCTGCTTGTTCATTGAGAGACAGGAGCCAGGCCGGCAGACTTCTGACCTCCAGCTGCGTCTTCTTCCTGCTGCCTTGCTCCGCACAGGAGCTGAAGCCCGGCTGGCTCTTGTCTGAGGCCAGCCCTCCCCCCACAAGGAATCTTCTGTTACCTTCTCAAGGATGCCTCTCCTGAAGCTCGCTCTCTTTACCCCTGGACGATTCATTTCTTCCTTGCTTCTGGATTCTTCCAAACAGCATCAAAAACAGACCTTGTAATGTTTCTCTTTGAAAATTTTCCTTAAAAATTCCGTGTTCCTCTCCAGCCGTTGTCGATCTCTTGTGCTCCACTTGGTAGAAGGTACCCTTCTAGGGAATAGATTCTGTTCGCCACTGTCTACTTTCTCACCTTTTTTCCAGGCATGTCAGCATGTCTGCTCCTCCTCCGATGACGGGGTGGCTGCTGGCTCTGACCGGGTGGGACAGCGGCCCTTGCTGCCCGCCGCGCCATCCGGTGCCGCGTGTGGCCCCTCCTGTCCTCCTTCACCTTTGGCTGCGTTTGAAACGGCTCTCTCTGCTCCTGGAAAGCCTTTCAGCTCCTCCACTGCTCTTTTCTTCCTCTGTGTTATGAATCATTCCTTCTCAGCCGCCCTCTGGGTCCTCCCCTGCTTCCAGGCCTCCAAAGTTTGCCGGCGCCCGGGGTCGCCCTCCGCCCCCTCTTTTCCTTCGGCACTCTGTCCCGTGGCGTTTCAGAGCTCTAAGCGCTCCCTGTGAGTTGATGTGTCTCACACTGAATTACCAGCCTGCACCCTTTGTCTCTGAACTCACATCTAGAGAGCCAGTTTCCCATCTGACAGATCCACTTGATGGTCCATGGGAGTCTCAAATGCAGCCTGGCCAAAGCAAGACTATTGGGTTGCCAAAAAAATTCTTCTGGATTTTTCCATCTTATCTTATGGAAAAACTCAAGCGAACTTATTGGCCAACTCAGTACTTCCCTTCCTTCTCAAGTCTGCGCCCTCCACACCCAAAGTCTTGCCTTCCATCGCTTACCCGGTTTTTTAGTTAACCCAGTTTACCATCTTCTTTCACATCCTCATCCAGTGATAGTAATCGCAGAACACCTATCGAGGGCTTACTACCTGCCATGCACTATTCTAAACATTGGACAGAGCGTGTCTTAAACTCTAGGGGAAGGCTGTTAGTATCCCGTTTTGCAGACGACAAAGCTCAGACACAGAGATTAAGTAGTTTGTCCTTAGTTACACATTTTCTAAGTGTTGGAGTTAAGATTTGAGCCCAAGCACTGTGACTCTAATCCTGGGCTCCTGAGGTCTTTGGCCTCCAGCAGGAACGGTGGCCGCTGAGCCTGTCTCCAGCCCGGCCTCCCCGCCTCCCTCCCCCTCCTCCCCCACCTCCTGTCCTCAGCGATCTCCCCAAAGGAGAAATGAGATCCCGTCCCTTCCTCATCAGAGTTGGATCCAAAAGCTCGGGCCTGGCTCTCAGCCTCCCGTGATCGGCCCCCGAGCCCCCAGCCCCACCTCTCCGCTCTCTGCTCTGCCCTGGTGCTGCCAAGAAAAGACAGTGTGGGCCAGGAAGGCAAGCCGCGTATGTACCCTGCCTATTCTAGTGGTCCCACTGCAAAGTCTTACAAGCAACAGACGATACGAATTTTAATGTTTTCTTTAACCCATTCTATCAAAAATATTTCAGCATGGACTCAGGACTCACAAAAAGTTGAGATCTTCTATATACTTTTCTTTTTATAACGGGTGTTTGGGATGTGGAGGTTTTTTCACAGTTGGAGCATGTCTCACTTTGGGCTGGCCCCATTTCAGCAGCTGTGTGGGGGCACCCCCTTGCCCAGGCACGCTAGGTGAGTTCCGGTCTTCGGAACTTGGCATCTGCTGTTCCTTTTGCCTTGAACGCTCTGCCCCTTCATCTTTACTAATTGCCTCCCTTTCGCCTGAGAAGGTCTATTGCTTGGAGAGGCTGTCCCCAAATTGCGAGCTTTCCCCCAGAGTCATTCCATCCTTTTTAGGCTTCTGTGTAGCAGATACCCAAGCTGATTAGCCCCTCTTAGGAATCTCATCCCCCTGAGGGCACTCGCTCACCCCACCCCAGCCCCTTGGGGGGGTTCCCGTCCCCCCAGCCTGTCCGCCCTCCCTTGCTGTTGACTGTGAGTTTCTGTCTGTCTCCCTTCCCGGGGGGTTGATTAGACCTGGGGACTATTTTCGCTGCTCCCGCTCAGGACCTTTTCCTCTGCTCCTCACCTGCCGCTGTTGCGCTTTCTCTCCGATCCCACTCCGCATCCTGGCCTCCTCTGCCGCTTCCTGGGAATGAGCGGCACCTGCCAGTCAGGAAGCGCTAGGCCCGTGAGGCTAGCCAAGTTAAGATAATTAAAGCTAAATGAAAGTGAACACTTAGGGCTTCCGTTGGCGTTTGCCACATTTCACATGCTCTACCTCCATGTGACTGACAGCTACCATGTAGGACGTCCCCAGCATCATAGAAAGTTCTACGGGTGGCGCTGTTTTGATATTGGAGAGCTACACGGCTGCATGAAATGGGCTTTCCTGGCGGCTCAGACAGTAGAGAATCTGCCTGCAGTGCGGGAGACCTGGGTTCGATCCCTGGGTTGGAAAGAGCCCCTGGAGGAGGGAATGGCTACCCACGCCAGTCTTCTTGCCTGGAGAATCCCATGGACAGAGGAGCCTGGTGGGCCACAGTCCACGGGGTCACAATGAGTCAGACACGACTGAGCAACTAACACGACATAACACATAACCATATGGCCGCACGAAGTTGCCAGATTCTTCGAACCTTTCTCATCATAGTTCATTTATTCATGTCAGCGTCCCTGGTTGTAGTTGGTTGTAAAGTTCTTCTTATCCCAGGAAACTTAACGGGGGTGGAAGAAGAACCTATAGTCTGAAATGGTTTCTGTGGGGGTGAATGGGAATTTATATGTCCAACTGCCTCTGAGTACATAATACGGATAAGGCTCTGGACAACCGGAGTCCAAAAATGATAGATTCCATTTTGAGTTAAACAACGGTAGCTTCCATCATACAAACAGAATGCAACCGATGCCTGTTGCCTTCCCCGCTCGCACTGGGTCACCTTTGTTCTGTCATCTGATTACCTGACGAATTGGTGCCCGAGACCCAGCCTGGCCTTTCTGGGTTTGCAGGTTTTTTCCTTTCCAATCCTGTTTGCTGTTATCACTGTGCAATATTGGGATTCGGTGAACTGAAAACCTTCCCTGCTTAACGTACTGTGGTTGAACAGCCCATTGAGATGCCTGGATCGTAAAAACACAGCGTCTCTCACGGCTGTTGATGCCTTTGTTTTTCCTGGCCGAGCCTGGCCTTTGGACGATCGGGCACCGGCTCTCACTGTACGCGGTTAATGATTTCCCACCTACAGTAACCTGCTTGGCCACACGCACCTGATACAGTGCGGTTAGTTCCGAGCTATGAAGCGCCTGTCATGCGTGTATAAGATTTTTCTTATTAGAAGAGGGGATCTGGCAGGGGGTAAGATTTTCTGGCATGTTTTCAGAATAGTAAAACGAAGAAACAGATGACCCGGGTGAGATTTAACAAATAGCCTTGTGCCTGATCACCTTATTGAACATGTATATATTCCTGCTGTTGGCTCAGTCCAGGTTGCTGATGGAGAGTGTCCTGAGAAAGTCGTCTGAACAGTTGACGTGTTTTCTTACGTGGAGTCTAACTGAGAAGTTTATGTCCAGCCTGGGCCTCGTGCATGTTCAGTTATCCACAGTGAGGGGAAGCAGGACTTGATTCAGGGCAGTTGATCTCAGTTGATTCAGAGCTCTCCACATCTGGCCTCCACGTGTATGCCTGTTGCGCTGGAATTGGTTATAGCTCTGTGTTCTAAGATCAGACAAAAGAATGGAAACACCTAATGGATCCAGCTCATCCTTTTGCTTGGTCATCATCTGCCCGTTGTTCTAGAAGCTTCTCCACTAAGATAGAAGGTCCAACTAGGTCTCCACTTTTCTTTTTAGGCCCATCTCAGTTGGAGGGATTAAATGTTAGAGTCTTACTTCCCTTCCAGCTGGGGGGAAGAGTGGATCCACAGATGATCTCATTAGCCGTGTTTGTATGAACTCTTGGAAGATGCGTCACAGACAGACCCAAATGTGGACCCTGTGACCCTCGCTGACCCGGATTCATCTCATGTGTCTGTGGCCTCATTGTGACCTGCTTGGCTGACGGCCCTCAGAACTGCTGATGGCGGGGCCATGGCCGATGCTTTTCACCAGGTCGTGCTCTTTGAACTTTGTTTCGTGTTATTTCACATACAGTGGCTTCTTGGACTCTTGGATTGAGGAGTTCTTGGATAGTTCTGGGAAGAGCAACTTAGAATTTTGAACGAGTTTCTCAACAGATTTGATTATATTGTTTGAGGTTTTTTTTTAAGTGTATATTTTTAAAGATTTTTTTGTGTGTGTGAACCATTAGAAAAAAAAAAACAACTTAATTGCATTTGCTACAATACTGCTTCCATTGTATACCTGTTCTACGCCCTGGCTTCTTGGCTGTGAGGCAAGTGGGATGTGAGCTCCCCAGCCAGGGATTGTATTCATATCCCCTGCATTGGAAGGTGAGGTCTTAACCACTGGATTGCCAGGAAGTCCCTGAAATGTGTTCTTATATAAATACATTCTGAAAAGGTGGGAGAGAGCATCCACTTTCTATTCTAAAACCGGCCTCCTTGCTTCTTCCTGCCAGCAGAACCCCGCATTGGCTCTGGGTCCTTGTCTGGCTCCCTGTCCTCATCTCTGGAGCAGAGGAGTTAAGCCAAGAGGACCCTGAAAGCTTCAGTTTAACCAGAGGAGATGGAAATTCCTGACTCAGGGCTGATTGGCCCAGTCTCTTAAGTTCTTCTCTCCCTCTGCTAGGGTTAGGGTTAGCTAGTCCTGGGTGTTCTAAAGCCGTTTAACCTTATCCGGAGTCTTACTCTCTCACCACCTGAAGTGTTTGTTTTGCCACTCGCTGAAAGGGGGAGAGAGACCTGTGGGGCTTCGTTAGAGTGAATTATATGAATTACACGTGAGGCCGCCCCACGGGAATGAGTCCAAGGGATGCCGTATGTAAACGATTAGGTTATTTTGCAGATGGGAGCTAACTCTCGAGTATAGCACTGCCGTGGAGCCAGCGGTTTCCTGTTTGGTTGCTGTATAGCCAAGAGCACTTGAATCATTTAGGGTCTTTACCTTTGAACCCTCATCAGTCAGACTGGGTAATGGTAAGGTTATGTTGCTGAAAGTGGGGTCTGGTTCCTTAAAAGCCAGGAGAGAGGCACGGAAAGTTGCTTTATTTTGGATCCTGGTGGGGGTGGGTTTCCTGTCCAAGGCCGACTCCCCCCCTCCCACCACCGACAGCCAGTGGGCCAGAGCTGTTAGAGATGGACGGCAGGGTCTGCACACAGGAACATCGTAGGCGGCTCTGACAGTCGTCTTGACGTTGCTCATCGGGGGTCTGACCAGTGTCATCCTGGTTGTCTTAAAGTCAGCTGCTCTTCAGTTCCCGAGCTGGCTTGTCTGCATTCCTCTAAGGCCAGTTCTCGGGATCGCGGCAGCTTGTGTCACGGCTGCGGCTTCCCTCATAGCTCAGTCGGCAAAGAATCTGCCTGCGATTCAGGAGACCTGGCTTTGATCCCTGGGTGGGGAAGATCCCCTGGAGAAGGAAACGGCAACCCACTCCGGTACTCTCACCTGGGGAATCCCATGGACAGAGGAGCCTGGTGGGCTACAGTCCACGGGATCGCAAGAGTTGGACACGACTTCGTGCTAAACCACCGCGTGTCCCGGCTACGGTCTGGTCGTTGTGTAGTCAACGTCCTTCACCTGGAGGGGGTTTCAGTCCCTACAGGACAGCTCCTACGCTGTGACTCAGAATGTCATCTGTAGCCCATGGAGAGGAACTGAAGGTCCTTGACTATGCTTACTGACTAAACTATTAGCATTTAGTGTTGTTGGGACTGTTATCCTTTGTTTCTGCATTTTCTCACTTCTCTGATTAAACTGATTTTTTGGCTAAAGTTTTTCTACAGACAGAAGGCAGGCTGAGGACATGGCAGACCAGGGACCACAGGGTTACCTGTACTAGATTGCTCTTAGCAAGTTAATTAATCCACTGTACATTCCCTAGTTTCCTCATCCAAAAAGTGCCTTCATCATATCACTGAGAGTCATGAAATTTAAGGAATTAATAGATATGTTAATAAGTATATGGTGCTTGGCATATGGCCAGTCCTCAGACTGATCCTAGATGCCTTTCTGGGTGTCAGAAACCGAGGTCTTGGTGTTACTCTCTGGGTTTTGTTTTGATTTGATTTGTTTCTTGAAGGTGATGAAAGTATCTGTGATTTGCTTTTTTGGTTTAACGCTTTTGTTTGTGGCCAGTGTCAGAGTTACAAGACAGTTTGTGAAAAGTGACTGTAATATGTGTGGTCGGTAGAGGCTTGAGATCCTTAACGAGGTCAGACAGATTGATCAGGAAATCATTCAATTCGAATAGCAAATGTTGGTTAACTCATTTTTAGGAGGTTAATAGTTTAATAGGGGCATCAAAAACCATCGTGTGCTTCCCCAAACCAGGTGGAGGGCCTCTCCTCTGCGGATTTCAGTTATCCGTGGTGCTGAGTGGCTTCATCCTCCCCTGAGCCTGGCAGATAGTGCCCAGTATGCATTTGTCAAACGAAGCGTGGGAGGAGCACCAGATCCTGGGGGTTTGACCCTAATGGAATTCTTACGGTTTCAAACACTGAAATGTTAACCTTTTTAAAGAGTTGTTTTGAAGTTTTGAGCAAAAGGGCTAGTTAGGAGAGTGAGCTCCTAGAGTTTCTTGGCGAACTGTTTTCACCTCCGTTTGCAGAGCTGCAGGCTTTGCCGAGGGTTTTCCACGGCCCCACCTTGATTCTGGCCCCAGGGGTGGATGTCTCTTCCCTTGATAGATGGGGTCAGAGCTCGGGGAATGTAAAGGAACTCGTTCACGGACCATGTGCCGGATCAAGTGGCGGGTCAGGACTTGAACTCAAATCTTGTTACTTTGGATCAGGTGCTCTTAGCATTTACGAGTGTGTGTGTTGGGGGGGGGGGATACTTTTGTGGGAAAAGGTATATGTATTTAAATAAGAAACTAAACTCCTAAATTGCAAATTGATTTTTTCCTTAATACACTAATGTTCATAGTGAAGCAAAGGTACCCTTTTCTTTTCACCCACACTAAACTGCCTTCTCTGTGTTTCACAACGATGATGGAAAGGCCAGGGTATTAGGTGTACCCTCTGTGCTAGTCCACGTTCAGATCACTTTACGAGTAGAGTAGGAGCTCATTTAACCCTCATAACGAGTCTCGGAGAGAGGTATTAATTTTTATTCCCCTTTGGGGGTGAGGTTGTGAGGTAGGGAGAATCGAGCTTCATATTCTTAATTCTGCTCTCATGCGTCACACCAATCAAGCAGAGGAATTCCATTTCTTAAGTGGAGTTTCAGAATTACTCTTTCTCCTTTCAGAACTGGTGTGGCTGTGAGGGGACTGTGACCTTTGTACCCTCAATTCAAGGGTTTCACGTGTTGCTGGAATTGCCTGCTTCTGCATTTCTGTCTCCTTGAAAACAAGGACAGGCCATCTTATGTGTCTAATACCAGCCTCTGCTATGATGCCCATCCAGAGTAAAAATTCGTTGCAATGCCGTGAATAAGTGAAAGAAGAGGGAGGTGAATGTGGAGGAAAGGACTGATGACGTGGTACATCTTCCCAGCATCGTGAGATCTGGAGCAACTCTGGCCTCACAGTGTAATGTTTGTGGTTGTGTTGCTCAGTCGTGTCTGACTCTCTGCGACCTCATGGACTGCAGCCCTCCAGGCTCCTCTGTCAGTGGGATTCTCCAGGCAAGAATCCTGGAGTGGGTTGCCATGATGTCCCTCCTATTGAGGGACTGTGCTTTTTAGGCTGCAGTCTGTCGAAAACCTGAGTGTGTGAGCCTCTTCTTAGAGGCAGGGCTGAACTGTGTCTTTGGTGTCTTTTTCTGTTTGGTCTGATTCTGAATTCGCTTTGAGATGGAGGCCATGTGACCTTGAACTGAGAGAGAAGAATCACCTTTTTTCTTTTTTTTTCCCCTTGAATCTCTGTTACTGCAGATTGTGAAACGCCAAGTTGTGATCTCGAGCGTTCTGCAAAAACTAACCTTTGGCATACTTGGCTGCAGCAAGCCTCTTTCTAGTAAATTCCCCACTGGTTCTTGGCTCTTCTGGTGGAATTAACACATTGACAAAGTTTTCTTCATTGGTATTCCTGGTGCGTGGGCTTGAATATCCTTCACCCCTTTCTTTTTGGGATCTTTTTTTGTCTTCGGTGAGAGTTTTAATGAGAGAGAAGCCAGAAACCACACCTTGTGTGGGAAGAACAGACGCATGTCTCTGGCAGAGAGACCCCAGGTTATTCAGAGTCATTGCCTAGGGATTCCTGAAGAAGATACTGGATTTACATCACGCTCATTGATGTATACGCACGCCCCTGGAGTGATGGGCAAGGAAGCTGAATGCCTGCTCCTCCTGGCGGCTGAACACTGTAGTCCCTGCATCCACAGCCGGATCAAAGGAATCCGTGTAAACTCAGTTTGAAATGTTTGTGTCTTAGAGGTAAAGCTAGTAGATAATGAAGATAACAGCTCACATGCTGAGGGGGTTTCCTGTGTCTTTGCTGTGGATGTTAGTAACAGTTTTTCGGCTCTCTGTGGGAAGCAGTTTCCTCACTTGATCAGTTGGCAGAGAAAGTGCTTCAGGGATGGCTGTTCTGTGTGAGCAGAGAAAGTGGGGTCTTCTCCTGACCAGGCTGCTGATAAAGGGGTTTTCATGACAAATGATGGTCTGCTGTCTCGGGGGCTGGTGTGGCTGCTTCTTCGTTTCCCAAGTGCCCTCTCTCTTCCCAGGTTCGTGCTGGGTTGGGGGTGAGGCAAGGGTTGTTGCAGGAAGGACGACCCCTCCCAGGGCCTGAAACTGGGCTCTTGTCTAACACTCAGAAATGAATTGTCCGAGGAGACACGTGTGCTGACAAAGCAAGAGATTTTATTGGGAAGGGGCGCCCGGGTGGAGAGCAGGAGGGTGAGGGGACCCAGGAGAACTGCTCTGCCGCTGGCTTGAAGTCTCGGGTTTTATGGTGGTGGGACTAGTTTCCGGGTTGCCTTTAGCCGATCCTTCTGACTCAGAGTCCTTCCTGGTGGTGCAGCCTTGTCCAGCCAAGATGGATTCCAGAGAGAAGGATTCTGGGAGGGGGTCGGACATGTGGTGTCTCCTTTTGACCTTTCCCAAAGGCTTCTGGTTGATGGAGGGTTATTAGTTCCGTGTTCCTTACCAGGGCCTCCTGTCGTAAAACAACTCATGCAAATGGTTACTGTGGTGCCTGGCCGGGGTGGGCGGTCTCAGTCAGCGTGCTTCCCCTAACAGGTGACCCAAAGAGGTCAAAGTTGGGAAGTGGCAAATGAAGGGGTGGCAGTCTGGGAGCTCCTGACCAGGGTACAGTGGTCTTTCAGGGATGGAGACTTCGATACGGTTTGAAATAGTGAACGGGAAGGGTTATGGAGTAAGAGGGGTTTGAGTAAACTCTTCAGGTTTAAGGTAGCTGGAAAGAGAAGGGCCAAGAGCATTCTAGAAGGACCCAGAGAAGCCCAGGGAATCGGGCATTGAGATACCAGGGATGTGAGGGGAGCCTGTTCCAGGCCCAGCACTGCTCCTGTACCTTCCTGCGGGTGCACCTCTTCTGTCTCATCAACTCCCTCGAAATCTACAACCCCAAACTGAACAGGTTATCCCCAGGTAGCCAAGCTGAGAGTGTTTGCCACTAAAATGGAATCATAAGCTGATTTCATTAATTCACAGGGGGGAGATAAAAGTCAAGAAATGGATGACATTTTTGTTTTTTAATTTAAAGAATTTCTCCTGTATTGTTTTTCTTAAATGTTTGCTATCTGCTGTTGTATATTTATGTTGAATTCAAGGTTAGAATGATGTCTTATCTGACAAAAACACGTGTCAGCAATATTTGTTGTTACTGGGTTGACCGGGTCCCTGGAAGACCTCCCGTAAAGCTGATGTGCTGGTACTTACCCTTGCACTTAGAATACTTGGCCGTCGAACAACACCAATTCTGCTTGTGATTTTCTGTTTGAACGGCCAGAGGTTGTGTTTTGCAGTCTTTGTATGACTGCTGCAGGTGTCCTAGGGCTGAGCTGGGAGGAGAGGGCGCTAAGATTCCTGCTTGTCTACCCCTCTGAGCGCGAGACCCTCACTTACATACCTCTCAGTATGCTTGGCTGTCGATTTCGGGGGAGAGAATCCTTCATGAGCTGAAACTTTCGATGACGTAGGGAGGTGCGGCTGGTAGATTCAGTAGATACTCCGTTCTATTAATTTTATAATCAGAAAAGTGTATTTAAACCAATGCATATTTGGTTTTTTTAAAAAAATCAAACACAGTGAACAATGTGAAAAGAGACAAACAGTGAAAGGGAAAAGCCCTCTCTATCTGTGGTTGTTGGGAATAGGTTTAGGGGTCCAGGGAGGGCGTCTTTTGTCTTTGTTACTTGGTGATAAGTCAGGTCACTCTGCTTTCTGGTCGAGCCCTATAGGTCTGGCTGAGTAGGAAGAGCTGTGTGGTGAGAGCTCGGCTTCAGCGCAGCTGTGTTCTTGCATCTGCTTCCTTGCTAACCTCCAGAAGAGGGAGGGTCTGTGAAGGATGGTGGGGCTCCTGTCCCCACCCCAGGAGCCACGTGTGGGTTGTAGGGAGGAGTGGAGAGCGCTGAGCTGGTGAAGGCTGGGGCTTTGTGGGTCGTTAGGGCCCCTGGAGTTGGGGGAGTTTTCCGAAGGGTGTTAGCATCACATTTATGTTTTGGTTCTGTTACCCTGGTTCAGGGCTTCCCTGGTGGCTCAGATGCTAAAGAATCTGTGTGCATCACAGGAGACCAGGGTTCAGTCCCTGGGTCGGGAAGATCCCCTGGAGAAGGGAATGGCAACCCACTCCAGTATTCTTGCCTGGAGAATTCCATGGACAAGAAGCCTGGTGGGCTACAGTCCTTGGGGTCTCAAAGAGTCAGACAGGGCTGAGCGACTAAACAATGACGGTGGCCCTGGTTCGCCTTCATTGTACTGAAGAGGGCAGACAGAGGCAGGGACGCAGGTTAGGAGCTTGTCCAGTCGTCCAGGCGAGAGATGCTGGTGGCCTGAACAAGGCTGGAGCACTCCGAAGGTGGGTGGGTCGACAAGGCACCCACAGTTGGCCCCGGAGGACTTCTGTGTGTTCAAGAACAGAGCCCCCCGCCCGCAGTCCTACAGGGGATTATGTGCGTGAAGAGCGAAGGCTGAACATGAGTTGCGCAGACCGAGGAACCCCTCAAGTTGGGGCTGGTGAAGTTTTCTTCGCTGGATTAGATCATAGCTCCCAAGGCTTATAAAAGCCCACTGTTCGCCCCACAAAGGGCACGAGCACGAGGGACACACAGTGTGTTCCTGCGTCATGTCGCAGAAATGCAGATCAGTGCCGCGTGCTGTCAAAACTCCAATCAGATTGGTGCCTTTGTCGAGTAATCAATGGATTCTTTTGTCCACTTCCGAGCACAGGATTCCTTTCCCCTTCAGTGGTGTATTTGAAGTGTTTTTCTCGGAGGAGGAATGTCTGCCTCGTGTAATCCATCCATTCCACCCCGCCCCGCTCCCCCTTGTAGCAAAGTTCTCATGAACAGAGCCTTTGTGCAGGCCTCGGTCACCCGCGCATCTCCGCTGGAGATGAAACAGGTGCAGTCGCCCTCGCTCGGGGTTGTCGATTATTTTTCTGAGACTGTTGGAGGCAGTGTTCAGAATTTCGTTACACTGCAGACGGACTGTCGATTGGCAGTCCGTGGTTCTGATGTGAGTGCCGTGTGGAAGAGCGTGGGTTTAGTGGGCAGAGAGCCCTGGGTTTGGAGGAGACCTGGCCCCCCCAGCCTGAGCTCCATCCTCAGACTTGCTGTCCGCCCCACCCCTCCCACCTCCCACCTCGTTTCATCCCGTGTTAGGAGAGAAACAGCGACACTTCCTCATGGGCCGGTTGGGAGGATGGTCTTGGCCATCTCTGGCCTCTAAGGAAGGGCCGACACTTTGCTCGGTGCTGACCAGCACGCCAGGGGCTCACCTGCAGATAAAGGGTGCTGAGGGCGGCTGCCTTACAGGGGACTTCGCAACGTGATTTCAGAGCACCTTTTATTGCCTCTCAACCGTAAGGCTAGGAGAGAAAGCAATGTGAATTACTGATTAGCAAAAACAGGCACTCTTGCACAGTATTGTCACAGAGAGACAAGATTGATTTGGGCAGGGGGCAGATGATGAAACGAGTAATCTTGAATTAGAGAATAAAATAAAATTCCTCTACAGCATCAGGGGTGATGTGGAAATGAGGCAAAAGATTCCTCTTTTGTTGGATAGACTCCAGCTACAGTCTTTTCTTTTAAAAACCTTCAAGTGCTACGTCGCTTCCTTTGGCAATGGTTTACTCTGGTTTTCTGATTGTGTGCAGAAATAACTGGGATTCATAGGAAGAAATTCTGTTTTTCCCTCTAGACGAGTGTTATGAATGTATGGCGTGTGACTAGTGTTATGAGTAATGCATCCTTGTGTTTTATATGTACATATCACTTAAATTGAGTGTAGCTAATAGGAATATTGGGAAATTTTTCATCTCTTGTCCCCAGTTTCCAAATTAAAGATACGAAATGATCTTCGTATCCATGCCGGTGGTTGGAAAACGTGGCTGGGCTCTTACATTCCAAGCTGCCGTCTGATGAAACAGGGGCTGTGGAAACAGTGCAGCCCTGTTTTGTAAAAGCAGGTGCGAGGTTATGTCCTTGCAAATTTCAGATAAATGTCGCACTGGCAGGCTTCTGGTCTGTTGTCTTTTCCACCTCCCCAAACTTCTAATTGAATTTGAACCCCCATTTTAAAATTCTGATTCTAATGTAATGTCTGTGATTTTGTTTGGTTTTCAGAAGCAAGAATCTTGTGTCCTCCTGTCGGGGTGTTTAGGGAACTCATATTGACTGATTCCTTTGACTTGTTATAGTCTCACAAATGGATCCCAATGTTGTAAACCTCAGAGGATGCCTGAGTGGCAGAGTTTGAAACTCAAGTCGTCTAAAAGAGAGTTTGGGGAATCTTACCTTGTTCTCTGTTTTGTAGAGACAACTGCATTTAATAACATTTCTCATTATTGGCTCAAAGGAGTCTGCATGTTCAGGAAAAGATCTTTCCACTTGCCATTTTTAAATGTCAGATATTTAAGGCATGTTGAGGCCCAGATAACGAGGACTCTTGAAATGAAAATTTAATTTCACATCTCCTTGGACAGGAGCTTGAAGGGGGAACTTGAAAATGACAGGCCTCATCTT
Organism: Muntiacus reevesi; assembly: GCF_963930625.1. Classification (NCBI taxonomy): domain Eukaryota; kingdom Metazoa; phylum Chordata; class Mammalia; order Artiodactyla; family Cervidae; genus Muntiacus; species Muntiacus reevesi. Next base: position 54,529,305 of record NC_089252.1, read on the forward strand.
TTGTTATTTCTCTAGCATTTCTAACTCCATTTAAAGAGTGCCCTCTAGCTCAGATGTTTGTAGATTATCAAGCCATGTATATGTGGATGCTGGCAGAGTCTTTAGAAATGGCGGTTGGGAGAGGGGAGACCAGACTGCATGATTGGGTCAGAGGTGCAAAGTGGGCAGGCACCCGGTGAGCGGTCGGGAGGCCTGGCTGCCTGTTCTGCGTTGGAAATGACCGAGTTGGTGTTCTCCTGTGTGCTTGGCACTGTCCTAGCTACTGCGCATCTTATCAGCCGTCCTAGCAGCCCTCCCAGATAAAGGGTTCTATTTCTAGTCACTGAGAGGGAAATTGAGGCTTACTCATGTGTCCGAGGTCATGGAGCTGGAAGTACCCCTCCTCCCTTGTGACGTCAGATGACTCAGGCTCATTGGATCCTAGCTGCCTCCTCTCTCCAAAGGGTTGGCGTTTGTCATCAGTAGTATCTCTTGAACTAGAAATTTCTGTACTTTTCATAATTGTTTTGGGAAAAGGGCAGTTTCCTTCCATATTTCTTATCCGCAGTGATGACAGTTGGCTCTAAAACAGGCTCTAAGGGCCTCTGGGTTATGGTATTTCACAGACCCAGTGCCAGGGATGATGGGATGCTGTCTGAAGGTCATCCAGTAAAGCTCCCCAGGGCAGAGGGGCAGGAGAATGTTAATGCTCTGGGGATCCCCATGGGCCGGGCTGGCCTGTGTTCTGCGTTCATGTCTTCGGAAGCTGTGACAGACGGAGGCATCGTCAGGGAGTAGAATCAATCCTTGCTGCCAGTGGTCCTTATAAAGGGGTCGTGGTGGTGGGTGTGTGGCAGGCAAGCCAAAGGATTTCTACAGCTGTCCAAGTACGGGAGGCTGGAGGACCTGAGGGCCAGATAGAATTTTGCGGATACCCAGTCCTGGTACCATAAGGCTCTGTGTTGTCTTCACTTGGGTATGAAGGGAATTAACTAGCATTATCTAGCAATTGACCTTTTCCCTGCGCTCTCTTAGTAGGCACCTAAAATACTACTTTGTTCTTGTTGTTCAGTTGCTAAGTCGTTTTGTCTGACTCCTTGCGACCCCATGGACTACAGCACTCCAGGCTTCTTTTTCACTGTCTCCCAGAGTTTGCTCAAACTCATGTCCATTGCGTCGGTGATGCCATCCAACCATCTCATCCTCTATCGTCCTCTTCTCCTCCCGCCTTCAGTCTTTGCCAGCATCAGGGTCTTTTCCAATGAGTTGGCTCTTTGCATCAGGTGGCCAAAGTATTGGAGCTTCAACATCAGTCCTTCCAATGAATATTCAGTTGATTTCCTTTAGGATTGACTGGTTTGATCTCCTTGCTATCCAAGAGACTCTCAAAAGTCTTTTCCAGCACCACAGTTCAAAAAGGCGCTCATCATTCTTTATGGTCCAACTCTCAGATCCGTACATGACTACTGGAAAAACCATAGCTTTGACTATATGGACCTTTGTGGGCAAAGTGATGTCTCTGCTTTTTACTACGTTGTCTAGGTTTGTCATAGCTTTCCTTTAGGTTTTAGTAAGTCATGGTTTTCCACCTGGATGTAGACCGAGTGCTTCTGTTGACTGTTTTTGTTGTTGGAATTGTATCTGGAATGAATCTGTTTTGACTTTATTTTTTGAAGGTACCAAAACAGAATATTCTGCCCCAAATATTATTTTATGACTATATATTGAGAGCAGCATCTTTTTTATTTTCCAGTTTGTTCTTATCTTACCAATCTCTTTGAGGCATTATGGAGTTCAGAGAAGATGCTAGGTTGTCTCAGTTCAGTTCAATTGTGCTCAACTCTTTGTGACCCCATGGACTGGAGCACGCCAGGCTTCCCTGTCCATCGCCAGCTCGCTCGCTCAAACTCATGTCCATCGAGTCAGTGATGCCATCCAACCATCTCATCCTCTGCTGTCCCCTTCTCCTCCTGCCTTCAGTCTTTGCAAGCATCAGGTTATCTACTTTATTTTAAAATTATTTATTGGATGTCCTGATTATAAAAGTTTTGTTCACTGAAAAGGAGTCAGAAATCATCGGATAAAAGAGAAGTAAAAATGACCCACCGTCTCACTGGACTGAGGGAGGAGTAGTCACGGTTTCAGCATGTCTGGACCTCGCCCTCCGCGCACCGCCGTCCTGCTGGGAGGCAGCTGCTCTGAGGGCAGAGCTGAGCCCGTCTTGGTGGTACTGAGTTCCCAGCACCTGGCGGGCCCCGGTGCACGGTGCAGGCTCCAGAACGTGTGTCGAGTGGTGTGCGCAGTGCTGCCAGTCAGCATGCAACAGAGGGGACCTCACCCTGGGAACTGCCCCCCAGGGGTGCGAGCTAAAAGAACAAGACATCCGCAGGAAAGAGGCACCACCCTCGGGCCTGGGGGAGCCCAGGGGAGAACTGGAGTGGCCTGAACCCGGGGCCGTGGGCGGCCCAGCCAGGACGGCGCTGACCCCCGCGGGGGGCGTGCTGTCCACTTGTGGCAGGAGCTGCGGGGTGGGCTTGGGGCGGGGGGGACCCTGAAGGCCTGGAAGAGGCTGGGTCTCTGGTGGTGCCCGGGCGACACTGACCAAGGCAGGGAGGACGTCTCTCTCCTCTCGGCAGGAAGCTGGCCAGAAAGGGGAGCCGGGAAATACAGTTTGTAGGGTGCTGTCCCAGCTTCCCGGGGCAGAGAAGGGAAGGGGTGGCTTTGGAGGCGAGGAGACTGCAAACAACCAGCCCTGCCTGTCCTTTTAAAGAGTTCGACCTGGAGTCCAGTTTTGCTCTGTGCTGCGTCCTCTGTGCTCAGTCCTGTCCCGCTCTTTATGACCCCACGGACTGCAGCCCGCCAGGTCCTCTGTCCATGGGGTTCTCCAGGCAAGAACGCTGAAGTGGGTTGCCAGGCCCTCCTCCAGGGGAGCTTCCCGACCCTGGGATTAAACCCACATCTCTTGTATCTCCTGCTTTGGCAGGCTAATTCTTTACCATTGCACCACCTGGGAGGCCCAGTTGTGCTCTGTTCTAATGAAATTTACATTTTTACTGCGAATAATACATCATGGGCATCTTTCAGTATCAGTAGACACAGCGCTGCATGTTCTTTCTCTAGGGCCCTGAATCTGGAGTCAGATTCCAGCCGAACTGCTCATTAGCTGTTTGACTGGTCAGTTTATTTAATGATTTAGGCAACATTTTCCTCATTTGTCAAATCTATCAAATTGTGAGGATTTAATGAGATGATGTCTCAAAATATGATCACTTGACCCAGGCTGTGACAGTACATGATGGCGATAATAAAAATAATAATGACAGTTATCCAGTCATTCCCAGATGATGTTTAATGAATTTTTTTTTGTCTTGATGAATATTCATGTAACTACATCTTGGCCTACTTGTCTGGGTCTTTCTGCAAAAAGTGGATTGTTGGCATCAAAGTCTTTGCTGCTCAAAGCTGGGCTGGTCATATATCCATATTTTACCAGATTGTCTTCTAGAACTATTATATCAATTTTTAATCTGACATCTAACAATACCTGTCTCCTTTATACTCTCACCAGTCTGGATATGGTTATTCTGTTTGCTTTTTGTCAGTCTGCTGAGTTGAAAATGTATGCTCGTTTTTGTTTGCATTCTTTTGATTATTGGCAAGTTTGAAATTGTCTTTCATAGACTCAGGTGACAACAGTTCCACTTTATCATCAAGTACCTGCGGCCTGGACTGCTCACTGGCAGGTCCCGCAAGATCAGTTTTCTCAAACTCACTCAGCATCCCTTCTCTCCCTAGAGAACAGGATTAGAGGAGTCATGCCCATCTCACGGGGTGACAGTGGGGGCTAAGAACGTACCAAAGTGCCCAGTCAGCGCCAGACTTTGGGTAGCTACCCTCCCAGCTGACTTGTTAACTTCAGCTCTTCCTCCCGTTGTTGGTCTGTTGGTTTTAGAAAGGTGAGTTGGAGAGACCAACAGCTTGAAGAGGGGGTTCTGAGAGACAGGGCATTGCTGAGTAGGGGTGAAGTCCAGCATGGCAGCGGGTGGCCGAGGTGGAGCGTGGGTGATGCTTGTGGATCTCACGCTCATCTGTGAACAGAGGCGCCCGTGGGCTTGGGCCCTGGCATCAGGCAGGTTCAAGAAGGGTCTGAGCCAGGGAGGACGGTTCCAGAGTCACCTCTGAAGAGGGGAGGGGGTGGGGTGTTGGGTGGTTGGCCAGGCGGTCTGTGGATAGAACGGCAGAGTGAGCGCTTTATGTCAGCAGGGGACCCCGGGGTGTGGGGGTGGGAAGCCCCAGTTCCGGCCCGCCCGCCCCGGGGCCTGTCCTCTGGGCTGAGCCGTGCTTCCAGTGTGACACGGACGCAGGGGGAGCGTTTGTAAAAGGATGAAGGTGAAGGCCGTCCGATGGGCTCGCGCAGAGGTGGGGAGGGCCGGGAGTGGGGCAGGCCTGCTGCGGCCCCGCGGGCCCGCACGCTCCAGACTGGGTGCCGGCCCTGTGCTTGGTTTAATGCCCTTGAAATTTCACAGTCTTGAAAGTTTGGGACAAAGGGCCCATGTTTTCATTTTCCACTGGGCCCTGCAAACTGTGTAAGCTTCCAGAAAGGACGTGTGGCGCGGAGGTGGGCCGGCAAGTGGACCCAAGTGGGCGCGCTCGGAGGCAGGGCCCCCGGAGGCTCCGTGCTCGAGGCTGAAGTTCACTGTCTCGGAATCCGGGCGGAGCCCAGTGAGCTTAGGCTGGTGTCGGCGGCCCCGGGACGGGGAGGGTTTTCCTGGCGAGAGACAGAATGCTCTGCACTGCAGTGGATCCCTTCAAGGATGTAGGTGTACCGGCTCGGGTTCTAGAGTGGGCTTCTCCAGGCTGGCACTGTTGACTGTCGTGTGTGCTCACTTCTTCAGCTGTGTCCTGTCTCTTTCTGACCCCGTGGCCTGTAGCCCGTCAGGCTCCTCGGTCCATGGGGTTTCCCAGGCAAGAATATCGGAGTGGGTTGCCATTTCCTCCCCAGAGGAGCCTCCTGATCCAGGGATTGAACCTGCGTCTCCTGCATGGCAGGCGGATTCTTTACCCACTGAGCTATCAGGGGCTGTTGGGCTGGGTGAGTCTTCGATGTTGGGGGCCGACTGTGAGACTGGAGTGGGGCCCAGCCCTCATGGCCTCATTTTAACTTTAAACACCTCCTGCCAGGCCTTACCTCCAATTAGAGTCACATCACCAGGGCCAGGGATCTGGGGCTTCAACATACGGATTTGGGGGTGGGGGTAGAGGAGGACCACGCATAGCTCAGCCCACAGCTCTGATCTAAGTTTATGGTTCTGTGACAGTAGGCCGATGGACAGCGGCTTGTTAGGTCTTTCTTAGAAGAAAGGTGAGTCTGTATTTTGGCTGTTTGAAGATCTCATTATCAGCTTGCTGTAAGAAGTTGCTAAGACTTTAAATGTCCCTTGACCTGATGGTGCACTGCTGATGGTCTCACATGTACAAGGAGATGAACCTTTATCCTGAGTGCAACCACACAGATGCTTTCTGATAAACCTCCTTCCAGCTGTATCATTACATAAATGGGAAGGGACAGAAAAGGAACACTGCACAGGGAAAAAAAATGACATTAAAAGTGACATTTAAAGGACTTCCCAGGCAGTCCAGTTGTTAGTACTCCACTCTCCCCGTGACATATAGTCAAAGCTGTGGTTTTTCCAGTAGCCATGTACAGATGTGAGAGCTGGACCATAAAGAAGGCTGAGTGCAGAAGAATTGATACTTTCGAACTGTGTTCTTGGAGAAGACTCTCCAGAGTCCCTCGGACTGCAAGAAGATCAAACCAGTCAATCCTAAAGGAAATCAGTCCTGAATATTCATTGGAAGGACTGATGCTGAAGCTGAAACTCCAGTACTTTGGCCACCTGATGCGAAGAACTGACTCATTTGAAAAGACCCTGATGCTGGGAAAGATTGAAGGCAGGAGGAGAAGGGGACGACAGAGGATGAGATGGTTGGATGGCATCACTGACTCAATGGACATGGGTTTGAGCAAGCTCCGAGAGTTGGTGATGGACAGGGAGGCCTGGCGTGCCACAGTCCGTGGGGTCGCAAAGAGTCGGACAACTGAACTGAGCAACGGAACTCAGTTGAGACTGAGCAACTGAACTGAACAGTTTACCGACCTGCCTCTCCTTTGACTCTACCAACACAGAGTCTAGGAGACACCCATACCAACCTCTTCCTGCTTCTAAATGAGATCTTGTCCCCTGCAGAGATACATTTTATACCTTTTGCAAGGCCTCTGCTATCCTTCAGATCTATCTATAAAGAGCCTGTCCTGTTTATGAGGATGATTTTAAAGTTCTTAAAATTATTATCAAATGAGAGACAGGAACCAACCATCCATCCACAGGATGATAAATCTCATGATACAACTGGTCCACTCAGAGGGACCCTGGAGCCAGACCCCTTCCACAGCCTGGACCGGCTCATTTCTCCTCCTCCCTGCAGACCCCTGAGGGTGCAGAAGAGCGTCAGCCACCTGCCCTTCAGGTGGCTGTTCAGAGCCATGAGATTCATGCATTTCCCACCCTGGACCGGTGCGCGTTCCCTGCACGATTCTATGCAGGAAGAGGTGCTGAGAAGCCGCAGGGCCGGAACGGAGCGTCTTCCTGGAGTACCAGTTCTTCGGCAAGTCTTGATGGGTACGGCAGTGGTTCTCCGAGTGTGGGCCCCCGCCCACCCAGCATCACCTGGCCACTTGGCGGAAATGCCCACTTTCAGGTGCCCCTCGCACCCTCCAGAAACAGAATCTCTGGGGCTGGGGTCCAGTGCTTTGCACTTACAAACGCCCAGGTGATTCTGAAGCTCCGTGAAGTTTGAGAAAGAATATTATGTTAAACAAAGCATCGTGCAGCAAAACGGGCAATTTGCATCTGTTCTTAAGACCTCCCATTTTCAGGGACAGGCATAGTCCTCTCTGCCAGGGAAAACTTGGACAGAAAATGTGAGAAGCGCCAATGAAATTTCTAAATGCAGGGGGCCCCAGACCCACATCTCCGACCCTAACCTCCCTTCCTCCTGAATCCCTGAGTCTGTCTCTCTTTCTGGGCCAGCAATGCGGGAAGAAAGACTGGGATCTGTACTCCAAACTGAACAGATTCTCAGTGTTCATCTCCTTCCTCTATTCCAACACCTCAAAGCTTCGCAGTAACTCTTACTAGGAATCACTATGTGGGAGAAAACAAACCCAAACACTCCCAGCAGTTCGTCCAGCATGGCGAGAGGAAGGGCTCTCACTTTGAGTGTAATTCATGTCCACCGTCACCCGAGTAGTTTAGCGCTTTTTTAATTTCTCCAAAGAGCACTCATTAAACTTTTATAATGAGGAACTGTTTTCATGAGGAGGTAGAAGCAGTTTATGCCACCATAGATTCTTTTCTTTATGTCATCTCATATTTACCCAGTCTTGCTGATTCTTCCTATCCCGTGGTATAGATGCTTTGATACTCAATTGCATCATATATATATGAAAAATATATCTGAATCACCCCCCCAACACCTGCTGCAGTATCTCATTCTCTTCCCGTGCTGACCCGTCAGCCCTCAGACAGCCCGGGTCAGCATCAGCCCAGGGCTCTCTTGTGATCACGGCCCCCTGCTCCACCCTCTGACACAGTCCTCTCTCTGCTCTCAGGTCCCACGGGCTCATTTCAAAACTCAGTCAACTCCGTTGCCATTCACACTTGTTCCTATGTGTCCAGTATGACTTAAAATACTAATCACCAAGTCCAGACCACGCCCACTCCCTATATACACACGTGTGCATGCACACATCCCTACCATGGTGAGTGCCATCACCAGACTACAGCCTTCTCTGTCACAACTATCCCATCAGTGACAGTGCTACAGTGACCGCTGAATTTCCACACTGATTCTGGACCTTCACATTTAGTGACCCTTCTTGGTGCTTGTGGTAAAGAATCCCCCTGCTATTGCAGGAGACACAAGAGATGCAGGTTTGATCCGCGGGTTGGGAAGATCCCCCAGAGGAGGAAACGGCAACCCATTCCAGTGTTCTTGCCTTGAAAATCCCATGGACAGCGGAGCCTGGTGGGGTCACAGAGAGCTGGACACGGCTGAGCCCGCGGGCGCACACACACACACACACACACACATACTTGAGCACCCACGGGATGCCGGAAATTTACATTCTGAATTACCACCACTCCTCCCGGACCTCCTGCAACCAACCATGATGCAGAAAAGCATCAGAGTGTATGGAGGAAAAGCTGTGGCGCTTGAACGAACTCTGCGGAGAAAGAGAACAGGTGGGCCAGGTGGACGGGAGCCTTCTGAGCGGTTTTCAGAGGCCCCCCCCTCCCGTGTTTCCTCTGCGGCAGGAGCGGTCCCTTTCCCACAGCCCCGGTTCCAGTGGTGTGAACAGGAAGGCATGATTTTCAGAATCATTTTGGGGAGAGCACACGAGGAATGCACATTTGGCAAAGAAAGGACTCCTCAAAGCCAAGGTCGTTAGTCACCAGAAAATGACACTCGGGAAAGTTATGAAATCCCCTGCAGAGGTTTTTTTAAAAACGCAGATGAGATTGTAATCTCTGTACCTGGTTGAGGTGGGGCCTATGCTCTCTAACAGAGTCAAAGTTCAAAGTGCTTTCATAGCTGGAGGAGTCCGTGTTTACACTCATTTACCTGGTGGGGGAGGGGGAAGGGGCCAGGCAAGATCCCAGCCGACAGGGAGTCACTGACCCCCACCGCACGGAACCACGGCCCCCTCGTGTGGAAACAGCGCCCTTGGCTTCGGCGCCTGCCGACCCTGGGCAGCACGCAGTGACGGCCGGCAGGTACAGGCAGGCCAGCTCACAAATGTCAGTTACCTGAAGGAAGGGGTGCCGGGCACCCATCTCAGAAAAAGCTGTCTGCGGCCCCCTCCTCTGCCCCTCAGTAAGCAAATACTCAGAGCCATCTAGCCATCCCAGTCTAAAATGCATTTCCTTGGTCTGAATAATTGGTGCTCTAAATGTTCTCCTTCTAAGCACTAGAAACAGAGGTTTCCAACAAGTAGTTAAAATTTATCAGACCTGTAAAGGATGGTGTCACAGGCCAGCAGGGCAAATAACAGGTAGATGAACGTACTGACTGCAGAATTAAACAGCTCCATCTCTTCACGCAGAACGCTGTGCAGTTTGGCTATTTACATAGTGAAAGCGAAAAGTGAACGTGTTAGTCACTCAATCGTGCCCAACTCTTTGTGACCCCATGGATGTTAGCCCACCAGGCTCCTCTGTCCGTGGAATTTTCCAGGCAAGAATACTGGAGTGGGTTGCCATTTCCTCCTCCAGGGGATTTTCCCGACCCAGGGATCCAACCCAGGTTTCCTACATTGCAGGCTTTACCATCTGAGCCAGCAGAGAAGCCCTAGATTTACATTTAAATCCTCATCAGCTCCTTTTAACAAGCAAATAATGAAGCATTATAAAGTCAAAAACTCACCTTTCTTGCAAAAAATGATCTAACATTTCTATTCATTATTCAGTATCAGAATCTTAAGGCCCAGGGTGGGGAGGGGGTGGAAATGGACTGGAAATTTGGGGTTGGTAGATGCAAAGTATTAAGAATGGATAAACAACAAGGTCCTACTGCATAGCACAGGGAATTATATCTAATCTCCTGAGATAAAGCATCATGGAAAAGAATATTTTTTAATGTATATATATATAACAGTCACTCTATTGAACAACAGACATTGGCACAATGCTGTGTATCAACTGCATTTCAATAAAAGGGAAAAAAAAAAAGAGCTTTACCCAGATAAACTGCATAAATTACTATACCCAGTAAAGTTTCATGTCTCACTATAAAGTTTAAGAGAAACATTTACAGATGCCCATTTCTTTTTCCTTCAAGAAAACAAATTCATAATTTCCACAGTGTTCATCAATTTTAAGTCTGTGCATTTTTCTAAAAATTTTTTCCCCAAAGCAGCATCTCCGTTTAAGAAAATCTATCAGACCCATTTAGTGGCTTCTTTACGAAAGTTCACACCCCTGAGGTCTGAGCAAAATCCTCTCAGAAAGAAGTAAACTAGGGCAACTGCGTTAGCATTGAAATCCTAGCGGAAGAATCTCGAGGTTGTGTCAAATTGCTGTGACTCTAGATGAATCCACAGAATTTAAAAATGCCCCAGGAACATAAAACGCCCTCCCCCTGGAGGAGTCTTACCAAGAGGCATTAATGCCTTACATGCAAGCCATCTCGATTAGGCAAATACATAAACATTAAAGGTGAGAACAGTGGGGAACTCGAGGGCACCGGTGGTTCTGGAGAGCACGTGGAAGCGCCGGCTGCCCCCAAGGGTGGCTTTCCACCGCGGCTGACAGGGAAGGGGAGAGTGGCTTTAACTCACTCCCCGCCAAGTGCAGCCCAGGTCGGGCAGGCCCCTCGAAGGAGCCCAGTGCCACCTCCTGTCCCATCGCGGCTGCGGAGGAACCTGCCCCCAGACACCACCTTTCAGACTCTCAGAGCCCCACACCTCACCTCTGCAAGGAGCATCATGACTGAGGCCCAGAGAACTCCGCGGTCAGCGCCCTTCTTGGTAAATGCTTAGAGGGACACTCTGTCTTAGATGCACCCCCCCGCCTTTTTTTTTTTTTTTTAACGTCCCCCCACCCCAGCACGTGGTATATCTTAGTTCTCCAACCAGGGATCAAATTCCATGTCCTGGGAGTTGTTCAGTCACTAAAGTCTTGTCCACTGGAAAAACCATAGCTTAGACTAGACGGACCGTTGTTGGCAAAGTAATGTCTCTGCTTTTCAATATGCAGTCTAGGTTGGTCATAACTTTTCTTTCAAGGAGCAAGTGTCTTCTAATTTCATGGCTGCAGTCACCATCTGCAGTGATTTTGGAGCCCAAGAAAATAAAGTCTGTCATTGTTTCCATTGTTTACCCATCATTTGCCATGAAGTGATAGATCAGATGCCCTGATCTTTGTTTTTTGAATGTTGAGTTTTAAGCCAGCTTTTTCACTCTCCTCTTTCACTTTCCTCAAGAGGCTTTTTAGTTCTTCTTCACTTTCTGCCATAAGGGTGGTATCATCTGCATATCTGAGGTGACTGATATTTCTCCCAGCAGTCTTGATTCTAGCTTGTGCTTCATCCAGCCCAGCATTTCTCATGATGTACTCTGCATATAAGTTAAATAACCAGGCTGACAATATACAGCCTTGACGTACTCCTTTCCCAATTTGGAACAGTCTGTTGTTCCATGTTTGGTTCTAACTGTTGCTTCTTGACCTGCATATAGATTTCTCAAGAGGCAGGTCAAGTGGTCTGGGATTTCCATCTCTTTAAGAATTTTCCACAGTTTGTTGTGATCCACACAGTCAAAGGTTTTGGCGTAGTCAATAAAGGAGAAGTAGATGTTTTTCTGGTATTCTCTTGCTTTTTCTTTGATCCAGTGAATGTTGGCAATTTGATCTCTGGTTCCTCTGCTTTTTCTAAATCCAGCTTGAACATCTGGAAGTTCATGGTTTACATATTGTTGAAGCCTGACTTGGAGAATTTTGAGCACTACTTTGCTAGTATATGAGATGAGTGCAATTGTGCAGCAGTTTGAGCATTCTTTGGCATTGCCCTTCTTTGGGATTGGAATGAAAACTGACCTTTTCCAGTCCTGTGGCCACTGCTGAGTTTTCCAAATTTGCTGGCATATTGAGGGCAGCACTTTCACAGTATCATCTCTTAGGATTTGAAATAGCTTGACTTGAATTCCATCACCTCCACTAGCTTTGTTCGTAGTGATGCTTCCTCAGGCCCACTTGACTTCGAATTCCAGGATGTCTGGCTCTCGATGAGTGACATATTGACTGTCAAACCAAGTGTGAGGTGCTTGGTGTTAAAATTAAATATTAATTTCAAGTTATAGAAAGAAATAGCATCAAATAGAAACAGATCGATCAAATGAATGAAATATGTGCTCTGACGGGGTGGGAGGGAGGGGACACATGTGTACCTGTAGCTGATTCACGTTGTAAAGCAGAAACTAACACAACATTGTAAAGCAATGATCCAATTAAAAAAAAAAAAAAGAAAACTCTTAGAAAGAAATGGACCTTAGACGGGCCTTAAAAAAGGCTTAAAAAAGTCCAAGAAAAGTTCCCTAAAACGTTGTACGCACGGCCCTCCCCTTACCCATTTCCATGGAAACAGCTCACTTCCGTGCAGAGCATGCCCTTCCTGTTTGTTTGATGGATTCGTTAGAGCCTTCTGCTGCTCTCAGATAAAACTCTGTTTCTGAGACCGAGGACTGGGCATGAGGAGGAAAATAGGGGGTTGTGTGTTGAAACCACAGGGGCTGAACTAGGTGACAATCACACCTCTTAACTTTTAACACCTGCTGAGTCCCAACTCTCAGTCTGGAACCAGGAAGCTGCAGTTTGCCAGATGTTCAGAAGCGCTGCCAGTGGAACAGCCAAATATTATTCACGATACCCAGTTACCCATCAAATATTTATGAGGGCCTGTGTTTCCGATGCTCTTCAGGTAAAGGGAGATGCGTTAATGTGTACATTTGAAGGTAGAAAAACAAATGAAAGCAAGTTTGAACTTCATATTGAAATTTCTTCCCTCCTATATTATGTGAAATCCATATTAGGACCATTTGAAAGTAATCAAACTTCATAAAATATTACTGTAAAAGGAATAAATATTTTAAAATGTATTTCATATGGTGTTTCAGAGAACTAGCACCCTAACACCATCTAGCCTCTTGCAGCTGTGTGAAAAAAAGCTTCCAGAACCTTCTTATTTTCCTTTTCCTTTGAAAGCATCATGTTGGAAGTAACATACATTTGTGATTTTCGTTCTGGCATTACTTCGCTATCTCTTTTTTTAAAGCAGCACACACCCACGTGGTAGTTGAGGTTATTCCATAGTTTGAAAAAAGAGCTGGAGAACTTGATTTTGATAGTTTTTTAAAAAAAATCAAAGTTAGCACGGATTTAAAAATAATCTTATGTATTTTTAGGAGGAAACTGGAAAAATAATTTAGCACAATTCTGATAAGCTCTGAAATAGCATTTTTCAGAGTCGCTATCTCATTAATGAGTTGCTGATATGAGTTATGTCCTTGTAATAAAGCGGCATTGCTGGGTAATGAGGCTCAGCTGAAATGTGAAATCTGATAACACACATTTGCACATTTAAGGAAGCCCAGCTATTAGAAGCAGTGGTTCTGCCCGACATGAGGTCAGTTCAGCCAGCATGCATGTCTCCTCTTAAACGTGAAGCTGCAGTGACCCTGAAGCTGTTGTCTCAGGTGTCCTGATTCCTCGGAGATAAATTACAGGTAAGCATCCCTCACGGTGTGGTGCTGGCTTTTAGCCTCAGTTGATGATAGAGGGGAGGGAGGTAGCAGGGGTCGCCTCTGGCCTTGACAGTTACACAGGTGCCATCAACCTTGTACCCCCTCCAGGATCCCGTGGTTGACGCCTGCAGGTCTCCAAGCTTTGTGGCACCGGGTCCCGTGGCCTCTTAGTTTCAGACTGGTCAGCCCAGCTCCACGGGCAGCGTTTCCACGGGCAAGACTTTCCTCGACTCTCCCTTTGCAGCTGGCGACTCTTCTCCGTGTTGTTTGAGTTAAGCTTTTCCTGCAGCATTCACGCTAACTCTGGCTACTCCTGGAAACAGTGACCTCCTGCCCTCTTACCTGGCTTTTCCCTTGTGTTAATTCTTGGAATGATTCTGAGACCAGCCTGTTGTAGAAGTGTTGCCGTTCTTCATGAAGGGATTTTAAACATCACACATAGAGCCAGTTATAGCCACCATCAATCCTGTGTAGAGTAAGATCAACAAACAGGTTCCCCCCCCCAAAAAAAAAAAGATAGTTTACAAATGCTCTTCGTTCATTTCTTTTTTCTTTACGTTTTCTTTATTTTATTTGCCTGTCCTGGCTCTCCCTTGCTGCACGTGGCCCCCTCCAGTTGCGGTGGCGAGTGGGGGCCGCTCTCTAGCTGTGGGGCGCTGGCTCTAGCGCACAGGCTCAGCAGGTGTGGTGCAAGGCCTCAGTTGCTCCGTGGCATGTGGGTTCTTCCCATCAGGGGCCGAACCTGTGTCCTCTGTATTGGCAGGTGGATTCCTAACCACTGGACCCCCAGGGAAATCCTTCTTTCATTTCTAACGGTTATTTCATTCCTGATGCTTTGAGACTGGCTGAGAGTTGGGACGCATCCAGGTGTATCAACAGTTGTGTTTCCCTGTGAGGTGGACGGGATTGTAATTCTTACTCCTGGGTTTTGCCTTAGAGAAGTTTTACGTGTACGTGCTTCAGGTGGTGTGTGATCTTGCATAAATCTCAGATGAATTTTTGGCCCCCCATATGCTGGTCTAAAATAGCCACGTCTCAGAGCTGGGAAGGGAAGCTGGGGACCAGCTGCTTCCTTTGCTCCCTCCCTGGCAGTCCTTCTGGCAGGGATCCCGTCTTCACTCTCTCTCTGGCACTAACTGGCCAGCTCTCAGCCTTGGGAGGCCCCCTGCCCTGTATCTGACCAGGATTAATGGCCGGAAGTTCCTCCCTCATCGAGGCGCATCTGCCTTCCTGCAGCTTTCACTCCTGGGGTCAAGGTTTGTCCTCCACAGCCTCAGAATAGAAGGACTTGGTTTCTGCAAAACCCACTGCCTTCCTGAGAAAGAATCTGCTCTTTTTTTTTTTTTTTAAAGCAGGGGGCAGGGGGTAGGTTTTAAACATTTGTAAGTCTTCCTCTGATGTTCGTTTACTAACTATCCTGGGCACTTAAAAACTATTTTTTGACTTGTTAATATGTGTAAGTGGTTTTAAATTAAAAGCATAAAGAAGGCCGCGCAGTAAGATATGTGTGTGTCTGTCCGTGTCTGTCCTGTTTCTCTCTCTTATACCTCTGTCCCTAACCATCTTATTTCCGCCCTCAGAGTCAGCCAGTGGTACCATTTTCTGATGTCCTTTCAGAGTTTACTTTATGATACACAAACACATCGTTCACGTGTGTACGCATATACATGTCTCCTGTCCCCTTTCTGTGTAAAGAGTGGCATCACCCTGCGTGTTCTCCACTTAGTCATTTCATGTGACAGTACTTCTTGGATTTTCAAATCTGTACCTAGAGTGTATCCTCATTCTTACGGGTGTTCAGAGTTCTAGCACATAGATTTTGTCCTATTTACTTAAAAAAGAAACTGAGCAACCACCTCCCTCCCAAGTCATGCCTCTCGGGTTTGCGTGCACCGCTGGCCCAGGGCACAGTGTGTGGACATTCTCCGCTCAGGACTTGGACTAATGCGTGTGGTTTACACTGTCACAGAGCTTGAGTCATACTGTGCTGAAGACAAAATAAAACCCCCAGGACCCCCCCCCCGCCTGCACTTGTGATGCTCTCCCATCCTATTTCTTCCATCCTGCGCTCTGCATTGACTTCAGCGGCTAAGCACACAACAGTGCTCAGCACTGTAAAACTCCATCCTTTGAGCTTTGGCCTCGTCACCCATCCTGATGAAATCTTTTGGATTCTGATCCTACCTTCTGACCTTTCATCTGGCTGTGTGTATCAGCTGCAAATTGGATTATCCTGCTGTCAGTAACCACCTCCAAATTTTCCCAGCTCATGATGTGGCCCAGAGTGGAGCTAATCATAAGAGCCCCCTGACATAAGCCCTGGTGGCCCCCTGGACTTTTCCAGTGATTAGGCCCTGGATAGGAGCTAGCAGCCAGATGCAACTCAGCCCCACCCTTACTTTAGCATCAGTTCACCCTCCCGTCATCATCTTGTCTAGAAGAATACAGAGTGTTCTGGTTGAAGGCTGGCAAGGGTCCATGTCCACTAGTAATGCAGCGTGCCCTTGAACTTTTTACCTTCTCAGAATAGGGAATAAGCGTGCATGTGTCATATATTATTAGCAAATCTTCACTGGAGATTGTTCTTTTCTAAATGACCAGAAAATATTTAGCAATTCACTCTAGAAATTTGGATGAATCATCATTGATGCATTCCCCCTGGAAACATGGAGGATGCCCAGCTCTTTGCTAGAGTCTAGGAGGACAGTCCTGAGCAAGGGGAGAGGGTGGCTCGTGTCTCTATGGCCTTGGGTGGCTACCTGTGGACCATTCTTCTTGTCACTTCCCAAGATCTGTCTAGCCTCTGCTCTCCAAGAGCATCATCCTTGGCCATGATGTTATTGTTCAGTTGCTCAGCCATATCTGGCTCTTTGTGACTTAATGGACTATAGCCCACCAGGCTCCTCTGTCCTCCACTATCCCCTGGAGTTGACTCACATTCATGTCCACTGAGTCAGTGATGCTATCTAACCATCTCACCCCTTGCTGCCCCATTCTCCTTTTGCCTTCAGTCTTTCCCGGCGTTGGCCGTGATAGCTAATCTTATAAAGCCAGCAACCAAAAATGGTGAGAGGGTCCTGTGGGAACTTCTTGTAGGGGTGACTTACTGAGTCTCGGAGACCTGGAAGGACATGTTCAGAAAATGTGATATTTAAGCTGACACCTAAAGACAAGTAAGAAGGAGATCTGAGCAAAAATAGCAGCAAATTGGTGGTGCTGGCGGAGGGAGGAGCTGCCATCAGCCCAGTCTGTATAATTTATAATGTGATTCATAACTTCTTTCAGCGCTGGGAACTTTGCTCGTCTGTGGTTCTGTATTTCTGAAATGACCTGCAGTTTCCTTCCGTTTCTCATGATGGGATGGACACTTGGTGGAACCAGTTTGCAGAGCCTGGATGGCCTCATTGCCACCTCCATGCCTGTGTTTCGGGATTCTGGGTCTCCTAGTTGTTTTCCAGCATAGACAGACTGACTCCATGTAGTCAGGAAGTGTTAGCACAAGAAGGCTTCTACTTGTAGCCCAAGAGTGGACAATTATTTTTATTAAACGCTTCAGACTTCTCTAGGAGTTAGGAATAGTTACCTTGTGAGGATTCATCTGGTGGCGAATAAAGTCTTTGTGGGACCAAACCAAGAAATTATGTGCAAGTATGTGGCCAAAGGGATTGGGAACGTCCACAGTTCCAGTGGCAGTGATTTGGGTGCTGTCTCCGTGAGTCAGAGCTGGAATTTGGTCACCTGCCATGGAAGGGAAACCTTCTAAGTTGTGTGTGGTCAGGACAGCCTGGGGAGGGGAGTGGGGATGGGCCATCTGGAGCACAGGAAATCGAAGCCTGGAGGGGTTTCTGTTTGGGGCTGTTCTTTGAAGGCCTGTCCTGGAGCTTGAGTACTTCAGAGGTAGTGGCAGTGTCACCCTGTTGCAGAGATGAGCACAACCCGTGTTGGGATCTTAATTGTTCTGAGGTCACACTCAATACTCTCCGAGGTCACTTGACTAATTGTAGGCAAGAACTGATGCGTTCGAACTGTGGTGCTGGAGAAGAAAGGAGACCAAATCAGTCCATCCTAAAGAAGATCAACTCTGAATATTCATTTGAAGGACTGATGCTGAAGCTGAAGCTCCACTGCTTTGGCCACCTGATGCAAAGAGCCGAATCATTGGAAAAGACCCAGATGCTGGGAAAGATTGAGGAGGGGAGGAGAAGGGGGGCAACAGGGGATGAGATGGTTGGATGGTATCACTGACTCAGCGGACATGAGTTTGAGCAAGCTCCTGGATCTAGGGACGGACGGGGAAGCCTGGCATGCTGCAGTCCATGGGGTCTCAAAGAGTTGGACATGACTTAGCAACTGAACAACAGCAAAGCTAGTTGAACAGATGCAAATTAGAGTCAAGATACCAGCCCTGTGTCTTCAAATCCACACAACAGGCCATTTTCTCACAATGAAATCTAACAGGCAGCACTGGATTTTTTAAAGTCAGCTTTGCTCCTGTGTGCACTCGTCAAGTTGCTGGGAGCTCTTGGGCTCTCCGACATGAGTCACGCTTCCCGTCGTACTTGATGAGGGTCAGATCTAGGGCCAGGGGGTTCACCTGGGGATTGTCTTCTTGGGGCTCTTGGGAGTCTCTGCCTCCCAAAACCCAAACCTTCTGCCGGTGTCTCCTGGCCAAGCTACACACTCCACAGAGAAGTCTAGACTTTATCGTGAGAGGTCAGGTATGACTACCATGAAAAATAGAGAACTTTAAGGAATTTGCTGGTGGTCCAAGTGTTAGGACTTCATGCGCTCACTGCCGAGGTCACAAGTTCAATATCTGATTGGGGAGCTCAGATCTTGCAAGCCATGTGGTGCAGCCAGAAAGAGAGTATAGAATTATTTTTAAAATATCTGTATTTTTGTTGTTTAGTTGCTCAGTTACGTCTGACTCTCTGCGACCCCATGGACTGTAGCGTGCCAGGCTTTCCTGTCCTTCACCATCTTCTGGAGCTTGCACAAACTCATTCCATTGAGTTTGTGATGCCATCCAACCATCTCAACCTTGGCTGTCCCCTTCTCCTGCCTTCAATCTTTCCCAGTATCAGGGTGTTTTCTAATGAGTCGGGTTCTTCGCATCAGGTGGCCAAAGTATTGGAGCTTCAGCACCAGTCCTTCCAGTGAATATTCAGGGTTGATTTCCTTTAGGATTGACTGACTTGATCTCCCTGCAGTCCAAAGGACTCTCAAGAGTCTTCTCTAACACCACAGTTCAAAAGTATCAATTCTTCGGCACTCAGCCTTATTTGTTTTAAATACAAATATGTATATTATATATATATATGTGTGTATAATTTTAGATTTGGAGCTATGAGTTTTGGCTTTCAACAAAGTGCAATTGTTTATTATCATTTTTAGAACTAGAAACACAAGATAATTCTTGTCTTAGCAATCTGGAAGGAATTTAAAAATGTTTCCTGTCTTATGATTAAGTTTGGAACAAAAAGCCCATTGATAACTGGATTCTTTGAAGACCTTTTACATGGAGTTTTACCAAGTCTTTCTGGTAAAAAGAGAATTTTTAATTAGTGGAGGAGAGTGAGTGACTGCTTTAAGTGGGACTCTCGCCAGCACCTTCGTCCCATGGATGCTGTTCACAGGCGCCCTCCTCGCCTCCCCCCATCATCACTGAATTACTGTGGATTCTCGGTGTTTGAGGATTTAACATTTCCAACTGAGAGCCAGTGTAAAAACCTATCCACACATTTGCATTCTTGCTGAGGCGAGCATTTCAGTCATGCTAGCTGCGAGGCCCATGGAAATGCACGTGTCAGTAGGCTGTCCCTGAACCTGGCTGCCGCACATTGCTGCTGACTCCTCTGCCTCGCACTGACCCCTGGGGCCGTCTGCTCCTTCCTCTCTTCTTCAGGGATGGATTTTCCAGGTGAAATGATGTGGAGTATCGGTGACTATAAAGGAACTTAGGATGACCACTGGGAAGGCCAGAAGTCACAAACATCCAGTGCTGTCGCTGAGTAATGCCAGCACTTTTAAGGGCATAATAGTCAAAACAGTGTTTGGTGAGAGGGGTGGAAAGGAGAGTGTCAGACAGACCTGCATCTATCAAGCCATGCAGAACTGGCTTGAAGAAGTGACAGAAATCATATGCGTGCTTGAATGCAATTCTAGTGCAATTGTTGTCTCGTTGTCTAGTTGTCTCCTGCGACAACCGTGCTTTTCCAGAGCAGGAGATATGGTTGCAGCCAGTCTGCCCAAGTGTAACTGTTTCCCGACTTTCCTCCCATGGTCTTGCCCTCTCCTTCTCCTGCAGGGCATCCTTGGGACCTGGTCTGGCTCCCTCTAGGGAGGTCGGCCACCCAGCTCTACCCACTGTTTTCAGTCCGCACCAGCCTTTTGTTTCCGTGGTCCAGGGTGTCCATAATTCCCTTAAAGGGACCGAGGACCCCTGTTGACATTCTAACTTTTTTCTTGCCTCCCAAGTGTTTTCTCTGTGAATGTTTTGCAAGATTTGAAACCTTGCTATGATTCTGGCCTCATCAGCTAAAACTCCCAGATCTTCATCACACTGGCTGTGAAATGACCATCGCTGCTATGCCTCTAGGTGTATAACGATTTTGTAAGTGTCTCGATACAGGAAGACCATGCTATACTCCATAGTATTTGCTTTATTAGTCTTCACAGCTCTTAATTGATAAGCATGTAATTTGCATGCTGGTCTTTCATCTTTCAAAAGAGAGCCTGACCCTGGAACGTGTGATGACCATAATGCCTCTCTCATTTCCGGATAGCTGCGTCCCATAGTTTAACTTTGCTGTGTTCTAAGCTGTAATTAGGGTAAGAATAGCAGTCCCTTCCTGCCTTCCATCCTTCCTTCCTATCTTCCCTGTCTCAGGACATTATTCAGATGCTGCTCCCTTCTTGCCCTGAATGGTGCCCTTAGAGCAGCACTGTCCCACAGAATTTTCTGTGATTATGGAAACGTTCTCTCTGTTGTCCAGGACAGTAGCCACTAGGCATATGGGACTGTTGAGCACTTAAAATGTGGCTAGTGTTGCCAAGAAACTGGATTCTAACTGATTTTAATTACATTTAAAATAGATTTTTATAGCTAGTGGCGGCCATATTAGTGCGGCCATGAGGTTTGGTTGAGAATATGAGTGTCTAACAAGAGAAAAGAAAAAGGCAACAGTGATTTATGACTTACGGCAGTAGCCTGTACTTCTTTTTCTTGTATTGAGACATTGTCCCGAAGCACTGGAAAACCTCAGTTTAGCAAGGAGATAAATTAGACGCCCATTGTTGCGTGGGATTCTCCCTGCATGTGAATTCTCTATTGCTGTGTAGCAGATTATCCCCAAATTTAGCATCTTAAAACAATAAGGATTATTAGCTCATAGTTTCTGTGCGTCAAGAGATCAAAAATGGCTTAGCTGGGTGCCTCTGACTCATGCCTTGCTGGTATATAAGATCTGTCATGACGCTGCAGTCATGATGTCAGCCAGGAGGGCTGTCATCACAGGGCTTAACTGGGACTGGGGGACCCCCTTCCAAGAAGGGTCATTCACGTGGCTGTCGGTGGGAGCCCTCCGTTCCTCCCTCCAGGGACCTCTCCTCTCATCAGGCTTCTTGAGGGTCCTCACTGAATGGCAGTGTCTGGTTTCCCCCGAATGAATGATACGAGAGAGGGAGTGAGCCACAGTGCTTTTTATGACACAATCTTCAAAGTTACACAGTTTCCTCCCCCACAGTCTTATTAGAAAGACGTGGCTAAGTCCAACCCCTTGCCAGGGAGAGAAATGAAGCCCTCCCTCTTCAAGGAATTTCAAGAATTTGTGGATCTATTTTAAAGCCACACAACATAATTTCTGAAAGTCAGTCACCCTGTGCATTCAAATTGATGCTGCTCTGGACAGCCATCCTTTTCACTTCTTCCTATTTGTTGGATAGAAGAATGGCCGTAATCTAGTAGAAGTTAAGAAATTTAGATTGTGCAGGATCCGATGTTTCTGCAGCTTTTCCCACAGCTGCTATCCTTGGGACTTCTGCTTGTTTCACATGTTATGTGTCGGCTGACACTGGTGAACAGCAACCTCGGATAGTCCTGTGGGTCGGGGCGTTTGCTGTCATCATGATCATGTGAGCTTGAGTAGGGCATGTCATGTCTTGGTGTTGAGTTGCTCCCGTTTTCTGTGCTGTCTTTGTTCCCATCACACATATCTTTCAGTGCTGTGTCAGCCCTGGCTTCTAGGTGTATTTCAGGTATGTGCGTGTCGAACCTCCACAGCTGACTGCTAGGCCCTGAGTAGCAGAGCAGATTGTCTTGCTCAGATTTGTGCCCCTCCTCTCTGCTAGCAAAGTGCCTTGAAGGTGAGTCACTCGACACATCTTTTTATTGTCGAGTGCGTCACTAGGTCAGAGTGGAGAACGCGCAGGGAGAGAGAGATCAAAGTTACCAGCACTGTGAGATCAGGGAACCCCTCAAGAGAGTGAATAGGGGAACAGGTTTAGGGGACAGGAATTGGGGTAGAAAGGGCAGAAAGGAGGTAAAGAGGACAGGATATAGCAAGAGTTGGAGATGATGAGACGGTGAGGTGATGGGCCGGTGCAGGAGATTTTGAAAAATATACAGAACCGGATCTTGTCTCCTAGGTGGGGCAAGAGCCAGATGGAAACGCAGAGATTAGCAGCATCTCCTGGGTAGCAGGCACTATGTGGACACTTCCCACATGTCGTTTTATTTTTTAAGGCAACTAAATTCAGTTGATGTATATATAACTTAGATACTTGAGCAGTACAAAATTATCAATTATCTCTTTTAATCTAGGGTGTTTACTGCAAGTGTTAATAATAACTAGATAATGGCTGGAACAATAAATACACTGTAGAATATGGAAGGTAAAGACATAAATTAATTTAGGTGCAGAATTATCAATTATCTCTTTTAATCTAGAGTGTTTACTGCAAGTGTTAATAGTAACTAGATAATAACTAGAACTACAAATATACTATAGAATATGGAAGGCAAAGACATAAATTAATTTAGGGGAGAACAATCAAGAGGTAAGTCCCTGGTGCCAGACTTCCTTGTCCGCATGGACAGCTGGTATGTGTGATACGTGGGGTCACAGTGGATCCCTGTGGAAGTAAGACCACTATTTTCCAACCCAGGTACCACCTTTTTGAGGTGGGAATCATTTGCCATTGTTAAGAATTGGGAATAAAATATAATAGGAAATAAAGTATAAAAGTTCACCTTCTCAAGGCAGATTCACAGGAGAAAAGGTCAATTCTCGTGTCTTGTGTTGAGTCGGACTTGAGATTTATTTTTACCAAAGGAACCACTTTGATACATAATGTATTTAAGAGGTTTTGTGGGTGAGCATGGGAATCTGGTCATCATTTACACACAGTTTATATGAGCAGGCTACTGAGTTGTTCATGGCAAATAGATGGGGAGATAGTGGCTGACTCTACTTTGGGGGGCTCCAAAATCACTGCAGATGGTGATTGCAGCCATGAAATTAAAAGACGCTTACTCCTTGGAAGGAAAGTTATGACCAACCTAGACAGCATATTAAAAAGCAGAGACATTACTTTGCCAACAAAGGTCCATCTAGTCAAAGCTATGGTTTTTCCAGGGTCATGTATGGATGTGAGAGTTGGACTAGAAAGAAAGCTGGGCCCTGAAGAATTGATGCTTTTGAACTGTGGTGTTGGAGAAGACTCTTGAGAGTCCCTTGGACTGCAAGGAGATCCAACCAGTCCATCCTAAAGGAGATCAGTCCTGAGTGTTCATTGGAAGGACTGATGCTGAAGCTGAAACTTTAGTACTTTGGCCACCTGATGTGAAAAGCTGACTCATTAGAAAAGACCCTGATGCTGGGAAAGATTGAAGGCAGGAGAAGGGGATGACAGAGGATGAGATGGTTGGATGGCATCACTGACTCAATGGACATAAGTTTGGGTAAACTCCGGGAGTTGGTGATAGGCAGGCAGGCCTGGCGTGCTGCGGTCCATGGGGTCTCAAAGAGTTGGACACACGACTGAGTGGCTGAACTGAACTGAATTATAAACAACTGACTTACAAAATGAGCCTTCAGAATGCCATCCATTTTATGGTTTGAGCACCTTATCTTGTTTAATGTCTCGATGAAGAATTAGAAAATTAAGTGGGAAGGAGAAATACATGTCAAGTGCAGAGAATCATCCTTGTTACCAAATAATGCAGGACAGTTGATTAACAGAATGGGAGGAACCCTTAAAGTCATGGGAAACCCTGGGTTATGTGGCCTCACTTCTTCTCTGCCTCATACAATCCATCTCCAGATAATATCTTCATTGTCATAATCCACCTTAGTTAAATATTTGATTCTGGGAAGTCATAACCAGGGGCTAAAATGTCACGCATAGATTTTATGAAAGTAATGTAATGCTTCAGAGAGTGTAGCTGCTCGGCGTGGGGCCCACTGCATCTGATAAATGAGTCATATACCTGGTCATGTGTTTCCTTGCATAGTGGCGATGGCTGCTTATCTGTGTGGGACCTTGTTATTGAGAAGGGGCAAAGATAAGAGGTTTTACTGAATGTCTGAAACCCGTGTGTAAAAAGCTATTTTTTTAGAGTAGCACTCTCTTTCCTGCTCTCCCGCTCCTAAACTTCAGGGTGAAGTGAAATTTCCTGCAACCACAGCTTGTAAATAGGAAGCACTCAATAAAGACCCTCTCCCCTTTTATCTCCCAGCTGTTGACTCCATATTACATGAGAACTCTGTTCATGTCCTCCAAATAGACACCTCTATGCCTTTGCGAGTTGGCTAAAATACAACATGTAGCTGTGTTTTCTTGGGACAAAATATTACTTCATTTCAGAAATATGGAAACCTGTATTCCTGAGCCTGTATTTTAAATTTAAATTTTCTGTTCTTCCCCGTTTTGTATTTTCTGCTGCTGCTGCTAAGGCATGTCGGTCGTGTCCGACTCTGTGCGACCCCATAGACGGCAGCCCACCAGGCTCCCCCGTCCCTGGGATTCTCCAGGCAAGAATACTGGAGTGGGCTGCCATTTCCTTCTCCAATGCATGAAAGTGAAAAGTGAAAGTGAAGTCGCTCAGTCCTGTCCGACTCTTAGCCACCCGGAGTGTAGCCTACCAGGCTCCTCCGACCATGGGATTCTCCAGGCAAGAGGACTGGAGTACTGGAGTTGCCATTGCCTTCTCCGTGTATTTTCTGAAGTTTCTACAAAAATGTAGTTTCCAAACAAAAATATTTAATGTTTCAAAAGCAAAAAAATGCAAACAAGCAAAAAGAAGTTATCCATTATCCAGAGATGATCATTCTTATCGTCACCCTTTCTAGGGCTTTGCATGTGCCTGTATATATTGTTGATATTTATTCTAACATGAGACTGTATTGTGAGGGCAGGCTAACTGCTAAAGCAACCTGCAGCTTTCAGTGAGAATAAGCTATGCAAGTCTGTTTGCCCTTCACTGCCTGGGAAGGGTCAGCAGGTGAAGGCGGAAGGGGCAGAGTGAGGCAGGAGAGGCGCCCCCTCCTTGGCCTTCCGAGTTTTCTCCGTTGGGCGGTCAGGGGAAGAGGGACGAGACGGGAGGTGGGTGAGTGGGAGGGGCTTACGGACCTGGTCTGGAAAACTCCGTCTCATTGGCCAGGACTTAGTCACATGACCTCACCCACTGCAAGGTGTGCTGGGAAATGTAGTCTACTTGCCAATCTTAGTCCACAGGGGCGACAGCGTGTTCAACGACGTGCTGGCCTCTAACTCAGTTGTATAAACCGTTTTGAAACTTTCTTAAAAAAAAAAAAACACGTTTATTTTAAACATAATTTTGTGGGCAAAGTCTGGCCCCCTCTCCATCTCCCCCGTGTGTGAAACCCCGCCCTCTCTTTCCAGATCTCCCTGTAATTGGTCTCCCGGCTCCTGGTCTCCATCCCCTGAAGTGACTGTCCCCCAGCGACTGAAGTCAGGTGTTGTCTCCGTCCTGCTCGAAACTTCCCAAAGGTGGCTGCAGTCACGTGCCCGCACACACCCACGCCGAGGCTGCCCCGCGGCCCTCTGACCGCCCCGCCTTGCTGCCCCGGCCCCCAGCCTCTCCCCTGGGCCTTGCTCCCTGAGGCCATGGGGGCTGCCGGCATCTCTGCCTGAACCCCCCGCAGCCCGTCACCTGCTGTCTCCTTCAGCTTTCAGCGCGGGTGTCACCTCGCCAGCTCCCAGTCATAGATCTCCCTCCCTCCCTCAGCGTGGTTGCTTTTTCTTTCTTTTAAACTTTCCTGTTGTCGTCAGAGCAGTCGCCACCATCAGGAATCATCTGACTTGTTTGTTTGGATTTGCTTGTACCCCACCTCTCTGTTCGCTAGACTCTGACTTCCTTTAGGTGGGGGAGCTTCATTTTGCTCCCATCTGTATGGGAGGTAGAGTCCCGCACACCCTGGCTGCTTAATACATACTTGTGGGATGAATGAAGGTCTTCACAGAGTGCACGCATTTTTAATGACAGTACTATAGCCCACTGCATGGAATTGCCATGAATATTTAAATTTCTACTTTTGTGTCTTTTACATAAATGACTTGATGACTCTTATCTAGGTTTTTGGGATTTTAGTGCATGTATCTGTTTATTTTCTTAGGATCGATTCCTAGGTGAGAATTTGTTTACTGAACCGGTGTGTGTACAAAAGTTTAATGTGTTCAGACCCTCTGGATTTGTTTCCCCATGTGGTTGAGGACACTCTCAACACTAAAAGGTGGGCGTGGTGGGGTAGAGGTTCTGTCTGTCTTCATGGCTGTAGCCCTAAATCTTAGAACAATTATTCATGCTTACTGAATGAATGCATCAGTTTTCATAAAAAATTCTAAGTATCCCTTAATTTAAACTTATTTTTATTCATTTATTCATAGAAATGGTCTCTGATTTTTAAAATGTATGTTTTTGCAGAGCAGGTCTGTCCAATGTAAGAACATTCACCCAATGTTAAACTCAAGGGCACTGCCATTAGCAGGGCTCATCTTATTCCTTAGAACCCAGTCAGGGTTCCTTTGAGCCCCCTGTGGAGTTGGCGGAAAGTCCAGGAGTCTGTCCAGGATTTCCAAAACCCCACAGGCTGTGCAACAAGGGATTTTAACCAGAGCCCTCGTCGTCTCTGCCCGTGACTGACTGTATCTTGGTTTCCGTCACCCTGTCCCTTCTTTGTTGCCTCCACATCAGCCACAGGTGCATAACTAGGTGAGCTGCTCGGAGTTGGTCCTTGGGAGGAGTTACTGCTCTGCAGACCCTTCCTCCTCCTCCCCTCTCCTCACAAGTCCTCTCACCCTCCTGCTGCTACATCATGCATCTGCTTCAGCCAGCATCCAGGACCCACCTGGAGATGAAGCGCTTTCCTTTAACGGTATCCATCCTCTGGGGGTTCCAGCCAACATCCCCCCTCTGCACAGTGGTACTGGGGTTTTGCTTGCCAGCACTGACATTTTGAAACTGTAATTTTTGAGAAGAGATTTTTACCATGTGAAATTGCTCTCTCAGCCCTCACACACATGTACGTTAACTTCAAAGGAGGAATTATTTATGGGATTTATGGTGTCTTGTTGCACTTGGGCATTCATCGTGGTGGTTTCATGTGTTCAACTGTGTTCCTGCTCCAGCTGGGAAATATTTCCCATCAATAGTAGAAATAATTGATCTGCATGACCTAGTTTGAATTAAACTTGTGCTTAATTAACTTGGTTGCTCTAAATGTCGAGGGTTGTAGGACATCCACTTGCTTATTCAATCTTTGCAGTGTATTCTAAGGGTTGTAGGATCTCAGAGCAGGAATATTGCCTTTGGAATTTAGTCTAAGGAAGGCTTGCACATTGCTTTGTTCCAGATCCCACTGCTAGACTGGAGAGGAATCATTGACTTTGTGTATTGAGTTTGTGAAAATGATGGATCAAACGTCAGTTTTTTAATCTATTTTTTCCCCTGTCCCACAGGGAGAGTCCCGTATTCTCAGAGTGAAGGTTGTTTCTGGAATCGATCTCGCCAAGAAGGACATCTTCGGAGCCAGGTATGTCTGCTTCGTTGTTGTGTAGGTTTATGAAGTTTAAGCAAAAACTTTTTGAATTCGGACATCGATGGGAATCACCCAGAGGGAGGCGGAGCGGCTTCTTAAAGCAGAGATTGCTGCCCCCCTCCACCAGTTTCTGACTGAGTAGGCAATGCAGATACGACGTTCAGGGCCCACATTCTTGCAGGGGTATATTATAGACCTTGGTCTCAGCTGGGCTCGCTTGGCCTTCCCATGGGTTGATTTAATGAGGAAATTAGATGCAGATGTTTCTGCTTTTCTGCAGCAGAAAAAGAAGTTTGAGAATATGTTTGTGTTCATTTTAATATATTCCTGTTGGCTTTTTTTTTTTTTTAAATCAACTCTAGCTGAGGGAAACAAAGGACCATTTTGTTCCTGGGAGAACTGGATATTTTTTGACATGTGTAATTTTGGAATTAAGAGATTTGGTGATTCCTAGGTCATTTACAGAAGCACTGGCAGCCTGATCATTTGGGGGTGTTTCAGCTTTTTAATTCTGGGTGTTGCACCTGGTATTCCTGTATTTTTCAGTCAGCCCTATTGACTCTTGACAGTGTGTTGCCATAAGTTATGAGACCTGGGAGCAGAGTGAGGATTGGAGCTGCTGGAAGCTAGAATTTGTTCCAGATTTCAGACAAGAAAGCCCTTTTGAACTTTTGGCCTAAAGGTTATAGCAGAAGTTGATCTAATTTATCTTCCCTGTTTAATGGAAACAGGAAAAGGTTAATTCTTAAATCCTGAAGGGCTACCAGTTGCCGACCATGTATGCCAGTGGCACTAGAACAGATCGTTGGCCCCCTCTCAGGGCACCTCTTCACGCTGGATACCCCTTGGGGTTGAACCATGAGGGCCATGCTGGCTGCTGGAGTCACCTCGTCGAGACCCTGGCTCATTGTCTGCACGCCCGGGACGGTGGCCCGTGGTGATGCTCGGGCCTCAGCCTGACCCTGGAGACCCTGCATGACGAGGCTCGTTCGGTCCAGCTTGCCTCGTCCTCCCATACCCCGCCGAAGCCCCTGACTGCCGTTGGTCAGACCTCTTCTAAATGCTGTCCTGTTACCAGGCCTGGTTTTTTTCTTCCAATCCTTACTTGTTTATTAGGCTGCTCTGGGTCTTAGTTGTGGAATGCGGGATCTTTTTTCAGCTGTAGTGTGTGGGACCTTTAGTTGCGGCGTGAGAACTCTGTAAGTTGTGGCATGTGGGATCTATTTCCCTGAACAGGGACCGAACCCAGGCCCCCACACTGGGAGCGTGGAGCTTAGCCACTGGATCCCAAGAGAAGAAGTCACACCTTGCCTGCTTTGAGTTTTATTTAGCAAGGTAATCAGTAGGTTACTAATGACTTGCACCTGGGGAAATGACCAACAAGAAATCCAGGCATATCTCACTTTATTGGACTTCCCAGAGTACTTTTTTTTTTCCTTTTAAACAAATGAAAAGTTTGTGGCAACTGTGTGTTTTCAGAGGACGGTTGACATTATTTTTTTAGCAAGAACATATTTTTAAATTAAAGTATTTACACTTTTAAAAAAACAAATGCTTTTGCACATCCAGCAGACTATAAATAACTAATATATGGACTATATATAGCTATTGCACATCTAATAGACTAAAAACAACTATGTGATACATACTGGGAAGCCAGAGTTTGTGTGGCTCAGTGTATGATGATATTTGCTTTATTGTGGGGCCCTGAAACTGACGCTGGAGTATCTCCTACAAATAGATAAAATGATGCATGTTCAATATCAGGGAAATATTAAAAAGAAATCTCTCATGCCTTGGTGTGCCGAAATGACTGACTGAGGGTTAGCTTTCTGAGTTGTCTCACCAGGAAATGATGCGCTCTGGGGCGCTGCCTTCAGCCTGAGCTCCAGGTGCTGGGCGGGGAGACGCATCTCACCTGCAGCTGCTTTCTCATTTGACTGTGATGCCCCCTGAGCGGTATATCATGAGCCTGAACCGTTTCACTTTCCTCTTACTAAATGAGACATTTACTGGAGACAGAGGCTTCTTACTTTTTAGTATCTTTCTTCTACTACTTAACACGCACCAGCATCAAGAACAGAACTGGGCCGGTTGGTTTTTCACGTTCTGCATTTGCACACTGACTAGTAGATTGTGTTTTATGCCCCCCCAAAAAAAAAATGCCTATCGTTCTCGCTGCCTCTACATCAAATGTTAGGGTTTGGAAGGAAGAAGCTGGATTTGGAAAATTTCAGTCACTTTTCCTTAAATTCATTTTCGTTTTGTTTTATCCAAAACTCTTCATAAAAAAAAAATTGAAATGGATTCAGATGATGTTTTTCAGCCTGTTCAGAAGATCTGAGGTTAAAATTGGAGCGGAATTGAGCTCCAAATATTATAAGAGCCAAGCAGAGCTGAGCCTTGAATTGTTATCATTTCTATGAGAAGAGAAGGGATCATTTCTTGGGGACAGATTAGAGAGGAGTTACAGATAATGCCTCAAGATGTTCAGTGGAAAGAGAAATAGTGTCTCGGCTTCACGGACTGGTTTCCAGAAAATGAGTCAGAAGCTCTGAATCCGGTTCTGCCCTTTGCCGTCTTAGTTCAATGAATTCCGCACACGCCCACCTCCCTCCTTCCCTCTCCCCCTCTCCCAGGGGCCAGTCTCTCCCAGGGGCCACCGTTCTCCAAAGACCCGTTTGCCAGTGAGTGGGTGGCCCTGGGTGGGTTCGGGGACCGAGCGGGACCACCCCCTGCTGGCCTCTCCCAGGAGAAGGGCGCCGGCTCCGCACCCTGTCATTTGCCCGGTGACCTGAAGCTTCTTCCACGTAATCTGGAGCACCTCCTTTCAAGTCACCTCCGTCACGGTACATTAGCGGAAAGCAGGGAGCGAGGAGAGCAGTTTCCTGGGGTCGGAGAGAACCCCAGGGTGACTCTGGTCCCCTGGGAGAGTCATGTGTCCTAAGCCGGGTGGGGGGCAGCCATGAGCGTGGCCGACGCTGCAGTGCCTTCTCTGCTGTCCCCCGGAGTGAGGCCCTTTTCTCTGAACCACACCCCGGCAGGCCCCCTTTCCCCAGCCCCTGTCACTGAATGTCCCCTGCACCTCTGCACCTCACAGCAGCGGTCCCCAACGTTTTTGACACCAGGGACCAGTATTGTGGAGGAGTTTTCCCATGGATGGGGAAAGGGATGAGGGGGCTGGTTTGGGGGATGATTCAAGTGCACTGCATTTATTGTACACTTTATTATTATTATTATTACACCAGCCCACCTCAGATCATCAGGCACTAGATCCGGAAGGTTGGGGACCTCTTCTTACACGACCCCAGGCCTCCCTTCACAGAAGGAGGGCTGGGTAGAAGCTGGGAGCCCTGATGGGTGGAGGAGGAAGCAGTTTTTATAAGTGGCATTGTCGGAAACTTGGACGTGATAGAAATGATACAGGATTGGGCGTGTTGGGATTTGGGTTTGCGGTCTGGAGTCACAGGAGGCTGTCTGGGTCACTTGGCCTGAGGATGGGGGTGGGGTCCCGGTGGGTGGGGGGAGGGCGGGTGTAGGTGATGCTGTTGGGGGCCACCAGTGCCCTGCCAGGGGCGGGGGCTCCCGGCCCCTCGGAGGCTGCTTGAGGCTGCAGCCCCGAGGACCAGTGTCTGGACCTGCCTCCGGGCTTGGGTGGCCGACACAGCTGCACCTGAAATCCTCCCAGTCCAGTGCCGAGGACACCGGGTCACTTTGCAGCTTTCTTCCAGCAAAGTCTCACTTTATTCAAAAGGCCTTTGTTGGAAGATGATATCTGAGCTCTTGCTCCCCTGGGACTTCTGAGTCGTTGATGTGTGTGGAAAACGGCTGTAGTAGAGAAAGATGGCTTCTTTTGGACCCAGCCTTCAGGGGAAGAAGGGCAGACCTATCATCTGTCATCTAAACAGGGACACCCTTGTGTGGAACAAGTGCTGAATCAAATGGGACGTCAGGACCTGGGGTCCAGATGGAGACAGTGGTCACCCAAGGCAGAGACACCTGTCTCTATGGCCCGTACTATGATAGACTTGCTGTGTGAGCTTTTTGAAAGGCTTTTTTTTTTTAAGCGTGAGCAAAAGAAAATCAGACTCTTTCAAAAAGTAGGCCATGTGTAAAATGCCAGTGACACATCAAAAGGGAAGTAAAATCATGTTGAAAACACTGCATCCAGAGGGTTCCCACTTCTGATTTGGAGATGGGAGGTCTTCGTGGGACCCAGCACGGCGTTTCAGGGTCGAGGAGCCACGGCCCTGCAGGAGGCCCCCTGGACGCCGTGCCGCTGGGCGGATTGCTGCTGCTTGCTTCCTCGAGTGACCCACTGACCCCCACCCTCTCGCCCCCAGCCTGCTGCGGAGCATTCTGAGCCGAGGCGCAGACCTAGACAGGTAACCCTTCCTGTGGTTTGATCCGCCCTCGCCTGTGCGCTGAAAGCCCAGCTTACTGCTGAGGTGGCGGTTTCCCATCCCTGGGTGACGCCGTGTGCCGAGCCCTCGGCGGTCAGCCTGCCGCCCACCTGGGCCGCCGCCCACCCGGCCCCCCGGCCCCCACCCTCACCCGCCAGCCACCCAGCTGGTCGTCAGCTCCTCTGATCCCCCCCGACCCCCCTAGCAGGTCACATCCTTCCATAGGCCCTGCGGCCTGGAAGGGCTACTGTGTGTATCGCTCTGTCATTTTACAACTGATTCTTTCTCCCAGGCTCCATTTTTAACTTCTGACAGCGAGGGTTTACTTTTACTTATTTTTGACTCCCCCCGCCTTACACGGTACCAGCACATCGTGGCTTCTCAAGCAGGAGTGAACGATGACCTCCCCTCTCCCCTCCCCTCCTTTTCCTGACCCTTCATTGAAAGCCCACAGTCCTCTAAATGCCCAGAATGTGCTGCTTCTCGCCTTGGCGGGTGCTTCCCCTCGGCCTGGGGTCTGCTCACATCCTTCCTGGCCCCTCTCCCATCTCTCCAGCTCCAGTTCAGGTGGCAACACCTCTGCTGGGCTCCCCGGCCCAAGGGGAGGAAATGACTCTTGTCCCCGGGCCATCCTGGCTCTGCCAGTCCCCCCCGCCCCGGCCATCCCTCGTCTCAGCACAGAGGCTGTGGCTCTTATTCTTGTTAATGAGCCCCGAGATCTGGCACAGGCAGTTGGCTTGGCTTGACCTCAGTAGTAGAGTCTGATGATGGTAGCACTGGTGCCGGGCGGCCAGCCTGGAGGAAGGGTCCCTTTCTTCTCATTCTGAGAGGTTCCATCAGCTCATTTTGTTCATCTTCACGAAGGGTCTGTAT
Organism: Muntiacus reevesi; assembly: GCF_963930625.1. Classification (NCBI taxonomy): domain Eukaryota; kingdom Metazoa; phylum Chordata; class Mammalia; order Artiodactyla; family Cervidae; genus Muntiacus; species Muntiacus reevesi. The sequence continues at coordinate 54,561,977 of NC_089252.1, forward strand.
AGACCAGTGGAGGGAGCCTGCCTGGACTCTGAAGAGTGAGCGGGGGGGGGGCGGGGAGCACAAAGGCCGGTGTCAGAAGACCATCTCGGGGGCCGGCGGGGTGGCAGGCGGAGCGTCTCCATTAGATGCTGCTGTCTTGCAGAATCGCCGCGGCCATGCCCACAGAAGGGAACTCTTCCTTGTGGCAGTGGATCTAGAAACTAGAAAGCTCTATGTGGGGGGCATGAGGCTGAGCTGGGGCTGCAACGGAAGGTCAAGACCCTGACCTTGACCCTCATTGTTAGGGTCAGGATGGGGCAAAGGGCATGAGTCATGGGTTGGGGAGCATGTGGCCGTCTGTCCAGACAGAAGTGGGACCAGTGAGCTGGGCTCTTCACCAGCAGTGAGAGGTGGGACAGCTCTGACTTCCTGGGAAGGCTTTTAGGCAATCTCCCATCCAAGTACTAACCAGGCCCCATCCTGCTTAGCTTCTGAGACCAGGCTGGATTGGGCGTGTTCAGGGTGGTACGGCCGTAGACTTAGGCACTTTGTGATGTGGCGTTTGGCCACAGTGATGTGTGCAGTTGGGGGTCCATGCTTTCCTAAAATGGGGTACGAGGAAGGCGGGGAGTGAGTCACGATAGCCTGTGTTTACTGATTGTGTCCTACGTGCCAGGCATGACCTGACCTATTTGCACAGAGCTGGCTGGATTCTCCCCAGAGCCCTTATGCTGCAGGCCCTATTGTTCTTTCCAGCTTGCAGATAAGGAAAATGAGGCAAAAAAGATAAGCTGCAAAGTCTATGTACTACCAGTATGTTTGAGAGCTCTGAGCTGTGCATCTGGGCTCTAAATGTACATTTTTCACAGACTGTTTGGAGTACTCCTGGAGTTGGCTGGCCCAGTGCATGCAGTGTGATATGAAGTCATCAGAATCTGCCTAAAGTTTATGAAGAGGAGATAACTGTCTCCATCTTTTGGGTGAGGAAATCGGGATTCAGAGGCATTGTCATCAGCCCAAGATGAAACCACTCTAGTGAGTGGTTGGGACCAGTTGAGGCCAGATTTATCTGATTTCAGAGCTCTTTCCCATGGTAGGTTAATAGTCATCTTGAGAGACCAAGGTTCAGATTATTAGATGGGCCATTGGATTAGATAACTGTTAGATTTGATGACCAGGCAGTTTTAAAAAGGCATATTTAAAGAATTAGCCAGTGTGTGTGATGGCAGCTAACCAAGTTCCTAGAATTGTGAGTGAATATCATCAAGTATTAGGGGGCTTCCCGGGTGGCGCAGTGGTAGAGAATCCGTCTGCTGGTACAGGAGACACAGGGTCGATTCCTGGGTTGGGAAGATCCCCGGGAGGAGGAAATGGCAACCGACTCCAGTATTCTTGCCTGGAGAATCCCATAGACAGAAGAGTCTGGCGGGTTACAGTCCATGGGGTCCCAAAGAGTCAGACGTGACTGAGCATGCAAGAGGGAGAAAGACCATCAAGTATTAGACTTCAGATAGATGTACTTTGCTAAGTAAGATCTTTTAAGTTTGTTTTTAACTTAAAATATCTTTGGGGTTTCAAACTGTATTCTTTTTCAGTTAAGCTTGTATCTTGAGACATTTAACCTTTAGTCATAGGCTTAAGCGGTAACTGAATTAGAATCATTTAATGCAAGTTTTAGATCTACCCTCCCCCTTTTTCCTCCTTAATTATGACCAGAGTCTTTATTTGAGGTTAGGGTGGATGAAATGCTTTTGGGATCACAAAGCTGCTCTTCAAATTGGGCAGCTTTGGTGAAGACAAACCAGCTTTCAGTTCAGTCGCTGAGTCATGTCCGACTCTTTGTGACCCCATGGACGACAGCCCACCACGCCTCCCTGTCCATCACCAACTCCCAGAGCTTACTCAAACTCATGTCCATTGAGTCGGTGATGCCATCCAACCAACTCATCCTCTGTCGCCCTCTTCTCCTCCCACCTTCAATCTTTCCCAGCATCAGGGTCTTTTCCAACAAGTTAGCTCTTCGCATGAGGTGGCCAAAGTATTGGAGTTCCAGCTTCAGCATTAGTCCTTCCAAAGAATATTCAGGACTGATTTCCTTTAGGATGGACTGGTTGGATCTCCTTGCAGTCCAAGGGACTCTCAAGAGTCTTCTTCAACACCACAGTTCAAAAGCATCAGTTCTTCAGCACTCAGCTTTCTTTATAGTCCAACTCTCACATCCATACATGACTACTGGAAAAACTATAGCTTTGACTAGATGGACCTTTGTTGGCAAAGTAATGTCTCTGCTTTTTAATATGCTGTCTAGGTTGGTCATAGCTTTTCTTCCAAGGAGCAAGTGTCTTACTTTCATGACTGCAGTCACCATCTGCAGTGATTTTGGAGTCCAAAAATATAAAGTTTTTCACTGTTTCCATTGTTTCCCCATCTATTTGCCATGAAGTAATGGGACCGGATGCCGTGATCTTAGTGTTCTGAATATTGAGTTTTAAGCCAGCTTTTTCACTCTCCTCTTTCACTTTCGTCAAGAGGCTCTTTAGTTGTTCTTTGCTTTCTCCCATAAGGATGATGTCATCTGGTATCTGAGGCTACTGAGAGAATTTTATAAAAGTTTTTGTGTGGGAGGCTCCGAGACACACATTGTAGAGTTGCTTCGTTAGTACAGTTTCTTCTCCATTGTGTGTTGAGCTGGTAGCCTCACATTGTACCTGTTGAGTTGCTGTCATTTTTTCTTTTGGCAGCTGGTGAAATTTAAAACACATACGGACTTGGACATTGGAGGGATGTAGTCAGAGTCCTTCCATCTACTAGCAGCTGAGACTGATGGGGATTTAATGCCATGTAATGATAGCTCTGTGGCACCAGCTTACCCCCATCCCCATGGCCTAGGTTTAAGTTGTTAACACTTTGCTACGTTGGCTGCATCTGTTGGTTTTTTCCCTGAAGTATTCTAAAGTGAATTGTAGTCATCGTTACACTTAGCCCCTGAATACTTCAGCTTGCGTCTCTAGGGGAGGGGGGGAAAAAAGGCAAGAACAAAAGTAAAGAACATTTTCATTTTAACCACCATGCAGTTTTTACAAAATTAACAGTGATTGTCTGATGGACTGTCTTACCTAGTCCATTGTCTGAATTCCTCCAGATAAAAGGCCCTGAGATGCCATTTACGATTGGGCTGTTTAACCCAGAATTCTGTTGAGAATCATGTATTGCAGTTAGCAGCTATGAGGTCTCTTAAGACCCTGTTCTAGAACGGTCTTGCCTCCCCTTTTTGAATGACCTTGAGGGATCAGTACATTGTCTCTCTGACCACATTTGATTGCTTCCCGTGGTATCAAAGACTGTGTTCCTCTTTCTCCTGGGTTTCCTGTACATTAGGAGTTGGATCTGAAAGCTTGATCACATCCAGTTTAAACCTGTAGTTCAGGAAAGGGGGATGCTGTTTGATCAGGCAGAACCCAGCATCTGGTTGTCCTGTAACTGATGGAGCTAAAATCCATCTCTGGGTTAAAGTCTGTTCCCTCCACTGTCAAATTAAATCTGCCCCCAGGTGGCCAACGAGAAATGGGCAAGGGAACAGTTTGGCACTAGAGACATGTACATTTTAAATATTACTTTGCTTTTTCTCCCGAAAGATCAGATGTTGTTTTTTCCTTTGCCCCTTTTGGAAAACAACAAACAAAAGAACTCTCCTCCTTTAACAGATGGAGAAACCTCCAGTCCGTAAGTGCCTTGAGGGTCCCCTTGCTAAACTGCCAGTGCTTCTAGGGGGCGATGAGGCCAGGGTTTGTATAGAGTCAGGCTTTGTCTAGTAGGGGTTCTGTACTGATCCCAGAAGTGCTTGTTCACTCTGCAGTACATTACAATGGAAAGTGTTAGTCTCTCGGTGACTCTTTGAGACTCCACGGACTGTAGCCCGCCAAGCTCCTCTGTCCATGGAGTTCTCCAGGCAAGAACACTGATGTGGGTTGCTATGCCCTCCTCCAGAGGATCCTCCTGACCCAGGGATCAGACCCAAGTCTCCTGCATTGCAGGCAGATTCTTTACTGTCTGAGCCACCATGAGCCGTGGTACCCTAAAAAAATAAAAATTTTGAGCCAATGGGTTTGGGAAATTTCATATTAAAAAAACAGGTTTCTGGAAAAAAAATCTCAGCAACCTAGGCACCTTGGCCCATGTTTCTATGAGGTGGAGTGGCTGGAGCGGGTGGAGACCCTCTGGGTGGGACCTCAGGGCCGTCATGGACCCCACGGCTCCTGCCGTCTTTTGAGCAGCCGGCCTTTCTCCACTGACGGGGCCCTCGGGAGGGATGGATGGGATGACCGGCGTCTGGTGCTAGCCTCTGCCCTGCGTGGTCGGCAGCGTGTAGAGCTGACCTGCCCACAGCACAGTGCCCGCCTGGGCGGAAGCGGGGCCCCTCTGATCCGCTGAGGCTGTTTGTGACCTGCCGGCTCCATGCAAACCTGCCCCTCTCTCTGCAGGCCTGTTGGAGTGGCCTCTGCTGTCTAGGGCATTGCTGAGCATCACAGCATCAACACTAATGGCCTGTGGGCCAAAAGTATTTGTCTTAAAATCTGAGCTGTCACAATTAGTCCTGTGAGAGTCCAGAGCACCCTGCTCACAGGCTGTTCATTCCAATCGTACTCCCCTGACCCCCAAACCCTGAAAGGATGTTATTAAACCCTTTCCTCCCAAATAACGACATTCCCACAGCAGCCACACAGCTTATTATTTTTATTCTATTCTATATTATGCTCTCTTTAAGTTTCATATCCCTAAGTAGTGAGCGGGAGGCTCCGGAGGGAGGGGGATAGACATACACTTACGGCTGATTCACCTTGTCACACCACGAAACTAAACACTGGGAAGCAGGTGTTCTCCAATTAAAAATAAATTTAAAAAGATCAATAATTGCCATCCATCTAAAGAATTTGATTAGATTTTCACATCAAGAGCTGCATCAGGATGACCCGAGGTGAAATGAGACAACTTATTATAAATCTGTGCTGATCTCCCAGTCTTTGTATGTAGGAATAGACGCGGCATCCTTCTAAAACGTGCCAGGCTTCCTGTGCATAGCGTTCAGGCCACCGGGTTTTCCAGACAGGAATGTGAGAAGTGGCAGGTGGGTCAGCGCACCGGACCAGCATGTCTCTGTCCTGGGTGAGGCCCCGGGACTGCTGTCCTAGAGCCAGTGCTGTGAGAACGGATGTTTAGAACGGTCTGGATTCCCTGAAGAGGCTGCGCTGGAATGGGCACCGATTCAGAACATTGGGTCGGTTTAAATATGTCCTCCTACAAGCTGGCCTTCGAGCCTTTCCGGGTTTGGTGAAGGAAGCAGGTGAAGTAGACAGGCCCCCTTTCTGTACCACCCCCACTGTACGTTCGTGAGAATCCCGTGTTCACAACCCCCTCCTCTGCCTTGACTCCAGACACACGAATGTGCTGGCATCTGTCATCTAAGGAACTTGGGCTCAGCCACCTGGCTTAACAGAGACAGAAGGGAAAATACAGGATGTCTCGCCTTCACCTCCATCAGCAATGAATGATGCTCTCTGGTCCTGAGTCTCCAGGGCAGAGAATCTGATGTGTTTTAGGAAGATGAGGGAGGGCTTCCCAGGTGTCTCAGTGGTGAAGAATCCACTTGCCAATGCAGGAGAAGCACGTTCAATCCCTGATCCAGGAAGATCCCCCAGAGGAGACAATGGCAACCCCCTCTGGTATTCTTGCCTGGGAAATCCCTTGGACAGAGGAGCCTGGTGGGCTACAGTCCATGGGGTCTCAAAAGCATTGGACATGATTTAGGGACAGAAATATGAAGGCACCCCACACAGAGTAGATACTTACTAAATTTTGTTCATCTGATCAGAGTGAAGCCTGAGAAAATGAAAAAATTTAAAAGCGGCTGAAGAGCTGTGAACCATATTTTATTTTAATCCCCTAGTGTAATTATTTACAAAGGGCACCAGTGAGAGCAGAAATCCGTGGATGCCTCTGGGGAGTGGCGGTGCAGTTTGGATCCTCTGTTCGTTGTCGCTTGTCCCGGGGACCCGACATGTTTCCTCCCCTCACCCCCTCCCTGGCTGCCTCCCGCCCCTCATTCCTGCCTCTCCTTCTTTGCTCAGCTGCCTGTGTCCCCCACCCGCGCCTCAACAACTCTTCTTTTGCTTTATCCTGAAATTTACTCTGTATTTGTCTCCCAGAGGTTTCCGTTTGGTGGGGGGAGGTAGGGAAGCGTGTGAGGAACTAATGTATGACAAGGAAGGGAATTTCGCTAGCTTGAGATGAGTCAGAAGTGAAAGCGTTTCGGAATGTGTAAGACAATGAAGACAATATTTATTTTACAGAAACAGAGCTAACAACCCAGCCTCCAGGAACGCAGCCAGTAGGTACTGCAGGGAGGGAGGGCCAGCATTCAGCTGGCAGAGCACTCACAGCTATAGTTTCATCACCGGAGGGATAAGGGAGGCGTCTCTAACTGTGAATGGTTCCCTGGGCGATAGCCGCCCCGCCAACCTGTTCTCAGTGAAGTCCTGGGGGGGTCCTTGACGATGTGCCCTCTCGGCTCCTTGTGCACCTGTGTTGACAAAAATGGCATCATTCAAGGTAGAAAAATGGTTATACCTGAAAGTAATGCTTCTGAAAATGCACAGTCCCCTGTGGTCCAGTGGCTAAGACTAGTGCTCCCAAGGTAAGTGGCCAAAGTTCTATGGTCAGGAAACTCAATCCCCCCATACAACAACTAAGACCCAGCACAGCCAAGTAAATAAATAAACATTTTTTAAAAATGCACAATCCAGAATCCATTTGGATATCTCTTTGTTGTTTAGTCACTCAGTCATGTCCAACTCTTTGAGACCCCATGGACTGCAGCACTCCGGGCTTCCCTGTCCATCACCAACTACCGGAGTTTACTCAAACTCATGTCCATTGAGTCGGTAATGCCGTCCAACCATCTCATCCTCTGTCATCCCCTTCTCCTCCCGCCTTCAATCTTTCCCAGCCTCAGGGAAATGAGTCAGCTCTTCGCATCAGGTGGCCAAAGTATTGGAGCTTCAGCATCAGTCCTTCCAATGAACACCCAGGACTGATTTCCTTTAGGATGGACTGGTTGGATCTCTTTGCAGTCCAAGGGACTCTCAAGAGTCTTCTCCAACACCACAGTTCAAAAGCATCAATTCTTCAGGGCTCAGCTTCCTTTATAGTCCAACTCTCACATCCATACATGACTTCTGGAAAAACCATAGCTTTGACTAGATGGACCTTTGTTGGCGAAGTAATGTCTCTGCTTTTTAATTTGCTGTCTAGGTTGGTCATAGCTTTTCTTCCAAGGATCAAGCATCTTTTAACTTCATGGCTGCAGTCACCATCTGCAGTGACTTTGGAGCCCCCCAAAATAAAGTCTCTCATTGTTTCCATTGTTTCCCCATCTATTTGCCATGAAGTGATGGAACCGGATGCCATGATCTTAGTTTTCTGTATGTTGAGTGTTAAGCCAACATTTTCACTCTCCTTTTTCACTTTCATCAAGAGGCTCTTTGCTTCTTCTTTGCTTTCTGCCATAAGGGTGGTGTCATCTGCATATCTGAAGTTATTTATATTTCTCCTAGAAATCTTGATTTGAGCTTATTCTTCTTCCAGCCCAGTGTTTCTCATGATGCACTCTGCATATAAGTTAAATAAGCAGGGTGACAATATACAGCCTTGACGTACTCTTTTCCTCATTTGGAACCAGTCTGTTATTCCATATCCAGTTATAAATGTTGCTTCTTGACCTGCATACAGATTTCTCAAGAGGCAGGTCAGTTGGTCTGGTATTCCCATCTCTTTAAGAATTTTCCACAGTTTGTTGTGATCCACATAGTCAAAGGCTTTGGCATAGTCAATAAAACAGAAGTAGATGTTTTTCTGGAACTCTTACTTTTTTGATGATCCAACAGATGTTGGCAATTTGATCTCTGATTCCTCTGCCTTTTCTAAATCCAGCATGTGAATATATATCCAGAATTGTGAACATCTGAAAGTTCACAATTCATGTACTGTTGAAGCCTGGCTTCGAGAATTTTGAGCATTACTTTGCTAGCCTTGTGAGATGAGTGCAATTGTGCGGTAGTTTGAGCATTCTTTGGGATTGCCTTTCTTTAGGACTGGAATGAAAACTGACCTTTTCCAGTTCTGTGGCCACTGCTGAGTTTTCCAAATTTGCTGGCATATTGAGTGCAGCACTTTCACAGCATCATCTTTTAGGATTTGAAATAGCTCAACTGGAATTCTATCACCTCCACTAGCTTTGTTCGTAGTGATGCTTCCTAAGGCCCACTTGACTTAACATGCCAGGATGTCTGGCTCTAGGTGAGTGATCACACCATGATGATTATCTGGGTCATGAAGATCTTTTTTGTATAGTTCTCCTGTGTATTCTTGCCACCTCTTCTTAGCATCTTCTGCTTCTGTTGGGTCCATACCATTTCTGTCCTTTATTGTGCCTATCTTTGCATGAAATATTTGGGGCAGGAACATGGAAAATAAAGTTTTAAAGTCTGCTTAGAAATTTTACCAATCTGGCAGGTTCTTCGGTGATAAATACAAGCCCTAAGAGATATAAGCAGTCTGAATCAGTGGCCAGCAAACTCCTTTCTATAAAGAGTCAGAGAGTAAATAGTTGAGGCTTTGTAGGACTTAATGGTTTCTCGAGAGTACAGAAGCAGCCAGGACGGTAAATGAATAGGCGTGGCCATGTACCAGTGGCCTGTGGGCCATAGATTGCTGGTCCCTGAGAGGATAAGCTATTGATTTTTACAACATATGTATTTAGAACTGGGAGTGCCCATATTATTTGGTCATGATTTCCAGATTAAACTATTTCATTGAGCTGCTAGTTGATCAATGACAGGCAGGAATTCAGCCAGTATTGACTTTAGGGGCATGAAGGAGTCAGGTTCCTAAATATGGCAGTAGCTTTTTTTTCCCTTCACTCTCCAAAGCCAGCATACTTAAAATACAGCTTGTCAAACATTTTAGATAGGCATTGTGGATTTTAAAGTCTACAGATGAGTATAAAATGTTTTTATCTTAGAGAAAATTACTTCTCAGTGCTTTATATTAATACATTTGTAAGAAATAAAGTTTTATTTATAGGAATCCCAGCAGATGCAGAACATCATTAAAACAGGATGTTACCATTAAAATACTGCCTGTTTTCTCTGCTGAGTATTTCTTAAACTTATGACCTTAGTACAGGTAACGCTTAATAAAGAATTTGCAATGTGTAACTCCTCAGTAAATTATTAAAGAACTGGTACTCCTACTGTATAATATCAACACAAGTAATGTAAAAGTATGTTGTTATTCAGTTGCTTAGTCATGTCCAGCTTTTTGTGACCCCATGGACTACAGCACACCAGGCTTCCCTGTCCTTCACTATCTCCCAGAGTTTGCTCACACTAATGTCCATTAAGTCAGTGAGTCCATCCACCATCTTACCCTCTGTCGTCACATTCTCCTCCTGCCCTCAATCTTTCCCAGCACAGGGTCTTTTCCAATGAATCGGTTCTTCACATTAGGTGGCCAAAAAGTTGGAGATTCAACATCAGTCCTTCCAATGAATATTCAGGGTTGACTGCCTTTAGGATTGACTGGCCAGATCTTCCTGTCCAAGGGGCTCTCAAGAGTCTTCTCCACCACCACAGTTACAAAGCTTCAATTCTTGATGTTCAGCCTTGCCGCAATTAGTGTGTGCTGACCTTCCTTCGGCATAAATAAGCTGCAAGGTTTGTTTCCACTGTCTGTTTTTGGTTGATTATAGGTACATTGCTGTGCTTCCCTTTTTGAACAGCTGATTATTGTTTCAAAGTCTCTATTATTTTTAGATGCTGGAAATTAGGCATTCATGGTAGGAAGGTAGAGAAGCATTCAAAAGAAATACTGCATTTTAAGTTTGTGGGCAACTGGTTGAGAAATCAGAATGGATGAATCATAACTTTATCACAGTTTCTTTTTCTTTTTGCTAGTGAGAAAATGACAGTGTTGCTTACAAATTCTCTCTCTCTCTCTCACTTGTAAACTCTTGGGAATTCTTTGCATACAGTGATTTAATTTTGTTGAAGTGATTTTCTATGTTATCTGCACAGTCTGGACAGTAAAAGAAAAGATTGTGACAGAAAAATGTCCAAATTCCTTTCTTCCAGATGGGTTACTGGCTCCCTGCAGTGTGATTTCATTTTCCCTCTGTTATTAAGTATGTAGCAGAACCAGCATTTGCTAGAAATGAGATTTGAATGACCAGTACCTGAGTCAGCCTCTTTTGTTTGCAAAAACAACAACAAACAAGTATCTTAGCCTCAAATGTCAAAATATTTGTTCTTTCTCTGGACTAATCTTTCTCAGCCAATGACGTCACAGTCTGTGTATCTGGGCCTCCAGGTTAGGTACTGGGGAGTTGTCCTTGACTGTCTCATCCCTCCAGCTCTTCCTGGTCCCTGTTTGTGCCGAGGGCTTCCTGAGCAGGGTTCAATCTTCAGGTCCGTCCTCTTCCCTTATCCCTCTGCACATGAAGAGAATGTGAAGGTCGCTCAGTTGTATCCGACTCTTTGCGACCTCGTGGACTATACAGTCCATGGAATTCTCCAGGCCAGAATACTGGAGTGGGCAGCCTTCCCCTTCTTCAGGGGATCTTCCCAGCCCAGGGATGGAACCCAGGTCTCCCGCATTGCAAACGGATGCGGATTCTTTACCAGCTGAGTCACCAGGGAAGCCCCATGGAGAGAGTGCTCCCTCGCAAACAGACCACACTCTGCCACTGCCGGGCCCTTCAGCCATCGCTCCTTTGGTGGATTAAGGCCCTGACTCCAGCGCCCTCTGTCTGCGGCCTCTGGCCTGGCTCCCCGCCCCCCCCAAGAGCTGTGCTCAGTTCCGTTCTTCTACTGGCGCCCCAGACGACCACTATCTCCCCTGTCTCACAGCCATCTCCTTCACAACGATGCCCAGGGAGACCGCCCGCAGGAGGCTTTCCTCACCTCCGCGCCCACCTGGCCCAGGTGTGAGGCAGTGCGTCGCCTGCTCGGCCAGGTGCTGGGCGGTCACGCTGTGCGCATGCGCTTTCCGCACGGCCCCGCCCCCATCTCCCATGGGTCTCAGCGCCTGAATGCCGCTAGACTCAGTTGCGCTGGGCGGTCACGTTGTGCGCGTGCGCTTTCGGCACATTTCCCCTCCCCCCCTACCTCCCTTGGTTCTCCGCGCCCGGATGCTGCTAGACTGAGTTTCCATTTCTTTCTTTGGTCCTCCCTTCTTCAGTATGCGCTCCAGCTTTCCTTACCTTCTCATCTCATAATTTCTTATCTTACTTTTCCATTTGTGTTGTTAAGACCATCTTTCTTTACAATACTTAGGTTATACAGTTTAGCAACATAAAAAAGCCTCTACCAGCACATACCACCTTACTTTTAGCTTCTTATGTTGAAGCTACCACAACTGCCTTTAATTTGAAGGAGGGCCTCACCCTTAACCCCTCTGACCTTGTAGAATTCCCTGGAGGAGAGGCATTGTGAAGCCTCCCCGACCGTGGTTTCTGCAGCCTGCGTCCTGTGCATCTACACTCAGGTGTATGGGGGCATCTTAGCTCCCTCTGGTGGCCACACCGTCAGGTGCATTTTCGTTCTGCACCATTAAAATGATTTTCATATCTAGTAATCCTCGGGAATTCTTTTTAAATTTTAAAAATTCAAATATTGTTTGTTTGGCAGGTATTTGAATTATTCTCAGTAGTGACACATACAGAGGAATGAAGATTTTACTTTAAGCAGTCCATGCTTTTCACAGTTGGTTTTAAAGTAGACGGCACATAGCATTAAGCTTTATTTCCTCCTTTTCCTTCCCTTTCTTTGCCAAATAATTTCCTAGAGTTGTAGATCATCACAATACAAAGCCATGAACTATAAAGGACTAAATAAATATTGAGAAGAAATATAATTTTTCAAATGAGGGCCCAGTATGGCTCAAAGACAAAATGAATTTAATGAATTTTCAGTTTCACGTTTTTATGGATCAGACCTTTAAAATGCATTTTTCCTTATGAAAGGAATTTCCAGACTGACATTCTTAATATATATAGAGAGAGTAATATAAAGAGTTATGTATATCCATGCTTATGTGGGAGATAGGTGTGGATGGTTTCAGAAATATTTGTATTTGGCTTTGGAAATTAAAAAGTATGCTTTGCATATGCTTCTATCTGAGGTTGTGGGAGTTTTTAGCACTATGGAGAGCTAATGAAAGCAATCCATGACATGAAAAACAGACTTAGGGAAGACTAGAGGGTTTTTAAAATATTTCTCTTATCATCTCTTCCCTGTAGGTAAATATTTAATGATGCATGTAGACAGCAGTGCTTTTCAGATTGATGACAGTGACCCTCAAAGAACAATAGCAGCAGCAATTAATTTTTTTTTTTTTTTAATGCAAGCTTGGCTAATTTTCTCTCAGGTGTGCTTGGGGATTTTTAAGATAAAATTCTTTTGGGGGCTGGGGAGGTTACATCTTTGTGGGCAACCTACTTGAGTGGGCAGGTTACAGCCAAGGGCTTATTTCAACAGAATAGGGAGTGGCTCTGACATTCCCAGAGGAAAACAACCCAGGCCATTTCTCTACTCATTTTGCTTGTTCTTTTCTCCCTTCAGTGTTTTTTCATGTCTGTGAATACCGACAAGACACAACCACGAGGAAAACCACAAAGGCTTTCAGTGGGACAAAAAAAATTGGGAGGCACTGGGGAGAAAAATTAGGGAGAAAATTGTGTGTCCATTTGTAATGGCATTATAGTAGTTTGTTTATTTTTTTTCAGTTGAAGACATTCCAGTTTATTAGGGCTGTCAGGAGGGCTCTCATGAGCTAATGTTCTCAGCCCCTAACAGGGCTGGGACAAGAGACAAACAGAAAGTCTATTGTGTGTTTTCTCTAGACATCCCTTCCCCTGAAAAAGGCCTGCCTCCAAAGCAGTGAGGTGAGTCATCCACAGCAACAAAAGAACTCTACACCATCTCAGCTCAGAAGAAGATGCTGCCTAAGTGGAATGGTACTTCTTTCTGGTGGAGAGGTCTGAGAGAGCTGGTGTGAGCTCCATGGACTGCAGAGAGGCTCAGCTGTCCAGAGGGTGTTAACCCTTGTCCCAGGAGACGTGTTTTGTCATCCTAGGTCACAGCCTCACTCGCTTCCCCTGCCTTTTGCCTCCCTCTGGCTTAATTTTATCCTCTTGAGCATTTGTGGTCCATCTGAGGCTTTCTTTACAGAGCGGACTAAGTAGAGAGTCCCTCATAACAGTGAGGATGGCAACAGAAATGTCACCATGCCTGAGAGGCTTTTAAACCTTTAAGCTGGGCTGAAAATTGGCTTCAAATAGTAAGAAGGAACAGACTGAAAAAAAAATTGGATAGAGGTGGCTCAATTCTGTTCCTTTTTTTTTTTCTTCCCCCGAAAAGAAACGCCACAGTGCTAAAGGGCAGCTCATCATAAATGGTTTTCAAGTTTAATAATAAGAAAGCCAGACTGGTAGGGGAGGGGGGCGGTGTTGTTTACTTTCAAATTTACATAGTTAAGCGATATAGAAATTCAGTTCAGTTCAGTTGCTTAGTTGTGTCTGACTTTGCAACCTCATGAACCGAAGCATGCCAGGCCTCCCTGTCCATCACCAACTCCTGGAGTTCACCCAAACCCATGTCCATTGAGTCAGTGATGCCATCCAACCATCTCATCCTCTGTCGTACCCTTCTCCTTCTGCCCTCAATCTTTCCCAGCATCAGGGTCTTTTCCAATGAGTCAGCTCTTCGAATCATGTAGCCAAAGTAGGAGTTTCAGCTTCAGCATCAGTCCTTCCAATGAACACCCAGGACTGATCTCCTTTAGGATGGACTGGTTGGATCTTGCAGTCCAAGGGACTCTCAGGAGTCTTCTCCAACTCCACAGTTCAGAAGTATCAATTCTTCGGCACTCAGCTTTCTTTCTAGTGCAACTCTCACATCCATACGTGACCACTGGAAAAACCATAGCCTTGACGACCTTTGTTGGCAAAGTAATGTCTCTGCTTTTTAATATGCTGTCTAGGTTGGTCATAACTTTCCTTCCAAGGAATAAGCATCTTTTAATTTCATGGCTGCAATCACCATGTGCAGTGATTTTGGAGCCCAGAAAAATAAAGTCAGCCACTGTTTCCCCATCTATTTGCGATGAAGTGATGGGGCCGGATGCCATGATCTTAGTTTTCTGAATGTTGAGCTTTAAGCCAACTTTTTCACTCTCCTCTTTCACTTTCATCAAGAGGCTCTTTAGTTCTTCTTCACTTTCTGCCATAAGGGTGGTGTCACCTGCATATCTGAGGTTACTGATATTTCTCCCAGCAATCTTGATTCCAGCTTATGCTTCCTCCAGCCCAGCATTTCTCGTGAGGTACTCTGCATATAAGTTAAATAAGTAGGGTGACAATATACAGCCTTGACCTACTCCTTTTCCTATTTGGAATTTTTGCCTGTTAATTGTGGAAATCTCAGTAAACACGTAAAAGACAGGAAATAAAAGCCCCTCTCTGCCTCACTCCCAAGCTTATTGAGATAGATCCTTTGAACATACTCCCTACCCCCAGATCCGTGTGTGTGTGTGATTGGGGGGGGGGGGGGCATGAGAGTCATACCCTAACAATCCTATGAACTTCTCTTCAACTCCCCATTATGCCGTGGCCGTATTCCGGGTCACCCCTCAGAAGTACCTCCTCATTGCGCTGTGGCTGTGTTCTGGGTCACCCCTCAGAAGTACTTCCCCAGTACGCTGTGTCCATGTTTCCTTCATAAGTATCTTTGTCTTAGCCTTTTCTGTGGCCAAGTAGTGTGTCTGAGAATGCTGCAGAGTCGGTATGTTGAGTGGCCAGTCACCGTCTCTTCAGGTCCAGAGAAGCCTGGGCTTGGCTTAGAGACGGCCTTCTTGTTTGGCCAGAAGTGACAGCACAGGCCCTTACTCTTGCCGTAGCCGGACTCTTGCATTTTGTATCTTGATTTTTTTCAGATGTATTTTCGAGCCCCTACAGTGTTCCCTGTGCCATGGAATGCACTGGGCAGGGGGGGACCTTCGCGTCCCTGCCCGCTCAGAGCTTAAATTCCACACCCCTTTCAGAGGGAACCACCTTGAAAGATGCCTGCCCTCCCTCCCTCCCTCCCCACCTTCACCTGCCATTGGGAATCCTGGCTGGAGGACCCTTGCTCCTCGGAATCTGGTTGCCACTGGTTATAAAATGATGCTCCAGGTGGAGGTCACCTGTTGAGCATCCTTCATCCTCAGCGTGAACATTTGCCCATTCAGGTGCGCTCATGTTGGGACTAAGTGAATCCTTAGCTGGCAGTCCCTGGCGATGCCATCCTCCAGCGAGCTCTCTAGGTCAGATGAACCCCATGACCTGCGCCACAGCTTTTCAGCCCGCCTTGCCCCCTCCTGGCCGGGAGCTCTTGCTGGAGCATCTTATTTAGCAGATTGAGTATTGCCTGCAAAGCTCTTGCCTGCACCCATAGGCTTCTTAGCCACAGTTGCTTCTTGCCCGTGTGGGTATCACTTTAGCTTGCTTCTTCGTATGTGAATGACTGAAGTTTTACTTCAACTCACTCTATATTTGCAAAAACCCTTTTTAGCCTAAAAAAAGTTTTTTAAAATTTGCTTCCACCTTCTTCCTTTTTATAGTCTATTTTATTCATTTCAGTTTCTGATGTCAGAGGAGTTCCATGTTCATTTATAGAAAGAAAAAATCAGTTGAAGAGGAAACAGCTACTGAAGGGAAGAAGGCTTGTGTTCTGCAGCCTTCAGGATTGACTCTGTTGGTAGCAGGACTTTCACGGGAGGGCAGGTGAGCCTGGCTCTGGTGTCGCTGTGGCGTTGTCTTTTGTGCGAGGAAGGTTCTGGGGTCAGGTGGGGTTTACCCTCTCACACGGCTTCCTGACTCGTGATTTCCCACCAGCACCCTCCTAGACGGTTCTGAGTGTGGAGCCGAGGTCTTGCTGGGGATGCTCCCTGGAAGATCCGAGAGGCCTTGAGGGGCATGTGGGACCCTGGCTCACAGGAGTTTTCTAGAGGAGCTGGGTCAATGTTTAAAGATTCTCTTCATGATTAGCCTGGTGTCTTCCAGAAGCGTTTTTCAGAGTTGGTTTTTTGAGTCAAAGGTTATCTTTTTCTAAGCCCTGCTCTCCCATCTCTGGCAACAGGAAACCAGATCCTGTTAGTGGTCGCTAATCAGTGATGCTAATTAGCAATGGTCCTTGGTTTCAAAGTACTCCCAGGTGGTGCTAGTGGTAAAGAACCCGCCTGCCAGTGCAGGAGAGCAAGAGACACAGGTTTGATCCCTGGGTCGAGAAGATCCCCTGGAGGGAGGGCATGGCAACCCTCTCCAATCTTCTTGCCTGGAAAATCCCATGGACATAGGAGCCTGGCGGGCTACAATCCATGGGGTCTCGAAGAGTCGGACACGACTGAGGCACACACACACCTTGGTCTCGAGGCACGTGCGCTGGAGGGCAGTGTGGAGTGTGGCTCAGCAAGGTGCAGGGTTCACGCTGGTGCCTCGGGAGTGATGGGGAGGTCTGTTGTGAAAGGACCGTGGGGTGTGGCTGCTTGCATCTGCGGTCTGAATATCCCTCACTTCCCTGGGTGTTTCTAATCTGGAGCTTGGAGTCAGCAAGAGTTGCTGGGGCAAGATTTCAAAAGGAAAGATTCCCTTTCCCATAACACACACTTTAAACCTAGCAAACGCACAGTTCTTAAAGATATTTTTTAAAAAAAAGAGGCTCAAGTTGGTTTCACCTCAGTGACAACAAACAATGAGAGAAGTTATGAATGAGCAGGCCGAATCTGTCTGAAGAGTGTGCGTGGCTGAGAAGATGCCAGAAAGTTTAAAAAGAGTGACTGGGGATAATCCTGCCAGTTTATAAGAGCAGAGAAAGAGCTCGTTTTCTTCATAGAAAAAGATGGCCTGCAAGTCAAGGAAACAACCTATCACCTAATTGGAAAATGATCATTGGAGACCACACACGGAGTTCAGAGAAGAGGGAATCCCAGTATCGATTAAAAGAATGGAGACAGCGAGCTTCGCGTACCGTAAAAGTGGCAGTTCAAGCTCTAGTGGAAAACCTTTCTCAGCTATCATGTTTTCAGAAAGGAAAGATTTTAATAGCAGTATGTTGATATGAGGGTGACGAAATGGCTCCCCTTTAATCTGTTACTGGAGGGTGTTGAAGTGAGCGCAACCTCTAGCAAATGTTGATTAAAATGACAGGAGCCAGCCCCCCCCCCCACCCCCAGTTTGGCTATTTTATTCAAAAGATTGAACTTCATACCTGTGTGAAGTGAAGAGGTTACAAGAATGCACTTTCCCTTGTTGATCTAATCAGAAAAGATTAGAAAGAACCAAAGTGTCTGTTAAAAAAACAGCTGGATCCGGGGACTTCCCCGGTGGTCCAGTGGTTAAGACGCCACCCTTCCAACGCAGGGGACACAGGTTCCCAGCCCCTGCTCTGGGAAGTTCCATGTGTCATGGGGTGTGGCCATAATTCAATACATTTTTTTTTTAAAGGTTAGTGTTTTGTTTTGTTTTTAAACAAAGCAAAAAAACCCCAGCTGAATCCTGTGTTTTGACGTCAGCATCTGCTCTGCCCGCTCTCCTTTTCTCTGCTGGTTTTATTCTCAGCCAGGTTTTTTTCTGTCTCTGATGGCTGCTCTGGACTCCCATTCACGACCGAAGAGAGGGTGGCTCTGACAAAGTTTAGGACTTGCCTTCTGTTGGGTCACTCCCCGACCTGTGAGCAGGGGAATGGGGCATTCTTTAAAATGACCTATTGTGGAATAAATCACTCCTTTATATTAAGGAAAAATGTCAAACCGGATGACTCACTCCCCTCCTGTCTTCGTTTCCTCTTCGCGGTCCCAGGAGGGCTTTCTGTCCTTTGTTGTCATTTATGGATGAAGCAACAGAGTCCAAGACCTGTATTTTGAAACATTGTGGTTTTATGCATTATAATTAGATCACCATCATCATAGCAACCTTAGGAGGTAGAAACTAGTCTTTGTGGGTCCCAGTGGAGAAAAACCCAGGATCAGAAACGATAAGCCACTTGCCTAAAATCTCAGCAGGGAGGTGGCAGAGCCGGGTTTGACTCCAGTTGGCATAGACTCTGTTCTCATCCACACTGCCTGCGTAGCTCTTGGGGCACCCTGGCCCAGCCCCCAGACTGTTTGATTGAACTGGCCTGGGCTGAGATCTGGGCATCAGTGTTCACAGCCCCCCAGGGCTTTGGAATGCACCAGGAACCCCTGCTGTGTGCCACCAGCAAAGGCTGAAGGTCGCTGATGGTCTTAACGTGGCAAAGGGCTCAGACCCCTGGTTCTCTACTTTCAGGAAGAGAACTCTGGTTCACACGGTCAGGCCTGTCCGTATGTGAGAAAGTCATCTTTGAAGTAAGTAAGAGATGCTTGGAAAGAGTTAAGCGGCAGACGGTGGGCAGGACTGTTGTAGGCAGGAAGCATTGGGCATCACGAGGGTTCTAGGGAAAACCTCGCTTTCCTGTCTCTCTGGCTGGTGGTCTTCGATGATCAGCCTTTATCAGCTTCCCACGAGATGACTGCAGGTGGGCCAGGGGAACCCAGGGGAGCATTGTGATGACTTCATGTTTGTCCTCCTCGGGGGACTGCGTTTCTGCACTCATGCCTGGAAAAGTTACTCAGCCACATTGGCAGGTGTGGAGCAGGGCTGGGGGCCAGGAAGCTGAGAAGGATGTGCAGCTTCTGGATGGAAAGTTTGATGCATGGGGTGGGGACGGGGGAGGAAAGGTTACAAAGGGAAGAAAAGTATTTCCTTAGGGTTGTTGTCACCAGGAACACACACAACATGAGAGCTGTGAGTTTCAGTTTTATTTGGGAACTTACTGAGGATGCTTGCCCAGGAGACAAGCTCTCGGATCGGTCTGAGCAACTGTTCTGGAGAGGTGAGGATAGGTGGGGGGTTATGCCGAAAGCTTCTCTTCTGTGTGCATCGGTGCAGAATCACATCTCAGAGACAAGAGTTTTGGGTGAAGTAGAAAAGGATAGATTTATTACTTGCCAGGCAAAGGGGGACATAGCTGGTTCTTGCCTCAAAATTATGTATCCCAACTTGGAGAGGATAGTGAGAGGTTTTATAGTAATGGTTCAAAGAGGGTGTGATCAGCCTGTGGACATTCTTCTGATGGGTTGGTGTTGAGGTATGTAGGAGTCGGCATCATCGACCTTCATGCTCCAACTGGTCTGGGGTCTACATGCTTGTGGGCAGCATACCATGTTAATCGTTAACTTCTCCTGACTGGAGAGGTTTCAGTATCTGCAGAAATAGCTCAAAGATACTGTGGTGTGTGTCCCTTAATGGGGAAACAGGACCTTGCCCAAAGGGTGCTCTTGACGGTTTCTCCTTGGTCTCCCATCTCCTCCCTTCCCTAATTAATAACTGTTTGAATCTGTCCGTTGGAATTTAGGAAAGGTCATGAAGACGGAGTGAAGGCTTTGTCTGTAATCATATAAATGGGGGACACAGAAAGGCTTTGTGCCCAGGAGCCCCACAGGACCCTGCTCGGCATAGGGGGATTGTAATTTTGGCAAAGACTGCAAGGGGATCAAACCGGTCCATCCTGAAGGAAATCAACCCTCAGTATTCATTGGAAGAACTGATGCTGGAAACCCAATAGTCTGGCCACTGGATGTGAAGAGCCGACTCATTGGAAAAGACCCTGATGCTGGGAAAGATGGAGGGCAGGAGGAGGAGGGGGCGACAGAGGACGAGATGGTTGGATGGCATCACCCACTCAGTGGGCATGAGTTGAGCAAACTCCGGGAGATGGTGAAGGACAGGGAAGCCTGGTCCTTGGAAGCTGCGGTCCATGGAGTCACAAAGAATTGGACATGACGTAATGACTAAACAACAGCAACGTGCAAGCAGGCACACATCTCAGTAGAAGGTTTCTGCCAAGTCATGAGGAGCAGGTGTCTCCTTTAATGATTTTATGCTCTGCTAGGCATGAGAAGATGGAAGAGATTGGGTTCGTAAAGTGTTCGCCTGAAGGCCTGTTCCGTTTTCTCCGAGCGCGGAGGGCGCCGTCCCCTACCTCCATGCCGCGCCCCTGCCAGGTGTGTGGAAGGCCAGGGCAGCGCTCGCCAGTGGCTTCATCCCTGTAGGACCAGATCGGGGCTGTCTCTCAGCTGTCACTGTAAGCCAGGCCAGGAATAAAGTGGAAATTCAGGAAACTGCACAGTTAGGATTGAAGTTCACGGAGCTTTATCATGCCCAGACGATGCACTCGGTCCTTTCCGTGAGTGATATTCACAGAGGCGTGTGATCCAGCCGAGGCCAGGACCCACATCTGCCCCGCGTCATTCTCTCCTTTCCTCAGACAGGGCTGCACTAACCTACCGGGGAAGAAGAGATACGAGGCAGAATACACGTCTGTCTCAGCTCTCTTTGAGAACTGAAAGAGACCCTAGGCTAGCCAGGAGTTCTCACGCCTGGCCCCACCTTACGGGAGCTTCAGAAATGCACTGGTGTCGGGACTCGCTTGTGAGATTCACCCGTTTGCCCTGGAATCGCAGCTGGAGACGGCGCGGGCCCGGGCCCCCGAGCGCCGCGCACTCTGTGCTCCAGTGGCCGGGCTGGCCCCGGGGCGCCCCCCAGGACCGTGCCCCTCAGCCCCTCAGTCTATGCTCTTGACCTTCCCAAGAGCATCCCCCTCCTGGGAGTGGAGGGGGTTGAGTAAATGCACACTTCCGCGCACGTGTGCAAAGTTTCAGCCGTGTCCAACTCTGTGACCCATGGACTGTAGCCCACCAGGCTCCTCTGTCCATGGGATTCTCCAGGCAAGAACACTAGGGTGGGTTGCCATTTCCTCCACCGGGGGAACCTTCCCGACCCAGGGATCAAACCCCCATCTCCCGGGACTCCTGCACTGCAGGCGGATTCTTTACCGCTGAGCCACTGGGGAAGCCCTGAGCACACAGGTACCCCTAAGGAGAAGATGGCCTCTCTGCACAAGTGGTCTGGATGTATAGTCTGGCAGGCAGGTTTATTCATTCATTGTCTTTCTAATGAAAGTGGTTGCACAGCTTAATATTCTTCCAGTCAGTGTGTGTGGCAGGAAAGAAGTGGGGAGTTGGTTCTTTCTCTGCACTGCTCTCCTGCATCAGTAAGCGAGCCCTGACCTTCTCTCCCAGGCCCCTTTGTTATGCAGCAGGGCTGGGAAAGAAAGACTTACCTTTCAGCCGTCCAGGACGCCAGGCAGAGGACAGGAAGCCAGACTAGGGCTTTGTACTCCCCCACCGGCTCAGAGAGTCTTTGTCTTCATCTGGTATTTACTCAACACCTGTCACCTCCTGGGAATCTTTAAAATTGTTCTGGAAAGAAAGCATTCTGCCTCAAGTGTCTATTTTTAGACTGTGTATAAAGCCCACATTGGATTTCTGCTGCCTTTCTCTCTGTTGGCTGTTTGAAAGGCGGTGGGATCTTTTGTCTTTCAAAGTTCAGCACCTCTGGCTGCTTTCCCACCTGAACCCCACCCCCTTGGGATGCTCTGGGGTTTAGCTCTTCTTCCCTGGTTCTGACCAGAACTGAAACCACAGGCGATGACCTTTACATCAGAACAGATGAAATAATACAAGGAGGGGAGCGGAGGAAAGGAAGCTATTTCTATACATTGAGCCTGGAGTTCAAATGAGTGTGAATCGGTCTGTCTGGATCTGCCCTGGGCATATGTATCCTGTTCAGTGAGACTGCTTTGAGCTTTGGACTCTGCAGAAGCTGCCCGAGTTCAGGACAGGTCTTTCTGACCGTTCCTAGCCGAAGGAGTTAGCAGTGTGGATGAAGGGTGTCACCTGCCATATCCGTAATCAAAGCTATCGGCCACTACATCCACCCCCCGCCCTCCGCTCTGCACCCCGAGGGGAGAAAAACAGGAGAGTGGCCCTAAGAGTTAAGTGTTAGTTGCTCAGTCGTGTCTGACTCTTTGAGACCCCATGCACTGCAGCCCAGCAGGCTCCTCCATCCATGGAACTCTCCAGGCAAGAATCCTGGAGTGGGCTGCCATGCCCTCCTCCCTACCGAGGGATCGAACCTGTGTCTCCCGCTTACGGGCAGATTGTTTGCTGTCTCAGCCACCGGGGAAGCCCATGCATAGAGAAGCACTGAACTCATTGACGTGATGAGCAGTAATCTTTCTGATGCCGACTGCCGGTCTCTGTTGCAAACTTCTGTATGTCCCGGCCCCTTTCCCCTTCACAGGAGCCCTTAGAGCTGTCTGAAGGTGCCCTGTGGGCCTGCCTCCCAGCGAATCCTGGTCCCCAGCTTGCAGGCTCTGCGTTGTTCTTTAGCGGACAGCAGCCATAAAGTTCAGTGGTGAACTGCAACAAAACAGGATTAACGTGTTGAGGTGGGATCTTGACCACATCCTGGTTATCGAGGGCTGATTTTCTCTTCGGCCAGGGGTTTTGGGTTCTTTTTCCTGACATGAAAGTCACTGTGTGGCAGGCAAGGCAGTGAGAATTCAGAGTGAAGCCTGCAACCCACACGGGTGGTGTTGGGGGACAGTTTTATATCTTCTCCTCTTTGCCTTTTCTTCTCTTTTGTACCTTTTTCCTGTCCTCGTTTTCTTCCTCCCTGTCTCCATAGGGAGAGAATTCAGTGTTTTCTCTTTCTTTGTTGTTGTTGTAAACTTTTCTTTTTGGCTGTGCCACGTTGCACGTGGAATCTTGGTTCCCTGACCAGGAATCGAACCCATACCGCTTGCATTGGAAGCGGACAGTCTTAACCACTGGACCACCAGGGAAGTGTCCCTATTTTGTATTTATTGAATAAAAATTTTATGATTCATGTTACTAAAGTAGGAAAACGGAATATTTTATATGGAATTCTCTCCAGAAAGATAAAAACCAATAAAACCAAACTAAATGTTCCTTTAGGCAAAAAAAAATTTTTAAATATATATGTATAGAAAAGACTAGAAAGAGTGCATAACACAATCCCAGCATCATATCAAGGTGGTAAGATGATCAGTTATTTTTGCTTTCAAAATTTTCTTCTATAAGTATATATTATTGTTATCAAACACAGAGAAAGGAAAATATGCATGCCTGACGATCTGGCTAACATATTTGAACCCTAAGAGAATACTGAAGAAAGTCTTATATCATTATATTTCAAAGGATGTGTGTGTGTGTATGTATATGTCCTTGTGTATCCAGGAGTTGAGTTTTAAGGATGAAGTATTGTTTACCATGAAGAAAGAGTTAAAGCAACCTAAATTAGTTCACTTATGGTAAACATCTTGGAATAGTATGAAGTCATAAAAAATGATATTTCTGGTAAATATTTAGTGATAGGAAAACATTGTATAACACTGAGTGAAAAAGTAAGTTACAGATCGTTTTGTATCATTTGATTCTATTTCTTTTGTAAGAAATCTACACAAATATAAAAATATAGAAGACAATCTAAAATATAAATCTGTAAATAATGTTCACAGGACTAGATTCCTGGGCCTTTGTTATCTTCCTTTGCCTGTATGTGTATGTGTAATTTTTCTGTTAAAAAAATCAACATTGCTGTTATAGCAATTGGAAAAGTTTATTTCAGTTTTAGAAAACTGCCTCTGAGTGAGAACCTGTTGATGTAAACTTGTAGTTGACCTTTTACCCCATAGTTAAACCCGTCTTCTGCCTTCAAGAGAATTAAAACAGTGAGTTTATATTATTGTCAAGTAGATTTCTGACGACTGGCTTATTGACAGTTATAATGGCTGAGATTTTTCATTGCCCTTGGTATCAGTGAAGAGTGTTTTTTTCTGTTGTATTTGGATTTTTCTAGGAGAGGCAACAGTGCTGTTTCTCACACTTTCCTGCAGGTTAGAAGCCTCATCTTTCTAACAGGAAGCTAAATAATGAAGCTTTTCCAGAATGGTGTTACAACAACTGATGCTCTGAGCCCGTGGGCCTGTCGATGGTGCCTGTGGTTTCATAATTCAAATATGTTTCCGTGTGGAGTGAGGTTTTGCAGCTAAGTTCCCTGGGCCAAGGCTGTCTCCAAGAAGGCTGACTCCAAGATCATTGGTAAATTACTGAAGCAGACATTGGCCTTGCTATGCAGCTGCTTAAAATTTGAGCGGTGTGATAAGCTCGTTACAAAGCACTTACATTAAGCTAGAAGTCGGTGCATCAACCAGTGGTGAACGGTATGCACAGGTGACGTTTTTTTATTTCAGAAAAATCAGTTCTGAATGGGCAGTGAGAGGTGGTCTCCGACAAGCCCTTCTACCCCGGAAACTGCAGGGCCAACATGGTACTCTGCACAGGGCTGGAGCTTAAAACCCAGTTGCTGAATAAGCTTCTGACTGGGCTTTTCCAGCCTTGGCTCCTATGTACACAAACCTGGGATCAGGTCACTCACGGCAGGGTGAGAAGCTGTACCTTGCAGACAGGCATTTTGAGAGGAAGATTAAATGAATGGTCCAGGATCACAGATGATTTCTGAGTCTCAACACTACTGACTGCAAGCCAGGTGGACCATTGATTGGGTACCAAGAGGAGACAGTGGCAGGCCCGGCCCTTGATGACTTTGCTGTGACAGGCTTGCTGATTTGGGGAAGGTTAAGATTGGTCCTGGGTGTGAATTGGAAGGACTGATGCTAAAGCTGAAACTCCAGTACTTTGGCCACCTCATGCGAAGAGTTGACTCATTGGAAAAGACCCTGATGCTGGGAGGGATTGGGGGCAGGAGGAGAAGGGGATGACAAGAGGATGAGATGGCTGGATGGCATCACCGACTCGATGGACATGAGTTTGAGTAAACTCCAGGAGTTTGTGATGGACAGGGAGGTCTGGCGTGCTGTGATTCATGGGGTCGCAAAGAGTCGGACACGACTGAGCGACTGAACTGAACTGAAGATGCTCAGCTGCCTTCTGTCAAGTGGAGAGGATCATCAGTGGCCTCACTCGGGCTGGTTCTTGGGTCTCCTGACTCGTGGCTTTTCCAGTTTAATTTAATGATTCCTAGTAGTCCTTTGACAGCTGACTGCTCACTGTACTATCTTCTTGCTAGGCGGCCTTGAAGAGCTTTGAAGTGTCCATTGGGTCGTTTGCCCACTGCCCAGCGCAGCA
Source organism: Muntiacus reevesi (assembly GCF_963930625.1). Taxonomy (NCBI): domain Eukaryota; kingdom Metazoa; phylum Chordata; class Mammalia; order Artiodactyla; family Cervidae; genus Muntiacus; species Muntiacus reevesi. The sequence goes on from NC_089252.1 coordinate 54,587,138, forward strand.
CAAACTTCGGTGCTCATGCTGGGTTGCTTTGCATGGATGTAGCCCGCAGGTGCTTCTATCTGACTTTCCCCGGAGTTCCGCCAACGTCTCTTCATGCTGAAAGGTGCCGTGCTGGGAGCCAGGAGAGCACAGACCTGGGCCTGCAGGAACTTATCATCAGTTACTAATTTGAGCTGAGCCTGGCCCTTGAACATGGGCCATAGATTTCTAGATTGGAACAACGTAGGCGGGGGTGGAGCGGGGGAGATCCCTTAGTGTATATAGAGCTGGGTTTCGGCCTGCTGGCCTAATTTCTGGTGGTTTCAAAGAAGTGGTATCCAAGTCAGATACTCTTGTATTCTGGCATGACGCAGCAGCCTGTGTGACCGTGGTCAGCTTGAGTTGGTCGCAGAGGTTTTTAGAGTAAAGGATCTCGGGAGAGAGCAAGGCTGGTGTATGTGGGTTGGGGGAGGTCCTGTGTGACCTGTATTTTTTTTTGACACAAGCTAGTTTATATATGAGCCACTTACAAAAGTGTATATGTCTGATGGCAAGACAGGAGTGGGAGAGAGGTCCAGAAGGGAGGGGTTATAGGCATACATTTAGCAGATTGACTTTGTCATACAGCGAAATCAATACAGCGTTGTAAAGCAGTTGCACTCCAGTTTAAAGAAAAGGAAAAATGAGATCCAAAAAATTTTTAAAGGGCCGAACTCATTAAAAATACTTTTTTTTTTTTTTTTTAACTAAAGTAGAATTAAGCTAGAAACAAATGATACAAATAGTCAAATCAAGTATAAGGAGATAAATTTTCATGCAATAAAATACACTTAAGAGTTAAAAAAAAAAGAAAACCTCTTTGAAAAATAAAATGTACCTCTTGAATGAGTCTAATTCTAATGAGAAGAATTGAACTAAATTGCAATCCGATACTTAATTTTATAGTTGTTGCAAATAATATCTTAGGGCAACCCGGGTGGAAAAGGCAGGGCATTTTAAGTAGCATAAAGTCCTGAGAATTCTTCTGTCCTCTTGTGGCTCAGAGAGGCATCATCGTCTCTTCTGTTCCAAGCAGATGCTGCCAGTACATGGAGAGAACGTTGCCAGCGAAGGCACAGCTGGTCACGCAGGCCTTTTCATGCAACCTGCGTGTTGTCTTCCCCCTCAGTTCTTGCTTAGAAATCGCCAGCAGCATTTGGAGTGTATTCCGATGACACCACTGAACTATTGAATTTTCCCATTTCTTCTTTCTCTGTGGCCCTCAGCTTCCTCCAGCAAATTTCTTCCCGAGGTTGGTTTCTGCTCTCGGGAGCCTCCTGAACTTAGATGTATTTACCCAAGACTGATGAAGGTTTTGGAGGAGGGAAGTAGTTCAGAGTGATTTCTGGCAGTGGCACCTGCGTGGTGGCCCTTTGTTGTGACCTGATTTCCAGCACATTCTCTCCTCCGTGATCCCACCCACGACTGGCTGGCTCACTGGTCAGGGCTATCTCTTCTTTGACACGTCCTGGATCTTCAGCTGGTCTCTTTATTCGGTTGCAGAAGTCCTGCCTCCTAATTTTTTCATCAGGATTGGCTCTTGCCACTGTTACGTTTGGGGGGACACCCTGGCTCTTTGCTTCTTTTTTTCCTGTCAGTCTTGGGAATTTCATTCTTGGTAACTTAATCACTGGGTGTTGGATGCGGGAATGAGCTGGTAGCAACTGAGGGAGGTTGGGAAGATGAATTGGGTTGGGAAGAGCCAAGGTTGCCCTGAAGCCATCAAAGCAGCAGGGATGCAGATGGGCTGCCTCCTGGAGACTGGACCTGGGGTGGTACGGGGCTCACAACTGCAGTGTGCACGAGCCACCACCAGATGGCGATGGCAGCCTCTTGGCCTAGCAGAGCTCTGCATACCCCCCACCCCCTGCCAGGGTCTCTGAAAGCAAAGCTTTAAACAGGTACTCAAGCCATTGTCTTCTGCTCAGATTAAAGAGTGGTCTTATAAGGAACCTGAGAGTCCCATTTTGAGAAATAACTGCCTTTTAAAAGGGAACATTAAAGGAAAAAGACCTTCTGGCTCAATGACGAGCCTCTTTACCTGAACACTCCTTGCTCTCAAACATGGGTGTGCTCTTGCATTGGGGAGTTAGAGTGAATTGGGGGCAGAAACCTGCTGTAACTTGGGCTGCAGCTTGGTTCCCTGGCAGGAATGGGGCTGAAAGGCCATGTGCTCTTTGACCATTGTGTGCAAAAATAATTTTTAATTGGAACCCCCCTCCCTTACTTATTGGAGACACTGGTTTAAAATTGTAAGGGACCCATCCTTTGCTGTTGGACGTGGGTGGAGGCAGTGTTTAGCTGAGGGAGGTGACAAGGTGGCTGTGGTTGACTCTGGACGTTACTATTAGATCTTCTGTTGCTGAAGGTTGTCTGTCTGTCTGCCCACCTGGGGTGCCTCATAACAGTCCATGAAGGAGGTTTCAAGGCTCCATTTCTATAGATGAGGAAGTGGGAGGCACTGTAGACCAAGAACTTTGCCCAAAGATCCCCCAGCTGATAAGATGCTGGAGATGGAATCCAAATTAATGTTGTCTGGAAATATATGCTCATTCCGAGTCTGTAATGTTGACAATTGAGCAATTGCTTAAACAGCAGTATCTAGAGGGCTTGCTTCTTTCCCGGAACACCCTTCCTCTCTGTGCATCTAGAGGGGGAGACAGCATTAATTTTCCAAACGACATTCCTGGTGCCTTGGCATTCTGAAGGCCCCAGGGTCACCTGGGGAGCGGGGGCGGGGACAGAGCGGGTATGCACCCTTCTTTCTGTGAGCTGGCTGTTAACTTCCCCGTTTTGCCGGGTCGGGGGAGGGGGCTGTGTTGTAAGACGTGGTTTTGTTGTCTGCCCTCTCCGAAGGAAGAGCCGCTTCCTTCTTCCCCACATCAGAATCCGCTCCGAATCTGAGCGCGGCAGGCTTCGGTAGCCGCTCCCAGCTCAGACAGGCTGCAGCGAGGGCCCCGACCTGCCCGCTCGGGGAGTCGGGGTGGGCGGCGCCCAGCGGGGCCCCACCTGGGCGGCGGCGGCGCCACGCCCTCCCGGCCCTCCCTCGGACGTGGTGCGTCCGCTCCGGGCCGCCGAGCACCTGTCGGGGCGCCGGCGGAGCCCGGGATTCCTGCTCGCCGCCGCCGTTGTTAAGGGAAACCGACAGCGTCTGCATCGCCGCCGGCCTCCTCTGTCCCCGTTAAAGTGAGGTCTTCCTGCCTGGCATCGGGTGAGTGCCGCAAAGGAGTGATGGTTAACGCTAACATCAGGAAAATGATCTCTTATCACAGGTCCTTTAGCTTTAACCTGAATGTGCCAGGATGGGGGAGTCGTTTGATCCTTCTTTCCCCTTGTGTCCTTCTCTCCTTCCTCCTCCCTTCCCTCTCTTTCCTTCCTCTTTCTTTCTTTCTGTTCCTTTTTCTTTCTCTTTTTCCTCCCACCCCCCCCGTTTCATGTCCATAAAACGTTTTTGTTTTTTGTTTTTTTTGCATGCTTCAGTAATCAAAACATAGACCGTGAAAAATTGTGTTTCCCCCGTCTCACCTTGTTGGAAACGTCTTCTCGGCACGCTGAAAAATTATAATACAGATACTGCTCTGGTGCCTCCCTCCCCCAGCTGCCCCTTTATGAATAAATTACTGCATTTGTCATCCCTGTGTGCCTAAAATGTCGAAAATAGACACAGTGGAAGGGATCTGTCATGCTGAGTTTGGAATTTGGTGCAAAACCCCAGGCGAAATGAGGACAGATCTTCTATTAATTTTTTTTTTTAACCTCATTGTGCATGAAATTCAGTTTAGATCCTAGCCGATGCTACTAGCAAGGTGGTGGTGGGACAGGTGTCCACCTCTTCATTGTTTTAGGTTTACCTCCTGGGATATAAATGCCTTCCTCATTTGTGTTATAACCTTTACAGGAAGTGCTGGAGGAAGAGTCACGTGACTCCTAACTTTAGTTTTTCACTTGCGTTCAGAGATTACACGGTTTTGCTCTTATATGGATGTATAATCAGTTACGAACTTTTAAAAATTGTAAATGAGGTGCCAGATGATTAGATCATTGTTCATTGTCTTCTCCCTCAGCCTCCAGACACAGAAACTTGTATTCCCTTTGAGAGAGAAGAAAGCCGGCTCTTACATTTTCTAGACTGTTAGAGCACTCACGTGACACCTCGTTACAAACCCAGAAATTAATCTCCGAGACCCCATTGTCTTCCCAGGTGGTTAATCTCACTAGCAGGAATTACTGTGGTTTGCCGTTTTGACACTTTAGTCACAAATAAGGTCTCTGTGGCAAATATAGAATGGAGTTGGGTGATCCCGGGTGCTTGCTCTTTGGGGCCGGTCCGTCCATAAACGCCGAGAAACTCAGGCTGCCCGAGACAAAGGATGAGAGGGGAGCTGGCGCTGATTTTTACGAGTCTTGAAGGGAAGAAGCTGGAGCGCCTGCAGCCGCTTGAGGCTTGTCAGAAAGAACACTTGTCAGGATTCTTCACAACCCTGGCTCCTTGTTAGGCATGAACTTGAACTTCTGACCCTGTGGGCTTGATGGCGACCGCTTGTCCCTGAGAGCCGAGTGGCCTTGGGTCCCTGGAGGTGGGAGAAACAGCAATAAAGCTCTGAAGACAGACCTGCCACCCTCTTGGTGTGGGACTTGCAACTGTAGAGTTGAAACAATCACCTTAAAAGGAGATGTTTCCTGGGAGAAAATGGGAAATCGCAGACACAGGACTCCCCCCCACCTCCACCCCCACCCCCACCCCAGACTTCACCTGTTTGAACGTCCTTCCCTGCCCTCTCCCTTGCCTGCGAGGGGACAGTTACACCTCCTAAGGGAGAAGGAAGAACAGGACACAAACCCTGGAGGCTTAGCGGCAGGTCTGGTAGACAGCAGCCGTGGAAGCAGGCCAGAACTGCCCCGCCCTCCCAGGGTGCCCCCCACCCCTCCCCTCCCCTCCCCCGGGGCCGCTGTGGTGCCCTTTTCCTGAAATGACCCAAACCAGGTGTTTGGCAACAAAAGGCTGCAGCTTTATCTAAATGCGCTTTTGCAGCTTGTGAACTCCCATCCCTGCTGAGGGGCCTGGGCACCTGGTTAATGATCTTTGATGTAAGTAATTCTGTGCCGTGATTAGCATCTAGCTTGGTGAGTGCCCCACGGGCTGACCTCCGTGGTTCTCTCTGCCCGCCGTCTGCCCGCCGTCTGCCCACCTGTAGGAGCTGGGCACGGCTGGTTTTCTCTTGAAGTGCCTGCTTTCCGCTGGGCGTGAGGAGGTGGTGGAGGGGTTGGCAGAGCCAGAAGAGGTGGGACCAGAGATCTTCATGGGCAGAGTGGCCTGTGTGATGGAGCACTCCTGCGTGGCTTTGAGGCTCAGAGACCCAGGGCAGGCCTGGTAAGCCCTTCCTCTGAGCCTGCCTTGGGGACTTCTGTCCAGGTGAGGGTGATGGCGGGTGGTGGGCATCGCCCAGCCGCAGGTGTTCACTGCCTGGGTCTCTTTCAAGTCGCCTTGGCCCCCACCTGTGCTTCCCGGCTTCTTCTGCTCAGACACCTGTTGGCGTGCTTCCGTGAAGGAAAGGGGCGTGCAGATGGGGCTTACAGGGTGGGTAGAGTTAGCCCCTTTCTTCTTACCTAAGTAGGTTGCAGAGATGAATTCTACACGGTCCCACTGACAGCTAAAATGAGAGAAGAAATCAGCTTTCAACCTTTCCTCACAAAAATGCGAAATGAGCTTTATAACGATAAGAAACAAGGCTTAAAACCAGGTTTTACAAATCCAGTGGCAGCAACCCCACCGTCTCTCAGGTTTCCCTGAAGAACTTACTCATCCTGTTTACTGTTGTTTATAAAGTATTCCTCCCCACCCCACCCCGAGATTAAGCAGAGTGACATATTAAGAGACCTCAACACTTTGGCCGAAAGCATTTATAAGGAAAGCGCCTCCTCCCGTGTGATCTCCTCTCCCCCGGCTTCCTTTTCTTCCAGGGAATGGGGTAACATCGCTGGTGGCAGGATGGCCCCTGGGCAGCATGCCCGAGGTCCTGGGAGGCGGCCTGTGGGTGGGTTGGGTAGCACCCAGTGGTCATGAGCTGTCCGTCTTGGCCTCTTTCCCAGACCAACTTCTGCCTTGTGCTGGTGTGGTTTGCTGTGGGTTGTAGAATCTGATGTTTGCTGTAGAACCCTGGGATGGAGAGGGTGAAGGCTGGTTTCTAACCTTTGTTTCTAGGAAATTATCACGCCTATTTATTTTTTATTTTTATTTTATGTTCTTACTGTTTACTATATATTAAAAGTACTAACTCATAACAGTTGAGGAAGAAAACATGATTTTGCTTCTTTGGGCACCCACAGTGATGATACTTTCTGAGACAAATACTCATCTGTATGGTCTAATAAAATATTTTTTTAAGAAGTCATGTAATCCGTGTTGAGATCATGCATTGCTATTGAAATCATATTTATTTATATGTATCATGAATTGCTCCAAGTGCTTCTCAGCCAAGATTGATTTAGCCTCCTCCTCACCCCTGGGGACCTTTAGCAATGTTTGGGGACATTTTTTTTTTTTTTCACTCTTGGGGACATTTTTAACTGTCCCTCAGTGGGCATAGACCAGCGGTGCCGCTCAACTTTTTGCAGCGAACAGGACAGCCCTCCAGCACAAAGAAATGCGCCCCCAGCCAGCCACAGTAGTGCCAAGGCTGCCACACCTTGCTTTAAGGACTTTGCAGAATTAGAAATGCCGTGGAATATCTGAAGGCTCTGAGTAGCCTATCCATGAAGAATAAAAGTTTGATTTTGGCAGAAGTGCTCCACTGGGCCAGGTTGAGTTACTCATAGCAAGTTAGCGGAGCGTGTGAGTTAGATAAGACAGCAGCAATACAGCATTTCTCTGCAGTTCACGTTATTGGCCGAGTGCCTTATTACAAGACTGTTTAGTAGTTATAAACCTGGCCAGAAGGATTCGCCTCTGCGGTCAGGCAGGAAACACCCTGTCCATTTGTGGAGGAAATCGCTCCTCGGCCGCTGGTGGGGAGAGGGGCCTGAGTGGTCGTGTTGTCTGAGTCCCTGTGTGGCCGGGGGCAGGCCGGGGGTGTCTCTGCCGTCAGCTCGCTGCAGAGACGGCCATCAGAGGGGACTTTGGAGTTTTAGATACAGAAGGAGACCTTAAGAGCCAGGTTGGCCTAACGCTTTCTGTTTCAGGATAAACTCCAGCCCAGAGAAGTTAGCTTCCCTGTTCTGATCACTCTCATGGGATTCCTCCCTCAATTTAGCTCTTGAGGAACGTCTTACCCTTTTATTGAATTTACTTTCCGTGAGTCATGTGTTCGTTTTCGACACGTTTTGTCGTCACTCTGCCTTGCTGTTTGAAGACTTCCAGGTTAATAACTTTTTATGTGTTGACTTCTTGACGCCTTAATTAGACGAAACTAAACTTGGGAATGGGACAGTGGCTTGCACACCCAGACAGGTGTTCTGTGAGCTTCAGACCCTGGAAGGTTATTTGTTGAGCTGATTTAAATGGTGCACAGCTTAGCATGAGTGTACTACTTCTGGTACCTAGAACTGACTTCCAGACTGGTGTTTTTCATGCAACAACTCAGTCTTCATACATGGAAGTTCATTGTGTACTTGATACGTGTAGGTTCTCTTAAGATGGTGGTTGGTGGTGGTAAGTTTAGTCGCTGAGTCATGTCCCACTCTTGTGACCCCGTGGGCTGTAGCTCGCCCAGCTCCTGTCCACAGGTTTTCTCAGGCAAGAATACTGAAGTGGGTTACCATTTCCTTCTCCAGGGGATCTTTCTGACCCAGGGATGGAACCCCCGACTCCTGCTTGCAGGAGGATTCTTCACGGCTGAGCCACCAGGAAAGCCCTGAGATGCTACTGTAACTATTGATCAGGGTTGGCCTTTTGAAGAGCTGAGTCTTGGTGGTGATTTCACAGATTTTGCATTTTTCTTGGGCTTCGCATGCCTTGAGAAACATCGTTTTAGTCTTTTATGCTTGTACTTATTATATTTGCTTAAATAGCCTTCCTGTGGTTGAATTTAAAATCCAAAGAAAACAAAAATTGTGTACTGGAACAGGAAAAGACACTAGGGAAAAAAAGGATATAATGTAATAAAGTATAGACTTAACTTAATGATGATATATTAACCTTGATTCATTAATTATAACACATGTACCGGGCTCGTGTTTAATGATGGGAGAAACCAAATACAGAACACCTGGGAACTCTGTGTACCTTTTTGCAATAATTCTCTAAGTCTGTTCTAAGGTTAAACCTTTATCTTTAAAGACTTGCTGTCATTCTGTTAAAAGATATAGTAGTGTTATTGTTCTGCTTCTCTTTGGGGCAGGCTACTGCTACAAAGTTGAATTCCTTGTTTGCCTCTTAGCTTTTTTCTTAAGATAGTCAGAAGTGCCCCTTTCCAAAATACACCCGAATCGGTAGAAACAATTTTTCAAGCCTTATCATGTGGTTTTAATTTGCCTGCCATTGCAATGACTCATTTCTCGGTGATATATTTAAAAGACTAGACAGAATTTTCAGGTTAAAAAGTTACATCCACAGAAAGTGTATTTGTAGGTGCTGGTGGAAACGCTATAGGCTGGGAATGCCCCCAGCCGTGTGAGCGCCGGACGATGGGCCGTGGCCCCGTTTTTGTGTCGGGCCTCCAGGGGCGTCTGGGTGACAGATGTCCCTGACTCACTGCAGCCTCACGAGACCCAGCGCCTCTAACAAGGGAGCAAGGAGCCACAGGATAGACACATGGGTCAAGTTTTGCTTGAAATTGGTGGCAGAGCTCTCAGGCCCAGAGCTGCCACCCCAGGGCTCCATCGTGTGGATCCTGAGGGGCCGCCCAAAAAGCACTGGATGTGGAAACAGAAGAACTTGACGTTGGATCAGTTTGAGGCAGTTGCCTCAGCTGTAAATGGGCATAAGTGTCACCCTGCAATTTTGTTGGGAAAACGGGAATGAGATAATATGAGATGTATTTGAATGATGTCAGATCTGTTCAGATGCTGAATATGTTACTTTATAGTAGGAGGCAGCCTTCCCTCTCACTAGCAGTTATATTAAAAACGTTGACTTTCACCTCGGTGGACAAAGACTGGCTTTGGTGTCAACCTGTGAATATGTGTTAATGTTGAATAAAAAAGTTTGCTTAGAAAATTGATTCTTAAAAAATCATTCAGTTATACACAATAATAGGGAAAACTGCATGATGGCAAAAAGCATAATGAAATTCCATCACCCAACTTTAACAATTATTAATACTTTGCCATTTTATTGCCTTTGAATGTAGTTTAATATTTCCTTGCAGTTCTATTAATGCTAGCATTATATCCCATTAGGGATGTAAGATTAAAAATACATTTTAGGGCTTCCCCTCTGGCTCAGGGGTAAAGAATCTGCCTGCAATGCAGGAGACGCAGGTTTGATCCCTGGGGCAGGAATATCCCCTGGAGAAGGAAATGGCTACCCACTCAAGTATTCTTGCCAGGATAATCCCACGGAGAGAGGAGGGGCCTGGTGGCTACCGTCCATGGGGTCACAAAGAGTCGGACACAACCGAAGCGACCGAGTATGCATGTATACTGTACTATACTACCTCTAAATTGCCAAGATCAACTGAAAAAGTTTAAAAAAAACTTAAAAAAAAAGTACATTTCGAAGGCAAGTAAAAAAATATTTCTCTGTATGATTGCACCACCGGCTTGATATAGATTGTTTTATTTGTTCCACTTTTTTTTTTTTTTCCCTAAATTTAATTTTCTTTTTTAGTCGACCAAGTGATAACTAAAGGATTATTGTATGAAGGCAACCTTCCATCCCTGTCTCCCGACAGGTAACCGTTGTTTGTTAGATTTGAGGTTCTCCCTACATTGGCCTTTCTGGACACGTAGATTAAATATATGCGTGTATTTTGTATTCCTTCTTACTTATAAAGGAGCAGAAGATATATCCTGTTCTGAACCCTGATTGTTTATTTCTTTGCTTAGGACTATATCCTAGGGCTCACGCAGCATCATATAACGAATTTCCCATGTCTCTCCCAGCTGTGTTGGTAGGACCTCGTACGGAGGCCCCCGTTTCTTCAGCCAGTCCTCTGTTGGTGGACATGCAGGTTCTTCCCAGACTTGTCCATTGTTCGGCAGTAAACAGCCTTGCCTGCACGTCATTTTGTAGTTTTGCCTAAAAATTCCAGCGGGGATAAGGGGACAAGACGAAAGAGGCAAGTCCATGAGTTCCTCGGCTGTTGCCTTGTGGAGGTTAGCTCCTGGGTAGTCCTTCCCCCCCTCCCACACTGGCCTCCCCTTTGACACCAGCTTGAAGAGGTGAAGCTCTCTAGGCTGTAAACTCCCTCTCTGCTGTACGTTCTCAAAACTAGACAGAGACTTGGGAGGTAGACCCATCTTCCTCCTGTTACAGATGAAGAACCAGAGACCCAGAAAGTGAGGGGAGAGCCAGAAAGTGAGGGGAGAGCCGTGAACCCCGCGCTTCTGTGCCCCACCCAGCAGGCGAATGTCTTGGTTAAACTTCCCTCCTCCCTGCCCTCCGCTGGCCAGGTGTCCTCCAAGGCACTGTTAGTCCAGGTGTGGTCCACAGACCAGCAAGCATCACACCCGCGTCCCCTGGATTGGCAGGCGGACTCTCCACCACTGGACCAGCAGGGAAGTCCTCGGAGTCTCCTTTTAATTGGATTCCTGGATGACTCATGCACAGTCAAGTTTGAGAGTGGCTGCATCAGACACAGCTGTGGTTTATCCACAAGGGTGGTGCAGGTCCCTTCCAACAGGTGGACGCGCACCCTCCTCCCGACCCACCCTTCCCATCTGCCCGTCCCTGCCCATAAGGGGACCAGCACTGATCTCTTCAGGGCCAGTCTTTCCTGCTGCGTTCGGCCTCCATCCACAGCCTCCATCCTCTGTTCTGTAATGCTTCTCATGTCAGGCAAGTGCTCTTTTGTTTCATGACTTTTCCTACATCTTCGCATCGTTGATGCTTGCTATTGTGTAAGAGTTCCATTATTTTTATTGTTATTGTTACTATTATTAGTTCCATTTCTTTGCATTACTACTGCTGTGCGGTGATATACATCCACACCTATAACGATAACTGATATTTGGCTTCAATGCTTACTTTTAACTTAATTGGAAATTACTCCCTAAATTATCCACAAGCTGAATTGGCAGCTAAAATAACTACAAGTGGTGAAATCATTGTCTTAATAAAAACAAGATCCTTCTACTGTTGGATTCAACATTTCTAGTCTCTCTTACATTTAGTTTTGGAAGGTTAATTTTTGAAAAGCAGAAGTAATAATTTATCTAGATTCATTGCTGAGGTTTAGTATACTGGAGGGAAGATTTTAGTATAATAATATGCAGTGTTGGTAAATGTATAAGAATAAGAGTTCTTTTAAAAGGCAGGCAGCTTTTTATGCTAAGAAACAGACGATCTTTTTTTTTTTTTTGTAAATGATGTTAGCGGCACTCAAATTAGTAAATGTTAAAATAACTGTGACTGGTAAAACATTTTTCAAATTCTTTTTACTTTTTATATAATTAAATGAAATTCTCTGTTTGGTAGTTGATCTCTCAGATAAATTAAGTCTTGCCAGACTGTCTGAGGAGATAGTGAATCAGACCCTAAAAACTTGTAGCATTTGAAAAATAACAACTATGTGCAGCAATTATAGGGGCATAATTAATTAAAGAAAAAGTTTCGGTATTTTCAAATTTGTCCTAGTAAATTTTATCCTGTTGAATCCAGTTGAAGTCAACTGCTATGGGGGGAGAAAAGCTACAGACAATAGTCAGTTCCAAAGAATGACTTCTAGTTAAAAAAAAAAAAAAATACAACCTTTTTTGAATTTGGAGGCCTAACTGACCTTTCTAACATCTGCACTCCACTTTTTACGTACTAATACATTCATAAAATATTCAGTCGTTCAGGATGATTCATTTTTTTCCACAAGCATGGGTTTTTTTGTTTGTTTGTTTTGCTTTTGGTGTACATGTGACAGGTGACTATCTGCAATATAAAGAGGATTAAGTCCTTTGACTTCTAGATACTTAGACTAATGGAAACCTTAAAATCTTCACTGGGCAGGGTATCTTGGTATCACTCCAACCAAGTGAATGAATAGGCCTCTAAATAGATGAAAGTTACTCTTGTTACAGATACGTGACTTTATGTTGACTGACAGGTCATGCTGTTTGGGAATTGTGTATGTTTTTGAGCTTTAGCTAGTGGTTTGAAAATTAGGTTAAGAATTCCCATAATGTTGATAGCATTAAACATTCATCACATAAAAGGTTTCCTGAGTATTATATATCTTTGTGAGAGTCAGTCATGTAAAAGTTGAAGAAAGGAGGAAGGTATTAAAACACTAGAAAGGAGATCAAATTCAAATAGTCTGCTGCTGCTGCTAAGTCATTTCAGTTGTGTCTGACTCTGTGCGACCCCATAGACGGCAGCCCACCAGGCTCCGCCGTCCCTGGGATTCTCCAGGCAAGAACACTGGAGTGGGTTGCCATTTCTTCTCCGATGCATGCATGCATGCTAAGTCGCTTCAGTCGTCTCCGACTCTGTGCGACCCCATGGACAGCAGCCCACCAGGCTCCTCTGTCCACAGGGTTCTCTTGAGTGGGTTGCCATTTCCTTCTCCACAAATAGTCTGCAGATGACGTGAAACTCTCCAACTGTAAAATCTGACAGAATACAATGAAGAAAGGATAGAAAAAATAGATTAAAAAGTGAAAAGAGGAACTCAATGTTATTATCAAGGAGAATGTGTATAAGATGCAAATATTCAATAGCCCATGAGCTCTTTGATACAAGATATTTGGGTTGACAGTGAAACTATTTGAATAAACATTATGAGTAATCACGAGATATTCTAAGATGTCGAAGATCAAGGATAGTAAGCATGTAGAATCACTGGTAGGTATCCTCATTCACTGTGGCCCGTTTGTGCTTCTTGCTAGTTAGATCCTTACTTCTCTTAATTAATTGCTAATGAACTAAGGCGGTTTAGTGGTCACCAGCATCTGGCTAGTACTTAAAAACACTGAGGTAACTCACCCTCCTGGTAATCTGTTGTGTTCACAAAGGGCCAGAGGAATAACAGAGACTAAAGAAAGATAAATACAGTCACCTGGCAAAAATATTTGGCCTTTCTCAAAATGATGGGAGTTATATTTAGGAGAAGTGTTTCGGGTAAAAATATTTGAAAGTTTGTTTTATCATCAGAAGTAGTTTGGGTTGTTTTGCCTAGAGGGAGGGTTGTGTGTGAGGGAGGGAAGGGGGGAGAGAGAGAAGCAACTGATGCAGGCTCCATGGAGTTTGAAAACTGGGAGAAGGAAATGAGATGATTAAGTTAATTGGTGTCGAATAAGAATAGAAAACACGTGGGAAGTAGACTCTTGAAATTTCAGGGCTTTCCATTCGTCGTTAGTTGAAGACTGAGGAGAAAATAATGGAAACCACCAGCAATGAAGAAAAGAAAGAAAATGGTTGCGAGAGAAGCTCTCCTACCTGCTTCCTGCTGTTCGGGTAGAGTTTAGTTCTGCCTGCGTGCATGCTCAGTCACTCGGTCACATCGAGCTCTTTGCGACCCTCTGGACCGTGGCCCGCCAGGCTCCTCTGTCCTTGAATATAGTTCTGGCCGAGCCCAGTTCCCCTCTCGCTTCCCTTCCCACGCCTCTGTTCCTGGCCAGCTGAACAGCCTGTGTTCCTCGTGTATGTCCTGAGGTTCTTTCCCAACGTGCCATTCTTGGGGCCCTGCCCCGGGTCCTCCGTCTCCTGAGTGTCTGAGCCCTGATTGCCTGATGAGCCCCTGTTCCCGCACCAGCCTCTGCATGCAGGCCTCCTGAGTTCTCGGCATCCCTCCTAGTTGAATCCGTGGTGCTCCCCTATGCCCCGAGTGCAGGATTCGTTGAAACTTGCAGCAGGAGTGTGGTTAGCTGAGTTTGGTGAACTCATTTAATTATTTGTAAAGTAATTAGCCTCCAACTAATAAAAATAAATGAAAAAAGAAAAGTTACATCAAGTTTTCCACTTGGACCAAACCTCCTCCTGTTCCCAGATTTCAGTTCTTGGAGGAGGGGATTAATCCATCTCTGTCTAACACAGTAATTAGAGAGTAGAGAACTGGTGTTATGGTCTCAGCTTTGTGGCAGCAATAATATAAAAAAGTGGAGAGAGGGCAGTGGGAATGGAGGTGAGGGGACAGGCTGTGCCCCTGCAGTGACACAGAATGTCTGGCTGGTTTGGAGGCATTAAAGGTGCTTAGGTTTGGGTCGGGGTTGGGGTCCATCTCCGTGACCTCTTAGGCACGCACAGTAACACTAACGAGCTGGTGGAAGCACTCCCCTTCCCACACGGGCACCTTGTACATCATCACCGCGGTACTCACTGTGATAGGAAGGCGGGGTGACCCTCAGGTGTGGTCCTTCCACCCCTCCCTGCACTTGAACAAGCCCCTCCAAGTGCCCTTCTTCCCTCTTGCCCTTTGCACTGTGAAAATACACTCCAGGTCTGCCATCTCCTCTCTTCATTTTTAGCTTTAGCATGTAATTGTTTGCTAAGAATAGAAACTGAAATATTTCCACCAGAAAGTGAATTTTTCAGTACTTCAAAGGATAATAGGAGAATATCTGGAAATTCCAACCAGCTCAACCAGATTATTCCTTGACCATGGCCAGCAGCTGATTGCCATTGAACTTTGGCAAACACAGATGTCTCCCTTTCATCTTGACAGATGAAAACCAGAGTGGCATGCAGAAAAAAAAAAGCCAGCCAACCAAAGACCTCATTTTAAAGACTTTCTTGCTGGAGAGTTGAAAACAGTTGCTTGTTTATAGCCGGTACTGGGCCTTGAATCTGAACCAGTGATTCATAGTTCAGGAGTAGCATCAGCCCGTGAAGAATGGGTTGAGGCAGGCAGGGTTACGTGCATACAGGTGTATAGACTTGACAGCCTAGGGCCCCCAAGCCCTGTTGTACCTTTCTAACGCGTCTTAGACTTAGTGGCAGTGGTCCCCACGCCAACCCCTCTGTCGTATTCTCAGGGGTCCAGGCACAGCCTTGACCTTGCCTCTGCGCTCACAGAGGCACGGTGTCAGACCCCTGACTGTTGATCGGGATATGCAGATCACTTACACAGGGTGTGGGATGGGGTGAAGTTGTGGTCCTTTTCCCAGAAACAGTGCATGTAGTCTAAAGTGAACTTCATTTCTTCAGTCACTCAGTCGTGTCCAACTCTTTGCGGCCCCATGGACTGCAGCACGCCAGGCCTCCCTGTCCCATCACCATCTCCCGGAGCCTACTCAAACTCATGTTCATCGCGTCGGATTGCCTCACTAGTTTCGGAGACCCTTGAGAACATGGTGTCCTGTTACCTATTATAATGAGGCTTTAATAGTAATATTTATTTACTGGGATTCACTGGGGAAAACATTCAGGAACAGAGTGAGAAAAAAATTAAACATAGAGCGTGTCTAAAAAAAACAAAACCCTCCTTCTGGTTTCAGTTCTTACCAGGACTTAGGGTGGCAACCCAAATAGAAGTGTGTGCTTTTAACCAACAGATAAGTTATTAGCACATTGGTTGTTTACACATGAGTCAGAGCTTCTAAAATTTGTTCCCATAAGTAGGGTTAGCCTCCTTCTCCGCCTGTTGTCCTAGGGTCTAAAAATGGAAACGTGAGCCCAGACTCTTTCCAGATCATAAAAATAATTCTGAATTAGTAGAGCATAAATGAAAGTGGTTTTCTTGGAGCATTATCTTCAAGTTCCCCAGGCCAGGTTGGGCCCTTGCAAGTCTTCTAAAGTTCCCTGTAGTGAGGATTAGGCAATAGTAGCAGCTTTGCTTCTGGCCTCAGACACTTGTCTAATTAGGTCAGAGCCACTCACCCTGGGATCAGCAGACACTCTCTCTGTCCCTTCGGCATCGATTTTTAAGAGTTGCCATCTGAAGCAATCACGCGGGAAAGGTTGCTTCTTACATTGCTGAATCTGGGCACAGAGTGGGTTCTGAAGACTTACTTCTGATCACCTGAGAGTTTTGTATCAACTTGCCCTGAAGATGCAGCTCAAATGTGACAGGCCGCATTCTTGCATTAAGTTCATGATCATGACAAATTTTTGTTGACTCAGGCTCTTGTTGTGCCCTAGATTTAGAACATTGTTCTGAGTACAGATAGAAGTTTTAATATTAGGCTAAAGGTACACAGATGGCAACATCTATTCTGGTGGTGATTAAAAAAGAAAGACCTACCTGTGAATTAAATCACTTTTTCCAAAATGTGAAATGCAGCGTGAAAACCTCCCAGTAAGGGAGATGATAGAATTTTGTTTGAACTTGGCCTGTGTTAAGGGAATGGTGATGACTTTTCCTCTTTCTTCCACTGGTTTATTCATCCTCTGCTGATCAGATGTCAACTAGTGGACTAATTCCACTGCCTGCTTATATTGTGGCTCTTAAAATTGTCATCTTAGGTATTTTTCTTGTTTTTCATGAATGTTCTAGACACCGCAGAACATACTACCTTCTGGGAAACTATCTTCATTATTTAAGAAGATGAAAAATACGAGAATTGAGTATGCATTTGGGGAAAAAAACCCAACTAAATAAAAAAGAAAGAACTAGGAAAAAGGAATAAGAGATGACACAAAGAGTTGGAATTCACGAAACAGAAGATAACATTTTAAAGGATAAGTAAATCCAGTAGCTGCTTATTTGAAAGGACCGATAAACTAAACTCCCGTCATCTTAACTAAGACAAAGGGAAAGCAGAAATAGATGCAGATGAGAAGGGAGGGACCGCAGGGATCAATTGACTTTATGCGGAAGTGCTCCATGCAGCCCTCTGGAAGCACATCTGAAAATGTAATGTTGATTCCTTAATAAAATACAAATTACCAGAATGGATTCAAGAAGCTTAGAAAACTTGTAAAGACCATTTAGTCTAGAAGAGGTGGGAAAAGTGGTTAAAAATGACCATTGAAAAAGGCATCGGGATTCCATGGGTTTCTAGCTGAGTTTTATCTAAGCATTAAAAATCAGAAAATGTTATCGACCAATATCTATGAAAGCAAATGCAGAAATTCAAAATAGCCTACTAACAGATCGACTCCTGAGTGCATCAGAGGCACCATGATTAATAGTTTATCCCAGTAATGCTAGGGTAATGGTGTTAGGAATACTGATCACCATCACACACTTTTGTACCCCAGCGTATTAAAGGAGAAGCGCTTATGCCCAGATCAGAGGAGAGGAGCCGTTTGATCATGTAAGCAGCCATCCCTATTATATTATTGGGTTGGTCAAGAAGTTCATTTAGGTTTTTCCATAAGATGGTATGCAAAAATCCAAATGGACTTTTTGGCCAACCCAGTATAATCTGAAAAACCAATAAGGATAAAAGGAAATCACTTAAAGGCTATTTATTACTCTCTAAAACCAACTAACAGCAGATATTTCCTAAAAGGCAAAACACTGTTTCTGTTGAAATTAGGAATTGTAAAAAGATGTCTGCTTTTACAGTTTGATATTGTCTTAGAGGTTGTAGTGAATGTCGTTAGTGAAATGTTTGCACGTCTCGAAAACACAAGAGCTTATGTTGGGGGAAGAATCTAAAATCAGTTGGGAAAATTATCGTGATAGCTAGATAAAATAAGCCTTTAAAAATGGTCACTGCTCTGTTTTGAAAATAAGCACCGGGAATAGAAGGTACACATTTCTTTTCTCAACAACAGCAAATAACCTCAGAAGAAATTGACCGAGAATGGTACTTTAACTCTTTCTAGTGAAGGATGTAAAGCAAAAGCATATTCCATATATACATGTTATCCCCAAATCAATACATTTATTGCTATTCCCTTGAGAATTTCCAAGGCAGCAGGTTTTTCCTTGTTTTAAACTAAATAAAATATTTCTAAAGTTTATATAGAAAAAATAAATACATAATACCCATGAAGAGCACGTCCAAATATGGAAAGTGAAACCCGTGAAGGGAGGGACAAACTTAGCTGAGAAGTGATCACAGTAGTGATCTTATTACTGTGCTAATAAGAAAGTCTTGGCGGTCAAATCGGGGTGGTGTCGATACAGGATTACATCAATGGTTCAGTGGAACAGAACAGAGCACCCAGGACTGTGTCTCCTGAAGCACGAGACGTAACACATCGTGAGGTGAACAGCTCAACTCTGTTGAGAAAAGAATACCTCATGTACTGGATGGTTCACCTATCTGATGGTGTTGGCACAGCCACCTCTTTAGGAAGGGGGTGTGGGGGAGATGGACCTCTTTCTTCTATTATAATCAGAAATTCCAGAATCTTCAGAAACTTAAATGTAAACGAGCAGTTCAAATGTACAAGGAAATGTAAGAAAATGCTTGTGTAAGCTTGGAGTGAGGCAGAGTGTTTTAAGCAAGATTCAGTACTTGCAAGCTAGACATTTGGGGAGGGGAGCATATAACATGTATGACAGTCAAGGGGTTACTGTCTGTAACTTGTGAATTGACAAGACAAACACAGCTTGGGGAGAACGGACAAAAAATATAAACTTGCAATTCCCAGAGAGCAAATGCAGATAAGTCCAGGAAACCTTTCAAAAAGCAGTCGATATTTGCTAGGGAATTGCAGACTAAAACAGCAGTGAGACATTACTTTAAATTCATCAGACTGGCTTAAAAAAAAAAAAAGGAGAATAGCACTTCTTGCTAGCAGGGATGTAATAGAGGTGTCATTTTCATAATACTGATGGAAATGTGGATCACCATGCTGTATTTGGAAAGCAGGCTGGCAGTGCATATTAAAGTGAAACATTAATATTCCTTTCTCCTAAGCAGCCTTACCTGTCTGTCTTCTAAACATGCAACTGTCTGTACACAGAGGCATTTGTAAAAGGATGTTTATTGTAAGGTTTTAGTGGCAAGATCCTGAAAATACCAATGCCTGTTGGTTGAAAACTGGCTAGCTTTATGGACTGCCCGTGCCATGTCATATTATGCAACCATGGAACAGACGAGTTAGACGACATTAGCATCGGCTTTGAGGGGGTTTCTGAGAGCAAGTGGGTGCAGGATAAGTAAGAAGTGGAAAAGCACAGAACACCCCAGCGTGCCACGGACTCCGCTTCTCGGTATTTGCCCGTGAACGTAAGTGTGTGAACGTGGAGGAGGTGACGAGGGCACCCCGTGTCCAGGTCAGGAGGGGCGGAGCGGGGGCTGGTGTGGACGGTGGCAGGGCAGGAGGAAGCAGGGGGAAAGCCCGCCCGTGGTAAGGGCTGACCCACGTCAGACATGGCCTGAAGTTAAAAACCCCGGTTCCTCCTCTCAGACCTCTAATTCCATCTCTTCCTCATTCCAGCCTGTGCTTGTTTTGATGCCTCGAAACCCTGTCGGATTCTGTGAGGATGTTGACGATGCATCTTTGCAATTCTTAGTTTTTCCAAGGCTGTCTGCGCGCTCCCTTTCCACGCTCGTGACCTGGTATGACATGGCCTGGCTTTTTCACGGCCTACCTTTTTCACACGTGTGACGATTCTTGGTTGTCTGTGGATCTTGGCGTTTGTGACTCCTGTG
This sequence comes from Muntiacus reevesi, assembly GCF_963930625.1. Taxonomy (NCBI): domain Eukaryota; kingdom Metazoa; phylum Chordata; class Mammalia; order Artiodactyla; family Cervidae; genus Muntiacus; species Muntiacus reevesi. The sequence continues at coordinate 54,606,737 of NC_089252.1, forward strand.
GGCTCCGTTTGTATCCACGCTGGTGAACGTCAGGTTGAGGCCCTGGAAGGGCCCGCAGGCAGCCTTTCACCTGTGGCTGCTGAGGGTCCCTCCCGGCCATCCTCAGCTCCTTGCGCTTCCAGACTTGGGACCCCCTCCCGCTTTCACCGGCGTGAAGGTGGCAGTGACCGGAGAAGCCAAAGGAAGCAGAGTTCCACAGTTAACCCCCTGACAACTGCCCCAGGGTATCTCCAGACCCTTGTATCAACTGACTGCTGGATTTCTGGGGCCCAGAGGATCAGTCCACCCGTACAGCTCTCTCCCGCGCGCTTGGAGCCTCTGGTTTTTTCTTTTCCATCCATCCAACTCGTCCTATTTCTGTTTGACTGACAGTAGTCTCTCTGGGGGCCTGTCCTGGCGCTCCAGTGGTTAGGATGTAGCACGATGTTTATAGATACTGGGGAATTGCCCTCTCACGTTTTACACTAGTTTCTCTGACTCCAGTAGTTGATGAGAGAACCAGTTTTTCCCATCCCCAGCATTAGTCCACGTTATCAATCTTTTAATCTTTGCCATTATGGAAGGTGAAATATTTTGTATCTTCAGTCAGTGAAGTCAAATAGCTCTTCATGTGTTTCCTGTTTCGTGTGGTGCTCATTTGCATTCTCTATTTTTCCTTATGGCTGTTAAATTTTCATTGATTTGTAAGAAGTCTGTAGAATAGGAGGTTTGAGTCCATGTCTGTGATATGTTACCCCTGTTTTTCTCATTTGAATTATTGCATATCTTATCGAGAAGCTTTTCACTTTAACATGGTGCTTTTAAACATGCCTTCTTTGTGGTTCCTTGAAAAGCTAACAACTGTTTAGGTGGCATTATTTCTTTATGTTAAAAGTAAGAAGTATTCTGCCTATAATTGTGGAAGTTACACATAACATAAGAAGGAAAAGGAAATTAGAAGGAAAAATCTACCAGCAGCAGAAGGAACCTTGCTCTTAGTATTCTGACCTTTTCCTTTTGGTAGGGAATGTGTATTTTTACATTTGTTGTGTTCACTCAGTCATGTCAGACTCCTTGTGACTGCATGGACTGCAGCAGCACACGAGGCTTGCATAATTCACCTCGGAATGTAAGTAGACTTTCTTAGCCTGTTTTTTTGGTCACTTAAAATTCCCACATGTGATATACAGCATTCCATTTTTCTCAGGGTACAGTATCTTAATCATTCTGTCCTGTTCTCATATAAGAAAGAAAAGGTACAGTGAATATCTGCAAGAAATTTTAAGTTGTATTAAGTTCTGTACCTCCCTGGAAATGGAACTACTGAATTTAAAAAAAAATCAGGATTTAAATCCTTTGGAACATGTTACCAGTTTGCTTTCCCAAATTGTGGTGCCAGCAGATGCTCCCTTGTAGCTTAAATGGTGAAGGATCTGCCTATGAGGCAGGACACCAGGGTTCAATCCCTGGGTTGGGAAGTTCCTCTGGAGCAGGGATTGGCAATCCACTCCAGTATTCTTGCCTGGAGAATTCCATAGACAGAGAAGTCTGGCAGGCTACAGTCTGTGAGGTCACAAAGAGTCGGACACAACTGAGTGACTAGCAGACACAGACAGTCAGCATAAAAACTGACCTCAATCGGAAGACGAGAGCCCGCCCCACGATCTGGGGGAGAACCTTCAGAAGGAGGCACAGCCAGAGGGTGCAAGAGCTCGTGCAGACCTGAGTTTCTTCCGAGACCGATGGAGAGGACTATGGCCAGTGGGGCTTCGGAGAGGAGTGGAGCAGACAGGAGTCAGGGCTCTTGAGGGCTGTGAGGGCCACCGTGAAGAATTTGCATTTTATGCCTAAGGTAGCAGAAAGCTGGCAGAGAGAGCTGCCAGCCAGCCAGGACAGTGGCTTGGGGTGGCCCATGTTGCCGGTAAGAGTGGCCCTCCCTCAAGGCCAGTTTGGAGGGTGTTGCAGTGGCCTGGGTTTTGAAAGAGGACGGCTTGAACACCTGGGCGGTAACTAACATGCAGGATGGAGGGAAGGGGAAGGCTGTTTTTTCTTCTTTTTGGCCATTTAGTCCAAAGGGCCTCCTAATGGACTGGATGTGTGAGGGATACAGAGACGAGCAGAGTCCAGGAAGTTCCAGCTTGAGGAACTGGCCAGCTGGTAATCACTGAGATGTGAGGGTGAGCTGGGAACAGATGTGGAGGCAGAATCAGCAGCTCTTGGGTCTCTTCGGCCTCCACGTGGACATTGAAGGAGGTGATGGTGAACGAGAAAGGCGCTCAAGAGAAAGAGCAGGGTCAGATCGGCCTTTGGGGGAGTCATTTGCATTGAGATGGTCTTTACAGCAAAGGGCCGTATCACCAAGAACAAGGTATTTCTTCCATGTGAAAATGTGTTTGGGTTCTCTTAGTAGCTGCCCTGTTCCTTGAGTAACATCAGGAACACAAGAGCTTCATAAATGGGGCGACCGTGTCTGTGAGCTTATCAGGTTTAAATGCTTGGAGGATACAAACCACTGGGTCCTGGCCAATGCCTTGAGCAGCGTAGATGCAGGATATGATGTTTACTGAGTGACGTTTAAGGATTCAAGACACCTTTTCCCCTACTTGATGAGACGATTTTCTTTTTAGATGTTTTAGTCACTGATGACTTGATTGCATTAACTACTGCGAAGCGTGGAAACCCCACCTCATCATTTTTTGTAAGGCTTTTTTGGAAGAAAAGGCTAACCCAAGTTAGGAGGATTTAAGGCCTTGTGAGGAAATTCACGACTGTGTTACAGTCACCAAACCTTGCCTGGGTTACGTAAAGCTTTCTGCCTGTGTCATGCCATCCTTGTTTGGTTCAATTTATTCCTCCCCCTCCAAGTGCCCCAGTTTCTCTTCTAACTGTGGCTGGATTTGAACAGAACAGACACTTGGTGTTTTTTTCCTCCCCCAGCATGTGGATTCTTCATTTGGTTACTCATTCTTTATAAATAAGTGATAGTATATTCTTAGCAACTTTTAAATAATTCTTTTTTTCTGAAGTATGAAGGAAGTAGACATGGGAAAAGATGAAGTATAAAGCAAAATTCACCTGTAATCTGGTTGGTTACAATTTTATTTCTTTCTTGTCCTTTGCTGTATTTTTTTATATGTATATGGAAGCAGTTTATATATTTGGAATAATGCCATAATGTTGTTTAGAATCAAGCTTTTTCACAAATATTTTATGATAAACATTTTTAATGTATTTATTTTTTATTGGAGGATAGTTGCCTTATGATGGTAAACGTTGATAAAAACGTATAATATTATTTTTAGAAGTGTATTTTTAAAGACTGCAGAGTATGGGTGTGTTTACACTGGCTTTTAAGGGGGAAAAAAAAAATCTCTCGATGATCTTGGTGATTGACAAATCTTGCTAAGATTAAAGGCAAAAACAAGTAAAACAGAAACACTGAAAAGCCTTTGGAATGCTACTCTGAAGTTCAAATTGTCTGTTCTTAGTAAGATTTTGTTTTGAAGGAAGTCAGCCTTCATACTTTTAAAAAGTTCTTTTTGCTCATATGAACTTAAAATTTAGTTACTTTTTTATGTATAGTGTTGGCCTAAAAGTTCATCAGGGTTTTCCCATACAAAGTATTTATCAGAAGTATTACTAGGAGCCATATGAAGGTTGTACATTTAATTGTGTGAATAATAGGGAATTAAGGAGTTTCTGTGAAGTTTTTAATATTATTTCAGAATTTAAACATAGAGGAATAAGCCCCAAGGACAGGAGCAGCGTTTCCTCTTGGCAGACGTCTGGTAGACCCACACCTGCTCATCCTCAGATGGGCCTCCTGTGACCTCATCTTGCCAGTAAGGACACTGGGGAATCCCAAAGAAGGCTACGGTCCCTTCCAGCCCCTCTGCCAACTGCATGCTCCCAACATTGTGAAACTCCTGTATCCGTCCTAAGACACCAGCACCTTCCATTCACCCAGTCCAGGGAGGCCTGAATTTGCTCAGCACACTCCTTTTTCACTGTTATACAGCCCTTGACTCTGGTGTCTCTGGGCTCCAGGGTCCCTCCTTTCCTCTCTACTCACTCCTTCTGTTGTGCTAGCTTCTCCAGGACAGTCACCCTCCTTTCTTAATGATTTTTTTTAACCTTGGAAATCTCATAATGACTGCTATTGCCTTGGTATAGACTGACTTGGGTGCTTTAAAAGTGTATACCTGTAAATGTGTACACTTTCTAAATTGGGCTATGTCATGTATAGTTTTATAGCTTACGTTTTTAAACATTATATTCTGCGTGTTTTCCCATGTTTTAAAATATTCCTTGAGAACGTGAGCCTATAGATAGCTGTGATTTATTTTCTCTATGATTGGACGTTAAGGTTGCTCAGTTTTTTGTTTATTTTTGTAATGAACTTCTTGACGCTCAACTCACACACCTGATTGTTTTCTTGGAAAAGATTGCTTGGATTGGAATCAAGTCAGAAGGTATTGAGTATCTAGCCCTCTGGATTGTCAACAGGCTCTTTCCTTCTCAGGGATATCTCCTTCTTTAGGGTTTCTTCATCTTTTATTTATTTTATTGCAACAGATTCTAGCGTGTTTCCTTGTTTTCAGCGTCAGTGACTCGGTTGATCTGTGCTACTGCTGGCCACAATGACCTTGGAAGCTGCAGCTCGTCTTTGGCGCTGTGTCTATACCCTTGAGGAGCTCCAATTACATCCACCCAACCGGCCTCCCCACCCTCTTGCTGGGTCCTCTGACTTGCTGGAGGAACCTGCAAGTTTTGTGCCTGCCGGGGCCACTCTGTTTATGGTTTTATCTCTCCTGAGAAGCCTTTGACTCATCTCTGCTCTGTTTCTGCTGTCCCGTGGCCCCAGACTTGAATGTTCCTGACTCTGCCTCTGATCTCCTCACCCTATGACCCTGTCTGCTACTTCTTTGGAAAAAAACAAAACAGACCCTCAGTTGGGGCAATTGCTGTGCACCACCTTCTCTCTGTCTTGTTCCTGGCTCGTCTCCCACGCATCACTCCTTTTTTCTTCTGTATCCCCTCAGAAGCTACTTCCCCCTGCTTCTCCAGTGCCACCAACTTCTTTGCTCTGCGTGGAGTTCTGTCCTTTGATTTATTTAAAAAATATTTTGGCCATGCCGCTTGGCATGTGAAATCTTAGTTCCTCAACCACGGATCGCCCCTTGCATTAGAAGCATAGAGTCCTGACCACTGGACCTCCAAGGAAGTCCTAGTTCTGTCCTTTTAAGCCAGTGGTTCTCAACGAGGGACGTTTCTGCTTCACAGGGGACACTTAGCCATATCTGGAGCTATTTTTGGCTCATACCTGGGGCGAACTTTTGTCTAAAGGGTAGAGGCCAAGGGTGCTGTTAAACCTCCTACAATGCACAGAAGAGCTTTCCAGGACAGAGAATCACCTGACCCCAAATGTCGGTGGAGCGCAGGTTAAGAAAGCCTGTAGACTTAGTTCCTGACCTTAGCCACATTCCATCCGTCATCCAGTGTCTGTATCTTCATCTCTTTACTGGCGCTGCTCCGGGGAGCAGCAGTTTTTCTTGGTGAGACTGGAGAGGTTTGATCATTTCAGGCTATCATTTAATAGTGTGGCAGGAGCAGGGCTGGTAACTACTGGATTAGGACTGTGTGTCGGGGCTGAATCTACCTTAGCGTTTATTTTTGAGATCTTTGTGCTCTTCTGCTTGGGTCCTAATTTCCTTCTCTAGATAGAGGGACTTGAACTAAGAAGACCTAGCATTTCCTCCATTGTTAACAGTTCTTAATTGCGTGCTAAGATTGTCATTTACTCGGTTTGGATGCACTTTTAGTGGAGGTTGGGCAGAAGCTGATTTTCGGTTGGGGGGTAAGATGTGGATCGAGACCCCTTGGTCAGTAAGCCTGACTGTAAATGGAGGTGGCAGAAGTGAACTTGGAAAGGTTTTAGGCGTTTTACCCTCTTCTTCCAGGATAAGGTCTTTCTCATGCATTTTTTTTTTTTCAAGGCAGAACCTCAATGGACAAGGAGAGAGTAAACACTCAAGTATTTGGCTGTGGGAGAATGGCTGTTAATCAGAAATCTGAATTCTGTCTTCGTTTTTTGGTATTACTTGGAATGAAATCATCATTTAACTAGAGCATTAATTTGCTCAGGCTGCCATAAGAAAGTGCCATAGACTGAGTGGCTTAAACAACAGAAATTACTTGTCTAGCAGCTAAAGGCCTGAGCTCAAAGTGTCAGCAGGTTAGTTGCCCCTGAGGTCTCTCCCCTTGGCTTGCGGACGGCCACCCTGTCTCCTCCCTTCCCTTCACATCGTCTTCCCGCTGTACCTATCCGTCCAAATTTCCTCTTAGAAAGGTACCAGTCACACTGGATCAGCAATTTCTTGTTCCGTGTCTTTTTAGCCTCCATCTCCGAATGGTCACTTTCGGAGGAACTGGGGTTAGGACTATAACATTAGCACTTTGGGAGGGAATGCGACTCAGCCCGTAACAGTTGGATAGTATTTCATCCAAGGGAGTTTAGGTGCCCTTTATGTTTAAGGCGTCAGGCAAATAGTTACTTAACTCGTTTCGGTATAGTTTCATCTAGTATATTGTAGTTTTTTGTTTTTTTTAAAAACCTTCCAGTCATTGTGTGAATGTGAAACAGCTTTATTTTTTAAAACTTTTTATCTTGTACTAGGGTACAGCTGAGTAACCCTGGTCTAATAGTTTCAGGCGAGCAGTGAAGGGACTCAGGCATACATACACATGTGTCCATTCTTTCACAAACTCCTCTCTCATCCTCTGCCACACGATATCGAGCAGGGTTCCATGTGCTATACAGTAGGTCCTTGTTGGCTGTCCACTTTAAATACAGCAGCGTGTCCCTGTCCACCCCAAAGTCCCTAACCATCCCTCACCCCCCAACAATAGTGAGCTGTTCTCTAAATCTGTGTCTCTCTCTGTAAAACAGCTTGCTTTTATAATTGTAGCTACCGTTAAGATAGAATCCCTGCTCTTAAAGTATGCTGTTTAGCATTTGTGTGTCCTGACATGCTCAGTACTACAAATCTGGGGGTATTTCTCTTCTTGTTTGGAAAGGAGAAGGTGCTCCCGCCCGCCTGCCTCTCTGGGGTGTGTCTGGGGCCAGGGTTTCTGGTTGCAGCCAGGGCGGACTTTCTGCAGCAAGCCTCCGGCGATCCTCCCAGCCGCTAGAGGTCGCTGGCTCCCCTGGTGATCCCGGTTTTGTTGACCCGGCAGCTGGGGGAATCCCGGTCTTCCGGCAGCCGTGGGACACGTGAAGGTCTAGGCTAGAGTTTCTCCGCTGACATGCCAGGAACAGTGGAGTTCATGTGGAAGGCTGGCTTTTTGCTACAAGTGGGGGCGCTTCCTGCCGCAGCTGCCCCTGCTGGGGTTGCCGAGTGAGCGTGGACGCGCTTCAGCAAGAGCAGGGAGGCGCCAGGCCCAAGCCAAGGCGGGAAACGGCAGCCCACCCCAGCATCCCTGCCTGGAGAAGTCCAAGGGCGGACAGGCCTGCTGGGCTACAGTCCGCGGGGCCGCAGAGAGTCAGACGCGACGGAGCCCACAGCCGAGGAAGGAGCGCGCGTCTCCCTTGGCCGTGGGAGTGCAGTGAAGGGTGGGCAGGTGGGAGATCCGCACCTGCCGCTGCACTGCACACAGCGCCGGGAGGATCCAGCTGGCTCTGCCGGCCCCACTCAATGCCCTTGGCCTGCATCGAGGGGCCCCCCGTGGGTTCACCCCAAAACGGGCTTGCACACCAGAGATGGTGGGCTTGAAGAGCGGTGGTCTCTGTCGTGTGACACCAGATTCCCCAGCCCGTCGGTTCAGTTTGGTGTTGCAGTTTGTATCACGTGTGTGTTAGTTGCTCAGTCGTGTCCGACTCTTTGCGCCCCCATGGACTGTAGCCCGCCAGGCTCCTCTGTCCATGGGATTCTCCGGGCAAGAACACTGGAGCGGGCTGCCATTTCCTTCTCCAGGGGATCTTCCCGATCCAGGAATCGAACCCAGGCCTACTGCATGGCAGGCAGATTCTTTACCATCTGAGCCACCAGGGAAGGTCTGTAGTTGATACCATAGTTATGTTTATTCTGGCCTTTTCACCACTTCAGGACTTAGTTACGCTCTCTGGAGGAGAGCCACAGATTGTGCTGTCAGCCTGCCTCATACGGGGCTTCCCACACAGAAGCTGAGTAGACGCCAAGTTCATTGTAAAAAGGTGAGGGACAGGGCTTTCCCTGGTAGTCCAGTGGCTAAGACTCCATGCTTCCAATGCAGGCAGTGTGGGTTCAATCCCTGGTCTGGGAACTAAGATCCCCCATGCTGTGCAGCGTGGCAGAAAGATAGAAATTTAAGAAAGAAAATGTTTAAGAAACAAACAGTGAGGGACAGACCTGTATGCTTGTCTGCTCAGAAAACTTGGATACAGCTTTAAATGAGCAGGCAGCCCAGCCCAGGTTACAGTTATTCACAGAACCGCGCGTTCGCTGGCTGTCGCCCGTCCTGTTTGGTGAGCCCTGCCAGTGGGAGCAGCGATGCTGCTGGTGGCTTCACCTTGTGGAACCGAGTGGCTGTTGAAGCTAAATGCTGAGCTGGGTGGAGTTACTTAATCCTTACGGTAGGGGTGGAGTTGACTCAGTCCTTTTCCACCAACAAGCATTTCTGTCTAGCTGTCATTGAAGTGAATCATCGGTATAAGTAGCCAGCTCGGGGCATTCTTCCTCAGTTGTGTTAAAAACTTGCCGGTGGCCCCCAAGGATCAGCAGAGGTGTGAGGACCAGGGAAGGCAGAGGCTGGGAGCCTAGGCGTCGTCGAGGCGGACTCCCAGCTGGGTGACTGCAGCGCTAGCCCCATCAGACGCTTCCCGGCAGGAGAGATGGCTTCTTTTTCATGAACCTTGAGGACAATTATAGGTAAGAACAAAGACACCACTGTCTGCTTTTATTAAGTGAATGCATAGCATCTGCTGCTGGCACAGAGTTTGCGTTTGGTATAGGACTTTTTATAGCAGTAGCAGTATTCTAGCGTCAAGATTTCCCTTTGTAAACTACTTGTGCTGGCTCTTCAGAGTTCCTTGTAGTTGATCAGTTTTGTTCTATGTCTGCATAGGCAGGATGACGGCAAAAAACGAAACTTGAAAGGAATTGTGGGCTGAATGTTCCTGATTCTCTGCTCTTGGCTTTCTTCTCTCTGTTTTGGCTATTTAGAAAACTATACATTTTTTATTCCGAAGATGAGAACACAATGGATATTCTAATTTTTTTTTCCCCCCCTGGGAAATAATGGCAAATGTCGATCATTGAGGTTCTGTGCATGTTGTTCTCTGATTTAGAAATCACTGGTTGGGGAGGAAACAATTGTGTTTTTCTTCCTGTTGTGTTTTCGATCTCTGTTTTCGCTGAGTATGTCTGGCTTAGGAAACTCACTGAGAAGAGGGAGACGCCGGCTGTACTTGGCCTCAGATGAAATAACATCTCAGGTCATAAAATGGCTTGGTTAGGAAGTGATTTATGGTTTATACCTGAAGTTTTGGTTGGTAATGATAGAAATCTTTCTTCTCATTAATATTTAACTGACATGACTTATCTTAAATGCATTTATTATTATTATTCTTATTATTGGTTGGAGAGAGCAAACGGTTAAGCCTGGAACATACTCAGCCAATTTTTCCTTGAGGTTTTGTTATCATTTTCCCACCACTACTGCTCATACGTACGGATGTGTATTATGATTAACACGTGAGTTTTGTTTCTTTACTGTCTCATTTGATGATGATTCATAAACTGTTAACCAGCTCGTGTATGTTGGTATGTTGCTAAAATGAATTGGAGTGCTGGTTGCACCTTTATATTAACGAGCCAGGTTACTTTCAAAAAAGTGTTCCTAATATTAAATGTTGTTTAAGGTGATAAAGAGGTACCAGCAATTGACATAGCCAAGCCAGTAGCCAAAGCTGAGTTACTATTTAGTTCACATTGGGAAGTATGACGTTTACATATGTTTGAGTTAGATGGTGCCCATCAAAAAAAAAAAAAAAAAAAAGCAAAAAATGAAAACTGTAAGAGAGAATTTAAATAACCTGTGTAGTCGTGCCTCCCCCCACCCTCTTTAAATATTTGTGAGGAGGAAAAGGTGAAGGTTCATTCCCATGGGAATTTGAGAAAGACAATGGTGAAGTTAAGAAGAGAGGAAAAAGAAATGCTTTCTGTTTGGACCAGAGCAGTGGGACCAGAGGAGTGGGAATGACTCTCATGTACAGTGGTTTTTTTTGTTTTGCTTTTTTAAAGGTTTTGTTTTGGTTTTGTTTTATATTTTTTGGAGTCTTGTACTGCAACTAAATGTTTCTTTTTTGTTGTTGTTTTATTTTTTAATCGAAAGATACTTGCTTTACAGAATTTTGCTTTCTGTCAAACCTCAACATGAATCAGCCATGGGTATATATATATACCTATGTTAAAAAACACTGTTAGGACATTCTTTTATTACCATGGAGTATAATGAAAAGATACAAATGGAGGCAGGAGCAGGATGATAGGAATTTGCTCCTTGAGGAATGTAAGAATTTTATTCCAAAGTGGTTTGCTTGGTGGGTGTGGGGAACCCTGCGCGCTTACTGACAGCATCTTACAGGAGGTTGATAAGAGTTTGGGGTTATGGCGGTTGCCCTGGGGTGGGAGGGATGTTTTGTGTTGCTGAATTTTTTCCAGGCAGTGTTTGTACCTGTGAGGGCTTTTCCAAATCGATTTTCAGGTGAAGTCACTGCCCCCACCGGGCGGAAGCCTGTTCCTCGCCTGGTTTCTTCCCTCATGGGTGCTGAGTTAGCGGTGATTTCACGCGCTGCCCACGTCCAGAACTCCTGGTTCTCCAGGTGGCCGGTCTCTCTGCTCGGATCCCAGGGGCTCCTGAGGTCACTCACCTCCGGGGTGATGCCCGAAGCCCAGCTTCTCGGGTGTTTTCAAAACCCATCTCCACTGACTTCAGCGGCTCCGAATTCCGCAGAGGGTCACTTGGCACACCCGCCCTCCGCGTCTGTGCGCCCTCCAGCTTGGCCTGGCTTTCTCAGCGTCCGTGGGGGGGCGGGTCCCAGGCGCCATCACACCCGCTGGCCCGGACTCGGGGGTCAGGCCTGACCCAGCCCCCCAGCTGCCCGCCTGGAATCACAGACAGCTTTGTTTCTGAGGCCTGAGGTCAGATCTTAGAGAAACTCCTTCCTGCTTTTGTGTTGTCGCCAAAACCGTATCAGCCAAAACAGTCACGAGATCTTCCCAGGTAAACCACCAGCTGGACTGTCAGCTGATACCGATGTGAGCCGCTTACTCATCTTAGAAGCAGTTACTGGGGAAAAGGTGAAAATTCCAGCTCCCGATCGACATCAGCCCTGGAATCACAAGGGTTGGTTTTCTCCTCCTGGAAAACAGAGGCGTCCGTGGAAATGTTTGGAATGGCACATGGACACGTCCCAGGGCATCACCTCCCAGAGGCAGTTAGCGGTGTAGCTCCAGGTTAAGTGGCAACTCAGAGATGATAGATTCTACTAGGGTAACTGGGGTTGACTAGAAACACATTTAAAAATCACCACTTGCCGTGATATAAGCTGTCCTGCTCGCTTCACTGTTACTCATCCGCCCGCTGTGGGTGACAGAATCACATGTGATTATAAAGCACCTCTGACTCAGGCCAGTGACTGGAAACCTCGTCACATTACGGAGGGCATCTGATCACAGATTCGGGAGCAGAGGTCAGGGGCAGCCCTGGGGCTGGGCCATTTGGGAATGTTTTCCAGGGCAAGGATTTGATTTGAACCTGAAGCTCAATTAACAGGCTTGGCGAGCTGATTTTGACCAAGATCTGCCATGCTGTGTAAGACAATCTTGAGACTCAAGGAAGTCTCCAGCTTTGCTAGAGGAAAGAGTGTGGTGGGCTTTAAGGAATTTTAATGTCTCCCACTTTTTCTTTCTTGCCCTCTTGTGTTGAGATTTTCAAGGGTGTGATTGCATATGAGGTTTGCAAGTGGTATGTCTGAAGGACACTGACCTGTCTGGTAGTACATTTGTGTGGCTATCTTAACTCAGTGACAAGGCTATTGAGTATTCTTGTTCGTTCATTTAAAATAATTTGTCTTCTTATTTGAGTCTGTCCCTGACCAAATATTTATTAAGTATCTTTGTGCTGGAGACCTCTTCTTCACTTACACTTCGCAGTTTTTGTGGAGCTCAAATTCTTTTTAAAAGGCTGTTTCTTCCCCTGTCTCATTCTTGTTTTCACTAGATTGATTTTCTTTTTAAATACATACTTTAGCCACCCTTAAGCATGGGGCTGAGTGGGGATGGCCGTCAAAGACAATTAACATTGAATTGATTGGTGAGATTAAGCAGACTGGGAAAAATATGTTCCCCAATTTTGATTAGCCAGTTAAAAAATTCTTTTTCGTTTTAATTCTTTGTTCATTCACAGTCCACACGGTGATTTTTCCCTGTGTGTGCGTGCACGTGCATGCCAGAGGAGCTCTGTTTCTGAAGGAAATAAAGAATTTTAACGGCTAGGACGATTACGTCAGCTAAAAAGTACGCCTGTCAGAGAGAGAGAGTATGAAAATGAGAGGACCGAAACGGGGCCCTGTCATTTCCGGGGACCCGCAAACCCCAGGAGATGGGGCATCACCCGCTGCAGGCATGTTACGGGGGAAATTAGATTCAGAGCATGACAGAGCACAGAAAGCTTTGATGACAAAGCCAGCATCTTAGTTGGGCAATAAGCAGCTTGAGGCTGAGACCCGCAGCTCACAGCGAGACTCGGAGGCACGCTCGCGGGTGGGGCGCCCCCAGCCCCTCCCTGGCCCAGAGCGGCAGGCCTCCCGCAGTTACCCCTGCCTCGTGTCACCTGCGTCACCCTTAAGTCCTTGTGCACAATCTATATTTGGCTTGGCTGCTTTTTTTTAGGGGAGGGGAGAAGCGTGGGCAGGGAACAAAAGAAAAGGCAGTTGGTGAGTTCCAGGTGAGGAGCGCGCACCAGTGGGTCTCTAGATGGCTTCCTAGTCTTGAGGTGAGGCTCAGTCATTTATTCAGTAAGTGTGCATGGAGCCCCTGGGGGGCCACTCGGGAGCAGGGTGCTGGGGAGGCCCCAGGCAGCAGGAGGGGCCAGGTGTGTGCTGGCACCCGGGCCGTGGGCCACACGGCATCCCCAGGGAGCTCCAGCTGGCAGTCACCAAGGGAACATGTCAATGTGATAACCAAGCGAGGGAACAGCAATGCCATGGGCGGACAAGCCTTTCTTTTTTTTCCCTCTGTCACTATCTCACGTGGCAGCTTCTAACATTTTCCAGTATGACTATTTTTTGGTTAATTTGGAAGTCGTGGCTGACACTAGGATAGTGGTCAGAAAACCTGCTTTAAAAACACTTTACCAACTCCTCCCCATAGAAGGCTGCATGCTATTGTGCCTGGAAGGGAAAACACCTGCCGTTCATCTTCTAGACCAGAATGCAAAGATGTTTCCTGGAAAAAAATATTACCACTCACCTAGCATGTTTATCTTTTCTTGCCAGTGTTGGAAGCCAGGGACAGGTACATCTTGGAGTAGTCCAGAACAGACGAGTTATTCCACCCTCTCAGAGGTGTGGCAGCCTGGGTACAGAGCGAAGGGTTGGCCTTGTGGCCGTACCACTGACGGGACACAAGTTTTGTTGTTTGCCTTGTGGAGCCCTGTCGAGTTAAGTGATGTCCAACCCTGAACTCTCATTTTTGAGTCAGAACTTATTTTAGCGTTTTATAGAACCAAGCCTTGTAAATTATTGCTATTTTGAAAGCATAGGATTGGGAAGCCTCCCTTACCATTGGTGAGATTCAGTTCAGTTCAGTTGCTCAGTCGTGTCCGTCTCTTTGCGAGCCCGTGGACTGCAGCACGCCAGGCCTCCCTGTCCATCACCAGCTCCTGGAGCTTGCTCAAACTCACGTCCATGAAGTCAGTGATGCCATCCAACCATCTCATCCTCTGTCTTCCCCTTCTCCTCCAGCCCTCAATCTTTCCCAGCATCAGGGTCTTTTCAAATCAGTCAGTTCTTCACATCAGGTGGCCAAAGTATTGGAGTTTCAGCTTCAGCATCAGTCCTTCCAATGAACACTCAGGACTGATCTCCTTCAGGATGGACTGGTTGGATCTCCTTGCAGTCCAAGGGACTCTCAAGAGTCTTCTCCAACACCACAGTTCAAAAGCATCAATTCTTCGGCGCTCAGCTTTCTAGTCTAACTCTCACATCCATACATGACCACTGGAAAAACCATAGCTTTGACTATACAGACCTTTGTTGGCAAAGTAATATCTCTGCTTTTTAATATGCTGTCTAGGTTGGTCATAGCTTTTTTTTCCAAGGAGCAAGCGTCTTTTAATTTCATGGCTGCAGTCACCATCTGCAGTGTTTTTGGAGCCCAGAAAAATAAAGTCTGTCACTGTTTCTACTGTTTCCCCAGCTATTTCCCATGAAGTGGTGGGACCGGAGGCCATGATCTTAGTTTTCTGAATGTTGAGTTTTAAGCCAACATTTTCACTCTCCTCTTGGTGAGATCAGCTGATAGTGATCATGACATCTGATCATTTCCAGGTACGGTTGCAGATCTAGGAAACAGGCCTGTTGTGTCTCACTCCAGGGCACCTGCCCTCAATTACATTGCTGCTGCTGGTTAGTCGCTTCAGCCGTGTCTGACTTGGTGCAACCCTCCGAACTGCAGCCCGCCAGGCTCCTCTGTCCATGGGATTCTCTAGGCAAGAATACTGGAGTGGGTTGCCACACCCTCCACCAGGTGATCTTCCTGACCCAGGGATCAGACCCGGCTCGCCTGCATTGCAGGCAGATTCTTTACCCCAGAGCCACCAGGGAAGCCCCCATATTATGTTGCTCTGTTGTCTTAAATCAACTAAACCAGGACAGCCATTAAAGGATGAAAATAAAAGAAAACTATCTTTGTCAAATGTGCAATTGTTAAATTTTTGTGAGGGTCTTCCACTTAATAATATATCGTTTCCTTTAAGTTATTCAAAAATCACCCTTTCAGAGAGCTTCCAGGACCATCCAATTGAACAGCAACCAGTGCCTCCCTCCACCTCCCATCTGTCCTCTTTGCCTGCTGTGTGTCTCTTTAAAAAATTATGTATCTGTTGGGCTGTGCCCAGTCTTCGCTGTAGCACGTGGGACCTTTGATCTTTAGTTGTGGCATGCGAACTCTTAGTTGTGGCATGTAAGATCTAGTTCCCTGACTAGGAATCCAGCCTGGCTCCCCTGCATTGGGAGCGCGGAGTCTTAGTCCCTGGGCCACCAGGGAAGTCCCTGTAATTCTTTTCTCCCCAGTATTTGTGGTCTGTGTGCTTACCACCTGTCTCCCCCTTGCTGGAGGGCAAAGTTTGCAAAGAAAGCAAATGTTTTCTTTCCCGGTGAATCGCAGGTGCCTAGACCAATGCCCGAGGCATAGTAGGTGCTCAGTGAATCGCCTGAGTGAAGGAGCAGAGAGGGAGCCAGACACCCGAGCCTTTGGATGGGCTGTGAAGGGAGCCGCTGGCTGTCTTGGGGTCCTGACTCAGTCATCTGGAGGCTGTGATTTCTTCTGCGTTGTCAGTGCTTAGACGTGAGTTGTCTGGAACTTGCCTCGCACCGTCGTGAGGCGTTAGCAGAATGGACTTGGCTGGGTGGCTCTCGTGACTCTGGGCGTCTCATCGCCTGCCTTTCCCACAGGCTTTTCCCACGGCTCAGGGTCGAGCACCCCACACAGAGTCCCCGGGGACTAGCTCCATGGGTCCCCTCACAAGCTGTTCATCGACGTGGCGCGTGTTTCACCTCTTGTGGGTTTTCCCTGCCTAATTGCCACTCTGGTTTTCAGCCTTCAGCATGCCGCGGTCGCATGCTCCACTGTGGTTTTACTTAACCTGAATCCTTTATTAATTGCCTCTCATTCAGCCCCCCTCAGAGCAGGTTGTCCTTCACTTTCAGCTTCTGCTCCGCTACTGTGGGGTTTCTTTGTTTCAGTCGTGGCATGAGGAAACAGAGAAATGGTGAACGAGGCTGTTCTGTTTCCATCGACGTACCCCGGTTTGGGAAGTATTATACTTTCGTGGAGATGGCCGTTGCCCAGTGCGTGAGTTCTCTATGCTCCAGGCAGATCTGGTGACTCTTTGCAGTCTCTAGACAGAGCTCAAGGTTCCCCGCCCTCCCACCCCACCCTCCATGCCTGAGCTGCCCTTGGGTCGTCACTGAACCCTCTAAGGCAGTTCCTTGTGGCAGACCTACTGTGCGACAGGAATGTCATGTATGCGAGTGACCAAGACATGGCCCTGTTTGCAAGGAGCTCCTAGACCCGTCGCAGTAACAGTCACGTAAGTGAGCCATGGCTACACTGGTTGTCTTCTGCCAGTAGGCGTGGGCTTGGCATTAAGAAGCCGCAAAGACAGCTGAGCTGGTCTTTCAGGTTGAGTGAGGGTCAGTGCAGGCACGGTGGGATCAGGACATTTCCAGGAGAGGAGGAAAAGCATAGTGTTTGCTCACTGTGCAAGGCACACGGAAGATGACCTCCGAGGGGCAGGCAGAGGCCAGAGCCGGGCAGACTGGGGTGCCACGGTCGTCTAGACTTTATCTCTGAGGTCACAAAGAACCACATTCCCATGGGTGTGGCTTGGGCGATCGGGTTGTCATTTGGCTGCATAGAGAAGATGTGGACTGGAAGAGCTGAGGGCAGGTTTCCTCCGTGAGGCACGTCACCACTGGTCTGGGATGGCCAGAAGGTTGCTTTGTCGACTTTGGTACTGAAGCTCTAGGGGCCAGCTCCAGTCGACTTGGCCACCACTTAGCTGTTAACAGTCTTGGAGAAGAAAGGGGGTGTGTGCCCACCTGGCGAGTGCTGTAGAGTGAAAAGAGGTCAAAGATGAAATGGGGGGACACCAGCATATATAGCATGCGTTTCTCCAGTCTGGGTGTCCCAGTCTGCACTCTCTGTATGCGATCCATGCGCTTGTCCACACCTGCGGTTCACTCCTGACTGCTCTGTGTTCTCGTCACCCTTAGAGCCTTGCTACACCCACCAGCCGTATCACCTGGGAGCTTGTTAAAAATGCAGAAAGATCATCAGGGCTCACCTCACACTTCCTTCAGCATGAAGCGTTAACACAGAATCCTCAGGTGATTGCTTTGCCTGGCAAAGTGCTCGAAGCCCTTCTGAAGAACTTCTCTTCCAGTCACGTAAAAGCAGAGGGCTTGTTTCTTCTTCTCTCTTCTCTGTAGGATCTCATTGCTTTTCAAAGTTTTCTCAGAATTGCAGACCCTAGAATATACGGAGTGTAAATCTAATCAGCAGCTAGTAAGCGGCGCTTGGCTAGGATGCAGAGCTGTTTCTCACATTCAGATTGCAGTCTGGGTAGGGCTTGGCGGTCATTTGTAAGGAGGCACCTTGCTTGGGGTCATCTAACCCACTTTCCCCGCAGTGACCCAGTGAAGAGAGAGATTGAGTCTCATTTTCGTGGTGACGCCAACTGCATCCACAAGTGGCTTATATTTGATGTGACTGTGATCACTGTTGGATGATACCATCCATGTCAGCTGCATGGAAATTATATTCAATATCTTGTAATAGCCTATAATGGAAAAACATCTGCAAAAGAATACACACACAGAGCCAAATCATTGGCTTAAGTTTTTCTGTAACACCTTGTGAAACAGACATTTTGGCCAACCCAATCCATTGTCTAACTGCACCGCTTTGTTCTACACCTGAAACTAACACAATACAAATCAACTACACTACAATAAAAAATTTTGAGACTAATTACAATGAATGTTTTCTCAATTATGTGCTTTTATTAAAGGCTGTTTAGGAGTTTGTTTCGGGTGTGAAAATTCACATCCATGTTGAGGTTTACACATCTTTATTTTGAAAGGAAACCTTTTCAGGCTTGGGGAAAAGATCAGCGGCAGACAACAAAAGCATGGAAAAAAAAAAACTGAGAACTTGTACCGTTGGAATAAAAATTTCATAATGGTGCATAATGAGCTAGTGATACATGTTAAAAATACGAACTCTCCAGTTTATAAGTGCTTATCAACAGTATAATCAGGGTGTCTGGAATTAACTGTTATCATCTCCCTAATAAGTCCCCAACCGTTAATATTTTTTGTGTCCTTTAGATTTGACTATTTCACTTTCTCACACAAGAGTGTGTCAGTTGCATAATTCATTAAAAGTTTTTGCTTTTGTTAATCAAAGGTGATTCATACTGTTATTTTGGCACTCGTGAAGTCGCTCAGTTCGACTTTGTGACCAGGGGCCCCAGTAGCCCTCCAGGCTCCTCCATCCATGGAATTCTCCAGGCAAGAATACTGGAGTGGGTTGCCATTTCCTTCTCCAGGAGATCTTCCCCACCCAGGGATCGAACCTGGGTGTCCCGCACTGCAGGCAGACTCTTTACCCTCTGAGCCACCAGGGAAGCCCCACTTCTGTTAGTTTGAGGTATTAGGTGATTTTATGGCTGAAAATGAGGTTCACTGTGAGATTTTTTTTTCTTATTTCTTTGAGTTTGCGCTTATAACTCAGGACAAGGTAGGAAAGGACCCTGTGGCTCCCACACCGTGGAAAAGTGAGGAAAATAAAGGAAGTTTAATTAAAGGAGATTTTGCATGGAAAATGCATCATGTGTTTAGTTGATCAGTATCAGGTATGTGATGAGAATTCCATGTTTTGGCAGCTGAAGCAAGAAAACCTTTCCAAACATGTGACCCTGGGGAGAAGTTACCCTGTCAGTTGATGAGTAGGAAGTCAAGCAAGAAAGGAGTACGTACTGAGGGCGCGTTCTCTGCAAGGTCCTGTGGAAAATGCAGTCTAGCCTAAGAAATAGATATTGGCCATAAGAGACGTGCACCTAATTTAAAAGTACTGAGGTTTACATACTTGAAAAAGGACAGTCAATACTGAAAGGCATGTAGGTCACCACAGAGGAGTGGCCTCAACAGTCACGACTGTCGGGATGCGGAGCACCGAGAGGCTGGTTATTATAGGGCGGTTTGTTCTGGGACGATGAGGAGCGCCTCCTGGCTGGTTAGAACCTGGAAGGGTCAAGCATTTCCACAGAAGGAAGGGGAGAAAAGAGGATCTCCCATAAGTGAGTAGGCACCAGGGATGAGTGGGCTAAAAACTTTGAAGGTGGTAGATTGGTGTATATGGGGAATCAAACACATGTGGCTGTTATTGACAAGGTCGTTTAATTGGATTCTGTGCTTATTGCCTAATAGAAATTCTTAACTCATTACTGATGGGTCCTGTTTTGCAGAAACTAGTGCTTATGGCCAGCAATTTGTTATGTAGGTGAGTACTGAAATGTTTCTGGTCAGTAACATTCAGGTAACAAAAGATGTATTAAGACGTCTGTCATCAATGATGGATTAAGCATGGGGCAAAGGTGAAACAAGTTTCAGTATCCTAGAGATCTGACCTCCATAATTATTCTGGGAAAGTTGCGTTTTATTCACGTAGATTGTCTTAATCTGTCCTTGGTGCCCCTACCCCATGATGATTGGGTACTTTCTCCTTTAGGCTCACAGGGACAGGGAGAAACACATATATCCATAAAGCAAAGTCTTCTCGTAGCATAAGCTGTAACAAACACCCTGACAAGGTGGGTGTGGCGTGGGTACGAAACACAGCTTCTGTAATTTTAGAACCTACCCCAGGCACTCTCTAGAGATCCAGTCTCATCCAACATGGTACCTGAAGAGAGGATTTTAAAATACCTGAATGCAGAGAAAATTCTCCTTGTTCATCCTGCTTTGAAAATGTGCTACTCATGCTGGCGAGGAGATCAGTCAAGATTTTTACTCCTGATGAAAACGTCATTTCTTCTACAAATTCTCTTCTTGACAACACAAGGGCCCTGGAGGCCCAAATGTGAGGACCTGCCATGTATTCATTTGGGTAACTGGGAAAACATGTGCTGCGCGGCGCTCGTCTTCCTGCCGTTGGGGTGGGGCTTTGTCATAAGCCAGCCCTCCTTGAGTTGACTGTAGCTTTTCCTTCCGGTCATAATGCCGTGAAGCAAATTGTTTTTGCCGCTCTTCTGAAATTCTGTTCTGAAAAGCCTTATGGTGATGTTGTGCAGGACTCACCGTCATGGAAAGATCAAGTCTCTGGTGGTTTGTTTGTGTGCTTAATAGTCTTGAAGACAGAACTTTAAATATCTGGCCAATTTGAGAGTTAAGGAAGTGTTTTTGTTTCCCTGAGCAATTCTGGGATTTCACAGGCAGTTCTTTGTGCTTTGGAGGGCAGTCTGAATGTGGTAGGCAAGGTGGCATCAGCATGTTTTAAGTATTGTTCTACAGCTTAGTCTGTATGCATGCTCAGTTGCTCAGTCATGTCCAACTCTTTGAGACCCCGTGGACTGTATCCCACCAGGCTCCTCCGTCCATGGAATTTCCCAGGCAAGAATGCTGGAGTGGGTTGCCATGCCCTCCTCCAGGGGATTGTCCCGACCCAGGAATCGAACTTAGTACAGGTCCATAATCCCATGCAGTTCAAAGATCCAAAAAGCCCTGGAAAGGAAATGTCATTGTAGGTTTGTAGGAAACTCATTTGATGGCAAAACCTGACCTCAGTGGACTTGAGAGTATTTCTGGTTTTATGTAAAACACATAATACAAGTATTTATGCATATCTGGCTATGGGTCCTGCCCCCAGACCCCCACTGGGGATGTTCTGCAGTAACTAGAATAGTCAGGACCATCTAACATGAGAAAGAAGTCAGAGTTCTGGAACACATTTGGCCTCTAGGGTCTCCAGTAAAGGATACCTTATTTCCTGAAGCTGCCATGGTGAAGTGCCACAAACATGGTGGCTTAAAACCTAGAACTGTGTTGTCTCAGTTCTGGAGGCTGCAGATCTGAAATCAGAGCCACGCTGTCGCCAAGGTCTAGGGAGAACTTTCTCGAGTTTCTCTCCTCTGGGGTTGGAGGCAGTCCTTGTTCGCATCCTTCCGCTTACGTGGCCATCGTCTCCCTTGCGTCTTCATTCTGGTGTGCGTGTCTGCCTGCATTTTCCCCGCTACGAGAGTACTGGAGCGGACTGGATTAGAGTCCGACCCCACGCGCTTCTCTTCACTTGACTATCTCTATAAAGACTCCTTTTTCTAATCAGGTCACATTCGAGGCTGTGGGATTAGGATCTCACTCCATTTTGAGGGGACCCAGTGGAGCCCGTAAGCCGGGCGATGGTTTCACTGCTACATCCTTGCTGCATTCAGGCCAGTGCCAGTTTCAAGACTGTGGCCTCCTGACTCTCCCGGTGGCCCGGCAGCTGCTTCGCTGAGTGGCTGGCACCTGAGGGGCCACCTCTTGAGACTTGAGATGGTGCCACGCCTCGTGTTCGCCTCCTCTGCAGCAGGAATGCCCATCAGAGAAATCTTGCCCGGAAGAAGAAAGAGTATTACAGTGAAAACTGAACTGGACTCGGGGTCCACCCCCGAGGTACCTCTGGTACCTCACTCCCACCCCTGAGAAGTCTAGAACGTTCCCACCCACGTTAAAGGAAGGATTGTAGGAAAGTCTAGTACACTGCTTGGCACGCGGTGAAGACTTGGGTGAGAGCGCAGCACCTCTGTTCACAGGGGTTGGTGAGCTGTCCTTGGATCCCTTCTTCTCTTCACCACGTGCCCTGCCTGCCCAGGAGGGCTGGCGCTGTCCGCACAGCTGCTGTTTACTCATCTGCGTCCAGCTCCTTCTTGGAGACCCTTTGTGGCTGAGCACCCAGCACTGGGGGTCTCAGCAGTGTCTGTCTCTGATGTCCAGGGGTCCCGAGACCCTCCCGGCACCCAGAGCAGGCGTCAAACACGGTCTGTGCTCTGAGAACCCAGGGCTCTTCCACAGTTAATTAAAAGTATCTTTTTCTCCCTGTGTAGTTAATAAAGGCTGAATTCCCTGAGTAGTCGTCTGCCTTAGAATTTGCCCTCTTTTCTAGTTCCACGCACCTCTGTGTCGGGTCCACTTTGGCATCGAGTTCAAAGTCCTTCTGCTGGAACAGCGTTGCTTCTTTGCATCCTGAGGGCACGGGTGAGGTGAACCGAGGGATGGACTTCGGAGTCAGAGTGGTGACTTGGGGAGTCTGTTCCTGTCCTTGGTGATTTAATGTGATTCATTGTCTGCTTACCTGCTCCTGACTTTATAAATTGGGAGAGTGAAGGGAGATAGTTAATTTTTAAAAAATATAATTAAGAGTTATGAATGTATCTTGTGTGTGTGTGTGTGTGGTGCTGCACGTGGGGTCTAGTTCCCTGACCAGGGATCCAGGCTGAGCCCTCTGCATTGGAAGCTCAGAGTCTTCACCCCTGGACCGCCAGGAATGTATCTTTGCAAGAAGTTTGAGTTGGTTTGACTTTTAAACGAGTGGGTATCACTGTCCAGCAGACTCGGAGCCAACTGATGGATCACGTCTCAGAATGTGTCCCCTTGCCTCATTTCCTTTATTTTTAAAAGCATTTATCTATTTACTGTTAGCTGTGCTGGGTCTCCGATGCCGCACACGGGCTTTCTCTAGTTGTGGTGAGTGGGGCCGCTCTCTGGTTGCAGAGCACAGGCTTTGGGGTGTAGTCGCAGGCTTCAGTGGTTGCAGCTGGAAGGCTCTAGAGTGAGGGCTCAGTAGTTGTGGCACTTGGGCTTAGTTGCTCCGAGGCATGTGGGATCCTCCCGGAGCAGGAATCGAACCCATGTCCCCTGCATTGGCAGGCGGATTCCCAACCACTGGACCACAAGGGAGGTCCACCCTGTTTCCTTTAGAACTGAGCTCCCGATGGGCTTTTATAATTACAGGGTACTTGCAACTGTCCTCTTATTACACGGTGGTGGTTCTTAAAAATGGACAAAAACTGACCTGCCTTTACTCAGCTCCCACGACCACCCCTCACATTGAACAAAACAAAACAACGTCAAACAGGCTGTAAATTATAATTACAGGTCGGCCTTGTAAGTTGCCCTTCCTGTGACCCCAGGAAGCGTGGGCAGTGGCCAGGGGAAGCCCAGCAGGACAGGCAGAGCCCTTGATACCCAGTTGAGAGGAAGCTGTCCATCCCCTCCACCCATCCTCTCAGCAGTGAAGGCCTGGAGACGGACAGAGGTACTGAGTTCAATGCGCTGCTTGCGCTGGGTCCTGGAGAAAGAAAGACAAGGCAGAATCTCCGTGGCTCCCAAACTGGGGTGCCAGGTGAGCAGGTTGTTAGAAATGCAGGTTATCAGGTCCTGCCTCAGATCTGCATCAGAAACTGTGGGCTTGGGCCCAGCCCACCAGGCAGCCCTGACGTGTGCACGTGGTGAGAACCTCTTCGCAGGAATTCCTCACGTCGGCAGGCCTTCTACAGGCAGCCCAGCCGCTGCGGCGATGCTGGGCGCTGGAATCCACACGTCTGCACCGCAGCGGAGGCCTTGTCTGAGAGCACGTATGGCAGGGAGGGTCTGTGGAGGTATTCCAGATTGTTCTAGTTAATCATTACTGTGAGCAAATACCACCGGAGTGCAGGTCCTGCCAAGTGAGCGTAGGAGTGAATGGGCCTTCCGCAGGTCCCCGGCAAAAGGTGAGCAGCAGGCTGGTTCAAGAAGGGGGAGGAGGCACTTAGGAGGAATATTTGAATGTTTCCATGATACAGATTTGTGGTTACCAAAAGGTGGGTTGTGGAGGGATGGATTGGAAGTTGGGGATTAACAGAGGCAAACTGTTGCATGTTTTATAACTGAATCCCTTTGCCGTACACCAGAAATTAAAACAACATTATGAGGCAACTGTCGTTGTTGTTGTTTAGCTGCTAAGCCATGTCTGACTCTTTGGGACCCCATGGACTGTAACCCAGGCTCCTCTGTCCATGGGATTTCCCAGGCAAGAAGACTGGAGTGGGTTGCCATGCCTCCAGGGACAGAATCCGCATCTCCTGCATTGGCAGGCGACTTCTTTACTTCTGAGCCACCAGGAAAGGCCTAAAACGATACTTGAATTTAAAAAAATGTTTCCATGATAAATCTCAGCAACCGCATTTGTCATAGGATTCACATTCTTTGCAACACAAGACTTCTCATGTGGTGGTTCTCCCTG
The DNA here is from genome assembly GCF_963930625.1 of Muntiacus reevesi. NCBI lineage: Eukaryota > Metazoa > Chordata > Mammalia > Artiodactyla > Cervidae > Muntiacus > Muntiacus reevesi. Next base: position 54,630,802 of record NC_089252.1, read on the forward strand.
TGCCCCACATGGACTGCCTTCTCTGGCCTGGACAGTCACCAGGCTGAGCACATTTCCTTTCTCTTTCTGCCAGAGTATGGAGCACATGTTGCTTATGGTGTCCTCAGATGCTCAGTCATGTCCGGCTCTTTGCGACCCCATGGACTGTAGCCCGCCAGGCTCCTCTGTCCCTGGCATTCTCTAGCCAAGAACACTGGAGTGGGTTGCCATGCCCTCCTCCAGGGGATCTTCCCGACCCAGGGATCAAAGCCACGTCTCTTAAGTTTCCTGCATTGGCAGGTGGATTCTTTACCACTGGCGCCACTTGGGAAGCCCAACATAAGACTTAAATAGTAGAATCGGACTCTGGTTTTCAAAGATCTTCTTTGGGGAAGATTGAGCATTTAGGTTCCACAGTTCTTTAGGACCCATAGGGCTCCTTAGATTCAAACCTTCTACGAACGAGTCCAGGATTCTCTTGGCAGCAGGGGACCAAAGGCAGGGGGTTAGGCTCTCCTCTCTGATGGTGACGTGGGAGAGTCCTGTATAGTGAACTCTTCCTTGAGACTCAATTCTGCTTCTGTAACTAACATGTTTGCCCCATCTGTAGAGTTCCTGCCTGAACAACCTCTTGGAATTCCTGTCCCCTTCACTTCTACAGGTTTATTACCCTTGGTGCTAAACACTGCACATGAATATTTTCTAGCTGATAACACTTCTCTAGGCAGGAATTAATTCTGTGGAGCATTTGGTAAGGGAATTTATAACTGTATTAGGCATAACTTGGTCTTTGAAAACTTACAGCTTTAGGGTTATGTTAATTATTCCAGTTACATAAGTAAGTAGGATACCTACATAAATATTTAACATCAGTGAAAGCTGAAAATGATATATGAATTTAGTTGTATGGTAGATTTGAAAGCAGGTGTATATTATGCTGATTCTGTATTGTCCTATGAATATATTTATTTCCCATTGGACATTTTTCTGGGACCTTACACAAATAATTTATTGACAAAGACCAAATGCTCTTTTAAGTAACAATAGTACGACTTCTTTTATTGTGTGTGTGTTTAAAATCACTTTTTTTTTTTTTTTTTTTTTACAAATATCTGTTCATGAAACAGTGTCTGTGGGGTTGTGATAGGAGATAATGAAGAAATGACTCATATATAGATTTTTGTTCAGCCAGAGCCTTTAAGGGCTATTTAAAGTTTATATAAAGTGAACTTGAGTTGCCTCTGTTTGTGGTCTGAATATATATACCTATTGGTTATAGTTTTTACATATTCCTATGGTTATAGCTTCCACGGTCCTTGAGGTAAGGGTCTTAGAGGTCCAGCTACTACTTTATGCTGGACTAGTTGTGGGAAGGTAACAAACATGACTATTCATATAAAGGTTGAAGAAAGTGACTAAAAGTACCTCTGAACTGTCATATGTCAGTTTGAAATTAATGGCATATGTTATTATAGTATTTGAAATAGTGATTTCATTTGGCCAAAGATTTCCATGATGTCTGTAATGTTTATTGCATATTAAGAGACAGGACTACTATATGCCATGAGAAAATGATTCAAAGTAGTTTTAACTTTCTTGTACCATTTCTAATCTGAGAAATCCACATTGAAAACATCTCTTCATGGATTACTACTTTTGGCTAAGGAAGGGCGTTTGTTTTTGCTCCACTTGGTGTTTATACACCTTTCTTTTAACGGCTCTTTGAGATGTCTCTACTCTGTTACTTGAAAAGGAAGGCGATTGTTTACTTAGAGATTGATGTTAAAGTTGGAAGTACTTTCCACCCCTCCCCACCATATGGACACAAGTATGATATGTGTCCCTTGAGTTCTCTGGTTGCTGCCATTTTGGGGGGAACCACTTGCAATGAGAATTCACTGTGGGGGAGAGGTGGGAGCGGCTGGCCATAGGAATTAGCTCTATCACCTGGCTGCCTCACCATTCCAGTCTAAATAGTGACCATCCCCATCATTTGCAGTATAGAGAGATATGAAAGGAAGAAAAAAAAATCACTCATGGTCTTGCAAATGCAGTGATGAACGCTGTTTTATAGTTTTGTCGGGCGAGTGTTTGCTCCTTGGCTCTTGTCTTATCAAACCAAGGATTTGGAGTGATGGACATTAAAGCCCCTTCGGCAGGCCACAGCTCTTGCATCTTGGACAGACCGTGTTATGGCTCTCAGGTCTCAAACGGACTGTGTTATAGCTCTTAGACAAATCAGTGTTACAGCTCTATTTTATTTAGAAGCTAGCAGGCCAATCCGTCTTCGAGGCGTGAGGGAACGTCGGTCCAAAGACGCGAAGAGAAGAGCACCCCAGCTCTTTGGCTCCTCTTTTTATATGTTTTTTTCTCCCCCCTGGGCCTGTCCTATGCAAATTGGGCTTAGGCAGGAGCGCTGTTCTACCTGAAGTCCTCACTCCAGTCCTCGAACCTTCCTTTGACCTTCCTCCGTTCTATTTTCACGGGTTTTCCCTTCCTTGTCTTTTAGCCACCGCCATTTTGGACTCCTTTTCCCTATTCTAACTACCTAACAGTTTGATATGTTTATAATGCAGTAAGTGTGTTTGCTTTTACAGTTTAATTTTATTTGCTAATATAGGTTGATTATATTTTTAAATTTTTCTTTGTAAACAGAGTGCAGGCAACTACATCAAGTCCTTCATCAATCCCCTTGTAACGGTTCCATGGCATTTCACATGTGCACACATGTATGAGGACATCATCTTTTCTTCATCCATGAAATGGGGATTGCTAACATCCTGCTTTATCATTGTTGTTCAGTCGCTGAGTGGTGTCTGACTCTCTGAGACACCATGGACTGCAGCACACCAGGCCCCCCTGTCCTTCACTGTCCCCCAGAGTTTGCTCAGATTCATGTCCATTGAGTCAGTGATGGTATCTAATCGTCTCATCCTCTACTGCCCCCTTCTTTTGCCTTCAATCCTTCCCAGCATCAGGGTGTTTTCCAATGAGTCGACTCATTGCATCAGGTGGCCAAAGTATTGCAGCTTCAGCATCAATGCTTCCAATGAATATTCAGATTTGGTCTCCTTTAGGATGGACTAGTTTGATCTCCTTGCAGTCCAAGGGACTCTCAAGAGTCTTCTCCAACACCACAGTTCAAAAGCATCAATTCTTTGGTGCTCAGCCTTCGTTATGCTCCAATTCTCAAATCTGTACATGACTACTGGAAAAACCATCGCTTTGACTAGATAGACCTTTGTTGGCAAGGTGATGCTTCTGCATTTTACTACACTGTCTAGGTTGGTCATAGCTTTCCTTCCAAGGAGCAAGCATCTTTTAATTTCGTGACTGCTCACCAGGTCGTCCTGAGGACTCGAGATGATGCATACATTATGGACCAAGCACAGTGCTGTGAGGTCAGAAAGCACTTAGTAAATAACACCGCAGGTTACTGTGTTCATAATTGTCCCTGCATTTCAATTCAGCTGAGAACAGTCATAAAAATTGATGACTTTTTTGAATTCTTAATATATCTATGTAGCCAACTTTCATAAAGCTGACCTCTGCGTTCCATGCATTCACTCTTGTCTGACTTTGGTTTCTCTGGAGCAGGGGTAGATAGCCTCCTTGAGGGCAGATTCTGTATCTATTTACCTCGCCCCCCCCCCCCCCCCCCATTTCTTTGACCTTCCCCCTTGGTGTCCACCACAGTCCTTTGTGCATGATGGACACTCTATTTGAGGAATTAATTACTGAACAATTTCTGATGAGGGAGCAGTTTCTGGGTTCCCTTTTCCCTTAGGACTTTGTGAGTTGCTATCTCTCTTGGCTCTATTAAACTATTACTAGCATAAAAGAAAAAAGTGTTTTCTTAATCTCTGGTGATTGCACATGTATGGGAAAAACACATAAGAGAAAATGCTGGAGATAAAGGCACATCACAACCGTCACTTTCTTTGATGGCTGTCTGAATATGAATGAATGATATTTATACTACTGAATGATATTTATACTACCAGAAGATAAGAATACACTGGTTTTAATTAAAATTGTTTAAAAAAGCAAACTCTTTTAGCTTAAATATTTTCATGAGCTGGTGCGTATCTACATAGATATAAACAGAACTGTGTATATATGTGTCAGAGATAAACAGTTCACTTACAGTACTTCCATCTCCCCACCCCACCCCGCCCCCCATGGGTCCCTAGGATCCAGGGTTGGGACACCGAGTAACCTTGTTTCAGATGGCAAGGGATGAGGACAGGGTTCATCGTGACCAGCCATTTCAAGCCTTGGGTGAGGGGGAAGGTGCTGGGGTGAAGTAAACCACCAGCTGCTCCGGACAATAAAGTCATTCCTGAGATATCCAAAAGTATGTTTTCCAGCAGCTTCACAGAATATGCCTAAATTGTAGTTTTTTTTTTTTTTTTAAGTCGAAATATAGTTGATATACAATGTTATGCATACATACGTTCTTTCTCATATTCTTCTACGTTATGGTTTATCACAGAACACTGAATATTGTTCACTGGGCTATCCCGCAGTGGTGGTGGTGGTTTTGTCAATAAGTCGTGTCCGACTCCTGCGACCCCATGGAATGTAACCTGCCAGGCTGCTCTGTCCATGGGATTTCCCAGACAAGAATACTGGAATGGGTTGCCATTTCCTTCTCCAGGGGATCCTCCCAACCCAGGGAGCCATCCCACATCTCCTGCATTACAAACAGATTCTTTACCGCTGAGCCACCAGAGAAGCCATGCTATGCAAGAGGCCCTTGTTTATCCGTTCTGCATACAATGATTTGCATCTGCTGATTTATCCCTCCTCTACCCCGCTTCCCCCCTGTTAACCATGTTTGTTTTTTATGTCTATGGGTCTGTTTCTGGTTTGCTAATAAGTTCACTTGTGTCATATTTTAGATTCCACGTATAAATGATATCACATGGTATCTCTCTTTCTCCTTCTGACTTCACTTAATGTGATAACCTCTGAGTTCATCCATGGTGCTGCAAGTGGCCTTACTTCATTCATTTTGTCTGAGCAGTATTCCATTGTGTATATGCACTACATCTTCTTTATCCTTTCATCTGTTGCTGGACATTTACATTGTTTCTGTAACTTGACTATTGTAAATAGTGTTGCTCTGAACATTGCAGTACATAGATCTTTTCAAATTATTGTTGTTGTTGTTGTTTTAATATATTCCCAGGAGTAGGGTTGCAGGATCAATATGGCAACTCTACTTTTAGTTTTTTGAGGAGCCTCCTCCACAGTGGCTGCACCAACAGAGTTGGGAGGGTTCCCTTTTCTCCATACGCTCTCCAGCTCTTGTTATTTGTAGTCTTTTTAATGATGGCCATTCTGACTGGTGTGAGGTAATATCTCATTGTAGTCTTGATTTGCATTTCTCTAATAACTAGTGATGCTGATCATCTTTTCGTGTGCCTATTGGTCATCTCTATGTCTTCTTTGGAGAAATGTCTATTTAGATCTTCTGCTCACTTTTTATTTGATTTTTTCTTTTTATTATCATTGAGTTGTATGAGCTGTTTGTATATCTTGGAAATTAAGCCCTTGTCAGTCACATCATTTGCACATATTTTCTCCCAGTCCTTAGGTTGTTTTGTTGATAGTTTCCTTTGCTGTGCAAAAGTGTGTAAGTTTGATTAGATTCCATATGTTTGTTTTTATTTCTATTGCATTGGGAAACTGACCCAAGAAAACATTGCTACGATTTATGTCAGAGAATGTTTTGCCTATGTGTTCTTCTAGGAGTTTTACGGTGTCACGTGTTTAAGCCATTTTGAGTTTATTTTTGTGTGTGGGTGTGAGGGTGAGTTCTAACTTCATTAATTTACATGTGACTGTCCAGCTTTCCCAGTACTGCTTGCAAAGACACTGTCTTTTTCCCATCGTCTATTCTTTTTTCCTTCCATGAAGATTGATTGCCCAAAGGTGTGCGGGTTTATTTCTGGACTCTCTGTTCTACTCTAGTGATCCACATGTCTGTTTTTGCACAAGTACCATGCTGTTTTGATTACTGTGGCTTTCAAGTCTGGGAGGATTATGCCTCCACCTAAGCTATAATACAAAGTTCTAATGCCTCTTGAGCTCCCTTGGACAAAACTAAAACTGCATTTGTCTGTAGCAGACCCATTCCTTTCTGGCATTTGTTGAAAGGTCATACATATTTAAGAGCAGCTTACTGTCAGTGTTGGTGACAAGTGACGTATTTCAGAGTGTAATTCATGCCTTTCAGTAAATGTCAAGGGTTGGAAGGTATGTGCATATTTCTTTCAAAAATCTTCAGCAGTCACCCATTTAAGGCAATTTTCTGGGCACGGAAAAGCATCTGAAGCTCTTTGGGGTTTTTATTAAGGTGTAGGCTAACCCTGAAATTACAAGGTTTTGTGCCTTGCTGAAGAGTATATTATAGTTGAAGCACACATCTGTAACTATTATTTTTGCTATTTTCATAATTTTTGTACTTATCCAAGTAGTACTTGCTCACAGTAGAAAATCCAGAAAAAATAAAAACACAAAGAAGAAAATAAGCGTAATTCATGAAGGTGTCGTCTAGAGAGAACAGCTAACTTCAGCTCCATTATTCTCAATTGCTTTTGCATATATATAGAATTAGTCACAGTTTTAGACCGTGCTTATTCCTTAATGTTATACTATGATTATTTTTTCCCAATGAAAAATATTCTTTGAAATGATGATTTACTGGTTTATAATATTCTAGCAGATGATTACACCATAATTTATTTAATCACTTCTTTCTTGGACTGGAAAGTTGCTTCTAATTTTTTCTTACATATGATGCTGTAATGAGTATCTTTTGCAGATAAATATTTGCCTACATCTCTGATTATTTCTTTGGGATTAATCCTTAGAAATAGATTTGTTGAGTCAAAGGCACCAATTCTTTGAATGTTTGATACCTCCTGCCATGTTGCTTTCTAGAAAAACTTGTGAAAATTTCTTTGCAGTAGTAGAGTATTAAAATGCCTGCCCCTTTTTAGAAAGTGTTAGCTTTTTTGCATCCGTGACCACTTGTTAGATGAAAACTTCCATTTTGATATTATCACCTATATTCATGTGATTTGTTATCTCACAGTTTCTAGCTAACTTTTTTCCTTATTGGTTTGTGAGTGTCTTGCATTATTTCTTTATTACATATACTAGTAACTCATGTAACACTGACTATGATAGTAAAAGTGGAAAGGTATGCTGAAACCTTCAGCAGAAAAGGTTTTCCAATGAAATTTTCTCTGGATTAGCCAAGCTTTAGTGTATCACACATCAGGTAGTCAAAATAAATTTGACCTACAGTGTTATGTAATATGCTACGTTAGACTCAGCTCTTTGCTCACAGGGAACAAAGACGGGATGTTTTTACAGGCTGTCCCGGCAGCATATTAAGCAACTTCATTTTATGGGAAAGAATGATTGCTTCCTTCAGGTGATGGTGGCGTGCTCCCACAGGAGGCATGGTTGAAAAACGAAGACCGTTCTCACTGTTCTCGTAATAGCCCAGCCTCTTGGAAAGAGAGGTTTCTAGCTGGTGGACACAGCGGTGCTGTTCCGGCTCGGTGGCGCAGTCTGAACCTAACACCTGGAGCACTTCGCCCTCCTTTCGGCTTTCCCGCTCCCCCCACTCTCCTGCCTCCTTGAAAAGTGTACGTCGGTCTCATCAAAGACCAGTCTGCGAAAAATGAGCAAGTAACGGGTGCAGCAGGACTCGCCTTTCCACTCTGTGGTTTATCATGGAGCACTTGGGCGACTCAGGTGGAGGGGGTCACCGCTTTAGTGACACAGCAGGCCTAACTGTCCTTGTTCAGTGCGGCCCGGGAGGCTGAGCAGTGGGGAAACCCAGCAAGTCTTACTTCCACCTCTCCCTGAGAAATGACCTCATCTGTGCTGTTTTTGCTTAGTGGCGATGAAGGCAGAATGAGACCCGTCTCTGAATTCTTGGAGTCTTGGTTAAGATCAGAGCAGGCCTGCGGTCTTTATATTAGAAGTGTCGCGTGCCAAAGTCCTTGGCGCACTGTGTCCCAGCCACTGCTTCTGCGCCCCGTTCAGATGGGCCCGGGACACCGTCTTCTGTTTGTGATGCCTGTGTCCTTGTCTGGAAGTTACTTTATTATTGTTGTTTATTCGAGAAGTCGTGTCCGACTCTGTTACAACCCCATGGACTGTATGGCCCACCAGTCTCCTCTCTCCATGGGTTTTGTCAGGCAAGAATACTGGAGTGGGTTGCCATTTCCTTCTCCCAGGGATCTTCACGCCCCAGGGATCGAACCCACATTTCCTGCATTGCAGGCGGATTCTTCACTGCTGAGCCACCAGGGAAACCCTACTCAGTTAATACTGGGATGCTGTTTGAATCCTAGTTTGGTTCAGCTGGTAAAAGCGTCTGCCTGCAATGCGGGAGACCTGGGTTCAATCCCTGGGTCAGGAAGATCCCCTGGAGGAGGAAATGGCAACCCACTCCAGTACTCTTGCCTGGAGAATCCCATAGATGGAGGAGCCTGGTAGGCTACAGTCCATGGGGTCGCAAAGAGTCGGACACGACTGAATGACTTCACTATCAGTTTGTCTCCTTGGAAGGACTGAAAAGAAAGAATGTAATACCTCAATGGCTTCAGTACGCAGCAGAGAAAACAGAAGGTTTGCCAAAAAGAATGTCTCCTCTAATCCACAAAGCATTGAGCTGCTTAGAGAGGAATGTTAATGCCAGCCCCGAGCTGTACCGCACACCAGCCACTAGGATAGTAACTGGTTGTCAAGAGTAAATTGCAATGAGCTTTGTTGTAAATAAGATGACCAGCTTGCTCATCTCCACCAGATCCCCTCAGGGCTTCCACAAGCGTGAGTCACGAGGAAGCACGGAATACTTAGGGTGCTGTGTTTGGCTGGCCCCCAGTTTATACTGTGAGGTAATCAGTGTCAGGTCAGATCCGCCATCACCTCAGGAGCAGGGGACTTGGAAGGAGCAACTGAGAACCTCAAAAGTCTTGAAAGAGAGAAAAACAGAATCACAGTTTCAGCTGTCATTTATGGGGCACTTATACTGCGTGTTTGGTGCTGAAGTGGGCACTAATATTAATACATAATATTCCCTGATCCTTACAGTGATACTCTGAGTTAGGAATTGTCATTCCCATTTCCTTGACAAACCACCTGAAGTTTAAGAGTGGGTAAGTGACCGTCTGAAGGGCACTTGGAGAGTTGGTGAAGTTGAGACTGGAGATTCAGTGGAGATGGTCACGGGCACCGATGAAGAAGCAGCAGTGCAGAAGACCCGTGGTCATTTTGTCTACTTCCCCCCATGCCCTTCCAGATTTTTTTTAAATTTTACTAATTATAAAAGTATTACATATTAATGGTTAATAACAGCAGTGAAAATCCTCAGTATATAGGAAGTAACATGAAAAAACCAGAACCCTCTACCCTTACAGCTATGCCCTATATCTACTCCCCATAAGAGAAGGTGCAGACGCAGTTCTTTATGTGTCTTTCCTGGACCTTCTGGTGTTCTCGGCGGAGCGGGAGGGAAGCCTCGAGCATAACCTACCATCGGCCTTGGGATTTGGCTGGCCCTTTGTAGTGAAGGTGCGGAGACAGTTAGGGTCAGATAAGTGCCCGTCAGAGGGCAGTCGGTTCTTCTGGAACTGCCACCTTTATCGGGGGGCTTCTGTGGATCCGTGTGAAAAAGTCTCTGGGAGCTAGAGTCTTCCTTCCACCCCACCCCCCACAGAGCATCACGTTCAGATGAAGGTCATTGGAGGTGAAGACAGCGAGCAAGCATTGGAAAAGAAGCTGCTGATGAGGCTTACTGTTCCTCAGCCTGACTCCAGGCACACCCACGCCTTGTGCCTTTTGGTTTGGTTGTTGCTCGGGTGATGTGTTCTTGATACCTAGTACGTAAGTTGGTTAGAAGCTGGTAACATGTATAAAATATCACCCCAGTGATGACCAACCCAGACAGCATATTAAAAAGCAGAGACATTACTTTGCCAACAAAGGTCCATTTAGTCAAAATGATGGTTTTTCCAGTGGTCATGTATGGATGTGAGAGTTGGACTAGAAAGAAGGCTGAGTGCCGAAGAATTGATGCTTTTGAACTGTGGTGTTGGAGAAGACTCTTGAGAGTCCCTTGGACTGTAAGGAGATCCAACCAGTCCATTCTAAAGAAAATCAGTCGTGAATATTCATTGGAAGGACTGATGTTGAAGCTGAAACTCCAATACTTTGGCCACCTGATTTGAAGAGCTGACTCATTTGAAAAGACCCTGATGCTGGGAAAGATTGAAGGTGGGAGGAGAAGGGGACCACAGAGAATGCAGATGGTTGGATGGCATCACCGACTTGATGAACCTGAGTTTGAGTAAACTCTGGGGGTTGGTGACAGACAGGGAGGCCTGGCATGCTGCAGTCCATGGAGTCGCAAAGAGTTGGACATGACTGAGCTACTGAACTGAAATGATGATCAGGAGTGGTTTCTTATACTCACTATTGTGGACTTCACCTTTCATACCCTGATGGAGAGAGTAGAGTTTTATTCTCTATTCCTATTTTATCTTCAGGAAGATAAAATATTTTCATATTTTCATAAAATGGGCTGGGCTATTGTTACTATGAAAGAAGAGAAGGAAGTTCAAATTGTTCTGAGATTCAGAATATTCTAACCAAAAGGGGTCCTCCAGTCCAGTGGCTTTAATTTTTTAAGTTATAGAACCCTGGCCACAAAACATTCTAATATGAAAAACCAATGTATAAGACAGATTAAGGTGCAAATTCTAACCTGTAGTTATCCTGAGATAGTTGCACAGAACTAGGGGTCTGCTGCATCTGTAGTTTGAAAACCACTGATTTAGTCCGAGCCTCTTGATTTGGGAGATAGGAAAATCGAAGTTCAGAGTACTCAAGTGACTTGTTCAAGGTCACGCAGCTGGTTATCTGGAGTGTGGAGAAGGAGATAAAATCTCAAAAGTGTGATCTTCCTTAAAGGTTAAGACACAGCCCAAGTCTGGTTGTTCCCCCAACCAGAGTTGGATAAGAAAATAAGATGAGCCATCTAAAACAGCCCCCCTGGAACTTCCCTGATGGTTCAGTGGCTAAGACTCTGAGCTCCCAATGCAGGGGGCCTGGGTTCGATCCCTGGTTAGGGAACTAGAGTCCATGTGCCCCAACCAAGAGTTTGAATGCTGCAACTAAAGATCCCGCATGCTGCAACTCAGACCTGGTGCAGCCAAATGGATAAATGAGTAAGATACAGATTAGGTCATAATGGCAGTTACAGCACATAATGTTTTCCAACTCAGCAGAATTTTGAGAACTCCTGCCCCTAGACATTTCTTCCGGCCAGCTCTTTTGGTGGTCAGCATAGCATATTGCGGGAAGGCTGGATGCGTCCACTCAAGAGGGTTGGATTCGGGAGCAAAGATGCCTGTGTTCCTTCCCATCGCCTCCTTTCCTTTTTAACCATGGACAAGCTGCTTGATTTTTCTCATTTTTTCATCTGAAACATGTACCAACTTCAGAAGCTTATGGAGAAAGCAGAGTGAGATGCTGCCTACAAGTACCGGCTGGGTGCAGGCGGATGCTTGACGGAGGCTGGGTGCTGGGCCGGTGGCGGCCGTAGCCGTAATGGTGGCGCTGGTTCCAGCTGTGCTTGTAGTTGAGGCAGAGTTGATGGCTGCTCAGGCTGGGCTGGCATCCCCCTGCTCATTCTCTGATGCTTGATGCCTTGTCCGTATCGCACCTTTCTGCTCCAGCCTTCCCCTTGATGAAATGGGAAAGTGTTATCCTCACTCAGCTGAACTAAGGGCCATTCATGAATGTCTTTTTCTTTTTTTTAAACTATCTTTTTAAAAAGTTTTAATTTTTTAATTGAAGTAGTATTCTTGCCTGGAGAATCCCATGGAAAGAGGAGCCTGGCATGGGATTGCAAAGTAGGACACGACTTAGCAACTAAACCACCACCACCATAGTTGGTTTATAATGTGTTAAGTGTTGCTGTATAAGAAACTGGCTGAATTATATATGTGTGTGTGTATATTGTTGTTTACTCACTCAGTCATGTCCAGCTCTTTGTGATCCCATAGACTGCAGCACACCAGGCCTCCCTGTCCTCCACTACTTCCTAGAGTTTGCCCAAGTTCATGTCCATTTAGTCAGTGATGACATCCAACCATCTCATCCTCTGTTGCCCTCTTCTCCTTCTGCCTTCAATCTTTCCCAGCATCAGGGTCTTTTTCCAGTGAGTCAGCTGTTTGCATCAGGGAGCCAAAGTATTGGAGTTTCAGCTTCAACATGAATCCTTCCGATAAATATTCAGGGTTGATCTCCTTTAGGATAGACAGGTTTGATCTCCTTGCTGTCCAAGGAACTCTCAAAGAGTCTTCTCTAGCATCACAGTTCAAAAGCATCAATTCTTCAGTGCTCTGCCTACTTTATGGTCCAACTCTCACATCCATACATGACAACTGGAAATAGACATATACATACCTTCTTTATCGTATTTTCCCTCCTGGTTTATCACAGGATGTTGAATATGGTTCCTGGTACTACACAGTGGAAACTGGTTTCCCCATCCAATAGATACCACTTTGCACCTGCTAATCCCAAACTCCCAGTCCATGCCTCGCCAACCTGCATCCCTTGGCAACCACCGGACTATTCTCTGTGTCCCTGACTCTGTTTCATAGTTTAGATTCCACATATATGTGGTAGCGTATGGTATTTGTCCTTCTTTTTACTTCATTTAGTATGATAATCTCTAGCTGCATCCATGCTGGCTGCAAATCGCATCATTTCATTCTTTTTTTTTTTTTTATGGCCGAGTAGTATTCCATTGTATATATGTACCACATCTTCTTTATCCATGCATATCCATGTTGACCTTTGATGATTTAGTCCTCGCTGTGGCCCACGGGTTCCCCCAGCTCACTAGCGCTAGCGTGCCGGGCGTGTGGTCTCTCTGCAAACAGTTGCTGATGGAGGTGGTGCTGAGAGCCCCCTGGGCAGGGCTCCCCTCCCCGCCCCGCCCTACCCTGCGCCCTTGAACCCTCCTGTCCGTTTGCCAGCCTCCCCAAGCCTGTGCTCCCTCCCCTTGAGCCCGCACCCTACTCTCCTTTCACCAGCTCCCACACCTTGGCCTTTGGTTCTCTGTTCACCCTGAATTCTCTTCCAGGAAGTTTCCTGGTCCGTCCTTCAGGTCGTCACCCAGTACCTACCTCTACCTGGATGCACACTCCGACATCTGTCAGAGGAAGACAGATGCAGAGCAGCCTCCCTCGTCACAGCTAGGGGACACTGCCCCAGACTCAGAGACCACACCCTCAGTCACTGTGAGCTCTTCACGGGGGTATAAACTGAGGGCAGGAGGTGATTAGAGGAAGAACGTGGGTGCCCCATTAAAGCCAGCGCCTGGCTCTTCACAGCAGTTTATGTAACAGGCCACAGTCGTGAAAGCCAAGGGGCATGGAGGGGAGAGATGGCAGTCAGCAGAGGCCGTTGTCTTCTCCATGACGTGGGATTGTGTGTGTGTGTGAGCGTGTGTGCACCTCCACGGCAGACTGGGAGTCTATTCTTGAGATAACAGAGATAGCAGGCCGTGAGCTCTTTTTAGCAATAACTTGGTGGCTGGAAATAGAAAATTGGTGTCTATAGCTGGAAAATACTCTTTTCAGATACCATGTGGAGCAGTAGTTCTCACAGTATGATTCCTGAATCCTGAGCAGTAGGATCACTGGGTGTTTGTTTGAGATGCAAATTCTTCGATCCCACCTCAGACCTACTAGACCTTTGTGGGGGTCTTTGGGGTTGGAGCCCAAGCAATCTTATGTTTTAACTATCCCTTCCCCTGGCAAGTCTGATATGCTAAAGCCAGAGAACCACTGACCCTAGAAATAAGCTCCTGATCCATCACCCAGACGATCACTCTGATTAGGAAGGTGGTCTCGGGGTCTTTAAACCTAGATTACATCCTGGCTCTCTATTCATCTTTATTCTGAGGCTGTGTGTGTCCAGATCAAAAGGATTAGGTATCTGGTTAGATGTCCTTTAGTGAAAAGGTATCTATGGTTTATGGATAAGTGACAAAGGGTTAACTAACACCTTCTTCTAAACCAGAATGTTAAAAAAAATAAAAATATCTACTCAGAATATAACAGAGCAAATTGTTGGTTTTTTTGTGTTTAAGGAGATGTGTTGTAGCTTCCACTAAGATGCATTTTATGGGTAATAAATACTACAGGTGTATACCATTGGTATTTTTCACTGACTCTTGATTTCTGTCTTTTGGATATCAAATATAGTTCTGTTAATACTAAGCTTTGCATCTTGTCACTTTCTCTTTCCTTAAGGGAAATCACGGCCTACTTATTGAGCTATCGAATAAAAACCAATGTTTAAGCATTTTATGATGCTCCATATAATCTTTAGAAACACCTTGGACGTTGCAAAGTAAGAGTTAATAGTCATGGTGTATAACTACTAAAGGATAATTCTCAAATTGGAAGAAAATAAATCATCGGCTATAGATAATTAGATGAGTGAAAATTTGGGGATTGAATACATGAAGGCCCTTTCTATGATTTAAGGATTCCAAGTGTGAAACAGAAGACCCTGGACTCCAGATTCTTATAGCTTCACTAGATTTGAGCTATCCTAGTATGAGCAACTCTAGAACATATGATGAGTGGATTTACCAAGTTCTTAGTAGATAATCCACATTAAGTATGCTTTCAGTATACTTTCTGGCTAAAAGTTTTTAGTTTCCCAAGGAAATGATTAGAATTCTGGAACTTGTAGTCAGGAAACCTGAAATTTAATCAAGACTTTACTACAATCTGTAACTTTGGGCAACTCTCTATTGACTTACTGGGCTTTAATTTTTTATATATGTGTTTTCCTTTTTAGATTAAAAGATGATATGTGTTGGTTTAGATAAACAATGCCTGTTTTACCTCCACTGAAAGAAAAATAGTTTTTACCAACATAATGGAAATCAGAATAAAAATAAGATGCAAACTAAATTTTCAAGCTAGATTTTGCTAATCTGGACAAATTTTATATGCCTTTTAATAATTTTTAGTATAATCTTTCCAGAATCTGAATGTGCTTAGGTAAAAAGAAGCTATGGCAAATTAATTCTTTTTAATTAATAATAGAGAAGATGATATTTAAAGTTAGAATACGAGTTTCATGTTAGTTTTGGTTTTAAATAAACATCCTTGGTCAGAAACTTTTCTCAGTGTATTTCCCTGGTGAGCATGCTGAAAATGTTACTGCTTCGTTTGTAATATTTACATAAACTGGGTCATTAACGGATATTTTTGCATTTTCGGTTAGGTTATGGCTGCTTTCTTTTTTGTATTCTTAAAATGAAAAGTGTAATCCTGTTTTTTCTTACAGTGATCCGTATGTGAAACTTTCATTGTACGTAGCAGATGAGAATAGGGAACTTGCTTTGGTACAAACAAAAACAATTAAAAAGGTAAGTGTCCATCCTTAATTAAACATCATTTAAATCATAATTTAATCTGATTTAATTATATCTTTGAGCTTTGTAGTGTTTTTGTTTTAAGCTGGCAGTATTTTTATTTTAAACCTCTCTTAGTATGAAATCTGTAAATTCAACAGAGTTCAAACTTTTCAGTATTAATCTAAGACACTGGTTTTGGCTTTTGGTTAAGTGCGTGCATCCTCAGTCGTGTCTGATTCTCTGCGACCCCATGGACTTAGTAGCCTGCCAAGCTTCTCTGTCCATGGAGATTTCCCAGGCAAGAATAGTGGAGTGGGTTTCCATTTCCTCCTCCAATGAATCTTCCCAACCTAGGGATCAAACCCAGGTCTCCTATATCTCCTGGATTGGCAGATGGATTTTTTTACTACAAAAGCAATAGTCAAAGAAGCATTGTTACCAGTAGCAATTTTTTTCCCTGCAAAGAATAAAGCAAAACATGGATTTGTTCTTGTTGACTTGTTAGTTTATGAAAAGAAATTTAAAGCCATTTAAAACATATTTAATGAAATGGAGTGGCTTGTGGATTTGGTAGGAACAAAGGGAATGGTTTAACTTAAAACAGGTATTACCAAAGGAAGCAAAATACTTGCTTAGCTACATGAAAACAAATAAAAAATCTTAACAGTAAAACTCTATGAATTATACCTTAATTCACATTTCCATGTTTTTATATGCATCTATAAAATACATTAGAACATAGATTTATATCTATACTTATATCTTAGTTCATCTACTCCATGTTTTTATATGTATCTGTTAAATCATATATTTACCGCATATTCGGGGCATTTATTGAAGATGCATGCTTTCTACCAAAAGTACTGTTCTTATCTGTGCTTCAGCAGTATTTGTGGATCCCCGTTATTTTCCCCTCCCCATCTGAGGGGTAAACAGTCTAATACACCCTGTGATAAGCAATTCCTGGAGTGCGCGAGGGCTTTTAAAAAATGGTAACTCTTCCTGCTATTGTGCAGACGCCTGGGGTCTGTTGCCAGGTCATTTTGTGAAAGGAAGCGACAACAGTCTAGCGTGTCTCCCACCTGGCCTTCTGACTGGCCCTGAAAATCTGGCGAGTTTGGAGAGCAGGGGCCGGCGTTTTGATGGGTGGGGAGGACTCCTGCGGAGGACGGAGGCCATTGTTCCCTGTTGGGCGCTGTCGCCGGGCGGGGGGGGGGGGGGGGGGGGGGCAGCTAGGGGCCTGGTTGCCCGGACGCAGAAGGAGCAGAGAAGCGGAGCCGCGATCGGGGGCACTGAACCGCGTTTCCCTGCGCGGGGAGGGCCCCCTCCTCCGCCCCCCGGGAGGGGGTGCGCTGTGTGCCCGGCTCGGTTAGTATTTCTGTGCGGCGCGGGGTGCTGGAGAACCGTTTGCATCATCCTCTGCTCCTCGTGGGCGGGTGCCCGGCGCTGCACGCGTTCTCCGGCCTCACCTGTCTGCCCCTAACCCCACCTGTCCTCTGCCTCTCCCCCTCCGCGTCTCTCCGAAGCGGGTCTCCTGGCCCCCTGCAGCCACCGCAGCCCTGGGCTTGCAGCACCTCTCCCCTTCCTCCCTCCTGCTCGCGTTCACTTATTTACATCCAAGGCTACATCCGGAACTAAAAGCGTGAGCCCCTTTTATTTAGGGTTCGATTTCCCCCTTGAGCTGTGGGTGGGGAAATTGCTAATTCTTATCTTTAATGCTAGTTCAGTGTTGTACACAGCCTATGTTTATTTTTTATGATGCTTTGTGTTATTATTTTGCTGTTTCTTGCACTAGGTTTTACAGATAGATGGATAAAGGCAAATATCATTCTAACTTAAAAATCTCTGTAGTCCTTGGTGAGGGGGTGATTTTTCAATCTCATTTTTACATACAGTTTTTGAGAGAGATGTTCATTTCAGAGCATAATGCTTGTCCAAATGCACAAACACATGTGTATATGTAGTCTTCCAGACTATGTTTCATCTTAGTTTCAAAGGCTGTTTGTCAGTCTTATCTTTTATCAAAGCTGAGGACAAAAGTGTACTTTCCATAACCTTGTGAGATGTATGTTTATGTGGATTGCTATGCAGATGAATGGATGGATGGATGGATGGATGTGGATGGATAGAGAAGAGGATTGAAGTATAGAGGTAGGTGAATAAATATATGTAAACCTAGTTATTTAGGGAGAAAGAGTTCACTTTTGGTTTATAACTGGCAGAGTTTTTGCATGTTATATAATCTGATCATCAATCTTGTTCTTTATAAAATGGTCTTTAGATTTCTGTATTTGTGTAAATAGTGAATACTGTCACCCTTCTGCCACCTGCTTCATGATTCTCCAAAACAGATTTGTAGCAGTTTGAGAGAAGTGAACAAAGTCCATTTGTTCTTGATACAATAATTGTATCAATGTTAATTTCTTGAAGCCTATCTTTACTTTCATGGTGATGGCATGAAATTTATGGTTTCTTATCTGTGAATTGTCTGTTTCATAAACACATCCCCTCCCCATCTAGTTTGGTGTATAGAATAGTCTGAGATAATGTAAATGCTTCTTTAATTGCCGTTTTGAAAATCTCTTTAGCTATGTTTTAGCGGGAAAAAAAAAGTTTAAGCAAATATGTGGACTGCACTGTAGCAGTAACTGTTAACGTTGCAAAGACTGTAAAAGAAATTACAAGATGATTTCTCTTCCAGACGCTGAACCCAAAGTGGAATGAAGAATTTTATTTTAGAGTAAGTTTTTCTTTTCTTGGGGCGGGGGATCATAATTGTTATTGATGACTAGATTGATATATAATCTCAACAGACTCACTGAGTTATAGCTATTAAATTTTTATTACAAAATTCCTTTTAATATGAGAAAAGGTTGGGTAGCTTTCTAGTGTATCCCAAATTTGCAAAAACTATAACTAGTGGTAACAAAATCTGGACTTGTTTCGTTTGGGGATCTTTGAGGGAATCAAAAAGAAAGTTATCCAAATAGCAAAGTTTAGCTTTCTTATGCAAATTTTTCTTTAAAAAATAAAGTAAAATTAAAACAGCAGCTTAATTGTTTCAGTGAAGTATAAGCTCAGTAGAAGCAGCATGATTAAAAAGAAGCCTAAAATTGATTAATCATGTTCCAATTTGGAAAGAAAATTTTTACAATTCAGTTATTAAGTGTGAGCATATGTGTATAATATAAAACTACATCTGCAGTTTAAATATTACCAAATTAGGCAAAATTTCCTCAACCTTTTATATTTAATATCTAGAAGAGCTACATATAGAAATGACTGAGTTCTGTAAATTAATGGAAATTACTTTTCAGTGAGTTTATGTGGTTGTTGCTTTTTTTTTTTTTTTTGGTATTAAAAGCTTGAAACTATTAAGCTGCTCAGTTATTTATTTTTTTTTCTGTTCAGTTATTTAATGGAAAATAGGGGTTTTTCTCTTCAAGATGAATTAATTTTAGCTGTCTGAATAGCTGTGTTATTAAAAACTACTCTACCTCCAGAAGTATTATAGATAAGATCTTCTGATTGGTGTAGATTCCCAAAGCACAATATTACCATTAAACTGATGATAATGGTCCTGATTTCTTCCTTTCAGTCACAACAGTATTTTATATATTTTATGTGCTCTGAACGCAGATCACTACATATGACATCTGTTTTCTGTTATGTTCAGAGCTAAAATATGGCATTGATATTTGAATTCTTGGTGAGATCCTGTGTCTAGCCTCTACTGAACCTGAGGGACACACGGGCTTTTACATGGTGTCACCACCAGATGTATTTTTAAATTACTTTGTGAAAGACTGAAAAAGTAATGGGGGCAGATAGATGTTATTGGCCTGTAACTAACTCTCAGATATAGCTTTCCACTTGTAATACTCCAAACTACTTAGACTTCTTTCAGTTTGAGGGAGACAAAAATTAATTAACCACCTTGGCCACATTTCTGTAAATTTTACTACATTCAAAATTTTTTTCAGGTTATATTAGCCCTAAAGATATGTAAACTTGATTTTTTGGGGGGGTCATTTAAAAATTTCTTTGTCCCATTCATTGAACAAATCTTTATCGAGTGTCTGCTGCATCCCAGCCCCCGTCACGGAGTGTGGACGCACTGGTCCGCGCTGAGCTTTCAGACAGACACTGCGCTCCCTCCCCCCACCACCTGCTTGCTCCATCTCCAGGTTAAGAGCATGCCTAGGGGTCCGGAGCACAAGGCGTGTTCTCTGCACCGTCAAGTGTTCTTTCATTGGCTTCTCCCTCGTGAGACAGCTGAGGCTTTGTGCTGGGAGACCTGGGTCCCATCTCCAGCTCTCCCACTGACAGCCCCTCTGACCCTGGGGAAGGAGGACTCACACTCCCCATGGGCTCCGCTAGTGAGAGAGGAGTCCTGATTTAGGAAGGCTGTTTCCAGGGTTTATGTACAGGAATGGAAATGAGCATACATCGCACCTGACACTTGGGTCTGAAGACGATTCCTGCTATTTCAGTGAGGTTTGGGAAAAGAGACAGAAAAAAGCAGAAAGACACCGAAAGGCCAGGGGCTCTGACGCTGACCCCGCCGTTGCTGGAAGAGGGGCCATCTCTTATTTCTCTTTTCTCTCGTGGGTCCACACGCAGGCTCTGTAGACGCTTGGGCCGGGCCTGCTGGAGCTCCTGGTTGCCCTGCATACTAGCTGCGGGCTCATGGGCAAGTTACTTTACCCTCCTGGTCTCAACTCCTTATTTGTGAAATTGGAGCAGCAGTTGTATTCATCATAGGGGTGCTTTGAGAATAAATGGGGCCATGTGTTTTTGTAAGGAGAAAGTGTAAGGAGAAAGTGCCTAAAATGCATGCACACAAAGGTAAATAGCTGCTTTTTACTGTTTTTTTCATGATTTTTGATCGTTGCCTAAGAAATTTTCTCAGGCGTAGACCTTTATGAGGGTGTAGCCTTGGTGTACAAACATAAGGGTGCCTTTTTAGGGGAGATTTAGGAACTGTTAAAAACCATGTAGAAGTATCCTTTCTTATGTTAGAAAAGCAGCACTTAAAAAGCTTTTCTTCTGATATGTCTAAATATTAGGCATAGAATAATATAGAAGTCAATAATAGAAAACTTCATAGATGGAAGAGCAGGTTGTTTACAGCATACAATTGATTTGAGTGCTTTATAAAGTATTTTGTTCTTTCAGTCCCTTATTTCATTCCTTGGAATTATTTCTGCCCATTTAAAACATATTATTTCTGTCCCTTATAGGTAAACCCATCTAATCACAGACTCTTGTTTGAAGTATTTGATGAAAACAGACTGGTAAGTGGGTCCTAGTTTTTAATTTTGGCTTCATTTTTTTTTTTTTTAAAACTGAATTTTTTAGAGCACCGTAGTTTAGAAATCTGTATTTATATTGTACGTCTGTCAGTATACTTGTCCCTCAAGAAGACCATTTTTGTCCCATTACTAGCTTAATGTTCATAATGATCAAGGCCATTACTCATGTAAGTGACCCTTCCAGGGTTTTTATGTATAAGCCAGACTATGTGATTGTGACATGGTCTGTATCAAATCTCTTTGGGAAAACAAAAATCTAATTAACAGTATACAGCAAGAGGGAATATATTTAACAGGTAAAATTAAGAAGTTATTTTATAAGTGGTACTTTCTCAAGGGAAATTCATAGAAAGCACCTTCAAAAAACCAGAATGCTGAGACATACATTTGCTGCAAGTAACATTTTATATAGATTGGTAGTAGGTAGCTGTATATTTTGTGTGCGCACGTGTGCGTGCACACATATGTAACTGACACAACTTAGATTTCATTTTAGAAATGGAATTTCAGAAGCAAATCTGGGTTAATACATTTGCCAAAATTAACTCCCTAGAATGTATACACCAAGTACTCACAAGGCAAGGTTTGCAACTATGAAAATGAATATTATCATGATATGTACAAACTTTTAATGTACTCTCAGAAGTGGTATTGAGTTGACCAAACAGTTTGTTCAGGTTTTCCTGTAAGATGTTATGGAAAAACCTGAACAAACTTTGGCAAACCTTATATTATAAATGAGTGTAGTCGTTGTATTCAAATCTGCTTTTGAGTTCCTGAACTCAGTGTCCTAAAACCTAATGTCCAGTCATCCCTCAGTCTCCATGGGGGGCCTGGTACCACGACTCCTGCAGATATCCAGATCCAAAGACCCTGAAGTCTCTAATATAAAATGGTGTAATATTTGCATGTAACCTAAACACATTCTCCTGTATGCTTGAAATTTGTCTCTAGATTACGTATGATACCCAAATACAGTGTAAATGCTATGTAAATAGTTGCCTGTATGAGGCAAATTCAAGTTTTACTTTTTGGAACTTGCTGGAATTACCCCCTTTCCCCAATATATTTGATTCACAGTTGGTTGAATCCATGAATGTAGAACACATACATACGGAGGTTCAACCATATATTATTTGCTTAAAATAAATGTCCTATGAACCCTACTTTCTGCAGAATTCAACTGGAACTACTTGACTAGCTTAAGTTTAATAGAATATTTGATCTGAAGGAGACTTATAATATCTCCTTTAGTGTCCTGTCCTTGCAAATGAGAGAACTGAGGTCTAGAGCCCTTATGTAATTATGTAACTGCTCATCTCTTAAGTCTCAGGTCAGTGGCAGTGAATTTGTTGTTATTTAGTCGCTAAGTTGTATCCATCTCTTTTGCAAACCCGTGAACTATAGCCCGCTAGGCTTTCTGTCCATGGGATTTCTCAGGCACGAATACTGGAGTGGGTTGCCATTTCCTTCTCCAGGGGATCTTCTCAACCCAGGGATCAAACCCACATCTCCTACATTGGCCGGCGGTGTCTCTACGACTGAGCCACCAGGGAAGCCAGTGGTGATGCATCGCCAAGCCTTAGCCCTTAGAATGCAACTTGGGAGTATATTTGATCTCCTGTGCCTGGTATTACTCTCCAAATTAGGAAATCAACAGATGTTGGCCCACCATCCTGATAGTTTTTCTATTAAAATATGTAGATTTTCAGTGGTTTTGCATCAAACTTGACATTTTATACCTTAGGTGATACTTAGTGGTACTGAATAGCTAAATCACTTTTGCTCTGTGTATGAAGTTATTTTCTTGTTAAATCCAATGAGAAATTCTGCTTGAGGTACAGTTTTTGGCACTCCATCTTTATCCAGCAAACACTGAATTCGGCCAACGTTCAGCGAGTAACATCAAGTCCCCGGAGATACACATGCAGCCATGGACTAATTCTTCCTTATTCATTTATTGAGGATAATAACACTTGAAGGTGAAGAAAGGGTCAACATTGGGGAAAAATTGCCTCCTGTCAGATGGGTTTTCACTCATTATTTTTCTTTTATTAAAAGAAATACACTGTAAAAAGATTTTTTTTTGTTTGTTTTCCATGTCCATTATCTAAAAGAATGACTGTGGAGATGGCCTTGCCATGAGCCCTAAACTAGAGTTTCAAGCCCAACAAGGCTTTGAATGAATGCCAAGCTCTAAGGAATCCCACGTGAATACAAACTTTATCTGAAAAATCATGTTTTGTGTACCCAGCTTTGCCCCAGGCCGTCGGCAGTGCTGTGACTGTGCAGTGAAGGCTGCTGCGGGTGCTTTTTTTCTTTGTTGCCTGTTAATCCAGCCAAGACAATACGTGACTGTAGTGGTGCTCGGCAGTTTTCGCGTTAAACAAACTGGCTTCCATTTCTCTCCTAGAGATCATTTTTGGCATTTAAAACCCATGCCTTTAGAAAACAGGTTTGAATGTGTGTAAACACAGGGTTAATCCTCCACACCCTGGACTCCAGAGCTGTTGACAGAGTCATGCTTTGCGGATTTTAAAATAAAACTTTTTGTCACTCTTTGCAGCTTGGTATTCCCCCTTTGCCCCCCATCATTTTTTTTTTATTCCCTCCTAAATAAACCTCTTTTTTTTTTTTTTTAAATAACTGATGTTTCTGGCTCACAGAGAAGAGTATGTTTAAAACACACAGAATATATCCAAATTAGCTACAAGTCCGATGACAGTTTTTTGAACATGGACTTTCACTTTTATTACTTAGGTCCTTTCTAGCCCTTCACAAGTAACAATATTCTCTGTTTGTAACCCAGCTGGGGTGATACTGCTGACTTCTTACTGGAAAACAGTCTGCTCCAGGCAGCCTTTTTTTCTGCATGGTATTTCAGTTAATTTATTACAAAAGCCACAAGCAACACGCTTCTTCAACTATCTCCCCCCCCCCTTTTTTTTTGAGTGGGGGTTGTTTTTTCTCCTATCTGGCATACAGGGGGGTTGTTTTCTCTAGCTGGGTTCCTTTCCTCTGGCACTGCCGTATCTGAGAATCATATTATGTGTGAGACTGTGTCCCCCGCCCTCCCCATCTTTCAAATAAAAAAACATGTCGTGGTAGCCAGAGGCAGACCCCAACTGGCAGTAAGTTGGTCGCCCCCTCCCTCCACTCAGCTATTTTGTTCCTTGTAGATCATGGTCTAATTATTTAGCGTTAAAGGGACACGCATTCTGTGGGGTGTGTAATCGTATTTATAGTACGTTTTATTAGTTTGCATTCCGTCGTGGTGGTGTGGTGATATCATATGGAAGAGGGGCACATAACATCCGATTGCTCCCGACAGGGCTTCCCTGCAGCCCTGCCGTTTCCCTTGTCGCTGCCGGGTTCGATGGGAGCGGGGGCTCCTCTGTGCGGCTGCCTTGGGTGCCAGTTCTCCCGCATCGGTGAGGCAGCGCCCGGGTGCCCAGCTCGGTTTGGAAAGAACTGTCCACCGAGCGCGCTGTGCTGAGATTTATAGCCGCATGGCTCGGACTGTGTTTGCTGCCTTAGTCAGCTGTGAGAGCTCCCTGCTGGGGCCACTCCTGTCTGATGGAAAAGCAGCAGCTGGGAAGGTGCTGTTTCAGGCTCTTGCTGTTTAAAAAAAAAGAGAGAGAGCGAGAGGGGGAAGAAAACTCCACTAAGTCCAGAAGCTGGCATTGGAGGGGGAGACCGCGGTCATGTGGTTCCGGCCACCCTACCCTCTGTCCCAGTGCGGATGAGAGCTTTCTGCTCTTATCCAATCATGCCTGGAATGCCGCTTGCCACTTGGGTTATTTCTGCTATCTGCCGCCCTTGGTGCCGCAGTGCTCACGCTTTGGCAGATGGAACGCTTTTCCTTGGAGTTCGTGTCTTTGGGGTTTGACTGCTGGCAGCGCCGGGCCTGTTGTTGCCTCTCGCCCTGTCCCTCCCTGGCCCTCTGGGCACCATGGCCCATCGGCTTCGGTTTCATTTTGGCTCCTGCCGTAGCAACACAGCCCCCGAGTCAGAGATCCTAGACCAGGAGGGAGAAGACGACTTTTTCATGGCATTCCACACGCTCCCGCGGCGGGGCGGCGCGGTGGCGCTGGCCCCGAGCGGAGCGCAGGACGCGGGCCTGCGGGGAGGCGTGGGCGCGCTCAAGCGCAGCACGTCCATGTTCATCCCGCAGCTGCTGGGCCCCGTGGACGCGCGGCCCACGCGGAGCTCGTCCGTGCAGATCTCGCTGCAGCGCAAGGCGGCCGACGGCGCCCCCGACGACGGCGACGCGGGCACGGAGCTGCCCGGGGAGCCCCCCGAGGCCAAGAGCCTTGACTACGGCAGCGGCGGCAACGGCTCCCCTCCTGGGGGGCCCGGGGCTCCCGGCCCGCAGCTCAACGGCACGTGCGGCCGCCGCCAAGCGCCGGGCCCCGACGGCCGCGAGGAGGCCGAGCCGCCGGCCGTGCGTGTCCAGCACCGCGCGTCCAGCGCCGACGTGCGCCCGGTGAGGCTGACGCCCTCGGGGGCTGAGGGTCAGGCTGGCCCCGCGGCAGCGGCGCCCGAGCCTAGGCGCTGGTCCCTGCAGCACGTTCCAGACGCTTCTGGAAGCTCCGGGAAGCGCTGCTTTGTCTTCCAGCTGCAGCAGCCGCCAGCCGGTGGCGGCGGGCCCACGCCGGGCGGCGACTTCAACTTTGGCTTCACCGGCACCAAGGGGGACAGGTTGGTGAGGTATCCCCGAATCCGGCTAGAGAGGAGCAGCTCGTACCCCACGCAGCCCCGGGCCGAGCGCGGGAGTCCCACGGAGGAGCGCGGCCACGCGGACCCGGAGGCGCCGCCGCGGGGCCGCAGGGTGGCTCCCGATGCCCACAGGACCGACGCGGCGGCCGAGAGGACGCCACAGGGCCAGGGCTGCACGTTTAAGATCAGGCAGGATCAAAACGCGGGGCAGCAGCACTTCAGAATCCTCGTGACCCGGGGGCCCGAGGAAGCCCCCCAGAGTCCCGAGGAGGACGCCGCCGCGGCCGGCCCGGCTTCCACGGGAGCCGGCGCCCCGGTAAGTGAGCCTGCGATGCCGTGCGTCCGCAGGAGGAAGGGGCTGATTCTAGCCCAGCAGGCGTATTCTGCAGCGGAATTAAAATAAACAACGTCCTGCTCCCTTCTGGGGCTTTCCCTGCTTCCGGCCGGAGTAACTTAGTGTGTTTGGCCGGGTTCTGGGTCCACGACTTGTGGTCCCGCCTTTGGTAGAAGTCCATGAAACTAGTTAGCCGATTTTAGAAAATATCGTAGCCTTAGATCTGCAGTCACATGACTGTTTTGAAAAATCTGGACAACCTTTCTCCCCCGTTTCCCTCCCTTCTCAATAAAAGAATTTTTAAGATGTCCTTACATTTTAAGTGAATGTGCAGTGCCCCAGTGTGTTTACATTGGAAATGCGTTAAAAAACTGCTTGCAGATACAGGCTGTGACAACACTCAGGTTTAAAAAATAATCCGTTCTAATCCAGGTGAGAGAATCTCAGGTTAAACTTGTCTGGTTTCTTCATAATTAAGCATATGTCAGGTTGGACCCATTCATCTTCGTGGCCTTTTAGCTGTACAGGGCCGGCACTGGTTGTATAATGTTATTGTCTTAGTGGGGGTTTTTTTTTTTTTTTTTTTTTTTTTTCTGGTCCCATTAAGTAATAGTGAACAAAGGTAGCCACAGTTGTGGGCTGGGAGGAAACGTGTTTTTGAAGCAGATTGGCCTGTGGGGCCAAGGCGAGGCGAAACTGATTGGGGACTTGTTAATGGTCGGATTGCACAGCCCTGCAACTTAACACTGCCCACTTGAGTGTGGAAGCTGGGCTGCTGTATATAGAATAGTGAAGTGCCCAGCCTCCAGCTGTGGAAACAGAAACCCAGCAACAGGTTTTGGCCTTCATTGCGCCTGTGTTCTTGCTCGCTGCCTCCCAGCAAAATGGAGTACAGACAGACAGCTGCTAACTCTACCAGGCAAACGATGACTCTGCAGCTTCCATGGTTGGTCGTGGGATGCGAAGTTTCACCGGTTAGCTTGCTTTTACTGCTGCTAATCACTGGCCACGTGCTTTCTTTTTTCTCAGAGGACAAGCTCCTTGTATTCTGAATTGGGGTTGTTTTCCTTGAATTTCCTGTGACTGCTGGATTGCAGGATACGGCAGTGAAATGTCTAGGAGACTTTGTGTTTGATTTCAGTTGTGAGTTGTGACTTTTCAAAGTGGATGACTCAGTTTGGCTGTGGATCCGTATCATCTTTTATTATTTTGTGTCGAGAAATATTTTTGGCTGTGTGAGTTTTATCACTGATCCATCATTGTCTTTCACCATTTTAAAGGCATATAATCAGGTGGTAAATGTCAATATATTTTTCTTGTTAATATAACTTTGTAACTGTTAATGCAACCGTTTCTTCTTTTCACTTTTATACACCCTTTTCTTTTATTATCTCTAGCCCTTTCATTAGGAAGTGCTATATTTTTGGTCTGAACCAATACCGTTTTTATACAGTGGTACAGATTTCAACAAAATTCTGATGATAGCATCTAACCTTCAGCCCAAGAAAGTACCATCACAACAGGTGTAGACTTCTTTGGGCCACATATTTTCATGCTGAATCTGGACAACCTACCACATGAATATTGACAACATGCTTATCCCACGTTTTGACAGTTTATCAGACTTTTAAATCATTTTGCAGTTAGGCGTTCAGGACAAATGGATTTTTATAATTACAGTCTCATTTGGCTTGACGTTTCTCCCGGGATTAAAAAAACAAGTGCAACATACCAAACACTGTGTGTAATTTACATGCGAGAGCCATTCTAACTTTCAAGGACTGTTAGAGTGGAAAATAAAATTTCTTCACATTTGGAAATGTAAGTTCTAGAAT
This sequence comes from Muntiacus reevesi, assembly GCF_963930625.1. Lineage (NCBI taxonomy): Eukaryota > Metazoa > Chordata > Mammalia > Artiodactyla > Cervidae > Muntiacus > Muntiacus reevesi. The sequence goes on from NC_089252.1 coordinate 54,658,465, forward strand.
AATGAGTTTTTTGTGGAAAATAAGTCCCATCCAGAGCATAGTAGTATTTATTTTCGAATCTGTATTTTTGTATACTTCTATAAATTTGCGAAGGGTTGGTAGGAATCTGGCTTTTTCTTTTAAGCGAAAACTTGCTTCTTCAAGAAGCAGAAACAAAACTTGTCTCGTAACAAAACTGTCTGCTCCATTCAGCACTCCGTACGTGTTTCAGATGGGCAGGGGTGTTAAGAGTAGGCAGCAGCTGCGACGGCCTTATTTATCTTGAGGGAAAACATTCACTTGGGCGTCTGCAGTCTGGCCGCCACCAGGCTCTTTTGACGTTTCAAATATCTGCTGCTTTGGACAGAAGGGCATTTCGTTATTAGTTTACATGAAAAACCGATTACAGTCAGGTCTTTTGAATGGTGTCAAAAATCTTTCTTGATGGGGAAAACCTTTCAAGATTCCTTTGGCGAAGGTGCTCAGATGTCACGATCCATGCCTCAGACCTTATTACAAGGTTATTTTGTTGAGAACTTTGCTCTGTGCCTCCCAGACATCCTGTCATGACTGTCACAAATAAATTTAAAATGCAACATGATTGTCCAAAAAAACATGCTAATCAGATTCTAGGGACCTCTTGTGATCCTTGATTTTTTTTTTCTACCCAGTCTGTGATATAAGACAGAATTGATTTTTTTAGAGTTATCAGTTACAATGTTACAGTATTTCAAAATGCTTATAACTTATCGGTTTACTTTGTAGCGTTTTGATGGTTATTTAATGAATAATTTAGTTGTTTTCTTAGATTAGTGTTTTGAGTTCCTTGGCTGGGTTAAGCTTCCTAACTGCGCGATAGTGACTCTGAGGAAGAGGGAGCCTGTTTATCAGGGATTTCTGTGCCCTTTTCTGATGCTTGCCTGCGTAGTAACTGCTCGGCTCTGCATCCTTCAAGTTTAGGACATGGTTTTCTAATCCCATTAATAATGCCATTAAGTGTTTAAGGCCCACTGTGTATATAACATTACACTGGGTCCTTGGAAAGTTTTTGGGACTCTCTGTTTCTTGCTGACACAGAATTCATAATGTAAACAGAGATCAAAGGGCCGGGGGGCAGGGGGTGGGGGTAGAACACTTCTGACACCCACGCCATACGCTACAGGGAAAGAATGTTCTTTCTTTACTTCTTCCGAGGCTCTCTGAATTTACCCCTGTGCCCTTCCCATGGACACCCATGTCACAGAAGCGGCGTGGGGGTCGTCTGTGACTCCCAATTCATTTTACTGAACAGCAGAGGAACCCCCAAGCTATTTTTCTTTGGGGAGAATTTTAGTTTAGACCTCTTTTAGACAGGGTGATTTGACTCTACAGAACATTTCTGACATTAGTATTAGTTGGTGTCTCCTTTTTACCTTAAAAAATTAATTCTAGGAAAATATGTACAAGCATTAGTCCTTCAGTCTTGTCTGACTCTTTGCGACCCCATGGACTGTAGCCCGCCAGGCTCCTCTGTCCATGGAATTCTTCAGGCAAGAATCCTGGAGTGGGTAGCCATTCCCTTCTCCAGGGGATCTTCCCAACCCAGAGATCAAACCCCGGTCTCCTGCGTTGCAGGCAGGTTCTTTCTTTATTTAAAAGCACCACCACCACCACAACATAGTGAATTTTTAAAAAGCTAGCAGTCCTTTCATTGACTTGATCTCTGATCGGATTCTGTGAACTTTTCTTCTCAGCTGTCTCTCTCAACATGGTTCTATACAAGCGTGTTCCAATATTATGTAACTCGGAGGGATTAGTGAAAAGTGTAGGTGATAATGTCGTAGGTGGGTACACACAGAAGCACAAAGGACTTGTGGGTGATCACTCACATCTCTGTAGCACTTCACAATCCGATGAGTGCCAGCCTTCATTTCACTTAATATAACTATCCGCCTATCTCGCTCAGCTTTTCCGACCATCATGTAGCTAAATAGTGTTATTTGACTGTTTCCAGTGAAGGTATGTGATACGGTCATTAGGTGTGATAACTGATGGCACACCCCTAATGACAGTATCACATTCTATCATTTTTTGTATCTGTGCAGAATGGGAATTTTAGAAATATGTTTCTATCTTTGCATATAAAACACCTGTGTAGCAGCTCAGTGCTTTATGTGATGTGACGTTTTAATGCGGAAGATTCTGGAGATGGCAGCTTCAGTGGGTGCCTCGGAGCACTGGCCTCTGCAGATTCCTGCCATGTCCCAGGAAGTGAGACTCCCTCTCTGAGCCTTCTCCCTTGTCAGTGAAAAAGGAGGCTAAAGACACCCAGCTCATGGGTTCATGGGGAGGTTTCAGTTCGGTGTTGTGTTGGTCTTCTCCTCTCTTACCCACATCTCTATAAGGCACACATTGTTCCCCGAGGGAGGCGATTGGGTGGCCATGAACAGTCGGTTTTGTTCACAGGGCGTTAGACACAGGGCCACAGAAATTTAAGGAGTACCTGGAATTGTTTGCTTTGGAAACTGGCTTTGATCTCCCGTGTCCCGTTATCTCAGCCTTCCCGAGTGTTTGCCCCTCGGATAATCAGCATCACAAGCCCTTAACAGTGCCCCGTGGTGACACAGGCCTCGAAGAGACTGCAGTTCGTTCCTCAGCTCTGCCTCGGACAAAAGGACCTTTAATTGTGTTTGTGCGATTAAATTTTGAAACTTAAATGTAGTTATATCTGCTGGCATTTCAGACATATTGTTGGTTTGCCATGTCATTTTGGCTGTGTGTGTGTGTGTGTGTGTGTGTGTGTGTGTGTGTGTGTGTGTGTGTGTGTGTGTGTGTGTGTGTGTGTATTTATTTTAAAACCAGGCCATGTTTCCATTTGTTTGTCTTTCCTTCTTATTGGCTGTGGCTTTTGAGCAGGAATCTAACGTTATCTGTACAAAGTTTCCACGTTGTGTGGTTTACAAATGAGGGCAGTATTTGGGAATAGGCCTTATTGGATACTGCAGATTTTCATAAATGCTGCAGCTGCTTCTCTTGGCTAAGCTTGGAGGCAGGGTTCTTCGGCGTTGAACTAAAACTACAATTTTATAATACATGCTAATAAGAAAATTGTTATCTCTACACAAAAGTTAGCAATACCAGAAGACATTTACTCCATGTAAGAATTACCTTAAATTTAATCAATGTTGTGTCTGTGTATAGTTGATAGTTTAAAATTAACTGAGGCTAATCTAAATAGTCACTTCCCTATAGCTCAGATGGTAAAAATTCTGAATAAGAGTCTGTGCAATTTGATCAAGCAGATTTTTTTAAATAAAATTAATCAACTGCATTACTGCTGAGATGGATCAATGCCCTAAATACATTGACCCTTTTTAACTCCAAGACATTTGCAAAAAATGAGGAAAAAGCACAAACTCATAGAAGGTGTTGAAACTGTTGCTTGAATGCTCGAATACCAGAATATCTAAGTTTCCATTCTGAATGCCAAAAGAAGCTCAGGAAGCCCACTCTACAATTGGCTGGTGGTTATTGAGAGGTTCGGTAACCTGTCTGCAGTCATGTACTTCCCTTGATTCATACCAGGCAGCATACTATTCCATGTCCTCCACAAGAGAGAACACCAGTGTACCCATGATGTAGAGTCAGCTGCAGTTTATGGTGAAAAAGGTCTGAGAGGACAGAGTGTTGAAAATATGTGCTAAAATGTGTTATTTAGGAGCTTGGTGATTTTTTCTGGGCAGATGGAGATGGTAGAAAGATTTTTAGAAATAATCTCAACACAGTATGCATCACAGATGCATGATATTTCCAATGGATTTTCCTTTTTAAAATCTCTTGTTTTTATTTATTTATTTTGCTATAGCTTCCTTGGGCAAGAGGGAATAGCAGTGAAATAGTGGGCTGCATGGGTGGGCCTGAATGAAATAGCCTGTTTCATGATGAGTCCTGAACGGACACCTCACGGGTCTCCGGGCATCACCACATCTTAACAGGAAGTGTAATCTTCAGGCTGGAGGTGAAGTAGATTGAATTTCACGAAGCCTGCTTTTTATACCCTGATCATTTTAGAACCAAGGGCTGTTCTGACACTTTGGACTAGAGTGCTTCATGGGAAGGAAAAGGTCATGGATGTATCATCAATTGAGTTGAAAGGGACCCTGCTTTCTCTGGTTTGATTGTTGTGGCCACACTTGTGGTTTAGTCACTAAGCCTTGACTGACTCTCTGTGACCCCAGGGACTGTAGCCCTGCCAGGCTCCTCTCTCCATGGGATTTCCCAGACAAAAATACTGGAGTGGGTTGCCATTCATTCTCCGGGGATCTTCCAGACCCAGGAACTGAACTTGGGTCTCCTGCATTGCAGGCGAATTCTTTACCGACTGATCTACACGGGAAGCCCCCTGTGGGCACACTGAGTGTTCAGATACTTGGTTTTGGTTCCTTGAGGGTCTGCCCCAACTATCTCTTCTTTGAAACAACTTATTTATTTTAGTACTGAGTATTATGACCTATACGTGGTAAGCAGAAAGTGAAGAAGTCCCTCCAGGGGGGAAAAGACCAGCGTTTCCCCAGGCAAATTTGCCTTTCAGAATTTGCATAACCTTCTTTTGGGGCTTCATTTTTATACATCAGGGCAAGTTAGGTGGCATTTACATCTCTAATAACTCTGAGGAATCTGCTTTTAATCCATGATCTTTTGTTGCTTACCTTTTTCTGGGAGGTTCAGACAGGGTAGGGATGTCATTATATTAGGTATGTGAGGCTTCAAATAATTTGATAGATGTATAGTTTTTTATTCTTACTCTCTGGGATAATCCAGAACTGACAAACTTTTAAAATATATTTAATGACCCACAAATGTCGTAACTCATCCAGTTCCTTGAGTGACCTTTTAAAGCTTCATTATCATACTTGTTGAGGTTTTTTTTTTAAATGCCCAGCTAGGTATTTGACTCTTCAAGGAGGACAGAAAAGTTGCTGTGGTCCGATTGTTTAAAATCTGAGCTGAGCAGAAAAGTCAAGGTGGAGTAGAAAAACTGAAACACGTGTACTAAGTTCCAGCTGAAGAACCTAGTGCTTCTTCAAAGCATAGAGGTTTTCAGGCTAGAAGGTCCATTATGGGACTCAATTTTCCTAAGGAGTTGGGCTGGGTCGAACACTGCACACTAGCAGCCTAGTTCTGGGTTCTTTCTCGTATCTTTCTCAAGAGTAAAAGCACCTTAAGCTTAGTATCTATTCAGTATGTACTTAGTGATCATGCTTTTCCACTTGAAAAAAAGAGATGCTAAATTGTAGTATAACTTTAAACATTTTAATGTAATTTCAGTATTTAAGTTTGTTAACCTCTTGTCTCAAATGGTAGAGAATCTGCCTGCAATGCAGGGGACCCAGCTTCAATCCCTGGGTTGGGAAGATCCCCTGAAGAAGGACATGGCAACCCACTCCAGTATTCTTGCCTGGAGAATTCCATGGACAGAGGAGCCTGGTGGGCTACAGTTCATAGGATCACAAAGAGTCGGACACGACTGAGCAACTATCACTTTTTCACTTTCAACCTCTTATAGTAGAAGCCATGTTTTGTTTTTTTCTTTAAATCCTGATATGATATTCTACACGTTCACGTATATATTGTGAGGATACCCAGATGCTAGCAAAGGACAAAGTGCTGAAAATGGTTTCATAGAAACACCATGTGCTTAAGGGCCTGCCTGCTCCCTCGGTTGAAACTATATTAGCTCTTGTATCCCGTAGTCTGGCACTCTCCTTTGACAAGTGTATGCAGCGAGAGTTGTTTTTTTGTTTTATGTTTATAAACTTAGAGATGTGAGTTTCCTTAAGAATTACATAGACCAGTTCCCTTCCAGTTTAAAGATGAGGAAACTGAGGGTGTTATTTTCGCCCTTGAGAATATTCTTTGTGTCTCACAAGCGTGCAGTAGTTGTTTTTGAACGTGCAGCGTGCAAAGCGCTGTAAGCGGTCTGTCACCCACTGCCTGTGGTGGGACCCAGTGCCTGCCCGTGCCTGTTCTCCTGAGTCATTGCTTCTGCTGGACACACATGCCTCGTCTGAGCTGTTCTGTCTGCTGCACAGAAAGGTCTGCAAACCAGGCTTCCCAGCCTCCTAGATTCCCACCATTAAGGCATGCTTATGCACAGGACAGGAACTGTGGGTCATGATGGACAGGAGTGATGTCACGGAAGGGGAGGATCGGAACCAGATCTGGAAAGATGGCCGGGATTTGTCTCGGTGGGTCAGCGGGAGGAGCTGTGTTTTTGAAAGACTGAAGGTAGAAACCACCAGTGATGCGATTTCTGTATTTGCCGAAGAATTTTAATTCCTTGATCACAGTTAGCAAGTTTCAACCTGTTGTTTCTTAATGTGAACAGTTGTTGAAGAATTTGCGGGGGGAGGTGGGGTATGGGGTGGGTGGTGATCAGCATGAATAATTCCTCCCTTGCCATCAGATGTGGAGTTGAGTGAATCCCTTCCTTGCCTATCTGCCTACCTTCCACAGACCTATTCTGCCAGCACCTGCCTGGAGGTAGGAGGACCAGTGTGGAGGGGGACAGGGCTGAAGTGGGTGCAGAGGGACAGGGTGTTCAGCCCTTGACGCCCTTGGTGATGGAGTGGGTGTCATACGGACGGAGGAGGCTGCTGACGGCAGGTGCGATCCCGTTTACATCCTCAGCGCCCGCCCCGGCTCCCGTAGGGGGGCTGCAGGCGGAAAGGGGGAGGCCTCAGAGCCGCACCCGTCCCCTTACAGGGCGGGCAGAGCCGGGGCCTTGGCTGCGTTTCCTCTTCCAGAACCTCAGAGGAGTCGTGAGTTTTCTCAGGCTAGTTAGTCTAGCCTCGGTTCTCAGGCTGTCAAACCTTAGTACCGGAGACTGTTCCTGTGGTGTCACAGTGCCTGGAAAATGGGAAGCATTTTTTCTTTCAAGTGTTTCTTTCAAGTGTTCTTTCAAGATGCTTTCTGCTGCCTGTGTCATGGCAGGATGTGGGTGGGTTTATTTTTTGCACTTTTGCACCAGGCAGTCTGCTCCTGATTTGCAGATTGCATTTATTATAAGCCATATTGTCCATTGATGAATAATGTGTGGGCTGTGGAGCAGATCCACAGCGTTTAAAATAGCTCGTTTAGCCTGCAGGCCTCACCCCCAGAGAGAGGCAGGCCTTTCAGAAGTCGTGTCCGGGAGCAGGGCTTGCTGCATCTGTTTTCCCCGGTTTCTGAGGTCATTGTTTTTGTCCTCTGGTTCATCTCGTGCTTCCTTGACAGACGGAGGCCTTGAAACACGGTCACAGCCTTGGTTCAGGGAGAAGACGTGAGCCGGGGAGAGCATTCTTAAGTCGCAGCTAAGGAAATTGATGCTTCTTTGTCCCAGCGACAATTTCCCTGATAACGTGGGTTGAAACAAAGGGAAATAAATACCAGGCTCCCAATGTTTTGTGCTGATGTCCTGCCTAAGGCATCAGAAAGTGGCCTCAGCCAATTTCTGCTCATTTCTTGGAACCGACCGCCTCAGGCCTGTGCAGAGGTGCTGGGTTTGGAGAAGCCGCCGGAGGCCTCGGAGGGTGGAAAGTTCCATTAGAGAGAGCGGGCCTGGGAGTGGTGTCTCAGCCTCGCGACCAGGAAGGGGTCAGGGGCAGGGTACCAAGCGGTTCAGAGGCGCCTCCCTTGGGGAGCAGAGCCCTGCATCTGCTGACCTGTGCTCCCAGAGCCCTCCGTGCAGATAGTTTTTCCTTTTGAGCAGGTTTCTTATTTTGCCACATGAATGTGTTGCAACCTTCTCTCGGTGGCCAGGTGGCCTGCGTTGGAATGCCAGTGTGTGTTGCCAAGCAAAACAGATGCGGGAAGACTTCCCTGAAGCGGGGGTGGGGGCGGGGGTGGAGGGCCAGGGAAGGTCGGTCGTGTTGGGGGCGGGACAGGACTAAATGGTCTTTATCTGCAGGATAGAAGCTTAAAAAGCCATTGCTTCACAACTCAGAAAATCATCCTAGGGTCTCACAGGCATTTCCAGGCCCCAATGAGGGCCTCTTTTTTTTTTTTTTCTCTCTCTCTCTGCACCCTGCATTCAGAATGGGGTTTAAATACTTCAACACAGCAGGAAGAATTAAGTATTAACATTAACCTTCTGTCCAGCACAAGCCACTGGTCATCAGATTTTTCAGTTTTCTTTTAATGTATTGCTCTTTCTGCCTATTCACAGGCAGACTCCTAGCAGAATGGAATCTGCCAAGGATGATGCTGATGGGGTAAGGAGAACCTCACTGATTCTGATTATCCAGCTCACTAAAGGACCCCATGGCCGGGAGCGGGTGATTGCTGGGAGTGGGGGATGGCACCCAGGTGACTCTGACCTGCAGCCAGGGTTGAGAACAGCTGGTTTAAGAAGTTAGTGCTAGTGACCACGTTAATCTCAGCTTGGCGTTAGTCAGTCACCCCTGGTGTAAATACTGATTTAGTGCATTTATTCTTATGTGTTCTTTCCTCATCACTCCCCTCCAAATACACATCTGTCTATGTGGTGGCTCGTGCTGGAAGTGGGGTGTCCTTTTGTGGCTTAGTCCACAAGGTAAATTTCCATTCCAAGGAGGCCTATGTGTTAAGAGCAACAGCGTGTTCCAGTTGGATATTTGCAACTTGTATGGAGAAAAATTTCTCTCCCCAAATTGCTTCGAAATGAAAGCAATGATTTTCTCCTCCGTTTCTAACTGCAACAAGCAAGTGAAAGTGGGGTTCCAATTCTAGACAGGTAAGACCGGTCTGCCCTGTCAGATCTTACCTGCAAATGTGACTTTTCTCCAGGGAACGAAAGTTATCTTCCTTCTGTAAATATTAACTGAGTGCATTTTTGTGGTTTGGAAAACTCCACTTCTTGGAAGTGTTGACAAGGCGTCAAGCCTTCATGAATTTCAGAGAAGTGGTAATAGGTGCTTTCTTCCCTGTAATGTTTAAAAGCAGAATTTTAAAAATGCAAAAGGATTTTAAGGTTAGCTGCACCAGTATCTCACTTTTTAAACAAGCAAGTGTATGTTTTGGCACACAGGAAGAGGGTCACAGAGCTTTGATACCAGGAGGCCTCATGCCCAAACCACTGCTGTTCCTGCTACACCCAGGGCGTGCATGCGTGTCCAGTCATATCCGACACTTTGTGACCCCGTGGACTGTAGCCCACCAGGCTCTTCTATCCGTGGAATTTTCCAGGCAGGAATGCTGGAGTGGGTTGCCATTTCTTACTGCAGGGGATCTTCCCGACCCAGGGATCAAACCTGTGTCTTTTGAGTCTCCTGTGTTGGCAGGCGGAATCTTTACCACTTGCACCACCTCGGAAGCCCACTGCACCCAGCCCAGGGAGTATTCACTCCATTGCATCTGGCAGTCTTACAGATGAGCTCTCCAAGGATAGCTCACACGATTCTGTCACTGCTTTTCATGCTGTCTTAAGTAGAACATTCTAAGCATATCTCTATGTTTGTTTTGTTTTTGACTGTTACCCTCACAGCAAAGGATTATTGTGTAATGTAGTTATTCTTTATGGAAGTTTTTCTTAATGATGCCATCAGGGCTTAATAAGATATATAATACATTTTGCATCATCATGAACACTCTCAAGACGCCCATGATCTTTGGGAAGAGCTTGCTGCTTATGTTGATTTCCCATCTCTCTTGCTCGCCAGTTACCACTTCTTATAGCCGTAAGGATAGTAACCTGCCTTCCTTTTACCTGCTAAGGATTCAGGAGGTGTTTAGGCAAGCTTGTTAGGCTTGTTTATAGAGTGAGGCTGTACATAGGCTGAGAGGAAGGATTTGAGTCGTTCTTTTTGAATAAAGCATGTGATTTGTCTTTTGTCTTTCCAGTCCCTTTGCCTATTCTTTTTTTTCCTTGGAGCATGTCTGGAATCAGATCGTTTTAAGATTTCAGAATTCAGTGGGATGGAGTCCGTGCCAGCTGTTTAGCACAGTGCTTGGCACATGCAGTGTGTTAGTGCGTGATCAGTGTGCGCTGTTTTTATTATTCTTCCCTCTGAAGGAGAAGATGTAGGTTCTTCACAGGTGTTTCGGGGCTGGGCGCCCGGCAAACCTGTCATCTGCTTTTATCTTTGTGCACATGTTTGTGGTTCATCTTAATTTTTATTGCTGTCTGGGTTTTGTCCTTATCTTTTTAGGGTTAATGAATTTTCTACTGGACTGTATGGAAGAACCATGAAAAAGATCAATAAAAAGTTTCCATAGAAAAGATTTCATGAGTCACTAAACTACCAGGTGTCGGCAGCTTCAGACTCTAAATTAAGGACTTTCAAGGGTTTGATGGTTTATTGTCCTTTTTTTGTTTGTTTGTTTTAAATTGAACTATAGTTAATTTACAATGTTGTGTTAGTTTCTGGTGTGTAGCAAAAATGATTTATTCTCCTCTTTTTTAAAGGCCAAGCCAAGATCGCTTTATAATAGCGGCTGCCTTTCCCCTAGATGTACTTCTGGGAATGTTCTTTCTGATTTTCATTAAATCCAAACAGAGTTGTCATAATTTAAAACTTGCCCTCTAGCTCTGTAAAGTCTGAAAACCAAATTATAAACCATGATGTACAGTTGATTATAGATCAGTAATTTTATCAAGAGTTATGTAATTGCACATATTGTGTCTTTTGCTGTTGAATAGGATAAAAATGTAGGAATTGAGTTAACCTCATTGATTACGTTTACCTGATAATAACTGTATTAAAATGAGCCTTTATTTTTCTTTCCCTACTTCACATTCAGTGTGCTTCTCTCTAATCTCTGAATTTCAGGAGTCTATTAATAAAGTATGTGTAAAGAATTAGTTGCTAATTTTGGATGTGCTTGAAATGAGATTGTCAGCAAATTACAACTTCAATCATAGGACTGCAGTTTGTTATAGATTGGACATCATCCCTGGTATAGAAGATAAATTCCAGTGTAGGAAAAATATAAAGACTTTATCACTTCTGATTTTTTCATATATTAGACTTTTCCTATATGCTTTTATGATACTTAAAATGTAATACAAGATCAGGGATACTTTTTTACCCCAGACAAATCTTTATTTGTGTTAAGATTTTGCAGTGCTAAATTTACTGGAAATTAGAGACTAGAAAACAAATCTTTAACTGATTAAATAGTAACTATTTACTAAACCCCAGTCTCTAGGTAACAGCTGTGAAATAAGCTTTAATTCAGTGCTGAAGCTGGCAGGAAATTAATATTATTTAATGCAACTTCCTCCCTTTAACAAAAAAAATTAATTAGCTCCAGAGAGGTTTGTGGTTTGCTTGTTGTTGCTTCCTTTATGAACCTGAAGGTCAGGGAGGATTCGTGACCCTTCCGAATTCCTTTTACCTTCCAGATGCAGTTCTGGAGATGCAGGTGTTCTGTAAGAGAGACGTGGCCACCGCTCTTGGGAGGCTTATGTTCCAGTGACTCTAGTTGTGCTAGGTACTAAAAAGATACTACTAAATGAAGTGAGCATTTATGTAAATACGCCAAAGGAGGTAAATGGAATGCTGAGACAGAGAGAGTGACGGGGAGGCCTGTGTGAAGAAGGGTGGTGGGGAGAAGCCCTCTCAGTGGCCGACTGTGGCCGGGGTCTGACGGGTGAGCTGCGAGGGTGGAAGAGCGCGTGGGCAGAAGGAGCCTTCTCTTCGGCCTGCAGAGGCCCCGCGAAGGGAGTTGGGGGGAGCGAAGGGGGATCCCAGTGACGCTGAGCGCGGAGAGGGAAGCGGGTGGTGGTCCTTGGGGTGTTGAAGATGTGCCCGGACCCCAGCGCTGTCACGTCAGAGGCTGTGTCCTATCCGTAGATCACGTAGAAGTACCTTGGTAGATTAAAAAAGTCGAACTTTGATCCAGCTTCTCTGGAGCCTGGGGGAAAAAGTAGCTGTTTTTAAAAGTACAGATCATCTGACTTTATAGAGGAAGAGCACTTAGCATCTGATACCACCTCTGAGATGTATAAAGGGGTCCTCACTCCTGTTGTGCCTCTGCAAACCCTTTGAGTGTCGTTGTGGGGGCTCTGAAGAGCCTCCGGTACCACAGTCCTTTATGTCTCAGCACAGAAAAGAATTCAACCAGAGGCAAAGTGAGAGATGGGAAGTGGTCTGTTAGAATAGGACGCTTGTGAGGCTTACAGGCAGGTGGACAGAAGGGTGCCAGGGCCTGAGATCACTCACGGGGATACAGTTTTATAGTCAAAGGAGAAGCGGGGAGGGGAGAAGAACGCCTTCCTCTTTCTTGAGTGGACGTCATGCATCCATCACCAGCTCCTCCTCCAGGTTGAACAGGGGAGTTTTATTATCCTTGTGTGGCCAAACCAGGTCCACAAATTACTGTCTTTTATGTGTGCGGAGCGCATGTCCTCGGGGTCCCTAACTCACTGAGCTCACTGGCAGGATGCGGGTCTCCTGTCTCCATTGTTGTGTTGTCTGGGGGCACGCCCCGTGCTTCTCTGGCATGGTTTTGTTGATAAGCAAGCCTGCTTGGGCTTATGGTTAAGCAAAACTGCTCTCTTGAGTAACCATTAATTTACATGACTCTCCCATATTTTTTACTTACCATCCCCTAGTGGGATGAACTATTTAATTACATACTTTGTCCCTTTATTAACTATTTAATTACATACTTTGTCCCTTTACTCTGTCCCTGTTGCTCTTGAAAATGATAGGAAGGCACTTAAAATTTTTTTGTTCATTGAATTAAGGTTAATCTAGAGTGTTGTGTCAATTTCTACTGTACAGTAAGTCTTTTGGTTATATATGTAGTTACATTTTTTTTCTTACACTTTTCATTGTGGTTTATCACGGGATATGGAATATAGTTCCCTGTGCGATACAGCAGGACCTTGTTGATAATCTGTCGTAGGATATAGTTTGTGTCTGCTAATCTCAAACTCCCTTACCCCCCCAAAGGCAGTTCTTATTTCCTTTCCTAAATTCTGTGTCTCATACTTAGCCTCTGCTGAGATCCCTGAAGACAGGACAGATAGGAATGTGTGAGGTCATAAAGATTTCCTTACGTGTCTTTAGATTCCATCTTCACTTTTGAAATGTCGGGCAGAGAAGCGTAAGCCGGTCTTGTTTGTTTTCCGTTTTCGGGACCCCGTGTGGTTGTTGACGGCTGGGTGTTGTAGAGAGGGCTTTGTGACCTCGCGACGAGTTGGGCTAATGCGTTTGTCCATTCAGTCCGTTCCAGCTGGCGGTGTGCTCCGTCTGTGGACCACAGTGGTAGTCGGCTGTGTGACCTTCAGGCAGATTTCATTCTGACCCTGGTTAAATCCAGGAGATTGTAGGCACACATCTTTCTTTGAGAAAACATGAGAAGACCACGTGGAAGATAAGAGTGGCTGCCGGGGTCACCACCCCTGCCCATCACGAGGCGGCGCGTCTCCCCTCCCCTGGAATCGGCCGGCACTGAATGCAGAGGCAGGGACGCTGGGCTCCCTTGACGTTTAGTCTTTAAAAGTCCTGACAGCGTCTGCTTCCTGCCTTTGGGAATGTGTGCCTCCAGGATCCAACTGCCACCTGAAGAAGCCGAAGTTAGCCACGTGGAGAAAAGTTCCAGCCTTCTATCATCCCCACCGACGTGCCCGACAGGTGAATGAAGCCTGGATGGACCATCTAAATGGCTCTGGTGGTTTTAAGCCCCTAAACTTCAGGGTGGATTTTTTTTTTTTTTTGGCGACAGATAAGCTTCTTTACTTAACACTCAGCCTTGGGGGGTAGTTTAACCCTTGCTTGTCGTCAGGGCCGCCTCCTGTAGGTGACCCCGCGGGCTGTGGGGTGAAGGGCTCGGACAGCTGCTCTTCCCGGAAGCTGGAGGAGGGCCGCCGTGCAGAGGCCGGCCGACCGCATGGCTCAGGATACACTGGCTTAGACAGCTGAGAGGCAACTGCAGTGGCCCCAGGGAGCCGGGCGAGGGGGCGTCTCGCTGTCGGGGATGGAGATGTTCGGCTGGAAGGGGGAAGAGAGCTGTGTAGTTTAAGGAAATCCATCATACGGTTAAAGTGGCACTGAGAGACGCAGTCTTTACTGAGGGCTTGCCCCAAGATGCAGCTGTTAAAATCTAGTTTAATAAGTGGTGGTGAAGGACCGCTTCCAAATAATTAAAAAATGGCTTAATATAGGATGATAGTCTTCACTTCTCCCCTCTGAATTGCTGGTGAATTTCAGGGTCCAGTAAAAGGCCACTGACCTTGCCCCATAGCCCCTCGTAGCCGCAGCAGTGGGTAAAGTGTTTCTCGTTTTCTTTTTCTATAGTGGGTGCTCAGTGAGTGGAATCAGTTCAGTTTCTCTAGTCATTTGGTTCATGTTACATACCGCTACCTAAAGTTGGCTCTAAAGCAAAATCCGTTAACGTTTAAAATCACGGCCAATGATGTCGGCTACAAGCACACCTGCGTATTCGGTGGCTTTTCTTCATGCCGTGTGATTAACCACTACACACACACACACCCCAAAAACAGATTTGACGTGAAAGGACTCTCGTGTTTCTTGAGTAACATGAAAAGATACAAAACCCTAGTCGCACGTCTTGCACACGAAGCCGTGCGGGCACTCATTTCAGGGGAAACCGCCGTCTGGCAGCAGCGTCGGCCACTCCTCTGGCCGTGGCCTGAACCACCTCCGCGTCGTGGGGCTGCTCCGGGACCTGGGGGTGGTCAGGGAGGCCTGGCGTGCTGCGGTCCTCGGGGTCGCAGAGAGGCGGACATGGCTGAGTGGAGGAGCACCAGCCTTTCCGCCACTGCTGCCTCGGGGCCACAGCTCCCACCTGCGCCCTGGCTCGCCTGGAGAAGGGTGGGACCACCCTACGAAGCAGAGGCTCCCACCCCGCTGCACCCCGCCGTCACCTGGGGGCGGCCGATGTCCCTGGTGACGAGGCTCAGCGACCTGTCGTCGTCGCCCTGGTGTGTGTGGGCCTGCGCCCGCAGGAGCAACTGGTTAGGTTAACTCTTTGGCCTCTTTTGGCACTTTTTCACGCTAATGTTTTGTTAAAGATTCTTGTTCAAGTCCAGTAGCAAGGGTGAAAAAAAAAAAATTCTGGCCTTGTGTTGAGGTTTTGCCTGCAGTTTTAAAAATAGCCCTGCTGGAGTGTTTTAAATAAATAGAACACTCGATTTAAGGCCCTTTGTCTCTGCTGACAGTTTCTGTGACCCCTGGTCACATCGCTTTTCTGAGCCCACTTCCTTATTTGCTAAGTGACAGCGCATGCGTTCGAGTTTCTGTAAGGAATAAATGAGGTGCTTTAAGAGCTAACGTGCTGCACAAGTGTGGTTGATTATGGTGTTATTCGTGATAAAATGCTTACTAGAAAAAGTTTATTAGTCCATCCACGCCGCCCCTCCCTGCCCCACCTCCCAGGTGATGGCTTAAGAAAGATTTCAGGCTTAAGTGATTAAGGAAGACTCCAGGATGTAAAGACCCACATCTTTGGTCTGAGCTGTGCGTAAGGTGGGCCCTGCCTGTGAAATCGTCAGGATGCTTGGATGTCCACGCTCATCGCTTCTAACCCTTGTGCGCAGGCACTTTGCTGGGGTGGACCATGTCCTGCTGTTTGTAAAACGTTTCTGTCTAAAGAGAGTTGGTTTTCTTCCCTGGAGAGTATTTATTTCTTAGTGCCAGGCTCCAGGCTGGCTGTCCTACCCTTGGCTTTTTGCTTGGCAGACGGGCAGCCAGGTCATAAGGGGGAATTTATGGCAGGTCTGGGTAAGAGAGCTGGACCAGGAGGAGAAAGGGGACTTGGCTATCGAAAGGGAGGCACGTTCGCCTTGGCATCGCTGAGCCCACTTTGCCCTGGGGGCTGGGGTTTGAATTCTGGATCGTGTGGGTTCCCTCCTGCAGGAGGGGAGAGAGCATTAAGAAGGGGAAAGGAAAAGCAATGCTCTGGCAAAAATAGAAGCAACAGATGAAATAGAGGCTGGAATTCCAACACAGTCCCTGAGGCGGCAGAGGAGGGCAGGCTCTAGGCTGAGGGTCCCGGGCGTGCGAGGCTGTGGCTGGGGTCATGTCCTCTGGGCATGTCAGGTTGGTTTGGGAAGCCTTGGTAGCAGTGAAAAGAAAGGTTGAGGACCAGGCCTCTTGTTCACCTGGTAGATCTTGACTTGTTACGACAGTTGTAATTTTAATCATCCTCCAGTAGTAATTGCTGGATGCTGACTGTTGGCCAGCTCATTGGTTATGTTTGCATTTTTGGCATGTTTCTCAGTGGGTTTTATAAGGGAGGTAATTCAAACCTGTGGCTTTTAAACTTTGCTCCCAAGGCTGCTTCTGAGACTGCCAGCATTCGCCTGAACTTCATTTTTATTGTTTCTAACCTCTTATAGCTATGAAGATAAAGGAAGATACATTTAAACATACAAACCTGTGTGAGATAATATGTTTTGTTTGGAGAGCCTTTGTATGCTGTGTGACATCCATTGGCATACTCTGCCAGCTTATTTTTAACTACTTCTCCATGATTGTTATATCTTCATTGGTTAAATTGTCTACGAATAGGTTAAGGTTAAAAACTTCAGTGTTTATAAGCATCACGGGTGATGCCCATGCAGGTGGTCCATGACCTGCTTTGAGAAATGTTAGGCTGAGATGTTGAGTGATGCCTCACTCAAAACTGAAAACCTGGGAATATTTTCTCCCTAGCTTAGTTATTTTCAGTTGCAAAGCCATTGTTGGAGAAACATCAAACATGCTTTCTCTTTCATAACCAAAAAAATGCAGTGTGTCCACAATCCTGTCTACTTCTTTGAGAACATTGACCCGCAAGTACGCCCATGAGATTCAGAGAGGCAGTCCCTCCATTATGTATGTCGGAAATCTTACGTGTTTTGCAGCTCACAGTACATGATGCAGTTTGTCCTGGAGCTGGGGGGTCTGAGCTCTCAGTATGGCCGAAGCCACTGGAAGATCAGAAACTTAGGAGGCCCCTTGTCCCCACATCCACCTGGTGGCCGGGTCCTGCCCCTTCTGCCCCTGCAGGGGCCCCTCCTGACTTGCCCCCACCACTGCTGTGGCCAGACTCGCATTCAGGACAGCGGTGACCTGACTGGTCAGGCTGTTCACCGCCTTCAGACTGACTCTCCTAATCCATCATCCTCATCGCTGCCCCAAAGTACGATCCTGGGGGCTTCAGATCTTCCCCTCTCACGTTCTGCTGACCCCAGTGCCTCTCATTTCCCGCGGGGTCAGTCTGTTTGCATCTCTCACCTTATGCGTCTCTTGAATCCATCCGCCCGTCGCCTGGCACACAGTCCTGGTCCACGCCCTTGTCTGGACCCTGATCCCTGTGGCTCAGCCAGGATGCCCTCCGCCCCTCCCTGCCAGGCCCTCACTGACCCGCCTTTTACCCACTCCCTCCGTCTCTGCCGTTATTCCTCTCTGTGTCTATATATCTGTCTCCTCTCAAGCGAAGCAGAAAAATTTGGAATTCAAAGACAGATTTTTCAGAATCAACTGTTCACACAGCAAGTATATCCTTGGGCTTCTTTTACTTTAAAGATGTTCATTAGTTCAGGTGAGGGAGTTCAGAGTCATGAACTCTGAACTTCCCTCAGGGAGCTTCCAGTCTGGGGAGAGGTGGAAAAGATCTGGAAGTGGAGAAGATGCATGCAAAGCAGTGGGTGCCGGTTATGGAGGTGAGAGTTCAAGAGGGAGACAGATGGGTGAAAGCCCCAGTTCTCACCACCGAGATCGCCTGAAGGCTGCAAAGCCACAGAGGAGGGAACAGAATCTTGACGAATACGTGGGTCAGACAGGCAGAGAGGGTCCTTCCAGCAGGAAGCCTTGCAGGAGGAGAGAAAAATCTCAGGTGAGTTGGCCTGTGTAGGTCGTTAAGTGTGTGGGTGAGCAGAGAAGTGGGGCTGGAGGGGTGGGTGAGGCAGGCGTGTAGACGCTGTTTGCTAGGGTGGCAGCAGGATTTTTCGTTGGTGCAGGTTCTGGCAGAATGTGGACCGTGATACATGAGACGGTTGACTCTGCTTGATGTAATAATAATAAGAGTTTGTTTTATGCTCTCCACCAGGAGTCAGCAGGTTTTCCCTGTGAAGGGCAGGTGGTACATATGTGAGTCTGTTTAGTGGAGACCACGTTGTATACACTGAGTGGTGAAATGCACAGCTTCTGAGTGGAGAGAAAGCCTCTGAGTTTCTCCGTCTCTGCTCTAAGCTGGGCCGAGTGTTCTTGGCAAGATCCCACACCCTCCGTCCCCAAAGCAGGCTCTGAGAAGAGGCCTCCCCCCAGCGGAGTCTGCAGGGCTCTGGGTGTGCCTCTGTTTACAGTGTCATTGTTGGCCTGGCCTCACGTGTGATGAAAAGAGGGCCCGTGGGGCTGGCCGGGTTAGGGAGGCTTTTTTAGCAGGGGCCGTGCAAAGGGTACGAGGTAGAGAAAGGGGGAAAGTCTGAGCCGGGCTGTAGCCTCAATAGTTTAATCTGGATAAACAAAGAGGAGCTGGTGGGCACCCCAGAGAGGCAAGTTACGGGGCCCAGATGTGGGGAGGACTTAGGAGGCACAAATAGGCCCTGACCTGTCGTCGTGTTTAGTCCCTCAGTCGTGTCTGACTCTTCGCGACCCCATGGACTCCAGCACGCCAGGCTTCCCTGTCCATCACTATCTTCCAGAGTTTGCTCAAACTCGTGTCCATTGAGTCGCTGATGCTGTCTAACTATCTTGTCCTCTGCCGCCCTCCTCTCCTCCTACACTCCATCTTTCTCAGCCTCAGGGTCATTTCCAAAGAGTCAGCTCTTCACATTAGGTGGTCAGAGTATTGGAGCTTCAGCATCAGTCCTTCCAATGAGTATTCAGGACTGATTTCCTTTAGGATTGACTGATTTGATATCCCCACAGTCTAAGGAACTCTCAAGAGTCTCCTCCCACACCACAGTTCAAAAGCATCAATTCTTCGGCGCTCAGCTTTCTTTATAGTCCACTCTCACATCCATACGTGACTCCTGGAAAAACCATAGCTTTGACTAGACAGACCTTTGTCAGCAAAGTGATGTCTGCTTTTTAGTACGTTGTCTAGGTTTGTCGTGGATCACAGCCTTGTGATGGCGATGGAGCTTGCATAATTCAATGAAGCTATGAGCCTTGCCTTGTAGGGCCACCCAAAACAGACAGGTCATAGTGAAGAGTTCTGACAAATCGTGGTCCACTGGAGGAGGGAATGGCAAACCACTCCAGTATTCTTGCCACAAGAACATCTTGGACATGAGCAGTTTAAAAAGGCAGAGATCTCTGGGGGCTGAGAAATTGTGTAGACTTGTTGTGAAGACAGGCTGACTCCTGAAGCTTTTCTGGAAAGCTGTTGGTGAGTTTCCACTCGGAACTCACAGTGGTGGAACTGATTGGGGGGCGGAGAGGCAGAGGGGATTGGAAACGAGGGCGAAGCTGAGGAATAGTCCTTTCAAGTTATTTTCTCATTTTTTCCCTCATTCAACCACAATTAACATGTTAATCGTGGAAAAATTCAAAAGTTAAAAAACCAAACCAGAATACCTTGAAGTCCCATCCCCCAGAGATGCTCACTTTTTATTCTCTGCTACGTATGTGAGAAGCAGCGAAAAGATGAACAGTGAAATTTGGTGTTAAAGGATGATCAAAAAATGACTTACCTCATAATTAGCTACTTCCCACTTATGTGCCACTTCCTGAACTCTGCTATAATTCAAAAAAATTTTTTTCCTTCTTTAATCTGGAAGGAATGGCTCCAGTACCAGTGGTGGGGCCTCCAGTGAAACACATTAGCTTGGCTTTGCGGTGCAGAATCCTGAAGCCTTCTCAAGTGGCTTCGGTCTCTTTTTCTGTGACCCTGGCCGCTCTGTGACACGTTTCTCATCGTGTTTTCCTCTCAACCTCTCCACATGAGGTTTCCCTTATTCATCTCGTACGGTCTCTCTTCATCTTTAGGGAATGAGAACTCCTGCTCTCCAGGCCTACAAACAATGTTAAGGAAAGCCACATTACATAAACAAGGCAATAAAAGTTTCCCCTAACCTTTGGAAAATTGTTTTAAAGGAGGGGTCTGGTGGGGTGGGAAGGCCTTTTTCCCCCTGAGTATATCACAGCTGACCTATTGAAACAATTTTAAAAGTAAGACTTGTAAGAAACATAAAGTTGATGGACGTGTCTATTTTACAATTCCAGCAGTAAGTGCACCCACATGAGCAGTAGTTTCTACTTACTTCTTTTTCCATCTGATCCTCTCATTTCTGGCAACCAGAAGGAGTGTTTTCTAACCTGGTCAAAGTGCTGTCTGTTTGCTGGTAAATCTAGTTCTGCCCTTGAGAGGGGAGGGTTGAACTACTTCTCATTATCTTAGGTGTCTCATTATTCATCGATCTGATTTTAGAATGCCCCTGAAATTTACACTCCAGGAAATTTAAACAGTTATTCAGTGCAAAATAAAAGGCTTGGGAAATACTATCAATAATTGCAATGATTGAAATTAAATAAAAGATCACTCAGTCCATTTTGCCTCAGTCCAGTGGATTTAAATTAAAAAATTACACCCACCACAAGGTTGGATGCATGAATAAGTGAGTTTTGCTCTGAACTGATCTGCCCAGGACTGGATCTGTCTAGCTCTCTGGCAGGCTTTGATGTCTCCCTTGAGTTTGAATGCTCTCAGTGGGCGGGGCCCGGTGGCTCCAGCCGGTGTAGCATTCTGCATTTAGTCCTGTTATTTTATATGGGCTCGTGAAAGGACTTTCCCTCCCCTGGTTACAAATGAAAAAGAGAAATCCGGGGGACTGTGGAGAGCATGAACTCAAAGCAGGGAATTCTCGTCTGTCTCCAGCGTGGTGGTGCTGCAGCAACATAATCTCCGCGGCTTAGACCGTGAAGATTTATTTACTTGTTTTGCTCGGGATAGACGCCCAGCATCCGTTAGCAGGCTCAGTGTGGTCACTGAGGTCCCCCAGGTGACAGCACATGGTCTCAGGGGTGGTGCGCTTCCTCCATCCCTGCTGTGGGGGCAAGGACTGTGGCAGATGGCACGCTGCTGGCAAAGGCTCACGGCCCGTCCTCGGCTACATCAGGCCACGTGGCAACTTCAGGCAGAAGCAAGGCATGCCTGCCATTGCCCAGAAGGCAGCGAGGTGGGATACTGGAGGAGAGCCTGTAGGACTCAGACGCTGCCCCTTTATCCACCTTAATTATCACGAGGCTTGAGGGCAGTAATGCGGTCCTCCCTGTTACAGGGGTCCCCGCGCTCAGTGCCCCAGCCACACACCGTTCACCTGATTCGGGAGAAACCCCTTCTGAGAAAGCAGCTCCCCTGCCCATTTCACCATCACTAATTGTTGTGGGTTGAATTGTGTCCCCACACCCCCCAAAGAGAGATGTTGAGGTCCTCAATCCAGGAACAAAAAATGTGACCTCATTCGGAAATAGGCTCTTGGCAGACACCAGTTAAGATGAGATCGTTTGGATGGGTCCTGATTCAGTTAGCCTGGTGCCTTTATAACAAAGGGGAAACGGGGATATAAACCCAAGGGAGAAATGCCATGTGAGGATGCAGGCGGAGCTCAGGGCAATGCAGCATAAGCCGTGGAGCACCAGAGATGGTCAGCAGACCACCTGAAGCTTGGGGAGAGGCCTGAAACGGATTCTCCTTCACCGCCCTCAGTAGGGAGCCCCCCTGCTGACACCTTGCCCTGGGACTTCCAGCCTCTATGTGAAAGTGAAGGTCGCTCAGCTATGTCCAACTGTTTGTTGACCCCGTGGACTATACAATCTATGGAATTCTCCAGGCCAGAATACTGGAGTTGGGTAGCCTTTCCCTCCTCCAGGGGATCTTCCCAACCCAGGGACCCAGCCCTGGTCTCCGGCGTTGCAGGCGGATTCTTTGCCAGCCGGGCCACCGGGGAGCCCTCTGACTGTGGGACAGTGCGTTTTTGTTGGGTAAGCCACCAGCTTGCTGTACTTTGTTGCTGTTCAGCTGCTCAGCCATGCCCAGCTCTTTGCGACCCCATGGACTGCAGAATGCCAGGCTCACCTGTCCTTCACCATCTCGTGGAGCTTGGTCAGACTCCTGTCTATCGAGTCAGTGATGCCACCCAACCATCTCATCCTCTGTTGCCCCCTTCTCCTCCTGCCTTATTGACAAACTAATTCACGCATCAATACACTTTTAAAAAATTCTTCCTGGGCCTGACAAGCAAACCTACTGGGGAGAGCAAAACACAGGGCACTTTGGGAAGGTCTGATGAAGCCTCGCCCAGATGACCCTGGCGCCGCGTGCCTGGAAGCTGTTGGCGTCATCCCCATCCTGCAGAGAACTTTCTGCAGACGTCTCTCGTGTCTCAGTCCTGGAAGCAAAGAGTAAGATACGTTCTCAGGAACTCTGTATTAGTAAGAAGAGAAATTTAGGGATGATAGGTAGTAGCACTATGAATAATCTATCTTTATGACACCATTGTGCATGGTTATCAATACAGAAGAAGGTTGTGTGGGATAAAATGCTTTGGGGGCTGGAGTCAGCGATGGGGGAGCGGAGGGTTGTCTATCCACAGCCATGCCAGGAGCTTCCATCAGTGCTTTATCTCCATTGTTGGGGCAACATCTGGTCTTCTGGGCAGGCTGATTTTGCATCATCTTGTTATTCTCAATAGAGATGAGTAGTCTAATACTTAATTTTATTGCCCTGAAAATCTTGTATATAATTGATGCTTCCCATTTAAACTAGTTTGCTAAACCTTGTGTCTGCTAAACCTTTATGTAATTGTGAACCTGCTTTTTCCACTATGGCCAGAGAAGAATGCTGTGAGCACTGTCGAGTTATGGGTAGCCTGATGGGTGATGGTTAACGCTCCTCGGCTGGGTGCCGGCCTGGTGCTTCTGGGTGCTGGTCATCTGCTGTGTTTCCCTGTGCGTGTGTGTCGTCATGGGGAATTCTCGTGCTTGCTCTCTCCTCTATACATGCATCACGTATGTGATACATGCACACACATGCCAATACATTTCAGGGCCAAGAGCTATATAATTTTAAAAATTCCACGTCGATGCCTTAAGCAAAGGATTTAATTGATCAGGGCTGAAAAGAAGGTGCTGAATGGTTACCCAGTTATCCTCTCTGCAGTGTCCCCCTTCCTGCACTGAGTGAATCTCCTACACTCTGTGAATCTCCCACACTGTGATTTTCTGTTTCTGCTTACCACTTTCTTCTGGTGCTGAGGCCTTTGGATGGGTGTTAAGGTGACTTCTGTCTCCAGTAAACAGACTCATTCAGAGAGTCCCTCAGAAGCCAACAGACCAGGGAAATGATGTACCCAGGCATATTTTGAAACACAAGAAGTCCACGTGACTCTAATGCAGTCTTGATGCCCAGAATGGTTGTGCTGTGAAATTCTGAAATTTCAGCATGGTAGAATTCATAGTCAAGTCCACATGTGTTCTAATGATGTCTTGTTTTTTTGTAAAGATTTGTGTTGTTTTATTGGATCTTTTTTTTTTTTTGAAAAAGGCAGGTCATGTCTGTTTGTTTGCATAATCACCAAAATAAATGCTTCATGAAGTTAGTAAATACTTTTCTGTTAGTAAATCCTTTAACTGTTTTAAATTTAGTAGATTAAAGTTAGTAAATTGTAGTCTTTTTTGTGGATACATAAGTTATTCTGAAATTATATGCTGCCCAAACTCTTGTTGTAATACTCGGTTCTAATTCAGAGTTCGTTATAGTCGCTGAAGCAATGAATATAAATAAAAAATACTTTTTGAAAAAAAATTTTTTTCAGGGGTTAAGTGTTGCAGTACAGTAGGTTCATCTTTTGCTGAAGAGAAGTAATAACAGAATTTGAACTCGTTGTAAGAGATCATTGTAGGCAAACATATTTATCCCGCTTTTGAGATTTAATTGCAAAGCATCTCTTGGTTGTAATGTTGCAAAAATTGACTTAAAGATTCAGTTCAAAAGTCAAAGCGGCAAATTGAGAACTGGAAAGAATCAGTGAGCTATTCCTTCGTTATTTAAGATCATCTCTCAGAGTTTCTCTTGACAGCTAATATGAAAATTGATCTGCAGATTGGTCTACGGTGAGGTGATTTTCAGCGCAAAATCTCAGTGAAAGGACTGATGGGCCCTTTCTCATTCTACCCGACTTAATCGGGAAACAGTGAGTGACATAATCACCTTAGGGTCAGGGAAAGTGGAAAAGGATATTTAGTTTAGGGATTCTAAAACCTATTTGCTTTGAGAAATAAGGAGCGTTCTGTTCTTACCCCATTGCAGCATTTCCTTTGGGTAGTGTAGTGTGTTTGCAAACTTCCCTTTGGCACTACGTCGTGGCTGCCCCTCCCCTGGGAACGAGTGTCCATGTCCTACAAAGTCGTCCTCTTTGTTGGCCATGAACTTGGACTGTTGCCCTGATGCCACTGTGTTGGTTGCAGGGGGGCCCTTCCTCTGTCCCACGTATCTCCAGTGGATTATCATACACCAAGGATAGAATATTTTCTCTTCTTTAACCAGATGACTGCTTGAGTTGATTGCTGGCGTACGTTTCCACTTTCCCTCTGTTCCGATTGTACAAGACGATCAGTAGAACCATCACCTGCTCTGCTCAAGTAACGCTGCCCGTGCTCCCGGGTGAAGCCCTTCACTCCTGTCATAAATGAGCAGGTCGTCATCAGCCTTCTTGCTTCACTCTGGACGCTGATTCAGACCACTGTGATGCGTTGCTTCAGTTTTTCTTTCTGTATAAATTCTCACTTCTCTTTTGTTTAGAATTTCCCTGAGTTGGCCTGGGTAGCAGTATAGTAAGGGAAGCAAAACATGAAACTTAAGTCATTGGAAAGACTGTTTTGGACACAATGGCTTTTAGCTTTGAGTGGCTCACTGCATTTTTCTTATTAGAGGAGTCATTAGCAATTTCTAAACATCCTTCTGGTTCCGCTAATGGCTGTGATGAGGGGAATTTAAGTTGAATACATGGCCTCTGCAGTCAGGAAATGCACATGGTGTTTGAGAAGATAAGACTTGCATACCAAATGTGAGATAGTACGCCTTTGTCCTTGGAGTTTTATTAAATTAAGGCTAAATATATGTATATACCTAACTTAAAAAATACTAGGTTAGGACATATCCTGAAAATGTTTTGCCTCAATGATAAGGGTAAATTATTGCTCTTGAATCTTTTTGTTTAAAGTGAAGTCACTCAGTCATGTCCGATTCTTTGCGACCCCGTGGACTGTAGCCCACCAGGCTCTTCTGTCCATGGAATTTTCTAGGCAAAAATACTGGAATGGGTTGCCATTTCCTTCTCCAGGGGATCTTCCTGACCCAGGGATTGAACCCGGGTCTCCTGCATTGCAGGCAGACCCTTTACCATCTGAGCCCCCAGGGAAGCCCAACTCAGGCAGAAGCTCAGCTCAGGACCTTAGCACAGTGAATTTTTTTCTTTCTGGCTGTGGGATATTAGTTCCCCCAGCAGGAACTGAACAAGGGCCCATGGCAGTGAAAACGTCTGGTCCTAACCACTGGACTGCCAGGGAATTCCCCAAGCTTCTTGTTTACTTAAATATAGAAGAAGTACAGAAACTTCAATTCACACTATAATAAATTACCAAAGCTTTACACACAGCTATCCTGACAGCTGTAGGTTTCTGGTTTTTTGAGTTTATACTGGTTTATTATGTTTTCCCTTTCCGATAAGCATGTGAACATTTCTTTACAATCTGATTAATTATAACAGAGTTCCTCTGCAGTTTTTGGTCACATACAGAAAGATTCTCAAGACAACATCCTTGTATGGTTGGCCTATTGATGTATTAAATCCCCACCCACCTGTAGTTTTCTCCCCATTAATTTCTGGTCTTAAGAAAAAGTCCAGGAGATGTAGAAGTCATAGGAGGACAGTCACGTGAGGCTCCTGGAGTTAATTTCTAGTTACCTGAATTTTTTTGCCAACTTCCCCTCTTACTCCCTGGATAACAGCTTTCAGGTGCATCAGATTTCTTTAGATTCATGTTAATTTTGTTCTGATTCTTAGTAGTACTGCTTTTTCTTTTCCATCTAATTCTGGGCCCCTTTAAATCTCCTTAATCCAGCCATCATCACATTACTAGATATGGCAGAGTCGTTTTGGTGAACTTCAATTACTTTCTTCTTATTGGAAACCTTGGACGTGTTTCTGTTTTCATTGTTCAGTCCACACCTTGAAAGAGGGCTTCCCAGCTGGCACTGGTGGTAAAGAACCCGCCTGCTAATACAAGGCATGTAAGAGATGCAGGTTCAATCCCTGGTTCGGGAAGATCCTGTGGAGGGGGCCATGGCAACCCACTCCATTATTTTTGCCTGGAGAATCGCACGGGCAGAGGAGTCGGTCTGGCTACAGTCCATAGGGTCACGAAGAGTCAGACGCGACTGAAGCTACTTAGTACGTATGCACCTTGAAAAAAAAAATCAGCAAGGGTGTTTGTGAAGATGCCTGGTAACTTTCTGGGTTATATGTTGGTTCTTTTTTGCCTTTTCTTTGCCTCATTTTGACTGATTTGCTCAGAATTAACATCACTTACCACTTAGTATGATGTATTGAAGATAATAGACAATAAATGCATGTTGTCTAAATGAGTTAAATATGCCTAAAGTACTTAATAGAAAAACTTAACTCTTATTATTTGTCAGTTCCAGGGAAAATGGCCTTTTATATTATCAAGTTCTTCTGTGAGTATCTAAATACTGCCATGTTAGAGGACTTGGTCTAAGTTGTTACTGTCGTTTTGTTTTCAGGCAGATCAGGAGTCGGTCTGCCTCCTTGGCTCGATGGTGTTCAGTAATCTGAGTTGTCTGTTGGGAGTGTTTGGGCAATCCTAACTGTCCAGATTGTTAAGATAAAAGTTCACTAGGTAAATTTCCATGTTTTGCCTTCTAGATTTTTCTAACATATGGTTACTTCCTACCTTTTCAATGAGGCCTTTCTCTGAGACCATGCTCAATTAAGATAGTAGTTGATAATAGCTTACCTGTGAAGTTGATAGAATGGTCAGCGTTCATTCATACCAGGTGTTTCTAACTCCTATTTAAGATACATTCTAGATTCTAGTCTAGTTTGTTCTAGACATGGGCAAGTCAGTTTTGCAGATATTAAAACCTGTCCTCCTCTTACAAATGATTCTTTGCAAGAATCAAACTTTTTAATCAAGCGATTTTATGAAAGCAGAATGTAGAAATTAAATGTTAGATGAACTAGATTTCTGTTGGGTTCATTCCTCATTCTTCCAGCACCTTACCCCCCACCCACACCCCCCAGCCCGGCTGTGCCATTCGGCATACACGATCTTAGTTCCCTGACCAGGGATCGAATCTGGGACCCCACATTGAAAGGCCAGGTCCTAGCCACTGGACTTCCAGGGAATTCCCTACCCTTTCAGTCTTACTCAAGCAGCATGTTTTAATAAGTTCTTGTCCTGCTTCCACAGTAAATAGGACATCATTTATTAACGTGCAGTCTCTTACCTAGGAACAAAGCCACCTTCTTTTATAAGTAACTATACACAGTTTCCATACCTTAAGTTCGTCATTATCTGTACCGTATTCCAGAACTGTTGGAGCGTTTTGCATGAGGGTGCACTTTGTTAGGCACACAGCATCAGTGTTCACAGTCACCACAAGTGTATTTAAGTATAGGGTGGAATAGAAGCTGTATTCATTAGAACTTTTACAGCGACAGTTCTGAATTTCTAAAATACCATATACATCATAATGTAGGCCCATGTAATAAACTGGATGGACATTGGCTGAGTCTGTGCCCAGAGAAGTGCCGTGTTGTGTAGAGTGTAAGGAGATGCCACAGTGGTCTTCAGTGTTCCGCGGCATGGGCAGCATTCCCGTAAATGCGCCGCGTTTGACGCATTAATTTGGCATCTGCAAAGAGTGCTGTCCTTTTTATAGAAAGTACCAAAAACTACTTTATATAACATACTGTGTTCTTTTCAGTTTTGTTCATGTAAACACATGCATTTAACTCAGTCACAAACTCCTGTCAGTGGACGGTGTCTTAAAGAGAAGGGCATCTTATGAGCATAACACACAGTCCTTACAGAGCCCATCCTCTTTATCTCATGGATATGGTGACAACAATAGAAAACAAACTCTTTCGGTATGTGGAAGAGTGGAGCCTAGCGCACTGAGGATTTCCTGAAGGTACTGATAATCCCAGCAGCTTGGAATGTTGACCTGACTGCTGATGCATCCCACATGGTGCTGCTAATTCAGACGGGTCAGTTTGGGTAAACAGTCAAATACAGGACACCGCTGAGGGCTCTGCTGGACGCTGGAGCTGCGGTGATGACAGCGTGAGCTGTTGTTCGTGTGCATCACCTGCATTTGGAAATTTCTGTGATTCAAAGGTCGTGTGTGGCGGCCAAGAGAGATTTTCCCAAAAGGCCAAGCATGTATGAGAATATTGTTCTGTGACCTTAAGGATAATAAGCTTTTTATCAACCCAGAATGAGCACCTGGAGGCTAATATGTACAGAGAAAGAATTGAATGTGCCGATAATACTTAATTGAAGAATTTAAAAGAGCTATTTTAAGACATTTTCTTCTTTGACTTTGTTACTGGACACTTCTAGTTTGACATTGTTCAAGTTTGTATAACTTTGTCCTCATTTAACTTTCTCCTGTACAAATAATAAGGAGCTTAATAAAGGCCCATATGATCAAAAAGGCAGCTCTTAACCCAGCCTGACATTCCAGTCTCATTTGTTTTTGTTTGCCTTCGGCCAAAGAATTCAGACAACTGCATGCTTGACTTACAAATAGAGGACAAGGCTTTGGTCAGTAATTGTGTTTAAAATATGGAGTGAAAATAAGTTTATGTAAAATAAATCCATAAGAAGAAAGTAGAATATACAAATCTCCTGTAGAATGTGCTTCCTGCCCACGGAGTCCACAGAGTGAAGTTGTGGGCAAGGGTCCTACAGGGACCGTCACCCTGTAGGGTGAATTTACCCTCATGATCATGAGTTCATGTCTATACATTTCTGGATAACTTGAAGTTATGATGTCCTGACTTTACATAGCAGAATCTAAACCTCTGTTCATTTATACTGCTTTTCATGCTCTCAGGCTATTCATAAATCTTTGATAGATAAAGAATTTTGTAAAATGAGGTCTAAAAAGAGTTTCCTAGTGCAGATTTCCATTTGCTTCCTTATGCATTATGTTTGGTCAAATAGAAAACATTGGACTTGGTAGACAATTGAGTCACTGGGTTAGGGTTTCACTGCTGGTGAGGGTCCTTCTATCAGTTTGTGTGTGTGTGTGAGTTTTACTTAGAAGAGCAAGGAGTAAGTTCAGGGCAGAGCCCGTTTGCTCTGCCTCGCCAGATGGTGGGAAGAGTCCTCTGACAGCCATTAACAAAACAAAACAACACAAGAAGTCATGTGCCTCTCATGTGCCTACTTCGTACTGCAGTTTCATTTACAGCTGAGCACGATCTCAAGTATTACGAGAAAATAAGCTTTAAAATCAAATTACTGTAGAACTTTGGTCATCCATGCCTGACTAATCTGCCCACCCAGTAGTTCTCACTGAAATCTTGCTGTTCTTCTACCAACCTTGAGAAAAATTGAATAGTAGGCCGTGGAGAAGGCTTGTGTTACTTCTTATCTCAGGGCTCATTGTGGAAAATGGAGTGACCTACCTTAAAGGCTTCATAACTAAAGGAGAACACATCTGTGTGCCAAACCGTCAAGAGACGGAGAATAGCGGCTTCTATTCTGTTTTCTTTCTCATATTTAATTGTAGGATTTTTTTTTTTTTAGTACACAAAATAGAAACTTGAATAATTGTGAATAGTCTCCCAGTTTAAGAGACTGCAGCCATAAAATTTCATATTGTACAGTAAAATTTTTAAAGCACTAAAGTGTGGAGGTAAGTATCAGTTTATGTAAGGCTGTGAGGTCGGTATTAACATGATTTCGTGAGAGTTTTATTACAGAATTTTATTTTCTAAAGGAAGAAGGAAAACTCAGGGGTTTAACTGTTTTGCAGTTTAGTGTATTGTCTTCTTAGGACCTCCAGTTTGCTGTTGGCAAAATAAAATAAGTTTCAGTTAAATATTGACTTTAATTTTCAAGGCTTAGCAACAGATACTGACCCAATATATACCAATAGCACCACTGAGGTTGTTTTTAATATTGAGGTCCCAGTGAAAATGTGTTTAAAGGTCGAACATTCATTGTATCACTTTCTCTGCAATCTAGATAAATATTACTAACTTGCTGCCTAAAAACTGAGCAACTCAGCTAACTAACTAGTTTGTACCGGGTCCAGTTAGAAAAACTGAAGTATCAGACAGACGGTTTTCCAGTTATGCCATGTTCTCAGTGTAAATCCAGCATGATTCCTTGTACCAGGCATCAGAGGTACAAATGTAAGTACCCTGACAAAAGAACAGACCCATAATTAGGCACCATATTCTGGGTTTAGGTATAGTTATAATCAGAAGTAATTGCTATTTTATTCTAAGAATTGAAGCATTGCTACTGCAGTACCACTAAGTCAACCTGCATATTCCTTTGTCTAGATTAGTTGTAAAAATAAATGAATGAGTGACCCACGTTGCTGCAGGGATGAGTGCTCAATCCGTTGTGAATGTTTTTCCAAGTAAATGTGGTAACACATGACTAGTGCTTACGGGTGATTGCTTTGTACATAAATTAGCTCAGATTCGAGGCTCTGGCTCTGGTCTCCACTCTGAGTTGCATCTAGGAAGGCTCTGCTGGGAGGGGCTGAGGAGCCAGGGAGGAAGGAGCAGCTTCTGTGTCAGGAACTGCTGACTGTGTGCAAGGCCAACGGGCGTCAGGTCTGGGTAGGAAAAAGGTTGAGCCTGACCGTTCCGTTTATGGAACTCTTAGCATTTTGATGACTAGAATCTGCTCTTCAGGGTGCTTTTAAAGTAAGCTTGTGAGCAGACAGAAGTGTGCCTTGCATGCCGTCTGCCGAGCATGCGCCCCTCGGGGTGTGAGTCAGCGCGCACACTCAGAGCCCCGTCCTCCCGCTCTGGCAGCCGCTGATGGCGACGGGACCCGAAGCAAGAGACACCCTCGGTGACGCGGCGGGGAGGCCTTCACCAACACTCATCACCACCACGTCCCCATCGAGTGTCTTCAGTGTCCGAGGCGGGAGAATGTCTTCCGTGGATTTTGCACGTCTTAGGGTTGTTGTTGCTGTTTAGTTGCTAAGTCAACTCGTTTGCGATGACGGCAGCCCACCAGGCTCCTCTACTGTAGGACTCTCCAGGCAAGAATACTGGTGTCGGTTGCCTTTTCCTTCTCCAGGGGATCTTCCCAACAGGGATCAAACCCTAGTCTCCTACATTAGCAGGCGGATTCTTTGCCACTGAGCCACCATGGAAGCATCTTAGGGTTACCAGAGTTATACAGTCCCCTGAAATCTCTATGTGCTAAGTGTGAATAAACTACACAGCTCTTGGCAGATTTTCAGGTTCTCCCGTAAATCAACTGAATTTGTTCTCGTGAACCTGAGATCTTGTATCTTGTATCTTGTGTCCCACTGATACTCAGAATTTCCTTAGTAAAATTAATTGACTTTCAGGAACTTCATTCTTTATTCAGTAATCTTGCATGTTGCAATTAAAAGTGGCACGTTTAATAAGCATCTCTCTGTACTATTAAAGCAAAATATCGACAACTGCTAGCTATCCAGTGTTCAGATAGACCTTTTTTTTTTTTTTTTTTTTCATTTATTTTTATTAGTTGGAGGCTAACTACTTTACAGTATTGTAATGGGTTTTATCATACATTGACATGAATCAGCCATAGATTTACAAGTGTTCCCCATCCCGATTCCCCCTCCCACCTCCCTCTCCACCTGATTCCTCTGGGTCTTCCCAGTGCACCAGGCCTGAGCACTTGTCTCATGCATCCAGCCTGAACTGGTGATCTGTTTCACCCTAGATAATATACATGTTTCGATGCTGTTCTCTCAAAACATCCCACCCTTGCCTTCTCCCACAGAGTCCAAAATTCTGTTCTGTACATCTGTGTCTCTTCTTCTGTTTTGCATATAGGGTTATCGTTACCATCTTTCTAAATTCCAAATATATGCGTTAGTATACTGTATTGGTCTTTATCTTTCTGGCTTACTTCACTCTGTATAATGGGCTCCAGTTTAATCTATCTCATTAGAACTGATTCAAATGAATTCTTTTTAATGGCTGAGTAATATTCCATGGTGTATATGTACCACAGCTTCTTTATCCATTCGTCTGCTGATGGGCATCTAGGTTGCTTCCATGTCCTGGCTATTATAAACAGTGCTGCGATGAACACTGGGGTGCACGTGTCTCTTTCAGATCTGGTTTCCTCGGTGTGTATGCCCAGGAGTGGGATTGCTGGGTCATATGGCAGTTCTATTTCCAGTTTTTTAAGAAATCTCCACACTCTTCTCCATAGCGGCTGTACTAGTTTGCATTCCCACCAACAGTGTAAGAGGGTTCCCTTTTCTCCACACCCTCTCCAGCATTTATTGCTTGTAGACTTTTGGATAGCAGCCATCCTGACTGGCGTGTAATGGTACCTCATTGTGGTTTTGATTTGCATTTCTCTGATAATGAGTGATGTTGAGCATCTTTTCATGTGTTTGTTAGCCATCTGTATGTCTTCTTTGGAGAAATGTCTGTTTAGTTCTTTGGCCCATTTTTTGATTGGGTCATTTATTTTTCTGGAATTGAGCTTCAGGAGTTGCTTGTATATTTTTGAGATTAATCCTTTGTCTGTTTCCTCATTTGCTATTATTTTCTCCCAATCTGAGGGCTGTCTTTTCACCTTGCTTATAGTTTCCTTTGTTGTGCAAAAGCTTTTAAGTTTCATTAGGTCCCATTTGTTTAGTTTTGCTTTTACTTCCAATATTCTGGGAGGTGGGTCATAGAGGATCCTGCTGTGATGTATGTCAGAGAGTGTTTTGCCTCTAGGAGTTTTGTAGTTTCTGGTCTTACATTTAGATCTTTAATCCATTTTGAGTTTATTTTTGTGTATGGTGTTAGAAAGTGTTCTAGTTTCATTCTTTTACAAGTGGTTGACCAGTTTTCCCAGCACCACTTGTTAAAGAGGTTGTTTTTTTTCCATTGTATATCCTTGCCTCCTTTGTCAAAGATAAGGTGTCCATAGGTTCGTGGATTTATCTCTGGGCTTTCTATTCTGTTCCATTGATCTATATTTCTGTCTTTGTGCCAGTACCATACTGTCTTGATGACTGTGGCTTTGTAGTAGAGTCTGAAGTCAGGCAGGTTGATTCCTCCAGTTCTATTCTTCTTTCTCAAGATTACTTTGGCTATTCGAGATTTTTTGTATTTCCATACAAATTGTGAAATTATTTGTTCTAGTTCTGTGAAAAATACCATTGGTAGCTTGATAGGGATTTTATTGAATCTATAGATTGCTTTGGGTAGTATAGCCATTTTGACAATATTGATTCTTCCAACCCATGAACACGGTATGTTTCTCCATCTGTTTGTGTCCTCTTTGATTTCATCAGTGTTTTATAGTTTTCTATGTATAGGTCTTTTGTTTCTTTAGGTAGATATACTCCTAAGTATTTTATTCTTTTTGTTGCAGTGGTGAATGGTATTGTTTCCTTAATTTCTCTTTGTTTTCTCATTGTTAGTGTATAGGAATGAAAGGGATTTCTGTGTGTTAATTTTATATCCTGCAACTTTACCATATTCGTTGATTAGCTCTAGTAATTTTCTGGTAGAGTCTTTAGGGTTTTCTATGTAGAGGATCATGTCATCTGCAAACAGCGAGAGTTTCACTTCTTCTTTTCCTATCTGGATTCCTTTTACTTCTTTTTCTGCTCTGACTGCTGTGGCCAAAACTTCCAAAACTATGTTGAATGGTAATGGTGAGAGTGGGCACCCTTGTCTTGTTCCTGATTTCAGGGGAAATGCTTTCAATTTTTCACCATTGAGGGTAATGCTTGCTGTGGGTTTGTCATATATAGCTTTTATTATGTTGAGGTATGTTCCTTCTATTCCTGCTTTCTGGAGAGTTTTAATCATAAATGGATGTTGAATTTTGTCAAAGGCTTTTTCTGTATCTATTGAGATAATCATATGGTTTTATCTTTCAATTTATTAATGTGGTGTATTACATTGATTGATTTGCGGATATTAAAGAATCCTTGCATTCCTGGGATAAAGCCCACTTGGTCATGATGTATGATTTTTTTAATATGTTGTTGGATTCTGTTTGCTAGAATTTTGTTAAGGATTTCTGCATCTATGTTCATCAGTGATATTGGCCTGTAGTTTTCTTTTTTTGTGGCATCTTTGTCTGGTTTTGGAATTAGGGTGATGGTGGCCTCATAGAATGAGTTTGGAAGTTTACCTTCTTCTGCAATTTTCTGGAAGAGTTTGAGTAAGATAGGTGTTAGCTCTTCTCTAAGTTTTTGGTAGAATTCAGCTGTGAAGCCATCTGGCAGATAAACATTTTAATAAATTAATGTTATAAGCCCATAGATTGGCGTTCAACTGTGGATGCTTGGAGCCTGTTACGTGCTTGAAACAAAGAAGGCACAAAACAAGTATTTGTTGAATGAATGAATGAAAATGCAAAGAAATTAGTAACAGTCCAACTATTTATCACACAGTTTAGTAATCAGGAAGTTCAGTGGGGAAATACCCTGGCCAGATTTCTTTTGCTAATCTTATTAGTGCAAAGGATTTGTTATTAAAAATAGTTCCACCTTCATTGTTTGACTGAATAGTTTAAAATAGATCCAAACCATTGTTTGACTGGGCTTCATAAACGCAGGATAAAATAGATTAAACTTCCCGTCATCTGCATGATGTATTGCTATTGCTGACGAAATCCCACCCCT
This sequence comes from Muntiacus reevesi, assembly GCF_963930625.1. Lineage (NCBI taxonomy): Eukaryota > Metazoa > Chordata > Mammalia > Artiodactyla > Cervidae > Muntiacus > Muntiacus reevesi. The sequence continues at coordinate 54,693,262 of NC_089252.1, forward strand.
GGCAAATGTGAAATAATAACCAGCATGAAAGCTTGGAGGTTCCTTCAAATGTATATAAACAACCTTGGCCAGACTCAGAGCGGGTAGAGCATCTAAAAATAGCCAGATAATCCCTTATCTTGTTGCATATGAAAATAGTGTTTGTATAAGGCAGCATTATTAGAAATGATGTGTAAGAAAAGAATCCTGGCAATGTCTTTACAATTTAGAGCGAGAACATATATTACTGTGACTTTGAAGCACAGGATTAGTGCTGCTGGAATGTGGACCGAAACTGTAGCCAGTTTCTCTGTGATGAAGAGGAGCTGTTCATTTACGCAGACATGTAGTATTCTGTCTCATGGAGATTCGGCCTCTGCCCCCAAAGCGTGACCCTGTTTGTCCACTGGAGGCCCACTCAGGGCTGCACTGGCGGTGACGGGCTTTGAGAAAGAGAGGTCGGTTAGAGCGCCCCCAGATCTTATTAGCTTGACACCTCTCGCTTGTGCCGCGTGCCAGGGCGGGTCAGCAGGCCGTGCCCATCCGCGTGGTCACTCAGAGACCCAGAGGAGCGGAGGTCGCACAGGAGCCCAGCTAGGAGGTGCCCCTTGTCCCTCTTCTCGGAGCCCCTGCCTGCCTGCCAGGAGGCCAGGAAGTGCAGACATCTGTGTCTAGGAAGGAGAGAGAACGGTGTTTGCTATTGGCGAGTGACATTCTCATGTGAAAATCAGTGAGTGAGTGTGTGGTGTGATGAAGCCAGCGCCACATTTTTCAGTTTTAAATGGACTATTTGAATCTGTCCGAGTCCGTGTCAAGCGGCTATTTTCTGAGTCCTGAGAATGACGGAGTCTGGTTCATTTTCCCACTGTACCAGCTTATTGGCATACAATGAATGGAATTTGGCCTGTGGCATGGAATCTTTGCCTAAGAGAGGCGGCAGGCATCTTTGTTTGGTGTTCTCCAATAGGCTGATTTCATATATCAGTTTTTAAAGCTAAAGCATAGTTGGGTGAAACTAAGTGCAAAGCAAAAATTGCCGCAAATAATTGTTGATATGTGAATCAAGAATTTCCAGGGTTCCCCCTCCCCACCATGAGTATAGTGAACATTTGCCAGCAGCTTCCTAGCATTTAGTTCACACATACACACACACACCCCTTATTTAAAAAGAAGCAACCCAAGTTGTCTTCTCTTACCAGAGAGTGGCAATGTGCTCAGTCTCATCTGACTGTGACCCTTTGGACTGTATCCCGCCAGGCTCCTCTGTCCATGGGATTTTCCAGGTAACAATACTGGAGTGGGTTGCCATTGCTCCTCCAGGGGATCTTCCCCATCCAGGGATTGAACTTGCATCTCCTGTGTCTCCTGCGTTGGAGGCAGATTCTTTACCCGCTAAGACATCAGGGAAGCCACACTCTTAGTTGGGATATAACCAGTTTAAGAAGCTAGATCGAATAAGCCATGTGGCCATTAATTGTCTATCATCCTGAAGTGCAAAAAGTAACGTGAAAGGTCACAGATCTGGAGGTCCTCCAGAGGCACCTCAGTTCCCACCTTGAAAGCAGGATGAGAACCTGAACGTGTTGCTGTTGGGTGTCGGCTGGCGGGTGCTGGCAACCTCGCTTAACGGAGCATTAAACCTAAGAGCACATCCCTGTGAGCTGAATGGCTACAGGGACTCTGCAGACGAGCTGCCCTCGAGCTGCCCCGGAGCCTTGTCCTACACGCGCCCACTGCCTCTGTGGCTCCCCATCCTCCTCCAGGTGGACTCCGGATGCCCCAGGCGCTGCCGGCCTCGCTGCCCCAGGCCCACCTGTCGGGGTGGCCCTCCACCGCGGCTCTCCTGGTCTCCCCGTGGCCGAACCTCCCCTGGCTCAGCCTGCCCGGCGCCTCCTGCTGTCCTCCACCTTCGTCTGGGCCCCTCCGCCCAGTCCTTCCTCCATCCCAGGGGTCCCCCCACCCCCCTCCCCGTGTGGCCATCCCACCCAAGTCAGAGCTTTATTCTTGCCTTGCTCGTGACTCCCGTCACACCCTACCTTGTACTCACAGATGTTTCTGTGCGTGTGTCTCCGTCTACCTCCCTTTCTCTAAGCGCTTATGAGGTTAAGGGGTTTTCTCCCTTCTACCCGTATTGTCTAGTAACTAAATACACTTCAGTCATGTCCGACTTTTTGTGATCCTATGGACTGTAGCCTGCCAGGCTCCTCTGTCCATGGAATTCTCCTGGTGAGAATACTAGAGTGGATAGCCATTCCCTTCTCCAGGGGACCTTCCCAACCCAGGGACTGAACCCAGGTCTCTCAAGTCCTCCTGCATGGTAGACGGGTTCCTTACCAGCTAGTGCCGCGTCATATGTGATTGCTCAGCTCAGTTGCTGAGTCGTGTCTGACTCTTTGTGACCCCATGGACTGTAGCCCACCAGGCTCAGACTTTGTCCATGGGGTTTCCTAGGCAAGAATACTGGAGTGGGCTGCCATTTCCTTTTCCATTATATGTGATTAATGCTTGTTAATTATTGAATGAATTTATTTTATGTTCGTTTTAGTACAAATAAGTATATGGCATGTTAGCTCCCCAATATTAATCTTCTTTGGATTACATACAATGGTACTAAGTAAGTGAATGCCTATAAAATAAGACTTAATATGAAAAGTGAGATCTTTTGATCCATAGAATACTTATCTTAAAAACAAATGAATTGATTGCATATAATTTTTTACTCTTTTATAAGTTTGGTCTATTGGAAGCTTGAAATATACTAATGCTGGCTTAGGAGAGGGTGTACCTAAAGGAATATTGTTTTCGCAAATCATTTTGCTAGATTATATCATATCCAGCTGGGTGACATCCCAGAATTTGAGACTAGTGGCTCAGAGAATCTTGTCAAAAAGAAAAGAAAAAAAAAGGGAAAACTTGGTTGGTGGCTACCTAGTACACGCTGTGCGCAGGTTTGTTTTTCATTTGGGGGATAAGTGCAGTTTTGGATTCTTCCTTAACAGTCGAATCATGTTTCTTAATAAAATAGTTTTATGACGCTAAGATGAGAAATGACTTGTTCTGTTCCTGGCAAAATCAGCACCTGTGAAGTTAATGCACCAGGCTAGCTGGGTTTTAATTTAAAGAACAGATCACCTTTTTAAAAAGTAATAAATCCCCTTTTGAATTAGCAAAAAGATGTCAGCTTTTGGATATGGGGTAATTGTTGTGTGCTTCAATGTCACGAGAAAGCACAGTAATTTTAATAACCCAAGCTGCGTACAATAAAGCTCTTGCTTCTAAATGGTATATCAGCATATGTATGTGTGCTGTGATGTGTAATAAGCTGCTGCTTTAATGCTGTTTTTTTTTTTTAATTTTAGTTAACATAACTAGGTCTTTGCAAAACATCTTACTGCTTTTGACTCATGTATTCTCTGCTGTGTAATAATGGGTTCTCGTGACTTGTTTATAAGATCTCTTTACCCTGAGTAAGGGTTTGGGTATTAGGAAATATTTCAGTACTATCTGTCTTCAGTGACATGCGTTCCCATTTTATACCAGCCTTCACATTAGCACTGTGAAATCTGACCATGAATCATATCATGGAAATGCACACCCCACTTTCTGCTTTTTCCCAAAGTAAAGTGAAGGATTCTCCTTCCTGCCACCTTCTGGTTATATTTTCTTCTTTAATTTAAATAGCCAAGGTAATTAGGAAGTTTTCAAAAGTCTTGATGGGGTGTCTTATCAGGCCTATTGAATTTGGGTTGACGTAGATTCATTTTGGTTTCCCCTCCTTTTTTTTAAAGAACAAGTTTGCATCTGGGATTGAGGGGGAAGCACTTTGAATGGCTCCAAATTCAATCTTTTTTTTTAATCTCTCTGCTTAAAAAAAAAAAAGTTGAAGTGTAATTGTTAGTCGTTTAATTTTCAACCAAGCAGCTGTTGACACAGATTTCTTAAGAAGTGTCTAAATAAAAATATGGCAGTACTGAAATGAGCAGAAATGGTTGCTCTGTCAGAAACAAGCAGCTGCCAGTGTGTGCAATCTCTGTGTCACAAGTATGGTTTTTCCTGGATATGCTCACAGCAAGTCATCTGATGAAACTGCCAGACCAGCCTCATTTTTCCTTTCAACTTTTTAGGTCAGAGGTTAAAACACGCTGAAAGCACATTTCACATTGTGTATTTATCTTCCATTTTAAACTATTGAATGGTTTTAAGACAACAGCAGTGAAACAGCAGCCACAACCAACCTTCACGTATTCAGGTGGCCAGAGCTTTATTTTAAAGGAAACCATAGTTCAAATAACACTTAGTACTTAAGTAGTACTTTAGTATCTCAGCTGATCGGGTGAGCTCAGAACCTGGAGGGATATTACTGCATTTTGCTTTGTGCTTTTGTATAACATTGCAAAGAAAGATGATTGTGCTGGGCTTCCCGGGTGGTAAAGAACCCACCTGCCTATGCAGGACACGTAGAGATTCGGGTTCAATCCCTGAGTTGGGACGATCCCCTGGAGGAGGGCATGGCAGTCCACTCCAGTATTCTTGCCTAGAGAATCCCATGGACAGAAGAGCCTGGTGGGCTGCAGTCCATGGGGTCGCAAAGAGTCAGACATGACCAAAGCGACTTAGCACGCACTCTGTGTAAGGAGAAGGACAGTCAGCCATAGCTCTGCTGGGGCTCTCAGGGCTGGCAAATAAAAATGGAGGAGGACTTTGAATGTTGAAAGAGGAAATTACCGGCAGGTAGTAGAGATCCCCTTCAGAATCCTCTAGGTTTTGTGGGGGAAATAGTTCCAAGCAGACTTTTGAAGGGGTTTGGAATAGACAGGTGTTTCCTTTTTTGCCTGTCTTGTCTTTGTGTTTCCGGAAAGAAAGTGCCTCCTGGCGCGTGTGCACAGATCAGAAGCACTGGGCAGGGTGGGAAGAATGAATGCACAGGTGTGCATCTCAACCCGAAGGATGTGTCGGTGGTAAGATAATATCGGGGGCACACCTTCAGGTGGCCCGATCACTCTCACAGAATTGGAGTTTGACCCATAATAGCATTTTTATTTCTGGTGGTGCCCAAGATAAAGGTTTGAATGGCGTTTCATGTTGCTGTTGGTCAGGACGTTCTCTGGTTTCAAACAGGATTCCCCTGGCAGTTCAGTCCCTGCTGGATTCACAAAGAACATCCCTGTGGGTCCAAGGACGAGACCTCTCCCAGCCCTCCAGTTCTCCTCTTCCTAAAACAGGTTTTTGGATTGGTCTTTTCCCGTGTATCGGTTTCCTGTGGCAGTGGCAACAGCTTACTTACAGACCTGGCCTCAAAACACAGAAATGAATCCTCTCATAATTCTGGAGGCGAAGTTTAAGCTCAGAATCGCTGGACTAGAATCAGGATGTCACAGGTCTGTGCTCCTCCAAAGGCTCAGGGGAGAATCCATCCCTTGCCGCCTCTAGATTCTTGGCTGCCAGCATCCCTTTGATTGTGGCCACATCACTCTGCCTCCCATGTCTCATTACCACCTCCTCCTCAGTCTTCAGTTGCCTCCTATTCTTCTCCTACAAGTGAAATATTGAAAGTGTTCCTCAGTCGTGTCTGACTCTTTGCAACCCCATGGACTGTAGCCCACAGGCTCCTCTGTCCATGGAATTCTCCAGGCAAGAATACTAGAGTGGGTAGCCATTCCCCCTTCCAGGGGATCTTCCCAACCCAGGAATTAAACCCCAGTCTCCTGCATTGCAGGTGAGTTCTTTACCATCTAAGCCACCAGGGAAGCCCTCTTCTCCTATAAGGACACCAGCAATTTCATGTAGTGCTCACTTGTATAATCCAGGATAATCTGTCTCAAGATCCTTAATTTAGTCACATCTGCAAAAACCTTTTTTTTTTTTTAGATAAATTGACATCCACCAGTTCCAGGAATTAGGACCTGATGTCTTTGTGGATCATTATTCAGCTTCCTATACCCCATTCTCAATACCTGAGATGGCTCACAGAGAGAGCCAAAGGCTTCAGATTCTGTCCTACAGGAGTCGTTCTGTTCTTGAAATTAAATCAGGTGGTTATTGAAAATGTACCATGTGTTGGCTAGGCCCAGTGGGGGACAGAAGGATGTACAAAACTGTGTCTGCCCTGGGACTGTTTGTGATTTTGCTGGAAGGGAAGACGTGCATGTAAAATGAGTCCTGTGAAAAGGGTCACATTAGATCCCTGGAGGCAGGGAGTGGCACCCACAGTGGCTGCTCGAGCCCCTGCCTGAGTGCTCGGTGAGGATGCTCTGCGAGCGTGAACACGCGACCCAGGAGAGACTCAGGCGGCCGTGTCCACTCACCACTTGCCTGCTCCCCTTCGCAGTTCTCCGCAGTCTCCAGGGCTTTTCCCAAAAGCTGCCTCTTGCAGGTGTGGCTTCTTGGATGTCGTCTTCCTTCCTGTTGGACTTTGATGCTGCGAGTGCCTATTCTTCAGTATCTTTCTCCAAAATAACAGCAATTCAGTTTCTTGAATTTTCATCTGTGCCAGCAAGCACAATCACTTCTATAGATCAGTGATACAGAATAAGAATAAAATTTAGGAAACGTTAAGTTTACAGTAGAATCCATCTATTACAAGATTAGGTTCTATCCCTTGGGGAACTTGGAATTTACACGAGTGTCACCTATCTTAGTGAAAACCATGATAATATCCCTTTAAAAAATGATGATCTTTTCTGTATATACTTTAAGAGAAACTACATGTCTCTGAGTGGCAGTGCATGATTTTGATAAGAGTCCAGGGCTGTCTGCTGTTGAGTTTAACTCCAGGACCCTGGTTGTCTTCAGTAGATTCACAGAGACAACATGAGAAGATGAGACAAGTCCGAGTTTGAATCCTGGGTCCATCACTGTTTAGATACTGGCTTTGCTGACTGGATGGTATGAGCAGGTCACTGAACTTTTCCAATTCTCACATCTTCAAAAGGGAGCTAATAATGGTACCTCCCTCGGGGTTTTTAGGATGGTTAAATGAGACAATACATATAAAGTGCTTAGAACATGGCCTTAAAATTTCTCTTTTCCTTCTCTCTCCCCTTTTTTCCTTTCAAAAAAAAGTCGGTGGGCTGGGCGAGTTTACTGGCCCTGATTAGCACACCACCCTATGTAATCAAATACTGTCCTGTCTGGTCCCTTCCGACAAGCACGTGATGACAAATGCGACCTTTCCTGGGATACTGTTTCACCTTGGATATCAACCAAGCTTCTGAATTCCATTTTATTTGACAGCGTCTTCTCATTCTTTTGTTCCCTGGGCTGCTTGAATTGCAGCGTAGCGTGTTTCTTCCAGTAAAAATCAAAATTAAACAAGTAAATAGCTCCTTGGCAGCCTGTGTCCAGGAGTGACTTGGACCTTGACTGGGGACTGAGTAGCCATCCCAGTTAACCATGACAGTGGATGACAGCCGTAACCATTATCTTTAATCACGTCTCCAAGAGGTGTGCATATACTGTTGCTGCTAAACCGTAATGTACATGCACACGCGCACTCCCTCTGTGCATGGTCAGGTTGACGAAGGCACGTGGCGGGGCCCATTCTGGTTTGAACAACAGTCATCCTGGAGTTGATGATTCTGTTAAAGTTCTTACCTGAATTTTAAGAACAAAAAGATTCCTGCCACGCAGAGGCACTAGTTGCTCACACATCGTGTGCACCCAGCATAGTAAACAACTGGGGAGGCGCCACGTCAGAGCCTTTGTCCACGAGCAGTCTTCTGTCCCCTTCACAGGGAGAGAGCCGTGGACTGATACGAAAAGCTGTTAGATTTTTTGACTGCAAGATACCAAGGTGTTTTGGGTTTTTTGGGGTTTTTTTTTTTTTTTTTTTTTTGGCACATTGATTCCTAAAAAGAGAAATTGAATAGTGTGTACTAATGAATCAAAAACCTTTTTCAGCGCTTTTGTATAAATGGGATATATTTTAGTTTCTTTTTGAAAATTTCACTTTGAAGCTAATCTCCATTACTCTGACTTTGAAATGCCCCCAATTGTTTTCTCTGGATAGGTAGAGAAAAACATGGACAGCTTTTACAGATAAGGCCTGAGACAATTATCATCAGGTTATATATACATAGGTCATAAATACATTGCGTAGAAAACCCATCTCCTCCCCTATGCTGCTGACCTGTCTTAGAGATGGATTGGGATGAGGGTGGTGGAGAGCTTAGGAAAGACCTCTGGCCTTCATAACGGTTTTAAGAGTCCTGGGCAACTCTTCCCAGTTTTTCTCAGAATGGCATCCAGAGCAAGGCTCAGCTTTGTAATTTATCCTCAGCATGTGATTGTCGTCCCCTTATGCTCTGAGACATAATCCACAGACTGGCTCCTGAAGGAATGGGTGAGGGTGAGCTAGCACCGGGCTGAGAATTTTTCATCCAGCGAAAACCGAAAGGACACAAGACTTGGGGGTTATACCGTGAGCCTTCAAAGAGTGTCCGTGCTGATGAGAGGTCACACCTGGGCTGTGCTCCTTGCTGGCCCTCTGACCTTGCACAGACTGCGTAGCCTTTCCTGGGCTTCGGTCTGCATGCCCACAGCTAGTGCTCTTCAGGAGGACTGAGCGAGATAAGTTACATGAAGCACTTAGAGTGTGTTGGGCCCGGGGGAGCGTCCCGTATGTACCACTTGTAACTGTGGCTTTGTTGCTTCAGATGAATTGTGTCATGCAGACATCCGGGAGGGTGACTGCCCTCAGCTTCAGTAGAGGTGTTTGCTGCACTTCCTACCTGAGAAGTGTATTCGGTTTAATACTCCCTCCCATCTGATGGCCCTGACACATCTAACGCTCTCCTGGTTCTTTCACTATGAAAGTTACTGTGCATCTCACACCGCCTCTCAGCGTTGCTGTTGTCATCTTCCACGTGGCGGATGAGGAAACTTAAACTTAGATTAAGTAACTGCATCAAGTCACCATCCAAATACGGTGCAGGGCTGGGAGCAGAAAGAAAGTCAGACAGAGCCACCGCCTCCTCTCTCCGTACCACTGGGCACAGGGTCTGATCTCAGAGGCTTCCCAGAAGGAGAAGAAGGCAGTTCAGTCTGTGGAAGTCATGCTTGTAGCTTCTTTGGACATGGTAGTCAAAACAGCCCCTGCTCCCCTCGGTGTAGTAAATACAATTGAATTCCAGTGTATTCCGAATCCGCTGTGTGTGAGGGGCCCCACTGTGATTAAGTGTGAGGTCCGGTGGGCAAAGTTGGGCCATATACCACCCTGTCTCTTGCTCTAGGTTTTTCTTTCAGTTTCAGATTTAAAAAGTGGTTCATATTGCTTGATTTACAGACTGTTGTTGAAATTTCTGAGTTAATATTTTTGTTCAAAATTGACACGAAGGGCAAGACAAACTGGTACAGTTAGTTTATCTCTTAAGTTCTGGGAACTGTACACATTTAGGAAGCTTAGAATTATGGTATTTTATAATGGAGATGATAAGACACAGAAATCTTAAGAATTCTCCTTGGAAGCTAAGATTCCATGGTAAGTTAGGGCCCCAGGTAACTCTATTAGTACTTCTTCCTTCGAACTATGTGGGAAAACTCAGTGAGAGAACAGATAAAAGAATGACAGTTTAAAGCTCATTTACGTGTTTCCTTCATATCTGGTTACCTGAGCGTATTCAGTTCCCGGGGCCATTGCTGTAGACTGATACCCACTTCCATGTTCCAGTAATTAATGTTTAGCCTAGGAATGCGGTCACTGGGTGTTTAATTTTGATGAAACCCGAAACTTTGACCCATGAGAAAGTTAGGAATTACATGGGAACGTAGCCATATTTTTATGCGCCTTTTTTTTTTTTTATAGACCTCTGTACAGTTTACGGCTGTGAAGACATAGACCAGCTCGTAAAGACAGTCTCCAGTCCCTGCCTCTTTGTGGGGAGGGAGGTACGCTGTAGAAAAACAGCGATTTAGTGCACTTGTCAGGCACCTCGCTTATTCAGTGTGGTGCTAGTTTTGCACGTAGTGTTTCACTCTGGCAGTTGAGGAGCTCACTCGAGGTCAGAGAGAGATCCCCGCCCGACAGTTTTGCTGGGGTCCGTGCAACTGCTGGGGCTGGCTGTGCTTTCCAAGCTGGTATCTGCAGATCCCAAGAGGAAAGCCGGAGCATTCCTTCAACCTCAGTTTCACGTAAAGATCTTTGTGGGAAAATCCTAACTCTTATTAAAATAAGCCTTGGGACTGCCGTGGTGGCTACTATGCAGAGTTCTCATTAACATTTCCGTGAGAGTCGTCGCCCTGCCAGTCCCTGCAGGAGACTTAGGGAAGTGCCCAGCGGTGTGCGTTTGGAAAGGTGGCAGTGAGGTGATGTCGGCAGGGGCTCGCCCTGGCCCGTGGTGGCCCCAGCTAGTGGGGGGTGTTGGCTGAGAAGCCCAGGGTGGCGTCAGAGAGTGACGGAAGGGGGTCAGTGTTGCTTCTTGCTGCGGTTACTTCACAGATGTCCTGAGCCTTCGTTGTGTAGTCTAGGGATTACTGTTTGTGATACAGTTTTCTTTAGGATTATGGATTTAATGTTCTGAACAACCAACATGAATAAACAGACTCTGTATGACTTTTTTTTATAAGTTGATGAATAGCCTCACTGCAGATCATCTTTATATTTTTAAAAAAATCATTTCTAAGCTTAGACTAAGCTTTTTAATTCTTATTTAGCTTTCCTTCAGTCCTTGACATTACATTTCTTTTTCATGTATTTATTTTTTAAGGAATAATTAGCTTTACCACAGTCCACTGGGTTTTTAAAGCTCTTTCGTCTGTTCTCCCCTTTGGATGGAACAGGGTTTCTCAAACTGTCTGTGCTGAGCTCTTTGCAATGCAAGTTTTTTGATTGGAGACCAGGTGAGTTAATAAAAATAGCCACTTGTTTATCATTGGCTTGTTATTGGCAAGGAACACCGCCCCCCCGACTCCTCCCATTTCTCAACTTTCAAAATATAAGGCCGTTTAAGCCCATTCTGTAGTAACCCGCACAAGCCTTCCACACCACTGACATCAGAAGTGTGTGATGGTTTATGAAGCGGGAAGTACAGGTGGTCATCACCCCTTGTCCAGATGAGGAAACTGGTCCAGGGGAAGCTTCAAGCCTGAGGTCATGCAGCTGGTTAGTTCTGAGCCCACACTAGCTCCCGAGGAGCCAGCCTCTGCGCCTCTGAGGGTTCTTTTCCCTGGTACACTTCACATCCACGCCCGTAATTTAAAACCTGTGCATCAAGGCTGTGTGCTTCTCAAAGATAGTACCTCCCCTGGGCGTCCCAGGTGGTGCTAGTGGTAAAGAACTCACCTGCCAATGCAGGAAACATAAGAGACTCGAGGTCAGTCCCTTTTTCAGGAAGATCCCCAGAAGGAGGGCATGGCAATTGACTTCAGTATCCTTGCCTAGAGAGTCCCATGGACAGAGCCTAGCGGACTAACATCCATAGGGTCGCAAAGAGTCAGATATGTCTGGGCAACTTAGCATGCATGCACGCACACTTCCTTTGAGCTGTTGGTGCAGGGCCTACAGTACAACAAAGGTGGGATTCAGGGCCAGCAGTCAGGTGGAGCAGGAGAGGCATCTAGGGTTCCGAATTCATTATTTTTGAAGTATTTATTTGGCTGTGCCAGGTCGTAGCTGCGGCACTCAGGATCTTCGGTCTTCATTGGCATATGCGGGATCTATTCCCCTGACCAGGCATCAGACCCGGGTCCCCTGGATTGGGAGCACGGAGTCTTAGCCACTGGACCACCAGGGAGTCCTGTAGAGTGCAGGTTTAAGTTAGCACTTAAATCAGCCTGAGCGGCCTCGCCAGTCTCTTCCTGGCTCCGGGGCTAGTGGGTTTTACAAATGACATGGGTGTGCGTCCATTCTGCCACAGCGTGGTGAGCCCTTGAGCGTTCATCCCCCGTGATTCTTAGGAAAAGTCGCAGCCTTCTTCCAGGTGTCCCTTGTATCAGTAGACTGACGGTCTGGCACCCAGGATGCTGCTTCTGCCTTTGGTGGTCTGAGGGATCCAGACTTTTGATGTGACATCGAAGGGCATGTTGGGGCATTTTTCTCCCCTGTGGTTTTTAACCTAAGGTACGCTCACACGCTCTCCCCCATGTCTCTGGGCCTTCCTGGCTTGGATGCCAGCCCCACTGTGTGCTCTGAGTTTTGGCTCTTTACAACATGCTTCCTTGTCTGGAAACATTTCTGGCCCAGAGCTCTAGTTCCTTCCTGTTAACTGCATAGCTTCTGCTGTTGATCTTAAGCACAGCTCACTCAGGCAAGGAGCTCAGCCATCAGTCTCAGCTTCCTGGGGATTTTCCTGGCAGCCACACATTGACCTCTTTCCCCCACTCTGTTTTACCCATTAATTAGGAAATAGTCCAGTGCATGAACCTTTGCTAGCAGATCTGTCATTTGAAATTCCTTGCGTTGGGGGAGGAGGACAGGGAAACCAGCTAAAACTGATGAGGATGGAACTTTTCTTCAAATAAATGATTAAGCCATCCCATCCCCATGTACAGAGTTAGCTGGCCCCTAAGAAGTAACATGTAGAAACAAATGAAAGTATTGAAGTCAGAGAAAACTCTTGTTCGGATCTCAGCTTTGCCACTTTCTTGGTATAGAAAGTTAAACTTCTTTCTTCCCTATGCTTCAAAGGGGAGGGAGTCGAAAAATGAACGCCAGATCATAAGAACCTTCTTACAGAATTACCCCATAGATACTGTGAGCGCCTATGGAATGAGTACAGGGGAGGAAAGTGGACTTGGACAGCGGTTCTCAACTGGGGGCACTTTTGTCATCCACCCCCACCCCAAGATATGACAGTTTGTGGAGTCATTTTTGATAGTCACGACTCAGGAGCTAGGGTTGCTTTTGCATGTTGTGGATAAAAGCCAGGTGTTTCTAAAACCCCGTAATGCATAGAGTAGACAGACGCTGCCCTCACCAGCAACGTATTCAGTTCAGTTCAGTCGCTCAATCGTGTCCGACTCTTTGCGACCCCATGAATCGCAGCACCCCAGGCCTCCCTGTCCATCACCAACTCCCAGAGTTTACTCAAACTCATGTCCACCGAGTCGGTAACTCCATCCAGCCGTCTCATCCTCTGTCGTCTGCTTCTCCTCCTGCCTCCAACCCCTCCCAGCATCAGGGTCTTTTCAAATGAGTCAACTCTTCGCATGAGGTGGCCAAAGTACTGGAGTTTCAGCTTCAGCATCAGTCCCTCCACTGAACACCCAGGACTGATCTCCTTTAGGATGGACTGGTTGGATCTCCTTTGCAGTCCAAGGGACTCTCAAGAGTCTTCTCCAACACCACAATTCAAAAGCATCAATTTTTCAGTGCTCAGCTTTCTTCACAGTCCAACTCTCACATCCATACATGACCACTGGAAAAACCATAACCTTGACTAGACGGACCTTTGTTGGCAAAGTAATGTCTCTGCTTTTTAATATGCTATCTAGGTTGGTCATCACTTTCCTTCCAAGGAGTAAGCATCTTTTAATTTCATGGCTGCAGTCACCATCTGCAGTGATTTTGGAGCCCAGAAAAATAAAGTCTGACACTGTTTCCCCAGCTATTTTGCCATGAAGTGATGGGACCAGATGCCATGATCTTAGTTTTCTGAATGTTGAGCTTTAAGCCAACTTTTTCACTCTCCTCTTTCACTTTCATCAAGAGGCTTTTTAGTTCCTCTTCACTTTCTGCCATAAGGGTGGTGTCATCTGCATATCTGAGGTTATTGATATTTCTCCCAGCAATCTTGATTCCAACTTGTGCTTCTTCCAGCCCAGCGTTTCTCATGATGTACTCTGCATATAAGTTAAATAAGCAGGGTGACAAGATACAGCCTTGACGTACTCCTTTTCCTATTTGGAACCAGTCTGTTGTTCCATGTTGTCCAGTTCTAACTGTTGCGTCCTGACCTGCATACAGGTTTCTCAAGAGGCATGTCAGGTGGTCTGGTATGCCCATCTCTTTCATAATTTTTCACAGTTTATTGTAATCCACACAGTCAAAGGCTTTGGCATAGTCAATAAAGCAGAAATAGATGTTTTTCTTGAATTCTCTTGCTTTTTCGATGATCCAGCGGATGTTGGCAATTTGATCTCTGGTTCCTCTGCCTTTCCTAAAACCAGCTTGAACATCTGGAAATTCACGGTTCACGTATTGCTGAAGCCTGGCTTGGAGAATTTTGAGCATTACTTTACTAGCTTATGAGATGAGTGCAATTGTGCGGTAGTTTGAGCATTCTTTGGCATTGCCTTTCTTTGGGATTGGAATGAAAACTGACCTTTTCCAGTCCTGTGGCCACTGCTGAGTTTTCCAAATTTGCTGGCATATTGAGTGCAGCACTTTCACAGCATCATCTTTTAGGATTTGAAATTGCTCAACTGGAATTCCATCACCTCCACTAGCTTTGTGCATAGTGATGCTTTCTAAGGCCCACTTGACTCACATTCCAGGATGTCTGGCTCTTGGTGACTGATCACACCATCGTGATTATCTGGGTCATGAAGATCTTTTTTATACAGTTCTTCTGTGTATTCAAAGTATTATATAGCCCCAAATGCTAGTGATGCTGAGGGTGAAAAGTCCTAGGTTATTGAATCTAATTGTCCCATCTAATACCAGTGACTATGCAAAATACAGTCACTACTGTCCATGTTTTACAGATGAGAAGATCAAACTTTGGTGGTGATTGAGAAACTTGCCTTTGGCTATTCAGCAGATAGACATGGGACATTAGGCATAAGTGAAAGTCGCTCAGTCGTGTCCAACTCTTTGTGACCACATTGACTATACAATCCATGGAATTCTCTAGGCCAGAATACTGGAGTGGGTAGCCTTTCCCTTCCTTCTCCAGGGGATCTTCTCAACTCGGGGATTGAACCAAGGTCTCCTGCATTGCAGGTGGATTCTTTGCCAGCTGAGCCACAAGGGAAGCCCAGCCACAAGGGACATTAGGCATATATGGGTCCAAAACCTTCAGCCAACCCAGTAGGTAGTGAGCTTCTAATCCCTGAACATGTTCAAAACCAGGCAGGTGAGCAGCCACTTGAGGGATGGACAGAGAGGTGAGTCTTATATACTTTTCAGTAACTGGCTTTTGAGGTCCCTCCCAAGGATCACGTTCTTCGATTCTGTTTTGAAATGTGACTTGTCTTTTCAGCCCCAGCCCAGCCCCGAGCAGATAGCCCTTCGCCCTGACCAGCAAGATCTCTGTGCTTTGTCCGAGCACCCGTGGGTCTTGCTCCTGTTAATATCCCAGCCCTATCAGCAGAGGGTAGGGTTCCATCCAGGGGCAGCCAGAAACCCACCCCCCTCCCCATTCCATCCACATTCCGGGCCCAGGCATGTGTAAGTCAATCCAGCTGGTTCTCATCTGGGAGCACAACAGAGGCACAAAGGAAGGGAGACTACCATTTATCAACAGTTTGCTAATCAGCGTAATTCTACCAGTGTCACAGGTAATCACAGTTGCTCTTTTGAGAAGGAGGAGAACCAAGAGATTTACTCACCGGTTGTCAGCCCAGGCCTCAAATAAGCATGAGCTGAGAGCTTTTAAAACTCACCTCGGTTGGGGCCTCTCTGCTGTAAATGTGATTGTCTCAGGTGAGGCCTGGGGAGCAGGGATTCGAGAGCCTCCAGGAGATGGTAACGTCCAGCCAGGCCAGGAGCCCCTGGTCACCTCCACTCCTTCTGCTCAGAAGGGCTTCACTCAGGTACCTGTCGCTGGTACTCCATCCTGAAGAGACGACCAGGAGGAGGAGGAGGAGGAGGTGACGTTGGGTCTCGCTTTCCAGGATGTCCTTACAGGTTATAGCGAGGAGAAGAGGACCCCCTCTCTAGTCTTAAATTCACCCCTACTGGGATCTTAAATTGACATTTCTCCTCATCCTTCCAATGCCTTATTTTAAATGGTATAATGTAAAGGTACAAGTAAACATTTGCTTTTATTTTTTCACAAAGCTTTGAAGGTTTCCTCTCCAGGCTATTGTTCTCAACAGTGTATTGTGCAAAGGAGAAGCTTTTTCGTTTTTATGGCTGCATTCCTGTGCCCTGGAGGAGGAAGCTTTAGATACTTAATGAGTTTTGAGGGAAACTTTTTAAATAACCACCTAGTTAAATGGCCTGACTTTATAATCAACTGTGTGCTTTAAACTCTTGTCTCCAAATGTTTTTTGCTCAGTAAACCGTAATAAATAATTTTGAAGAACTGTTTCTCACACATGTTTTAAGGTGACATCTATTATTTGTCAGTAACTCAATAAGTTATTAGTCGAGTAGTTGCCAAAGATGTAATTTTTAGTGTATGAAGTATTGTGTGCGTGCTTTAAATATATTTCATAACATATCCAGTATTTTGGTTTTCTCATCTTGTGATCATAGACCCAGCTCTTTATTTTATGGAAAATAGCTGCTGTAAAATTGAATTAACCAAATCAGAGCTTATTGCTAAACCTGAGCCAGCCTTATCAGGCTTATTTCCTCTCACTTAAACATCTGATTTCACCTCTTAAATCAAACGAGAATTAGTTAGATGGATGGTAAACGTGCACGACATTGTCGTTCTGTGAGCCCTCTTCCAGGGAAAGTAGGAGTCTCTCTCCTGTGCCCTCAGCTTGGGAGCTGGGCCTTTTCACACTGTCCTTCATTTCGGTTTCAGAGGTTTTTATGCCCAGCAAACTATGCCGTGGTGGGATTAGGGAGTGTGAGCGGCACACCTCTCTTTGGAAAGCAGGAGAAGGGAGTTGTGATTTAGGAAGGGCAAGGTTGCAGGAGACAGAGGCTGTTCTCAGGCAGATCGAGGATAGGGAAAAGGCCATATGGAGGGGTCAAGAAAGTGATTTCTCTGAAACTGTCCCTGCCCAGGTCCCCTGAAAAGTCTTCGTTTATCCTCAGAGTCTGCCTGCTGCAGTCTGAAGAGATCAGCTTTGGGGCAGAGAGAAGGGATTAGTAAAAGAATAAGTAGTCAGCTCCATGCCAATTTTTCTTCCAAACATATAGTTTATTCATTTCACTTTCATCATTTTAAAATACAGGTAAAGAGAGAAGAATGCGTATAAGAGTATGAACATGACAAATAGTATTCCTAGAGCATGTTCCTTTGAAGTTTACAGATTGCAGGGACTGTATCTGGCAAATGTAAGCTGACAGGATTTGGAGTTGGGGACTGCAACACATCAGACTAAGGTCTTCTGGGGGTGGGGAAGCCTGTGCAGACTGTGAGGTTAGCCCTGTGGCACTGCTGACAGCTTGGTCCCCAGAGCCAGCCTGCCTGGGTTCACATGCTGCCTACCACTTTACTAGACCAGTGACCTTGGGCAGGTTTCTCAACCTGCCAGAAACAGTTTCTGACACATGACTGATGAGCTGCACGTAAGCTTATTCTTTGCAGTCTTGAAGTTCTTACTAGAGTATGGCTGGAACTCTCCCCCAGGCAGTTTTTGATGGAGTCCATTGGCCAGAGATGGGATTTCAGCCAAAACACAGCCAATGCAGAAAGAGACTTATCAGGACTACCTGGGATGCCAAAGCTCCAGGAAAGTCAGTCAGTGTCCTTGTGTAAGCCTATTTAGCTCTAGTTCAGAGCCATCACTCATTAAAATTTTAAGAAAGATACCACACCACACTTATGTTCCATGTGATCTGTTTTTGATTGAGGACAATATTCCACGTGCCCAAACTACTGTCCGGCTAAGCAAGGAGACAGACTGCTGGTTCCAAATGCCTTGAAGTATGAGGAAGACCTTTTAACAGTAAACTTGTTAATGAAATCAAACTATAAAAATGACATTGAACCCATGGTGTCCCTAGGGGCACCTTCTTCCGTCACTTGACCATTCTTTTACACTGCATCTTGGTTACTGAAGGTACCTGTGAATCAAATAATGAAATCAGTTTATTGGTAGCTGAGTTAACAGATAAAGTACAGAATCTAGAATTATCTTTACTTTCTCTTGTTCTCTATGCATTTAATCTGTCGTTAAAATTGCTTGCAGAAAAACTGATTTTTAAACTTCTCCAGAGAATGAATGAGACCCTTACCCTGCGAAGAATCACTCACTATATCCTGAAATCTTGAAAAATGAAAACAACTTTGCGTGATCAGATCAGAATCCCAAAGTGAAATAGTATTGTGTCATTAAATGAACCCAGTGACACATTTTCCTTTTAACTTTGAAGTTTGATGTCGGGTCAGTTTGCTCTGTAACAGGTAGAATATATGTGAATGTTTATCTTATTGCAGCAGGTTGTAGTCATTAAAAATTGATAGTTTATTCAGCAAATTTACCATTCCTTTCAGAAGGAATGACAGTGATGCCCAAGATTTTCCTCCAAGGGCATTTCTGACAGAGATCACTTAGCCTGATAGGAACCTGTCAGGGCCTCTGGTGGGGAGCTGTTGTGCAGCTGGGCAGCTCTGAGGCAGATGTGAGGGAGCAGCAGGCCAGGCCCCATGCAGGGCAGGGGTGACTGGCTGTGGCCATCTCCCTTCTCTGAAATGACTCACAGCTGTAGACCGCAGCCTGTGTTACCAAGCACGTCTGGGCTGGAGGGGAAGCTTCCTTACAGATGGGATGGCGGTGAACGTTGGGGTGGCCTTGTGGGGCTGATAACCCCCACACCCCGTAGGCAGCCCCTCTGCCCTGGGTGGGGGGCACCCCCAAGCCCAGCCATGGCTCTCCCCGTCCCTGGCCTTTGCCTCCACTGACTTCCAGGATTGCCTTCTGTCACGTCTGAGCCGCTGCTCTCCCTGTGACCGTGACAGTGGCTCCTGTGGGCACAGCGGTCAGGACCTCGCAGGGGTCACAGTACTCGCTCCCTGGTCACATGGTGAACAGCCTCCAAGCGGTCGAGGAGCGTCCGGGAGTGGGATGTCCTGAACCAGCAACCCCACTCTCGAACCCCCTGGGCCAGATCCTCGCGAGGTCTCATCTGAACAACTCAGCGCTCTCCCCGAACACTTCCCTCCAGAGTCCTCTCCTCCAGTCAGTTCGCCCTCCCGCTGCCCTGGGACCTTTTTAAACGCAGTCCCCGCCAGCTTTTCACTCGCTCACGTCCTCATGTGGCCCCTCACCCCCAGGGTGCTGTACTCCCCCATCACCGCGTGGGGCCGCATCACCTCCCCTCCGCCCCCAGGCCCCCCTTCCCCTGGTCTTCTCTTCAGGCCCCCAAGCCTCTCCCCGGATCCAGCTTCACGGCACCCTCGTTCCACCCCGCTCTGTCCCCCTGGCAGCCTCCTGCTTCTGACCCCGCTGAAGATGTCCTCCTTCGTGAGGTTACGCCCGCCTTGACCCCGGATAGAATCGGTCACTTCCGCCCCCGCCCCGCCCCCGTCCCTGCCGCCATCCACTCGTATCTCTGAGGTGTGGCCGCCATGGCCGCCGTCCGTGGCTACAGAGCACTTGAAGCGCAGATGGTCCAGAGCGAGGTGTGCTGTAGGGGAGAAGCATACGCCGGATTTCAGGGGCTTGGTTAATGGTCTTTATATTGGTTACATGTTGAGATGATAACATTTTGAATATCTTGGGTCAACTAAAAATATACCCTTAGAATTAATTCCACCTGTTTATTTTTCTCAAACGGGACTTAGAGGTTTCCACGTTCTAGGTGTGGCTCCTGTTACGTTTCTCCAGCGCAGATTAGCTTCCATCCATAGGTGGTGAGGGCACCCAGTCTGTGCCTTTCAGGCCGGGCACAGTGCGGTGCAGTCTGCCTGTGGGTGACCCCCTGCTTGAAGTTACCTCAGCAGAGCTGCCCACATTTCATGTGTCTGGTTCCCAAGTCTCTTCTCCAGTGTTTGTTTTCCCAGAGTTTATTGGATCGTAAATTCAGAGTATCAGATTTGGCAGAAGGCTGTAATCCCTGTGGCCCTTAGCTGACCCCTGGACTGCAAGATGCTCACCCTTGGAGGGGGGAGAGGACTGGCTGTGCCCTTGAGCTTCCTCCACCACTGCCACCCCTACCCCAGAGGGGGGGGCGTGTCAAGCTCATCTCACTCCTATATGGAAGCAGGACACCCCTGGAGAAGCGGGGAGTTCCCCGAGACCCCAGAGCTCTGGCTTCTCAGCCAAGTTTGCCTTGGTCTGGTCATGCTCCTTGTTGAAGCCAGGCCGCTTCTGCTCAGCTGGTGTAGTCTTTGCCAGCGGGATGGTTCTGTGCTCTCTCCCCACCTCTGTTTTTGTCTTTTGAATTTCAAGCAGAGTGTCCCTTAAAATAGAGGCACTCATGATCACACATCCAGCCAGCAAGGTTTGGTTCTGCCTGCCTACCCAGCGTGAATTTACGGGAGCCTATAAAAGTCCTGTGAGTTTGCCCTGACATCTTGTTGATGGGGAGGTCTTGTTTGTTGTTAGAAATAAGAGCCGGTGTCTCCAGGACACACCCTGTTCTGTTTTAGTGAATGGGAGGTTTCAGCCTTGACCTCTGAAAACTAAATGGCAGAGAGGCTGGTGGGGTGAAAACTATGCAAAAAAATCCCTTGAGTTTTGTTTGGGTTTTGTGTTCTGGTGTATGTCGAGTGGATTTTGGTAAGAGCACGTGTGTTCATGGGGTGTCATCACTATACCTTTTTACCTATTTTTTTAGTGGAATGCCACCTGGCTGTGTGATTAAGGTAACTTTGACCATGTATTTTGAAACAATTCGAAGTCAGAAAGGCTTGGAAGTCAGAGGCACCAGGTGGTAAAATGTTGGACCATGGGATGTGTGGGGTGGGTGGAACCAAACTTACGCTGTCTCCCTAAACTGCGGCAGCTCTGCTGTCAGAGGATGGACGCTGGAGTGCATGGAGGATGTGCAAGAAAGGATATTCCTCCATCCTTTCGGACGTGACGGCAAAGGCGTCTCATGCTCCCTTGAGGAATGAGACGGCACCTAAATCTCAGTACATCTCAACTTCCAGGTGACTCTCCAGACATTAGACTGTTGAAGAGCGTCACTACGTTTGTCACGTTTTGTCTAAAAGCTTCTGCAAAAGTTTGCCAAGCCATTCGTTATTTAAATAATTCAAAGTCCATACTTCAAAAGTTACTCTAAAAATAGAACCTGTTTCCCTGTCTGGTCGGGGCTGCTGCGCGGTGTGTCTCACCAGGAAGCCGTGTTTACTGGTTTAGCAGCTAAACAAAGGTTGTTTTTCTGTCTCGCTGTTTAGAGCTGGGAGGCTTTACCTTGATTTATAATATATGAAGATCTAATCTTTCCATAGGGCTTCCCGGTTGCTCACTGGTAAAGAATACCCCTGCCAAGACAGGAGACTAAGGTTCGATTCCTGGGTCAGAAAAGATCCCCTGGAGAAGGAAGTGGCAACCCACTTCAGTGTTCTTGCCTGGAAAATCCCATGGACAGAGGAGCCTGGCGGGGCTATAGTCTATGGGATTGCAAAAGAGTTGGATGTGACTTAGCAACTAAACAACAACAATCTTTCCATGTCTTTACTCTTAAATTCCTTTTCTGTGACTGATGCCTGGTTCCTCTCTACTTCTCTTCCATTTGTCTTGAGAAATTCTCAATATAGTTTTCTCATCACTCCTTAATGATTTCTGTGACATTGGTAGCACTGAATGCTTTTCATTTGCCAACATTGAGTAGCTTTCAAACTTGTGATTGTGGCAGGGCATTATAAATGAATTTTACAAGGTAACTTAGTATATGCATTCATACATGTATGTAATTGAAACAGATTACTTGAAACAGTACTTATATTTCACGTGAGACTCTAATATTTTCTATTCCATTACATTGATGCTTCTTATGAATTACTAGTGGGATTGCAACTCCCAATTAAAACAAAAACACTGCCTTCATGTATAGCTCCTGTGTTACTTGCGGGTCATTTTGCCTTCTGAGAATCACTACTCCTTTCTTATACAGCCTTTCCTGAAAAGCCTTCCTGACCCAAGCTTTTCCTGCCAGCACCCCTGACTTGCAGGGCTCTTCTCCCCACAGAGCCCCCTGATCCCTTGCACTCTGGATGTGAAATGCACAGTCCTAGCCTAGCTCTTGTACAGTGACCTCTGTGGTCATCAGCACATCGTAAGATTCAGATCACATCCTTCAAGTGCAGTTCCAACCTAAAGACCAACTGTCTGTGTTGTTTCTTGAATGGGTGTGTTCTTTGAGAAACTGATGCTCATTTATTTTGTGAGGACAGCTAAGCCTGGTGTCTGCTTCAAGGCTGGCAGCTCCCGCCCAGTGTGCCCCAGAAGAAATGCCCGAGGGCTGTGTTGGGGTTTCCCTGAAGCTGTTGTGATGGTCTCCAGGCTTTGGGGCCCAGTGACATTCCCACACACTTCTCCATGCACTTGGCACCCTTGTCCCTTCTTATTTAAAAAGGAACAGTTACTTTAAAGGGGCATGGGGGAGAGTGGGCTTATATATAGTTAATCATCATTTGGAACACAAACTCTGAGATAGTATATTTATTTCACTTTTCCAGTAATGGTATATAGATTTTTGTTTCCCCTTATGCGACACATCTCAAGGGCTCCATTTTGCATTGTCATTACGTTGGGAAAATATCTGATGACTTGTCAGAAGGGAACATTTATAATTGTGTTTCTAGCCTGCACATTTTCAGCCTCTGGAACAGTGTGACAGGTAATTGAGGTTGAAATTGACAGCATTTACCACTTAAAAATGAGCACAAGAAATGCCAGTGTGCACTGAGTGAAGTGGAAACTAATTTGGTTTTTGTAAGCACTAGACAGCATATTAAAAAGCAGAGACATTACTTTGCCAACAAAGGTCCGTCTAGTCAAGGCTATGGTTTTTCCACTGGTCATGTATGGATGTGAGAGTTGGACTATAAAGAAAGCTGAGCACCGAAGAATTGATGCTTTTGAACTGTGGTGTTGGAGAAGACTCTTGAGAGTCCCTTGGACTGCAAGGAGATCCAACCAGTCCATCCTAAAGGAGATCAGTCCTGGGTGTTCATTGGAGGGACTGATGTTGAAGCTGAAACTCCAATACTTTGGCCACCTGATGCGGAGAGCTGACTCATTGGAAAAGACCCTGATGCTGGGAAAGATTGAGGGCAGGAGGAGAAGGGGACGACAGAGGATGAGATGGATGGATGGCATCATTGACTTGATGGACATGGGTTTGGGTTGACTCTGGGAGTTGGTGATGGACAGGGAGGCCTGGCGTGCTGCGGTTCATGGGGTCTCGCAAAGAGTTGGACACGACTGAGCGACTGAACTGAAGCACTTAGGGTTAACAGGGGAAGTCCCCAGGTGGCTCAGCAGTAAAGAACCCACCTGCCAATGCAGGAGATGCAGATTCCTGGGTCGGGAACATGCCTTGGAGAAGGAAATGGCAACCCACTCCAGTGTTCTTGCCTGGGAAATTCCATGGACAGAGGAGCCCATGGGATCACTGAAGAGTTGGACACAACTGAATAACTAAACAACAAGAGTTAACATGATGCTTGGTGGAAGTCAGTTTGTAATGGAAACTATTTAAATGATTTGAATATTGTGTTTTCATAACATTGGTGCAGGGTGTCATCCTGTGGCAGTGGTGACCTCGAGATGTTGTGATGGCCTCAAACCTTGGCTATCCAGGGCCCGCAGGTGGGGACCCAGCACCCCCCAGGTGTCCTGGAAATAGCCCTGCTTCTCATTTTGGCACGGAGGCCACGCATTTTGACTCTGTGGTTCGCTCCTAGCACTCTTCAATAGTGATATTGGAGGTACATTTTATCATTGGTGTAGTGTCCCTAATCTAAATATTCTACTTTGTTTTAAAGGTCTGTAGTTCTGGCAACAGTGGGATGTTTTGAAACCTAGATCTCACCAGCATGTTCCAGTGACTGGCGAATCACTTGTTTAAGCCAATTGCTCTCGACCATGTGCTGTTCTATACACTTGATCCCCATTTTATTTTTAAAATGATTTTATTACCATTACCCTTGATGTAAACCAGAAAATAAGAGCCTGGTGAGGTTGCCTCATCTTCTTCTGTTATAGGAACTGTTGTGTGTCTTTTTTTTCTTTTTAATGTAATGAGAAAGCTTGTTAAGGTACAAGTGAAGCCATCTAGCTTTGCAGCAAGTACAGCGGGGATCCATTAAACTGCTCCTTTGAGGAGTGGAGCTGAGTTGGAACAAGAGGTTTTGTTAAAGATAATATGCCAGATGGGCATTTTAGGCAGAACCGTCCTCCCCAAAGCCTCATGAACTGCGCTGTCATCAGTCCCTTCTCATCCACACTGTTGAGAGCGGACATCCTGATGAGAAGCCCAAGGCTGGTGCCTAGTCAAGTTGTCCTGCTGTTAATGGGATGGGGACAAAGTATTGGTTAAGAGCCCATACTCTGGAACCAGTCTACCCAGCTAGGAACCTCTCTGGTCCCATCTGTAAAATGGGCATATAGTATCTGTGCCCACCCACTGCATATTATTTTAAAAGGAACAGTTATTTTAAAGGGGGGAATCGCTGAGGATTCAGTGTTTCCTTAACACAGCACCTGCTTTACCACCATAGCCCTCAGGGGCCAGCGCCTGTTTCTGGATTCAGATGGTGAACTCATCTGTTGGGTTTAGAAGTCTTAACATCTCCCTCGCAAAACAATGCAGACATGTGGATGTTTTGTGAATTTTTGTGAAGATGTCCTTCAGGTTAACAGTTGATAGGGTAGCCAAAGAGAGCAGATTATGAAACAGAGCTCTGGGATCAAACTCTCTCCTTCTGATGGTTGTGTCCCCATGTCCTTTTCCTTCATGGCATCAGCACCAGTAGCCAGCCGGGAGAGGGACAAGGATAGAACCTCATCGCTGTCAGTGGGTAGACACACAGACTAGAGTCAGGAGTCAGGCAGCTCTGCGTTTCTAGTAGTGAAATTAATTGACATTTATACTGTAGTTAAATCAGCCACATTCAGAATGGGACTACTCCCTAATTGTCTGGACGATGATGTGCTGACTGTTGCTTGTTAAGAGGTACATCTTTGGCACCTTATGGCCTTGTGCATGGTGGGCAGAGGCAGATGTATCTGAGGAAATAGGAGAAATCAGAGCCTCATCAGAAGGATGGGGACTCTTCTCAGGCTTTGGCACGCTTAGCCAGTGGTGATGTTGATCTTTCGTTACCCTTCACATATTGTTTAGAGGAGACAGACAGCTTTCTAGTCAATCAAATTTTAAAAATTACTTAAAAGGACATCCTAAGTATGGAGCAAATCATTGCAGTAAATCTCGTTCACATTTACCTGCTGCCACTTTTTAAATGCAAGAGGAGAATTTTTTTCAAGTGCATTTGAAAAGTTCATTTTCTATATTAGAAAATTTCACAGTAAAGACTGAAAATAAAGCCCAGAGTTCGGAATCTGGAACTCTGGATTTTCTCTTGGGTTCTTCCTCAAGCTGGTAGTGGGACGAGTCTGATGATGTCTGTGAAGAACTTTCTGACTATCATAGGCATTTTGACTGTGGGCGTTTTTGTTTGTTTTGACGAGATTGACGAGGGTAGCAGAAGCCATCGTCACGTGTCCTCCAGCTCACACTGGGGGCCGTCTGGGCATCAGGGCTGTGGCACACATGCCCCTACAGCAGGACATTGTATCATATGACCTGTTGGACACCCCGGGGTCCAGGCCAGGGCCCCGACCCTGACTGTAAGACTTACCATGACTCCCAGAGCCTGAAAGGGCATATGTGAGCTTATCCACACAAATTTTCACTGAGGTCTGTGCAGTAGATGTAGTAGGGAGAAGTACCATGTGTCCAAAAATATAACCAGTGGGTAATCCACAAACTTAGATTGTGAAGCAGTATACTTACTAGCTTGAAAGTTCAGGGCCGTTTTTTAATAAGTAATGTACAAGATGTATTAGTAACTGGCCTCTATACTCTTTTCCAAGACTCAGCTCTCAAGGAGCTCTTTCTTTTATTACACCTTATAAATATTCATGAAAATTGGCCCCAACATTTCTTTACCATCTTCTCTTGAAACTGGGCCAGCTGTGCTCCCAGGCCCTCTGGAGTCCCAGGTGTCCTTTCCCTGGGTAATCGCCTGCTCCCCAGGTCCAAGAGAGGCTCTGTCTCTAGTCTGTTGGGTGATCGATGCCCTGCAGGGTGTCTGGCAGCCAAAGATCAGGTGTGTGAGTCCTTGGGCTCACCCATCTCCAAGGGAGCGACCATCTGCGGCTCACCTGGGCCTCTGCCTTCAACCCATTCCCACCACTCTCCCAGGTCAGACCCTGGACCTTTCTCTATTTGTAAAGAAACACGTTTAAGAATGTTGACACTCACTGAATTGATGAAAACACTAATTATTTTCTCTCTTCTTAACAGACACGAGACGACTTCCTGGGACAGGTGGACATACCCCTTAGTCATCTCCCGGTAAGAACGGTTGCCTGCTTTATAACACATGTGGTGAACAGCAGTTTGTCTGCAATTCAGGGTTATTTTCAGGGCAGTATTTCCTCCACACTGTGGAGAAGGCTGAGATGAAGTACAGATACTGTGAGCCTGACCCCTTCTAGAAGGTGGTCTTTTCAAGAGGCTAGGAGATCACTTAATTGCAAAAACCAGGTGTCCTTGAACCATCTACAGATACCTATCAGTGTCGGCAGCTACTTTCTTATCTCATCTTCCTTTGTCACATCATACAAAACAGCTGCCTGCTTCTGCCAAACCCCTTCTCCTTGTCACTAGAACGTCCTTGCTTTCAAGTTCATCCTTTGGGTCTCATCACGTGTATGTTCCCTTTGTCTGGAGTTGTACACGCTGTTTCTCCTGCGCTTCGTCTACACAGACTGTGTTTCCATGACTTTGGTTATGACTTTCTCGGTCACAGAGACAAAAGAAAAGATGCTATTGGTTCTAAGTGAACTTGTCAGCTGGAAAGACTCTGGCTTCAGACTGTCCTGGGTCAGCATGTGTGCTGTTGCTAGTAATCCTCTGTGCTCAGATGTGTAGCAAAAGGACGGGGACTGTTGACTGAGACTGAGCTGGAAGGTGACTCCGTGTTCCAGTACCAATCAAATTGCGGGGAGCCAAGGCCTCCCTGGGTGAAAAGTAAATGACCTCTTGTTCCAGCTCCCCCCCTTGTCCCCGGCGCATCATGAAGTGCCCACAGTAGCACCTCCTCATTGTGCTCAGTCGTGCCTAACTCTCTGAGACCCCATGGACTGTAGCCCGCCAGCCTCCTCTGTCCGTGAAATTCTCCAGGCAAGAATATGGGATTGGGTAGTCATTCCCTTCTCCTGGGGAATCTTCCCAACCCAGGGATCAAACCTAGGTCTCCTGCATTGCAAGCAGATTCTTTGCCATCTGAGCCACCAAGGAAACCCCCACAATATCAACTAAGAGAGAATAAGTCAAATGTTTCTGCCTTTCAAGGGCATTTTTTAAAATGCTCTATGTGAGCAAATAGCATAAATTATCTATAAACGAAAATGACCCAAACCACCTAGTATGAGCCTGCCGCTGTGTTGAAGCTGTAGCTCTCACCCTCTATTAAAGACCAAGAAAGACCGTCTTACCCAGGAAGCTCTTGAAGATCTGTTGTGAAGGACCGTGACGGCCAGCACTTTATTCCTGTTTACTCA
This sequence comes from Muntiacus reevesi, assembly GCF_963930625.1. Taxonomy (NCBI): domain Eukaryota; kingdom Metazoa; phylum Chordata; class Mammalia; order Artiodactyla; family Cervidae; genus Muntiacus; species Muntiacus reevesi. Next base: position 54,720,766 of record NC_089252.1, read on the forward strand.
GGGGAGCTATTAAGGACAAAAGGTTTTTGAAGCTCGTTCCCTTCCCAAAGATTGGAAACAGCAGTAGTAACATTAGAATATCTTTGTTTATTTCTGCATAAAAACCTGAAGCTCCAAGATGCTTGTGGAAAGTGGTCATGCTCAAGACGGATTCCATGAGCCTTCAGAACACTGATTGTCCTTTTATGGTCCCGTTGAGGGCATAGGGATGTCCCCACTTTGTGCAGAAAGATTGTTTATGTATTTCTACGTCAGTGGGTCTTCCCTCCATGCTCTTCAGGCTGAAGCTGTAATCACTTCACATTTTTAGACAGTGTTGGTTGCTTGGGCACTTCTTACATGGGTGTCCCCAACCACCCTTTTCCCTAATAAAAGCCACATCACAGGGACTTTCCTGGTGGTCCAGTGGCTAAGACTCCATGCTGTCAATACAGGGGGCCCAGGTTCAATCCCTGGTCAGGGAACTAGATCCCACATGCCAAATAAATGAGACCCAGCGCAGCCAAATAAATAAATATCAAAACACACACACACATCACAGTCAAGGCAAATTATGCGTTGATATTCTCCTAAGAGGTGCAGCTGGAATTTTTGAACAGCTTGCTCCAGCAATTCCTTGTTTGAGAGAATGAGTGCAGATTGGTTTTGAAAGGCTGAGGGGAACTCTCAGAGGATAGAAGAGTGTTTTCTTTTCAGAGATGAAGTTGGTAGAGAGAATATTTTTTACCTTTGGAGTTGGGTGGAGGCAAGAGTGAACTTTCAGACAAGGAAAGGCTCCAGGCCAGAAGAGAATCCAACCGGTTCACGAGTGGAACAGTGAGCACTCAGACAGGACTGAGGGCTTGCCCGTGAGCTGAGCCCGTTGAGTAATGGAGCCTCCCAGTGTTGAATCTCCAGGATGAGTGTGCCTTGGACCACCGTGTCTTCTCCTTAAAACTGACCGGCTTTGTGGAGCCCAGGACAGTCCTCAAGATGGATCACACTGGAAGCAAGAGGAGAGGTGAAGGTGCGTTCTTTATCCTCTGAGCGGTAGTGGAACCCAGCCAGCGTGTACTCAGTGGACATGGCTTTGACCCCAGGATTTGAGGTGCTCTCAAGTGTATGTTCGATCCTTTGTGTAGGACACTCGTGGGGAAATTGCACAGTTAATGTTGTATAACACAGCTGTGAGTTTATAAAATGGATGCTAGCATTTGAATATATTTTGTGGGTAGATAATGGATGCTATTTTCTTAATAGCTACTTGACCACTGTCAAGGCTATATGGCCTGTGGATTCAGTGATTTTTAATATCATCAAATTTTAGGTGAAAGAACTTAGGAAAGTTGTCTCATTGGTCATGAGAGAAGGTAGTGCAGAGCAGTCCTATGGTAGCGAAGTGCTAACCAGGCCTTCTCAGACTTTAAGGAATCAGATTGGGTATCTGGTTATTAATTAATTCCATACAGCCCCATTCTCTGATAGTGGATTTATTCCTTTCACGGATGTTTGCTGATTTAGACATGATTCTAATCTCTGAGGAAAAATCAGTGAAGCAAGTTCCTCCCTCACGTATCTCAGCAGGGCCACCATCGCCATAAACACATGTGTTAGTCGAGCATTTGAAATGTGGCTGATGTGACTGAAGAGTGGGGAATTTGTCATTTTATTTCAAGTCATTAAAATTTATATTTAAAAGCTACATGTGGCAATATGGCACCCTCTTAGTTGGCTCAGCTGAGATCAGACCAGACTTCCCCAGCTTAGGTGAAAGCTGTATGGTTCTGCCTATTGGAGAGAACTGGGGGTGGAGGGATTCTCACACGCAAGTTTTGCATGTGCGTACTATTGCTTCCGTCGTCTCCGACTCTGCAACACCATGGACTGTAGCCCACCAGGCTCCTGTCCATGGGATTCTTCAGGCAAGAATACTGGAGTGGGTTGCGATGCACTCCTCCAAAGGATCTTCCCAATCTGGGGATCAAACCCATGTCTCTTTCATCTCCTGCGTTGGCAAGTGAATTCTTTACCACTAGCCAGAATTATCCGTCAGGATTCAGTTTTTCCCCCCTACCTGAATGCACTTCTGGGGGATACTGGCATTTGCAGTGTAAGACCGTGCTCCTGAGTGCCTAGGAATGTCTCTCCTGAGCCGTCCTCACTCAGACCTGTTAACTCCCCGACCTCGAGAAGCCTACCCGGAAGACCAGAGGGTCAGGGCAAGCCTACTAACCGGTTTATTCTGGTTTAAATGCAGACCCGTCGGTAGACACAGGAGCCAAGTTGTATGCACTTGAGCATCTCAGAGCACTCACAGCAGGTGTCCTCGGCCCACTGCCCACCGTTGGGTCCCTGGATAATCAATTGTGTGCCCTGCTGGGCCTTGGGCGCCATTGGGATGGTCCGGGTTGGAATTCTGCTGGGGAGACAAGTGCAGGAGTCCCCTGCAAACAGAGAGACAGGGCCGGGAGGGCCGTGTGAAGCTGAGGTGCACTCTGCATTAAAGCATCAGTACCCCCGTCAGCGACCACAGTGGCCCCAGGAGGCCAGCATCGGCTCCATTTCTGCCGTTAAACAGGAAGGAGTAAAGAGACGTGATGAGAAGGAAAAGTGACTTCTTTCCCCTCCTCTGATCATGAATTCCCCAGTGTTTTATCAAATGCTTCCAGATGAAAGAAAATGATTTTGACTTTCACTCACTTTCATTCTTGGCTCTCAGGCCAGTGCTCCCAGTTTTATTTGTGAAGTGGGGGAGGGGAGGATAAGAAATAGACCCAGGGCGTTCAGAATGGTAGGGACCTCTGTTTCCTTGGCTTCTGTTCCAAATACGCCACTCATCTTTAATATTTTTTTTTTTCCGTTTTACTTACTATTGAGTGTGCATGCATGCTAAATCGCTTTAGTTGTGTCCAGTTCTTTGTGACCCTATGGATCTTAGCCCCTCCCGCCCTGGGATTTTCCAGACAAGAATACTGGAGTGGGTTGCCGTGCCCCCTCCAGGAGATTTTCCCAACCCACGGATCCAACCAGCATCTCCTGCATTGGCAGGCAGGTTCTTTACCACTAGCGTCATCTGGGAAGCCCACTGTTGAGGTTGGGAGTGAGTAAAATAGGAGGGAACAGGGAGAGTAAAGAAGGTTAGTCGTCTGACCTTTTATGCAGATCTGAGAATTAACAAAACATAGATTTCTATCCACAGAAGTCTCCAAATGTCAAGCTTTAAAAAACCTCTCAGGAATAGTTGACTGGGAGCCTGGAGATGGGCAGGTTGCCTTGGTAACCCTGATAAGTTAGTAATCCTTTACAGGACTCTTGTTTGTCTCACCTATAAAATGAGAGTATTCACGTAGATGATACCAGGTTTCCATCCAGCTCTGTGAAAGCGCATCTTTGCTGTCCATGGCATTAGCTGGCATTAGCTGCCCATGGCTTTCACTAAGCAGGGGACTGCGACCATGATGACATGTGTGTTACCTGGGAGACCTGGGCAGCATGAAGCACGTGGCGGGGGTAGAGGCTGTATTTTAGGAAGGTGGCCCTGCTCCCCTGATGTCTGTACTGCAGCTGAAACAAAGCTCCTCTTTTATTTCTCAAGTGCATCACCAAAGTGACCTTAACTGTAACTGTCCTATTCTGACTTTTTTTTTTCAAGAAACACTGTCGTTTTTACATGTTTATTAAATTCTGTGTGTCATTGCCCCAAAAGTTCATACAGTATTTATGACTTCTCCTTAATAATTACTTAGAGACAAAAGTAGCTCCGACTTGTGTTAGCAACAGAATGACATTTCTAGCAGGCGTTTGCCATGTACACCTCTGAAACTTGTCTTGCTTCTTCCCTCAGTGTCTTCCCTGACCTTTGAGCCCCATCCCATCACCCCTCCTAGATGCAAAATCTCTGTATCTGTGGAAAACACACTGAGGTAGAGAGAGCTGTTTAAAAACATGAATTTCTCTTATTTTAGTCAGGTGCCACTCAAGGCAACCAGGGTTAACTTGAATTTATAGCTTTCCTACACTGAGGTGTCGTCAGGATGGTAGTGCTATTATTTGTCATCTTAATTGTACTTGAAGGTAACTCAAACGATGAGCACTCCTCCTGTAATTCCAGCTGGTACCAGGGTAATGGTTCTCTCTCACATGTACAGAGTTCAGTATCCTGGAGCTTAGAGGGCCTTTAGAGACAATTTGTCCACTCCCTGTATTTTACAGATAGAGACCCCTGGGTGCACAGAGGTTGGTGACTTGCCCAGCGATCCGCAGGTTGACCAGACCAGAGGTCTCCAACATTGTTCTGTGGTACAGTCAGGGGGCACAGGGGCTCAGTCTGAGGCTTGGGTGCTTTTAGCCATCACATCCCTCTTTTGAGTCTAGGTCCCTAATAAGGACATTCCCTTTCACTTGCCCACAAAATTATTTTTCACATTAGCTATATGTCAAGTAACTGCAGTTCTGTTTAAAGCAATAAATCTTTATAAGGTGAAATTGCTATGTAACAAAAAGATTTTTTTTGAATGCTCGTGGCCTGGGATAGGAGGTAGCAGCATCTATTTTGGCCACTAGTGCTGTTAGCATCGACCTGTTTGAGATGGATTTCTCCCAGAAACACTCTCAGGGAGTCTCTCCTGGGCTTTTCTCCAGGGAATAGGATCCAGCAGGAACCTGAATAGTGCCAGGACGAATCCTGTTGTCAGAGATTACCATCTTGTTCATGCTGGAGAATTTCCATGGAGGTGAATTTTCACCTTCTAATGCCCTGTCTTTATTGCAGAGCACTAAATTGACAGTGTTCACAAGTGACGTGAAAATGTAGAGTTGACTGACGATGATAATAGCCAGCATTTGTTAAGTGTGGCAGGAGCCCTTGTGAGGACTTTTTATGTACCAGCTCAGTTGATCTATTTAACTGTGACAGTTCTGTAAGCTCCTATTACTGCCCCACTCCATGGATGAGAGCACTGAGGCACAGTGAGGTGAAGACCTGCCCTTGGCCCCGTGGCTTTGTAGGTAGCAAAGCCAGAACATAGACCTGGGATGTCTACGTCTTGAGTCTTTGTGGTGGTTGTCATTTAAACGATGCAGTGTGTGGACAGTTCTGTAGAGTCCCTGTAAGCTCTGACTTTGTGTGTGTGTATGTGTGTGTGTGTGTGTGTATGTGTGTGTGTGTGTGTGAGACTTAGAAAAAAGTCTAGAGAATATAGCCGACTTTGCCTAGTGAGGGTGGATTTTTGTGGCCTTAGCAGTTTACTGTAGATCAGGTGAATTAATCAGCTACTTCATGCTTCCTTCATGCCAGACAGTGCTCTTGGCGCCAAGAATACAGTGGCAGGCAAATCCAAGTCTCTGATCTCACAAGGTAATATTCTGTAGGTGATAGGATGATAAACTGGTAAATACATAAATAAGCATGATAATAAAATAGTGGAAAGGAGGGAGATAAATCAGGACGCTGCAGTTGAGGATGAGAAAGGGAGGCTGTGATGGTGACTTAGGATGCGATGTCTGAGGATGTGACTTGGGACTCTGGACGTGGAAGGCAAAGTGGAGAACACCTTGGCCGTCTGAGCCAGGGCTGTCCAGCAGAAGGACCTGCGAGGGCAGGGCTAGACAACGTGCACGCAGACAGATGAGGTCAGGACAGTCGCTGGTTGTTCAGTCGCTCCGTCGTGTCTGACTCTTTGTGACCCCAGGGACTGCAGCACACGAGGCTTCCCTGTCCTTCACCATCTCCCAGTGGAGGCAGGGGTGCATGCAAAGACTGGTTCCCAGTGAGATGAGAGATAATGAAAAACCAGACCATGTTTAACCTTGTAGGTCCATAGGGAAGAATTTTCAGCCTATTATAAGCAGAGTAGGAAGCCATTGAAAGTTTAAAGCAGAGAATGATATAAAAGATAATATTACAAATAGAAATGCACACACACCCCTTTCTGATTTATAATAAATCATTTTGCTATGGTTTGTCCCTCTTGCTGCAAAGGTATTTTAAATTGTGTTTAATTAAAGAGCCTAGGTATTTGAAGTTTTACTGCATGTAGTATTTTTATTTTTTACTTTTTTGAAATAAAATTATTTATTTCAATAAAAATATTAGTTTTATTCCTACTAGTAATAGCTGCTATGTTTGAACCTACCAGTCACTGTGAATTTACATACATTGAGTCACTCAAGCCTTACAACATTCTAATAATAAGCATGAACATTTCAATTTTATAGACAAAGAAACTGAAGTTAAAAGAGAGTAAGCAACAGTATAATTAGTGCTATAACCAGGCTTTGAACCTAGATCTGTCCCTGCTCTTACACATAATTACAACCTACTCAGGCTGCAAGGTATATAAAGTCTACATAGTAATTCTAGAAAATACTATAACTTGTGGTCTGCCCTTACTATATCACTTAATTTTTTAATTAGTTTATTTTAATTGGAGGTTAATTACTTTACAACATTGTGGTTTCTGCCATACATTGACATGAATCAGCCACGGCTGCACATGTGTCCCCCATCCTGAACCCCCCTCCCACCTCCCTCCTCACCCCATGCCCCTGGGTTGTCCCAGAGCACTGGCTTTGAGTGTCCTGCTTCATGCATTGAACTTGGACTGGTCATCTGTTTTACATGTTGTAATATACATTTTTTGATGCTACTCTGTCAAATCATCCTACCCTCACCTTCTCCCACAGAGTCAAAAAGTCTGTTCTTTACATCTGTGTCTCTCTTGCTGCCTTTCATATAGGATCATCGTTACCATTTTATAAATTTCATACATATGTGTTAATATACTGTATTGGTGTTTCTGACTTACTTCACTCTGTATAATAGACTCCAGTTTCATACACCTCATTAGAACTAACTCAAATGTGTTCTTTTCTATAGTTGAGTAATATTCCATTGTGTATATGTACCACAGCTTTCTTATCCTTTCGTCTGCCGATGGACATCTAGGTTGCTTCCTTGTCCTGGCTATTGTGAACAGTGTTGCGATGAACATTGCGGTGTATGTGTCTTTTTCGATTCTTGTTTCCTGTGTGTGTCATATGGGAGTTCTATTTCCAGTTTTTTAAGGAATCTCCACCTTGTTCTCCATAGTAGCTAACCCAGTTTGCATTCCCACCAACAGTGTAAGAGGGTTCCCTTCTCTCCACCCCCTCTCCAGCATTTATTGTTTTTAGACTTTTTGATCATGGCCATTCTGACTGGCATGAAATGATACCTCATTCTGGTTTTGATTTGCATTTCTCTAATAATGAGTGATGTTGATCATCTCTTCATGTCTTTGTTAGCCATCTGTATGTCTTCTATGGAGAAATGTCTGTTTAGTTCCTTGGCCCATGTTTTGATTGGGTTGTTCATTTTTCTGGTATTGAGCTGCATGAGCTGCTTGTATATTTTGGAGTTTAATTCTTTAGTAGTTGTTTCTATTATTTTCTCCCATTCCGAAGGCTGCCTTTTCACCTTGCTTATAGTTTCCTTTGTTGTGCAGAAATTTTTAAGTTTAATTAGGTTCCATTTGTTTATTTGATGCTGGGAAAGATTGAGGGCAGGAGAAGAGAACGACAGAGGATGAGATGGTTGGATGGCATCACCGACTTGATGGACATGGGTTTGGGTGGACTCCAGGAGTTGGTGATGGACAGGGAGGCCTGGTATGCTGCAGTTCATGGGGTCACAAAGAGTCGGACACAACTGAGCGACTGAACTGAACTGTTTATTTTTGTTTTTATTTCTATTACTCTGGGAGGTGGGTCATAGAGGATCCTGCTGTGATTTATGTCAGAGAGTGTTCTGCCTATATTTTCCTCTAAAAGTTTTACAGTTTTTGGTCTTATGTTTAGATCTTTAACCCATTTTGAGTTTTTGTGTATGGTGTTAGAAAATTTCTAGTTTCATTCTTTTACACATGATTGACCAGTTTTCCCAGCACCACTTGTTAAAGAGGTTGTCTTTTCTCCATTGTCTATTTTTGCCTCCTTTGTCAAAGATAAAGTGTCCTTAGGAGCATGGATTTATCTCTGGGCTTTCTATTTTGTTTCATTGATCTATGTTTCTGTCTTTGTGCCAGTACCATACTGTCTTGATGACTGTAGCATTGTTGTACAGTCTGAAGTCAGGAAGTTTGATTCCTCCAGTTCCATTCTTTCTCAAGATTACTTTGGCTATTCGAAGTTTTTTGTGTTTCCATACAAATTGTGAAATTATTTGTTTTAGTTCTGTAAAAAATACAGTTGGTAGCTTGATAGGGATTGCACTGAATCTATAGATTGCTTTGGGTAGTATACAATTTTCACTATATTGATTCTTCCAGTTGATGAACATGCTACATTTCCGCATCTATTTGTGTCATCTTTGATTTCTTTCATCAGTGTCTTATAGTTTTCTATATATAGGTCTTTTGTTTCTTTAGGTAAATTTATTCCTAAGTATTTTGTTCTTTTCATTGCAGTGGTGAATGGGATTGTTTCCTTAATTTCTCTTTCTGTTTTTTCATTGTTAGTGTATAAGAATGCAAGGGATTTCTGTGTATTAATTTTATAACCTGCAACTTCAGTATATTCATTGATTAGCTCTAGTAATTTTCTGGTGGTGTCTTTAGGGTTTTCTATGTAGAGGATCATGTCATCTGCAAACAATTTTACTTCTACTTTTCCAATCTGGATTTCTTTTATTTCTTTTTCTTCTCTGATTGCTGTGGCTAGGACTTCCAAAACCATGTTAAATAATAGTGGTGAGAGTGGGCACCCTTGCCTTATTCCTGATTTTAGAGGAAATGCTTTCAATTTTTTGCCATTGAGGGTAATGTTTGCTGTGGGTTTCTCATATATGGCTTTTATTATGTTGAGGTATGGTCCTTCTATGCCTGGTTTCTGGAGAGTTTTTATCATAAATGGGTGTTGAATTTTGTCAAAGGCTTTCTCTGCATCTTTTGAGATAATCATGGTTTTTATCTTTCAGTTTGTTAATATGCTATATCACTTTGATTGATTTGTGAATACTGAAGAATCCTTGCATCCCTGGAATAAAGCCCACTTGGTGTATTTTTAAATTAATGACATAGTATCATTTCTTTTCCTACTTGCTTTGACCTCTGATTTTGCACAACAAAATACTGATTTCTATTTAAAATTAATAAATAGCACAATTACGTCATAGCTTTTTGAAATAAGCACCAGCAAAAGGCTGATGGATGATGCTACCTAGGACAGTCTCTGTGGGGGAGATGGCTCTTTCAGTTATCTGAGGCTGAGGACATATTTTAATGTCAAAAATAAAGTAAAATTGCATTCACACATTGATCTTGCATATTTTCCTATTAGCCTCACTCTTAGATTTCTTGAATCACAAGGGACAGGCAGGCAGGCACCAGTGACCCCTGGTTCTCCAGAGTTAATCAGCAGCATGAGATTGAGGCCTGCACCCAGCAGTTAGAAATTACACTTGGCAGTGACAGCTATAATTTTGTAAATTTGTGGAAGGCTGGGGTTGGCTCCTAAAAAATGGGTGTTGATAGTGACATCTAGCGGGTCTTGAGGAGATAAAGTTCTGTGACCTATGAAATATGTAATTAATTGTCAAGTAGTGTCTGAGGAGCCAACCTGTCTTTTCTGAGCACGTTCTAAAACAGACAAGTGTGTCCTCGGTCATCTGGTTGGGTGGATGTGAAATATGAGACCCTCAGGAGCACCAAAACTTGCTTTTTATTCCTTTAGACAGAAGACCCAACCATGGAGCGACCCTACACGTTTAAGGACTTTCTCCTCCGACCAAGAAGGTGAGGCTTTAGGCTGCAAGCCATTCTTTATGCTTTGGCCTTGATTTTCTCTGAGGAAGATTTCAGCATCTTTCCTGATTGCATCTGTTTAAAGCATCATAAATATGAAGTGTCAAACCAAGTCACATCCTCTGTAACCAATTTTTCTTCCATCATGCAGTCATAAATCTCGGGTTAAGGGATTTTTGCGATTGAAAATGGCCTATATGCCCAAAAATGGAGGCCAAGATGAAGAGAACAGTGAGCAGCGGGATGAGATGGAGGTAAGCCGGGCACTCCGGGCTGTGGTCTATTTTCTTTCCCTAAGAGAATGTAGATATTTTACATGAAGGTTTTATAATTTAAGGAACTAAATGTTTATAAATATGAAGGAACTTAAATGTGTTCATGAATGTGCATCTTCCATGGATCTACCAATATGTTTGCTTTTACCAAAAAGGTGAGCTTTTCATTTTACCTTATAACACTAATCATTGAAGAGGTGTCTTTTTATGAACTGCTCTAACCCCTGTTCTATTAACAGCCCCACCACTGTGTGAAATTCTCCCCCACATATTTAATTCTCTTATTTCTTTGGACTTTAGCGCTTAGTAAAGTCCTTGTAGCACTTAGAATGGCTTCAAAGTGGGTAAAATGATGTAGAAGCTGTTCCAAGTTTCTTACTCGTTTGGCCAGCAGGTGAGAGCGTGCATTAGAAAAGCTCTCCTCTAGAAAGGCCTTTCTGCAATTAGCTGTCCAGAGGAATTTTCTTTTGTTCCCTCTTGGCAAGTTAAAGAGAAAAATACCACCTTTTAACTTTCCTGTCACATGCGTCTACTGTGGGTCCTGTCTACATTCGCAGCACAGGCTCCAGACAGTGCTGTTTCATTAGACACATTCTCATATTGTTTGGAGAATGTCCATTCACGAGACCTCTCCGTGGCCTGTTTGCACATCTGTTTGCAGCTGTTGCATATACATGGTGTGTGAATAATGCATTATGGGCAAGTAACTGCACCCGTCCCCCCCTAAGACCCAGAGGTCATATTTCCAAGCAGTATTTCATGTGCAGGCTTTCATCTCTCTCTGGGAGAAGGACTGAAGTGGGTGGTAGGCAGTCTTGACTGTTAAGATTTCATAAGCACATCCACACATTTTTATCTCGAATCCAAGGAATTTTTTTTTTTTTTTTTTTTTTGCACTCCTCTAGCCTTCCAACTGCAGTAACCAGTGAATTAGTTAATTTTCCAGTGACTTTACTAGGGGATGTCAGGAAGGAATACTTAATGCCGAAAATATGTGTTGCAAAAGAGTACCTCTGACTCGGGGACCATGAAGGCTGCTGACGGGGTGGCAGCAGGTGGGAAATGACTGAGTAGGAAGAGGCAGCTTCTAGGCTGTTCCTGGCTGCCGTGCGTGCTCGTCCTCCCTAGAGGGGTGTCAGGGAGCTCCCCCTCCTCTGGGGGCCACTTTCCCGTGGTCCTCCCTGGGGAGCAAGAGCGCCTCAGGCCTCTTGGTGGCCTGCCCGTGGCATCTGCAAGAACGCACGTGCTGTGAGGCTCATCTTCCCAGCTCCCTCCTACCTTCTGGAGGTGTTGAAAAGACGACAGCTGTAGCATGACCCATATGATCGGCATGGCTTTGTACAGCCCCGGAGGCCATCAGGTCAAAATAACAAACACGAAATATGAAAGAGCATAATGGGACCTAGGTAATGTGAGGGGCTGCTCAGATCCCCGTCCATGTCACGACCCGCACTGCCGTCCTCGGGGAGGGCAGTGCAGTTTGTTGGCCATGGCTCAGAGCGATTTTGTGACTCTCTTAGAATTGACATTTTTTCCACCTTGTTTGGAGAATTTCTTGAAATGTGGTGCACGAAGCCACTGCCGGAGCCCATGGGAGCGAGGACAAAGGGCATGGATGCCCTGGAACCAGCGAACCAGCCTGACGCCCTTCCCTCTCTTCTGTCCCACAGCCCGGGTGGGAAGTCGTTGACTCCAATGACTCGGCATCTCAGCACCAGGAGGAGCTGCCCCCGCCTCCGCTGCCCCCTGGCTGGGAAGAGAAAGTGGACAACCTGGGCCGCACTTACTACGTCAACCACAACAACCGGACCACGCAGTGGCACCGACCCAGCCTAATGTGAGTGCCATCTGTGGCCGCGGACACGTCCCCCACCCTGCACACAGAGGCCCACGTGGCAGCTCTTTGGGACAGAGCTGGGAAGCACGTCTTCCATCAATGGAAGCGCGTGGTTGTGCGTTGCAACGGGAATCCTCTTGGTGTAGTTAGAGGGCGTGGGAACCTAACAGAGTTCGTAGGTTATAAAGACGCCCTGGCATCTGTATCATGGTCTCCTGCTGTAAATATGCACTAATTTACTTTGCATGCCATCTTTATGTAGAGTCATGAGATGTAAAACCAAGATCATTTTTCTTTTTAATGCATGGTGATTACATCTCTGCTCCCTTCTTCAGTCTCAGCACATATTGGCTGTGCCATTTCCTCTTTAACTTCTTGGAGTTTTATTCCATAATTATTTGATTTAGAAACCCTCTCAAAACTTTCTTTTTCCCTTTTTGAGGAATATATAGATCACCCCCGTGGTATCATTAGAAGCAGGTGGGAGGGTTGCTAACTCACAGTTGGTAACACTCTTTGTTCTAGTCCCTCGCCAGCCTCAGGGACACAGTGAATTGATTGTTATTTTGTTCACTGGACAATTTTTGGTTTAATAATAGCAAACACTAATTAAACCTCATGACTATAAAAAAGGATTTGAAGTAGCTTGTTTTTTAAATGATAGTATACAGCAAGACCTAAAACTATTAATATACAATAAAAGACAAAAGCAAATACTAAAAATGTAAAAGGAAAAGGCTATCCTAGAAAAGGTGAGCTCCCCGGCAGCCAAGACAAGGAAGTAATTATCAGTAAATTGTATAATTTTCAGTATGAATAAAGGCAAGTATATCAGGTGAGATAATTTTCTCTTTAACCCAGACTCTGAAGGAAATTAGCTGATGATGGTTTTTGAACAAGTGTTAGCAAGGTGATGGATGATGTTGTCAATAACCCTTTTGTCTTTAGAAATTGCAACTGTTGTCTGCCTAAGACTGTGCCGTGGGAAGAGTTGCCAAGAAGTCTAGTCTAGGTGTTGTTTGATTTAGAGGAAAAGCTTGCAGAATCTGCAACAGTGAAGGCCAGTCCTTCCTAAGTCCCTAAGTGGGTTCTCCTTAATATCAGGCGCCCTTGGTCAGCTTTGGACCACCTAGCATGAGCACCAGCTCATTGCTGCCGAGACAGCATAGTATCCCAATATCCAGATGATGTCAAACTCTTCTTTGTTATAATTTTTTCCATATAGAAATATAAATGGAAATGGTTTCATTGGTTTTTTAATTAATTTGTTTTTACTATTTCCCTTTAATCAATGACCAAAGCTGTTAAAACTGTTTTAAGTCATTTGACTATTGTAGTTATTTGTAGTTTTAAAAAAAAGTAACCACCTTGGACTTGGTTACATGTAGTGGTCACAAGATTCTTGGTAGCAACACCCTGAGCAAAGTACCTTTATCTACCTTTGTTAAAGGTCATAGGAAAACAGTATCTGAAAATAACACTTCATGGGGACCCTAGTGTCATGTGACCTCTGTAAGAAAACCAAGTGACCACTAGCAGCTCACAGAGACTAATAACCAAGATGCATAGGGAGAAATGTTCACTGTCCTGAATAATTATGCAGACCAAAGTCTGTGTTTGGGGGCAAATGGGAGCAGTTGTTACTTTCTCTGCCTCAGAGAGTGGTGAAACTAATGAAGAAATCCCTAAGGAACACGTCATAGTTTTTTTAAACACACCACCTTCAGTGTCCTGTAGCACTGAACCAAAACAAAAGCTGTAACTTATGTAAATACTGGCTCCTCAGGAGTCCAGAAATAAATTGGGAAACTGTGGTTCTTCCAAGTTCAGGTTCACATGTAGTTGAGGGAGACGTCAGTGACGTGATGGTCTGCACAGGTGACTCACCAAAAGGGACGTTGGCAGAGCTCTGGGTGCAGCTTCCCGGCTGCCTCCTTCCCATCAGGCACGGCGTCTAGGAAACAAGAGAAAACTGAGATGAGGGAAAAGGTCGGTTTCCATGATAACCTCCTGTCTCAACCGTTGGAGAATATGAGGTTCTTTGTCCTTAACTTGATTTGGCTTGACCAGAGCCCTCAAGGCCTCCAGATGATTTTTAAGTGTCGTTTTAATTGAAAAATGATTTTTCTCATCAATCAGTTTTCACAGAATGCTACAGGCACTCCAGGGAGGGGGGGCGGGGCGGGTATTAGCAAGTGTCTTTATTAAAAAGCTGTATCTGTGCTGAGAAAGTCAGATAATGAAGTGATGGTTACATTCTACAGAGAATGAAGGCCCTCCCGGGGAGTCTCAGCACTTACCCAGACTTGCGCTCCAGGCTTCAGCCCCTGCCAAGTCCTCCTGGACATCCCATTGCCCTCAGGCTGTCCTTGCAGGGTCCTGCCCTCCCTGCCTCTTGCCGCCCACGGTCATCAACACAGAGCGTCTGATCATGCAGGCTGCTCTTGAGGACTTTCTCTCCTGGGCCCTGCAGATGTGCTACCCCTCGTCCCCTCCAAAAAAACAAAACCAGAATGTGCCTGTCCCCCTGGCAACCTTCAGATGTCAGCCTCCTGTCCTTTCCTCCAGGAGAGCCAGACCTCCTCTGTCCCAGTCTGTCTGAAAGCTGGATGCTTTCCCGTGAGGACACAGAGCACATAATTCTCTTACTGCCTGTGTAAGCAGGGACTGTGGTTTCCTCTTCACAGAGCAACCCCTAGCACCTGGCACAAAGTAGGAACTTTTAACTGAATGAGAGACTACAGATGAGTCGTTTCTGAGAGTGGGTATAGACGCATGGTTTAGTGAACTGTCGGGGACTGGATGCAGAGATTAGGACGGAAGGTGATCACAGAACACTCCCCCAGGTCTCTCAAGTCAGATGGTGGCTTTTTAAAACCCCTTTAATTTTAGATTTGTCCTTGTCCTATTTAACTGTAAACTATAAACTTTTTATTGTTAAAAGCAGAAGTTCAAAAATATAATGAAGGAATAGTATTAAGACTATAAATGAAGATGGGTTTGTGAAACACTCATTTTAACTCTTTTTAGTACTTCTTTCTAAACCACTTTGTACTTCTTCTCCCTTTAGCAATCATTTAATCATCTCTTGATGACTCAGGTCATCATTTGTCACTGACAGTCACTGATAGGATGTAAATGAACCAATACATTGATCTTAATTGGCACTGAATTTGATAAATGTATGGGTTTTCTTGTCTTTATTAATTTGTGTATTTCCTATGAAAGTCAAATGAAAAATATTATGTGAAATTAATGAATGAAGAAAATTGAAAGAGCTACTCCTTATGTTTTTTTTCCCTGCCTCCGGTAAAATCATGTTTGTTTTGTCAGCTCAGACCTATTTTTAAATGTTCATTTTCCCATCAGTGACCATTTAAACTTCCTGTCAGTTTCATCAACCCTCTCATTCAATTGCTTGATTAAGGGCCAAAGGGCTCCCTCGTATGAATATTTTCATTTCGTCTCTAAAGACCATAAGAAAGTCCAGACTTGGAATTTCAGAATCAGAGTTATCTTTCTTCTTTATGCTTTTTAGTTGTTTCTAGTTCACACTGATTACTGATTATTCAAGCATGTTGGATAAGGCGGATTAGCATAATTTATTTTAAACGCCCCTTTAAAAAAAAAAAAAGACCTTTTCAGAAAAATGGAATTTTATATACTTCTCAGAAAATGCAGATACAGTAATATTAAACCTTATTCTCCTCAACCTCTCCAAAATCCCTGTAACAATTCAAGTGTGTGTTACAACCCAGAACACGCATGTGGTGTTGACTAAGTGACAACTGACATTTCAAGTGAAGATATAAAATTTTCACAAAACTTTTATATATACAGTGTTTTAAGTAAAGTCATTATACAGTGAAATTGAATTGAATATCCTGTAAAAATCACTGTAGCAGTGTAAAATCCTAAAGATAATATTATATTTTCTAACATACCTAAGAGAGTGTTATTTTTTTATCATTGTTTTGGTAGTTTCATAAATTGTATTAGTATACTTGTGTGTCCCTTGATTTTATTTAGCTTCTTTGTGGCCTTATGTGATTTTTTTCAGATATAGTTTAATACATCTATAAAATATGCAAAATAGGTATTTCTGTGAGGTTTTAAGAATTTATGTATCTGTTGTGTAACTTCATTTAGATCTTAATAACAAGAGTTAATGATTTAATATGGACTAAATAGAAGCCAACCTCATACTGTCACTTTACCAGTAAAGCTAAAGCTCGTGAAGACTGTTGGTGGAGCTGTTCAGACTCCTAGAAGCTGGCGATAAAGAGTCGCCTAGTTATTTGCAAACAGTGCTGCCTGTCACAGGCTGTTCACTGTTGCAGGGCCCAGTAGGCTCTCTTGGGGGAAGGCAGCATGTCTGAGACTGCATGAGAATGTCTTAAAACCTGTGTTTTAAGGAGAATCTGTAATGAGGGCCCTTGATTAATACTGGATTTCAGTTAGTCTGAAATAATGTTTTCAGCTATTGTGAAATATTAATTTGCAACCTCATGGTATCTTATTGAAAGAGTCTGTAAGCGTTTTCTCTGAAAAACATTTTGACATTTAAACCTCTACTTTAAAAGCCTCCAAGTAATATTTCTCCCAAAGGAGAATTGCCTGTAATTTACTGCAGAAGTTTTAAAGATGGAATCAGTGCTTTTCAAATCCTAAATTAAGAGTTACATGACAAAAAAAAAAAAGGAATATGAAGTTACAGTATTCTTCAGATCCTAGTTGATTTGGGAGGTAATTGCCTGATGTTTGTGTGAATTTTAAAATAGAGTTTAATGGGAGTTTAAAAGTGGAGTTTAAAAAGTGTCATGATCTGAGTTTCTGTCAAAATGAAACCCACAGCGGCCGAAAAAGTTCATGTTGAATCAGGAACGTTCCTTTGGGACACCAGCTTTGAATTTATACTGTTTGTACTTACTGGCTGATTGCTGATGACCAAAAGTCTGGACCTTGTCATTGCTAGACTCCTTGAGGGGTCGCCACTGACTGCCCTCGAGTGAGCGCTCACCTGTCATTCTCCTTCAGAAAGCCGCTTCTCGTGGGGCCCCTGGGTGGAGGACTTTGATTTCTCATCTTTCTTAAACCCTATAAAGTACATGCTACAGTATATCCCTGAAAGATACTCAAAAACATTGTGGCAGAGGCATTTAAAAACTGTGTTTATTTTAATGAAGCCGACGTGGAAGTGTCCTCTCGCCAAGAGATGTTGGCAGCTTCTCCTTTGAGTGGCCCGCTGATTCTCGGGGTTGAACGAGAGAGCACTGACGGTGTGTTCGGTGCCGGGCCCTGGTGAATGCTGGGCTGGGGTTGAAGGGCCAGGTATCAACACCGGTTCTCTTTCTGCCCCCCCCCCGCTCCGTGTGCGCCCAGGGACGTGTCGTCCGAGTCCGACAGCAACATCCGGCAGATCAACCAGGAGGCCGCGCACCGCCGCTTCCGCTCGCGCAGACACATCAGTGAGGACCTGGAGCCGGAGCCCGGCGAGGGCGGGGAGGGCCCCGAGGTGCGACCCCTGCCTGCTCCCTCCCTACAGCACCCCCTGGCGGTGGGCTGCGGGGCGGGGAGGGCCCCGAGGTGCGACCCCACCTGCTCACCCGCCCCCCACCACGCGCCTCCGTTCCGTGGGCTCCAGGCTGATGCCGTGGCACGATTTTCTATCTCAGTAAATACTGTCCAAAAGAAAAGATTACAGTCTTCTAGCTAGTTGAAGACCATTGGGGTATTTACTAATACATTGGGGTATTAGAAAGTGCTTCTAGAGGCCATCTTCAAGCACACATAATTTACATCACTGTGAAAGTGCATGACATTTTTTAGCCCAGAAATCTTAATGTATTTTCACTTTATACTTTTATTTTTCCCCAGAGTCTAAACGTATCTTAGGCAACATGGTAATCATCTTTGAGCAGTTGAAGGCACCTGCCCTGTAACTTCTTCAGGCACCAAATATAATTTTGAATAGTTTTGACATGGTGAAACAGGTTATTACCAAGAAAATACAAGTTGGGGTGAACATAGATGTTCATAAGTTCACTCTTAAATGCTTATGGTAAATCACTGGGGAAAATATAAATTGAACAACAAATTAGTAATTGTGGTAACTTCGGTGCTGCCTTGACAACTCTGTTTACTTATTGGAAATCCATTCTTACGTTAGGAAGATCATTCACAAAATGTTCCAGTGATCAAAATTGGAAAAGCAAAATGAATGATGCTGTAATAAATTCACTAAAAGTTACTTGATAACCAGTGATTGCCAACAGTTTATAGCATCTCTGCTGTTTTCATTGTGAATCCTCAGTGGTTAGAGTAAAAGAAAATCATAAATTCCTGAGGATATTTTTTAACCCGTGCAGAGCAGGTAGCATAGCCACTGCTAAGAGAGGTGCTGTTTTAAAGGGGTTAGGAGCACAGCCCCTGGAGCCAGGCTTCCTTGGCTCTCTGGCCTCTGGCACCAGTTACTCCCGCAGCCTCAGTTTCCTCATCTGTCAGTCAGGCTGGGAGCCTTATCTTCCTTACGGATGCTGGGAAGACCGAGTGCCTCCTTAGCGCTCAGTAAATGTGAACGACAGTTAGGATGGTTATTACCGGGGCGGGCACGAGAGGGTCCCTCACTCCAGCACTCACCACAGTGTCTCTTCCCGCGGCAGCCTTGGGAGACCATTTCAGAGGAAGTGAACATGAGTGGAGACTCGCTCGGCCTGGCGCTGCCCCCGCCGCCAGCCTCGCCTGTGTCCCGGACCAGCCCTCAGGAGCTGTCCGAGGAGCTGAGCAGAAGGCTGCAGGTCACTCCCGACTCCAACGGCGAGCAGTTTGGGTCTTTGATTGTAAGTCATGGTCTTGTTTGAATGAGAAGTTGAGCGAATAGTTTGTCATTTTTGTTGTTGTCACTTTTCAGAGAACCTTGTTTGCAAATAATGACCAGGGTCTCCTAGCCCCCAAATAATTGTGACATTTCCCAAGTTCCTTCTTCCCTGGGAGAAGCAAGACTATACCAAACAGCCCAAGCAGGCGGAGCACTTTCTTGATTCATAGATAACTCATCTATGACTTCTGTATTATTAAGCATTAACCTCATAGAAGCTCTTTTCCCAGCAAAAGATTGGTGAAACAGTACCTTCATCACAAAGTGGTATTTCGCAGTGGGACCTGAGAGCCATTGACCTCCACGTTGGTCTCGTACATCATACTCTGCATGCTTTATCATTCTTGTTTCACAGGTGAAGGCATAATGGTTAAGTGACCTGTCCAAGACAGGTTAGGATGGGAGACAGAAGACATCTCCTAAGTCCCAGAGAAAGGCTGTGAAATGTGACACTGCCGCTCGGGTAGCGTTTGAACTTGAGTTCTCAGCCGTCAAGGAGATTCGTTCTAGACGCTTCAGGTGGGGCTAAGCCCCAGTGAGAGTCAGCAGAATCAGCCATGAAGACCTGTGTTTGACAACACAAAACTGCAGGAAAAGCCCATAGAAAATTCTTGCTTGTACATAAAATTGAGAAGCAATGCAGTCTCAGTATTTCTTGAGAAACTGAGCCAGCAGATGCACTGTAGTAAATGATGGTAGTCCCTCAGCTGAAAATGGTATCCTAGAAAAATAATCATCATGACAGCCGTATCACATGTAAATGAGTAGGAGGGCTGCATAAAGTGTAAAGGTAGGTACTCAAAAGACCGTCACTCCTTCAGCTGTGTGTTTCTTTTAAAAGATGCCGTAGGCCCCTCAGGAGTTACAGCGACTGCTCAGTTATGTGCCTTTGTGTTATCCTTCAAAAAGAGGAGTAACACTGAGATGTAAATGTGGTACTAAAGGGACGGGGAAAACAGAGAGTTTGCATACATGGGGTATTTGAACTCATAAAACTCGCTGTGGAAACAGCAGAAGCATGGAAGTCATGTATTTAAAACCTTATAAAAGGGAGTAAGTGCTGCCAGAACCACAGCAATGGTATCCCTTTAACCTACCAACTGAAAACCATCATTTCAGTTACTTGTAATAGGGAACTTCTTCATTCTAGGTTCATAAAATATCTTTAAGATGCAAGTATAAGTGACAGAATTATTTTAAGTTTGTGTTGAGTCCAGTTCAACTATTAAGTGTTTAGGAAGGAGGGGGTTCTTCTCTAGCTCTGCTTGTGAGAGACACTCTGTATTCAAGGACAATAGCGTGATCTCCTCCTAAGGAGCGAGTCCTTCATGCTAACCGCGTGGAAAGACTTGGAAAGCCTCCCGCTTAACACCACAGCGCCTGTCTCGGACCTTACCCCGTTCTCCTCACCGGAAAGCACTAACAGTGAGAACGTGCTGCAGACGTGTCCCGTGTGCACACCTGTGGCTTATTTCACCCCCGCCTTGTGTGTGTGGCCTGCTGCTGATCTGTTGGGTTTTTTTTTGAGCCATGTAGACTAATACAAACAAGTGAGAGGAACATATTATTCATTATTCTCTACATTTTTTTTTAGATTGACCTCACCTATTTTCCTTCATTCCTATTCTGAACAACTCCATCTCCATTCAGAAGTTGAAAGTATTAATACCTAGCCCTTCAGAAGTAGCCTAAGGTTATATGTGCGTTCCCCTAGAAATAGAATCCAGCCGATTCTTTGTCAGTGATAGGAATAGTCAGTGAATGTTTAATAACTGTTAGGTCAGTACCGTTTCCTTTATTCCTGTCCCACTGGAATTCACCCAGGGGTTGCTTCTCAAAGCACGGCATATGACTTGTAGCTTCTTTTTTCTGTCATTGAAGCGGCATTGCCTATGGCTTCCCCTTTCATGTTTTGGCCTCTTATTTTTGCTGTTATTGCTCAAGACACTTGAGAATGACAGTGAAAGATACTTGATGCCTTAAAGGATTATGTTCATTACTCCAAAAAGATGGTGTTTCATTGAGTTACCTTCTAACATCAAAGAGCAGCCAGTAGGCTTGAGGGATCAGTTTTTAAACCAGGGAAGCTGTTTCTCAGAGTGTGTTCTTGATGCTCTGTGTGCTTTCCTCCCCTGCAGCAGCGAGAGCCGTCCTCCAGGCTGAGGTCCTGCAGTGTCACCGACGCGGTCGCAGAGCAGGCTCATCTCCCACCGGTAACCCACGCTCATTCCAGCCACCAGTTGGCTCTCTCGGCTTTTATTTAAAATCATCTGGGCGACCAAGGAAGAGTTTTTCCTGTGCAAAATCTGCTTACCATTCACATGAGACATTAAAATGTCCTAGCAGATTGCCCAAGGAGAGTGAATTCCCAATACAGAGAGTTGTCACTGCTACCAAAGTCTCTGAAATGCTAAAAACTCCATTGCTTTGCCCTTCCATCCAAGTGAATGCCAATTCTGATGTGCCTGCTTGATCTAGACATTAGCAGTTCCTTTCTAAAAAGTTTAATTTGGTCCACAAAGCTGTATTTAAGTGACCTGTATCTCCAGAACATAGGAAAAACTCTTCTGGGTGGGCAGCAAGGAGCCCTTTCCATTATTAACGGGCTTAACTCTTAACCCACTGAGCTTCTCTACCTTCTCTTTAAAGATAGCTCCCTTGACTCAAGACTTGGCTATAATTTGTTTCAACTTTCCCACTAGTTTTCATAACTGGCAGCAAATATGGACGTGTAAATGGTGTTAATAATTATATAGGACTTAAAATGAATGTTCTGATTGGGAGGCAGACCAGAACTGCCTGTGGAGGTGTTAGTATACACGTTAAAAATAAATTTTATGTAAATTTCTTTCTTATTTTGGAAGAGAAAATATTATGTGGTTTTAGCATGCTCAACTTAATATTTGACCTTGACCAATTTTTATTATTATGACAAATCCTTGATCATCGTTAGCACTAATACTTACTGCATCTGAAATTGAAGGGGAAGAAAGACTGCACTTAACAGTTTTTGCAGTCATGGCATCTTCCCTGTTGTATACATTTCTGCTCAACCTCACAGGATGTGTTTTGCCTAGATTTTAAATCTTTTATGTTTACAGAATGAATGAATAAATCCATTAGTCAGCTGAGTAACAAGTTAGATTCAGTTGTGGCCTTCATGAAAAGGGCTGGTAGGTCAGAAGCTTGACAGGAGTACCCTTTCTGGGGTGCAGTGCAGGCCTCCCCCCGAAACAGAACAGTCAGCTGTGGTGGGCCAGTGGGAGCCTCTCCAGATAATTCTCTGTTTGTCCTTCATGAATTAATGGCGCTTTCTCTCCTTTTCAAAAATCAGTGTCAGTTGTGTTGGCCAAAAGAGCCGTTGATTCTTCCCTCTTTCTTTGTGCTCTGTGAAACTGTGAACTCACTGACCACCAGTGGCCTCTTGAATTTTGAGTTTGGCAGATTTAAGAATCTGCTGACTGTTTAACAGTGGGGGCACGACTGTGGTGCTTGCTTTCTTTTTTATAAGACATCTCACACTGTTGAGGCTGTCAGTTCACTGTTCACCCAGATCGGGGCTGCGGCCGGAGCCTTCTCTCGGTGAGCGGGTGATCGTGTTCCTCTTTTCCTCTGGTCATCAGTGGTTGCTCCACTTTGTTTGGCCTGGGTGGATTGCAGAGGTTCTGATTCAAGTCACCTGCCTTGCTGGCTGCACCAGCTCTGATTCAGTAAGCAGTGGGTGGCCTCCCAGAATGCATTTCACTGATGTAAATTATCATTTAACAGCCCAGTGCCCCAGCTGGGAGAGCACGTTCATCAACTGTCACGGGTGGTGAGGCGCCAACGGTAATGACACCCTCGTTCAGACACTCTTGGCAAAACCATGGGTCGGTTTTAATATTTGGGTAATGGGGGATATACAGTTTTTCCTCTTTGTTTTGATAAGAGCAGCTTCTGATGTGCCACAGAGCTGCACATTTCTTATTTTAATAAAACCTCTCACTTTCATATTCCTTGAAGGTACCGGGTAAAACGAAACGATTTTTAGTCCCATGTAGTTCTAAGAGCTGTCAAGCTTTAAGTTTTAATCTGAACCTTTTAGAGTCTTATTTCTGCCTTTTAGTGTTTGTACTCCTGATAAGTCTCCCCCATGTGTTTAGAAGACATGGGTAAAATATTTTGGTTGGAGGAGAATCAAGGAAGCCTCAGAAATTGCACACACTTGTGCATGTGAATTTTCAGTGGTGTATTCCCAGTATCACATTTCAAAGGCTGACTTAGATGTTCTGTATCACGAGCAGGAACCAGTGACCTTTCTCTGTTGCCAGGGCCCCCAACTCACAGGTTCAAAGGTATGAACAATGCATATTCAAGAGGAGAATATATGAATATAATTCAGGAGGAGAAAGTATAATTAAGAAATTGAAAGGATCTAGAAAAAAATGGTGTTTTTAAACCAAGTGTACTCTTTGTTTTAAATAATTCCTACTATTCATGTTTGTGGGTAACGCATGACTGTGTGCTTCGCCAGTTTTCTCCTTGATCCCTAAACACAGGCTAGCTTACAGTTTAAGGTTGGAGCTGGTATGGCTGTTGGAAGAATTTTCCTTGTTGTTTCACCTTTGTATGTTTGTTACAGCTGCTTATTACTCCAGAACAGCTTTAAATACATATACGGTTGCTGATTTTCTGCAGGGTATTTATTTAAAGGAGCAATCTAGTTACATTGTTAAGTTGACGGCTCAGCATGGTACCCTGGAAAATGGAAGTGGCAGTCAGCAAAAATCAGGCCAGTTTAAGGTATCGAACCACAGTGATTGATGTGAAGGGCACCTGTTGGGTGGGCCAGGCTCACCCTCCCGGAGAACTGAAGAAATTCCAGGTGACCGAGTGAGCTTCCTGTGTCGTTTCCATGGGGGTAGAGCTGCGAGGTGGATGCGATCACTTCATGAAGTGGTTTTAACAGGAAGCGGGGCTGGTGAGCATCTATCCCATCACACACTTCACCGCCCTCGGTCCCTGCTGTGAGTGTCGTGATCGCTGATGGTGTCCAGTGACAGGATGGACTGAGCCGTGGTCGTCCCGGGCTCCGTGGTCAGGCGCCTGCAGGGCAGGGTGACCCCTCCAGTGGGCTCCACGCGGCCCTGCCAACACGCGACGCGTCTCGCCTGGGCCCTCCCCCGCCCCCCAGCAGGGAGCTCAAAATAGCAGTTTGGTTTTTGTGTCTTATCGTCAAAGGCCGGGTAGTAATATTTCCTAAATGCTTTATCTGCTCTCAGGCTTTCTGCGTACCTGGTGATCTTTCGGCTTGAGTAAGCCAACCTCCTTTATGACTACCTGAGAAAGAGTCACATCTGGTTTTTCTTTTCCCACCAGCCCTTGTCACCAGTGGCCTTGGCTTTTCCGATTCCATCTCCTCCGTGGGTTTTCCCCTTTCTTACCTCCTCCCGGCCACCCCAGCACCCAGGTGTGGCGTGTCAGCCTGGAGCGACCCTGGGACGCCCCACCCTCCTTCCTCTGCTCTCACAGATGTTCCTGTGGGTACACGCACACACGCGTGCACACACACAGGGAGAAAGCGGAGCTCATATGCATGTTACTTAATCGACTTGATGCTCACTTGCAGTCACTTCTCTGGGACATACCGGTTATTACATAATCCTCGTTACATTTTGACGCTGGGATGTGAACACACCAGAGTCCCGTGTTTCCCACAAAGATGAGCCCTCAGCCGCGGCCCTACCCACCCCGGCCTTGCTGTCTCCACGCAGGGCTTTCTCCTCTCGGTTACAGTCAGCACGCCCCGATTCCCACCTGTCGACCCACGGCTCTGACACGTGACAAGTGAATACACAGCGCTATCCCTGTCTAGCTGGCTGGGCCAGGGTCCACTCTGTGAAAATGAACGGGATAGCACAGTTTGGGGGGGTGCTGTATACCCCATAATACTCCGCTGAGGTTAGATAGAGTGTGCCAGGGCTTGAGCGAATCTTGGGGATTCCGTGACAGCGCCAAAAGCTATTCATCATCTTTAAAAGCATTGGGAAACTTTTACAGCTTCACCATTATTGAGCGCTTTGTTTTAATGAACTCAGTGGAGCCACCCAGAAGCTGCAGTCAGATGGCTCCTTGACGTCATGAAAGACAACAGTGGATGCAGACGGAGCGCTGTGGAATTCTGGATTCAGCTGACCAGCTGTGTTTCAGTTGTCTCCCCATTAATTAACCTGTTTCTTGGGGTGGCACGGGATGCACATGTGCAGGAGCAGTACAGACGCCTGCACACGCGCACACATACACGTACGCATACGCACACACACATACACACACACAAGCACACATACGCACGCACACATACCACACATGTACACACACATATGCATGCATGCACACGTGCGCGCGCACATACACACACGTACACACACGGGGCAGGAGAAGTCTGGTGTTGGCTCTGGCCTGGGCCACTGCCCTGATCTCTTCACAGAAGCTGAGCCCCGCTCCTCCCCAGCTGTAGGCGTTGTTTTGAGTCACAGATGGAGTCGTCCACACAGGTGGTTCTTCACAGCCATTTGGAAAGAAACCTATGAAGAACCATTTTAATATCACCGTCTTGCATCAGTGGAACTAGATTATAGGTTGCCAAGTCACTTCTTCATAGAAGGTAGAATGCACATTTGACTCAAATGTCATGATTCTTTACGACAGTCCTAGTTTTCCATAAACTGATTAGTCCTATTAACTGTGGCCCTATGAAAGTAACCTAGTTGCTGGACTACTCTGCTGGAAGTCTCCCAGCTTTAGAGCTCAGTCCTGAGATTATCCATGACACATCCCAGTTATTTTTGTTTAGCCTCCCCATAAACCTCCTTTCCAGGGATACTATAACTGTAAAACTATTCTTAAGGTTTCCAGAATGGAGTTTTCCGAAGGCTTATCTAATTGTCTCTCCCCAAAAAATAACTCGAGGAGGAGAAAAGCAGCAAATTCCATTTGGTATTCCATTCAGCCAAAACATATTTGGCCCTCATGTAAACAACAGTAGGTCAAGGCTTGATAGCATGTATTTGGCCAGAAATACTAATTGACCACTAACTTAGGTTACAACTTGGGTTCCCCCTTAGGTCAGCAGAGTCCGTTGCCATAGTGCCCACATCAAAAGTAACCTGGAAATAGCTCTTTTGTGTTGGTGCCACAGCAAGAGGAGGAGGGCGGAAAGAGCTTTCAGCCATAGACAGGTTCCTCTGTCTTTAATGCAGAAGGATCTAGCCTGCATGCTGGTGTTTCTTCTGCTCTTGTTGTATCCCTGCACCTCCGTTCAGGGTGCTACATTGTCAGAGTCTTGAAATTACCATTATGGGACCTTGGGGACTTTATCTGGAATAACGTCAAGAAATATTTGCTGAGGCTTTAGCATGCAGTTGTCGTGCAGATATGCTTGCCCTGCTGGGTTAATGTGTTTTAAAAATAAGCGTTAAGGCAGCCGCTTCATGACCTCAGTTTTTGGGGTGTTTTTTTTTTGGAATGTGCTGTTGAACTCATGAGGCGGGATATTAAGCCTCATTGCCCGCAGTCCCCAGATTCCGTGGCAGCCTCCCTGGTCGTGCTTCTCAGTTCAAGGT